>NC_041747.1:8699625-9343062 GCF_004115215.2 Ornithorhynchus anatinus | reverse complement strand
CTTCTCAAGCTAACCCACTCACTGGGCTTCATTCTTGTATGCCCCCCACGACTCTATTCACATCCTTTCTCTACCTGGAACTCCTTCCCTCTTCCCATCTGGCAGAGGGCTTTGGTTTTCCCGTTTTCAAAGCTCTTCTGAAATCACATTTCCTCCAAGATCTCCTTCCCCAATTAACCTCTAATACCTCCATATTATATCCCCCACTGCAAATTAAGCACTTCCACATCCCCTTAGCCCTGGTGTGTTCACAACCACTCTTAGCACTTATGTACCTATCTTACATACTCTATTACCTATCTTACATACTCTACTACTTAAGCACTAATTTAAGCACAAATCCCCCTTTCCTTCTTCCTACTTGTAAATTTTTTTAGGGTCTGTCTCCCTCATAAAATGGAAGTTCCTTAAGTGTAAGGGTCATGTCAATTAATATTAATATTAGTATTATTCCTATAAGCATTCTGTTGGAGACAGACTATTGGGATGGATGTTTGACACAGTAATAACTGTGACATTTAATTGCGGTATTTATTAAGTGCCATATTTATTAAATTTTATGTGCCCAGCACTGTAATAATAATAATAATGTTGGTATTTGTTAAGCGCTTACTATGTGCCGAGCACTGTTCTAAGCGCTGGGGTAGACATAGGGGAATCAGGTTGTCCCACGTGGGGCTCACAGTCTTAATCCCCATTTTACAGATGAGGGAACTGAGGCACCGAGAAGTTAAGTGACTTGCCCAAAGTCACACAGCTGGCAAGTGGCAGAGCCGGGGTTCGAACCCATGACCTCTGACTCCAAAGCCCGTGCTCTTTCCAGTGAGCCACGCTGCTTCTCACTGTACTACGGCAGATACAAGATAATCATATCAGATATAGTCCCTCTCTCACATGGGGCGCACAGTCTTAAGGGGGGTGGTAAGAACAGGTATTTCCTCCCCATTTTATAAATGAGGAAACTGAGGCCCAGAGTAGTTCAGTGACTTACCCAAGGTCAACCAGCAAGCAAATTGCAGAGCCACAATTAGAACCAAGTCGCCAATTATAAAATTGCTCATTACTTTTCCCCTCATCTCATCCCTCCTAAGCAATAATGTTGGTCTCTCACCAGGCTCCAGATCTGCTTATTTGTGGCCCACTCCCCTCCTTATGAGTCCTAGTCAGGAGAAAGGAAAGGCCACAGCAGAAGACACAAAAGGAAAGGGAAAAGAGCAGAGAGAACAAGTTCTCTAGAGAATACAAGTGTGACCTTTGGGGCTTCTCCTTTTCTTTTCTATCAAAGGATGTAGCCTTCTGAGCAACTTAGAGAAGAAAACCTCTTTAATAAATGTCTCCAAATTGATGGTAAAACTGAGAAAATACACCTTAAAAGCGAGCAATGCGGCCAGGGTGCAGGCTAGTCAGTTTTGTGGGTAAAGTGATTCATTAGTTCTTTCTCCTTTCTGATTAAGAAAATTACAAGGGGTAACCAAGAAGATTGGGTTTTCTACAGCAACCCTAAATCAAGATGGAATTATGTCTCTACTCAGATAAGAGATAATTCAAGGATAAAAAAAAACAACTGAGGACAAAGGGGGAGTTTTTTGGCCTGCATTTTTGCAATGAGCTGCCTACACTGGTCAATTTTACCCAAAAACTGCTCAACTTTAAAATCTGCCTCACTGCATAGGGTACTGCAATGTCTACCTGAGGTGACGATGCATGTGCAAAAGATTGGATTGAATTAAATTAAAACTTCTGATTAGATTCTGCTTAATCCAGCTAACCTCTCTCTCCTTTCACTCCGTCCTCTGTTGTCAAAGCTTCAGTTCCAAGAATGTGACAGAGAAATGTTATAGGCCTGTAAAGATTATTGATTTAATTCTTCATTTGCTCCAGTCTGAGGCCATAAATGAAATGTGACTCACGAAAGACCCTCTCTGGCAGCTTCTACAACACAGATCATGGGAGCAGATAACCAATCGGAAATTTTCATTCCCAAAGTGGCCCTTTTTTGTCCAGAATTATTTGGTTTGGCTATCAACATGGTTCAGAATAGCCAGATAATTGCCATTTATCCTCTTGATTTTCCCTTTACCCTTTCAGACCAAATGAAGTGAAGGACTAAGGGATTTCTCCAGGTATTTCCAGCTCTCCCCCAAATCCGGTATGAAGGAAAAGGCTATCTCTATAATAAGTGAACTGCAAGGTCATTTGGAGAGGATAAAAATGATCAGAGTGAACAAAGCCCATAGTTTAACACCGGTTGTGGTCCCCTCCTCACAATCAATCCGGTGAGAGGGTTTTGAAATGACGATAGTATTTCTTCATGCAGTCAGTCTAGGGGAAGCTGGCAAAACATCAGGTTGGCTCCTAAAGACAACTGTTTCCTTGTGGGTAGCAAGTTCTTGATTAACCTGGGAGTTGGCCTCATTGACAGCTGATAACCAGTGTTTACTGGCATCCTTGTCTTCTCCACCCCAACCTCCGTCTCTACCGGGAAGGATGTAATGACTGAGTCTGAATGGGGCAACTGAATCGGACTACCTCTTTGGAATGGCAGGATACCAGGCTACTGGGCTGAGTTTGGGTAGGGACTTTGAAGAACAGGACTTTTGGAAAGTGGGCTCTCCCCTGTGCTTTATTTTTACCAGGATTTTGGCAACCTGGGAATGGGCAGTTCACAGTCCTGGTACCTTTAGCGGTGCCATTTCAGTTATGAAAACAAGAATAAAATCTTTACTGTCTAACAGTAAAGTTAATTATTAAATGTATTCAAAACACAGTGGTACTCTACTGGTTCCCCTGTCAAATACACTTACGACGACTGCAAATGCAGTAAGACGATCATCATTAGTAATAACAATAATAGTGCTGCTCAAAGACATTATAAATTTTAAATGCAAAAGTTCATAATCACGTGAGTCCTGACACTTTTTTCAGTGAAAAAAGGGTGTAGTGAATACACATGTTCTAGCAGAGCTGAGTGCACCATTGACTATTATGGTAGATAACATTTTGAATAAGTAGTCATCCATAGCTACACATCTGAATACCACTTGCTCATTTCAAATCACCCCCACTTTTGCTTGTTCCCATTCCACAGGATCCAAGTACTTCATCCTCAGGCCCACACTGCTCCACACAGTCAAGCTACAGTGGCAGTGCTCTGTATTTCTCTCTCGATTTCACTGGGATTTACAGTTCTGTCCTTAGTCCCATCCCAAAGTGAAAATTGATGAGCATATTGTGGAGGTGCCAAGGAAAGTTCATTTATCTGACAGTGAAAATTTTTCTGGAGTAATTTGTTCTCGATTTATAGCTAACCAACAGTATTAGAGGTAAGAGTTATATATTTGTGGCAATATGCGACCATCTCAATCATCTGACAAGGAAACCACTTGCGTGTGCACTTTGAAGGACATGGGAATTCTGAATTGTTTTTTTTCCACACAATGATAATAA
Organism: Ornithorhynchus anatinus; assembly: GCF_004115215.2. NCBI lineage: Eukaryota > Metazoa > Chordata > Mammalia > Monotremata > Ornithorhynchidae > Ornithorhynchus > Ornithorhynchus anatinus. The sequence continues at coordinate 9,339,615 of NC_041747.1, read as the reverse complement.
TAATAATGATGGCATTTATTAAGTGCTTACTATGTGCTAAGCACTGTTCTAAGGGCTGGGGTAGATACAAGGTAATCAGGTTGTCCTACATGAGGCTCACAGACTTAATCCCCATTTTACAGATGAGATAACTGAGGCACAGAGAAGTTAAGTGACTTGCCCAAAGTCACACAGCTGATAAGTAGTGGAGCTGGGTTTAGAACCCATGACCTCTGACTCCCAAGCCCATTTCAGCACAAATTGGATTCTTTCTTGTTCAGTTAACGAGCATCCCTGCTCTGTACCTGCATTCTAATGGAAAAACAACTGAAGCTGATTGTTCTCCATCTTGGAGTATTGTCAGATGTGAAATCAGAGCAAATAACTTTTCAAACACGCTTCCTGCATAAGCTAATGCATTTTCTAATTTCCATTTAATATACATTTAGAGTGGATTTAAATGCAAGTGCTTCTGTTAAAAGTGCATGTCATATCAATTTATATGAACTATTAAAAATTTCTGGAAGCAATGAAATTGTTTTATAATTGTAAAGGGCAACACTGATTAGATTCATTTCAATGTACATGTGCCATTAAACTGCTATTTTAGCATCCAGCAGATATCTGAAGGTACAAACATTATCTTTTGAATGTGTATGTTTTTTCTTTACTTCCTACCACCATTGGTATTTTCTAAAACGTATGCTGTATGAAGTAATAACTCCTATTTTGCAGGATATTTTTGCTTAACTTGGGCATTTTGTTATGTAAGTGTACTGATTAAGTTCTAGTCTGCAGGTGAACAGGAGGAAAATAAGATAAACTGATTTTGCTAAGAGCAGTGAAAAACATACATATCGAGCCAATATTAAGTGAAGAAAATGCCAAGAGATGAAAAGTTGCTTTTGGCAGTATAAAGAAAGTCAAATACATTATAGATAAGAGTTCTGTTGGCAGTTAAAATAAATTTTTACCAGAAGCTCATGAATTTCACTTAATGTATCATTTGTTTTCTGATTTTTACCTACATTATATATTAATCAAATGTGAGAGCATGTTTTATTAAGAAAATGGAATAGGAGAGTTGCCCTGCAGCTAACTCAGGCACCTAAAGTATCTCAGATGGTGGAAAGGGAAGATAGGAGGGGCTTGGTCTTCTGTTTAGGCCAGAAGTGGGGTTCCAAGAAACTCCTTGGACCCCAGATCTGGATCAAAATCTCTGATCAGCTCACAGTACCAATTTAATAGAATAAACAATTTAAAATGAAGAGTACGAATGAAGAAAACATTGAAATGAATAGTTTTCCTAATACACTTGAAAACAGCTGAGAAAATATGGTATTTAAAATAAAACACTCCACTTTCAAAATTTAAAAAACTGAAACCAATTTTACCCCAAATTAAGATATAAACAACTAATAATTACCCCCCAAATCATGGTTTTAAAATTAAAAAAAATTCATATCCTAAGTACAGAATATTCAAGACTTTGGGTGATGCTCTCAGACTGTTGAGTTGAAAGACTTTCTCAAGGACTGGAATTGACTTCTGACCCTGGCTTCCTTTTGTATTCTGATTACAGTAAGGTGGGCAAAACTGTACTAAGTATACAACCTTAGAAGTAGAGTGGTCTAGCGGAAAGACCAAGGACCTGGGAGGACCTAGAGTCTAATCCTGGCTCTGCCACTTGTCTGCTGTGTGACCTTGGAAAAGTCACTTCACTTCACTGTGTGTCAGTTACCTCATCTATAAAATGGGGATTAAGACTGAGACCCCCATGTAGGACATGAACTGTGTCCCACCTGATTAGCTTGTATCTACCCCAGGGTTTGGTTCAGTGCCTGGCACGTAGTAAGCACTTAATAAACACCATTTAACAACAACAACAAAAAATCCTGCTTTCCTCAAAAGATGATGGGGAAATGATCAGACAACACTCTTCTAAAGATGATTTAGCCAACCCTGGCATCATGGATTCTGATAATTTTTTCAAGCTCCAAAGGGATTCTTGTGTTGCCTTTTAAACCATATTTTTCAGAAGCCAGGCCAGAAGGAGTTTGCCTTGGAGCTTGTAGTCCAGTGAGATACTATATTAGGTTCTGCAGTCAGCTCTCTTACCCCTTTTCTTGAAGGTGGAGAACTGGGAGTGTCTCTGAATTCCTGAGGAAAGTCCTCAGTGCTTTCTTTATGTGGAGGGAAAGCCAGTGCTGACTTCTAAGCAGTAAGACTTCTTCTGGATTGGAATTTCCTCAGGATCTCAGAGTTTACTGCTCTTTATGGCTTTGCTATGACAGTGACTTCTTAATAGGTCATATCATCTCCCCACGCCCCTTCTCCTTTACATTTTTGTGCATACAACTTTCTCCTCTGAGTAATATGCCATAAAGCTAAAAGTAGAGCAGTGATCCAATAAATCTTCTTTATTTTTCCTTTTCTAAAATCTCTGTATCATTGAAATATCAGCATTTTATGCTCAGTACAATGAAAAGCAATTTCATTCTCTATCTGCGTTAAAGGATTTGGGATGATGCTACTCTGCCTCTTACAAACTTTTAGGCTCAGTTCATTCTTTCTGAAATTACTTTCTCTGTTTTCTAAATATACAACAGTAACTGATGTGCCTTGTAAAAATATGCATAACTACTTTGTACTCACAAAACATTTTCTGGCATGTGAAGGTCCAAAAGGATGTACTTGGGTTTACACCTTTATTCACCTCCTCCCTAAGCCCTACAGCACTTATGTACACATCCATAATTTATCTGTTTATATCATCTGTCTCTCCTTCTAGACTGCAAGCTCATCGTGGGCAGCAAATACATCTACCAACTCGGTTATATTGCACTCTCCCAAACGCTTAGTACAGTGCTCTACGTATAGTAAGTGTTCAGTAATTATGATTGATTGAAAGGTTCTACCCATTTTGCTTTGCCTATAGGGAAACAGAGGCATAGAGGTGAAATGATCGGTGTAAGATGGCACAGAGATCTAGAAATTGAGAGAGGTCAGAAACTACAGGCTTGGATGCTCCAGCTGAATCCCAATACTAGAAACAGCATTGTTGGCCAATGCAAAGGTAAGGCCATAAGAACAAAAGTCATTGCTGGGTCAGACGCATCCAGCCCAGTATTCACTTTCTGGCAGGGGCAACATGAAAATGTTTCAATTAATGATATAGCTTCTCCAGACTAAATTCTTGCAATTTGAAGTTTGTTACAGGTGTCATCTTCTCCCTCTCACTCCCTGCCCATACTACCCGCTCCTTAGATGCTACACTCCATAAGGGCAGGCATCAGGCCTTTAAAAATGGCACTGTAACTTTTTTAGCCTGGACTTCGGTTCTCAGCACCCTGTAACTGCTTGGCACATGGGCAATGGACTGGGGAATGGCCATGAGTGGCTGAATTGAGAGCACCCATTAGAGAAGTAACAAGATTCGATGGCTCTTAGGCATCTAGAGAATGGTGTTGAATAAAATAGAGTTGTTTCCCCAGCAGATTTCACAGCTGGAAAACAAGAAAGAGAGTAATAGAGACCACAGGAACTGAGATGGAATAGATGCATGCCAGCAACAACTTCCTTTCAAATGATTCATAATAGAAATATATACATATATATATATATGATTTGTAATAGAAATATATGTATACTATCAAAATTGAGTGATAGATTGATGTTTGAAAACAGAGAAATAGAAGGCTAACTCAAGGAGAAAATATAAATTTTAAATTTTTTTAAAGTACTAGTTCTATAATACTGAACACAGGAGGGGGGAAGAAAAGATAGAAAAAAAACGAGTGAAAGAAACCACCGGAGGAAAGAAGAGGGGGAAAAAAGGCAAGAGAAAGGAAAGGAAGAAGGGCATTCATGTCTAACATCCTATAATACCCTTCCACAGTTGGAAGAAAGAAAGGATAGTGAGGTTCCCCTTAACCACTGGGCTAAAGGGTCCAACCCTCCATCCTCGGGCGCCCCCGGGCCCAACATAACTGCACCCTCCCACACATTCACCTGCTTTTGCCTCAGCTCCAGATAGGGATAGGCTCCATAGAGGGGCATGTGGGTAGGACGGCAGAGACACATGTTTTAACTCAAAGGAAGGTGGCCAGAGTCAGATTTTGGCCTGGGGGTCCCAAAAAAGCTTTAACCTGGCCACAAGGACAAGCATCTTTGTTTCTAATTTTCAGAGGGGGAAAGTGAGCAATGTGACTCGTCGCAGATCATGGTGTTAAGGCAGTGGCAGAACTGGAAACAGAACTCCTTCCTCCCAGACCCCTGCTCTTTCCACGTATTCGTGTTAAGAATGTTGTGTAACCATAATTCGGTTATGGAGGATTTAGTTTTATGCAGCTTTGCAGAATGAGATAACAGCAAGTCTAGGCTCATAAGCTGGGTGTGAACTGTCATCCAGCTGAGGGGGAATAAAAGGACTTCTGCTGGGAAGAGGCTCAGCCTGTGACTAATTCAAGGTCATAATACAAGTGAAGGAAACAAACTCCACAGCCTTGAAAGGCAGAAGAAGGAGCAGCGGTAGTAGTCGTTCTAAATAAAGGAGGAAAAATACAGGAGGATATCTATGCTAAATATCAGAGAAATATCTTAATAGTTCAAGCTAACGGACTGTAAAAAGATGGCAAGCAGATTTTATAACACTGGACCAGACAGGAATGATACAGAGGTCAACTTCATTCCAGGAAAGTGACAGATTTATATTACTAAAGTCAAAGGAAGAACTGAGCAATTACCTAGGAAATTTCAGGCCCAAAACATACACCTTGCATCAATTTCCTAGGTTTTTCTGGCAAGAATCATTTTTCAGGCCTGAATTACTTGGCTATTTACCTCTGAGCCAATCATTAATCAATGGTATTTATTGAGCTCTTTCTGGGTGCAGAGCACTGAACTAAGCATTCGGGACAATACAATATAACAAAGTTGGCAGATATGTTCCCTGCCCACAACAGGCTTCCGGTCTAGAGGGGAAGACAGATATTAATATAAATAATTACAATTACAGTCTAGCGGAGATGAGTCATGATGTCTGGGGGGGGGTGTATCTGTGTGGGTGTGTGTGGGTGTGCACACACAAATTACTAAAATTGAGTCAATTCCTTAATGAACCAGCAAGAGGTGAGGAAGATCATATTTGGCCTTCCATAACTGCAGGATTTATCCCATCCCACTCTCTGAAAGCCAGAGTTAGGGCTGGGGCTAATCAGTGGGAGGGAGGGAGAGAGGGAGAAGGGAATCTGCTTCAGGATAGTGACAGGTGGTAAGGGGCTATTTTGGGGCTCAGGACCCATTGCTAAACGATGACTCCTTGTGCCCCAGTCTGCCTCCTCCGTGGACCATCTCTGAGCCAGAGATTCAGAGACAACACCTCCAATTATATATTCAAAATAAAGAGTGTATGATAGTACCAACTGAATACCATTTCCTTAAAAACAGGAGTGTAATGAATTCCTAGAGAATACAAAATAAAAAGATGACTAAAAATAGAGAGGAAGCAATGTCAGTTCTTATTTACTTTGCCACCAGCTGAATCAGTGTACCAGAATTCTGGAGGGAAAATTAGGAGAACAAAGGAAATTCATCAACCATCCAAGCCTGAAGCAGAGGGGTGATTTGTGGGTCTGCAAAGGGAGAATTTTTTGTGGGTGTTCTCTTCAAATTCACTAACACCTAAAGGCAACTGGAAACCTGAGATAACACAAATCAATAGAGTGACTGTGACAGGGTTTTTGTGTCCAGAAAAATAAGGTGTGCTTCTATTTTCAGCCTTTTTGGCTCTTTATCCCTCAAGTAATGAGAAGCTATTTTGGGCAATGATTTCTCTTTTCCCCACAGAGGTCATATGCCAGGGAGCAGGCACTTGCTACCCAAGTAAGCCATCCCCTCAGCAGGATGAGGGCTCCAGCTGTTGCCTGCTGTGTGACCTTGGGCAAATCACTTAACTCCTCTGTGCCTCGGTTATCTCATCTGTAAAATGAGGATTAAGGCTGTGAACCCCTTTTGGGACATGGACTGTGTCCAAACTGATTATCTTGTATCTACCCCAGTGCTTAGTACAGTGCCTGGAACATAGTAAGCCTTTACCTTTAAAAAAAAAAAAGATGAAGGGGAATGGCAAGTTTTTCTGGTTGGTAATAGCACCAAGCTGGCTCAGAGTCAAGCCCAACACAGTTGCAAAGGACACGGTGCTGCATAGAGATGAAATAGTATCCAAAGCTCTAACTGCTTGTCATTAAGATTTCACATTTGTTCAGAGCGCTCAGTGGGTGGTGCAGAGAAATGCATTTCAAGGAGTTTATTGGGTTGAAAGTGGCATCCCTGGCTTCTTGGACAATTTCCAACTTGGATCATTATACGTTGCCCATCAAACATTTTCCCCAAATGTTCCCAGTTGATACACATCATCCTTTGAGAAAAACAAAGGAAAAACACCATCTCAGTTGAGTATTCATTCATTCATTCAATAGTATTTATTGAGCGCTTACTATGTGCAGAGCACTGTACTAAGCGCTTGGGATGAAGTGCTGCTCATCCCCTGGAATGACTGTTTTGTTATGTTTTTGGGGTGGTACCATTTCAGTAGTAGATGAATGATCCACACAAATATTATATATACATTATATATGTATATATATATAATAATTTGATATGTATATAATGTAGCTGAAAGTCCTCTGGATCATTTGAAGGTGAAAAGGCGCTATAAAATCTAAGTAGTCTCTGCTGAATGACTATCTGGGAGATGGATGAAGCTGAGAGGAAAAAGGAACTCAGATGAGTAGAACAGGGTCTCAAACTGCCTTCTGTCTCCCAGCTCCAGTCCAAACTTCACTCTGTTGCCCGGGACATTTTTCTACAAAACTGTTCAGTCCATGTTTCCCCACTCCTCAAAATCCTCCACATCGAACTGAAACTCCTCACCATCAGCTTTAAATCACTCAATCTCCTTGTCCCCTCCTACCTTACCGCCCTGATTTCCTACTACAACCCAGGCCACCCACTTCTCTCTTCTAGCTCTTCTAATGGCCAACCCATTCACTGTACCTTGATCTCCTCTTTCTCCCCCCGACCTCTCAAGTGGGGTTTGGATAAATTCATGGACAAGCAGTCCATACCATGATATATTAGGAATGTGAAAGCATATCTGGGACAACTAGGATAGATGTCCAAGAAGATGAAGACCATATGGTTCCTTCCAAGCACCTTGTTGCCAGACTCCTGACAGAATCTTGGGCTGTAGGGTCCACAGGCAGGGTCCAGGATTGGCTTGTTTATGTCCTAATATTCCCAGCTAAACTTCATTTTGAGCCTTCACACATCATCACTGGTAAATTAATCTTTCCTCACCTTTCTTCCTTGCCCAGAAATCCAATCTCTATTTCACAGGGAAAATACATGTGATAGAATAATGTCCAAAGGGACAGAAGCCCAGCTCTGAAATCCAGAAACTCTTCTAATGTGAGGAATAACAACAGAGTTTTGGTGTCTGAATCTGATCCTGAAGAATGGATGTGGACACAGGAAGGTTAGCAGAGAGACAAAGGCAGCATGTGTCATTTCCCTTATAGGTAAAATACTGTAATGGGCTAATTCTCTTTTGGGGTTGTTTCTTTTAGCTGGAAACAGCAAATCTGCCTCTAAAAATTAAAAATGCTGAGGAAAATCTTCTTTTCAAAAATTAAAATAAGGCAGGAATAATTCACTGCAGGTAAGCATATTTTCAGCAGCATATTTTCAGCACTTCTGTTTACATCAGATTGACTTTGTTTCCTCGGGGCCGTTCTCATCCTTTCTTACCTTTTGAATTCCTTCTTTTCTCTCCTTCCCTTTAATTATCTTCTCTCCTATACCTTTTATCCTTCTTCTGGGATTTCCTCAGTGAAATCCTACCTCACTCAATGGTATTTACTTGCCTCACCCAGAGGAAGCTGCAAAGACAGACATTATTTGTCTGAACAGAAATACTTCATGCACAAATCTCCAAACCTCATTTGGAATTTACATATGGCCAAGACTTTTGGATCTATTTTATTTCTCTAATTCTACCACTTCCTGTCTCAAACTCCAGGGGTTTCCTTCTTTGAACATTAAAACTCCAAACATGAAACCCAGATTTTATTTATAGACACAGTTTTTTGGTGAGAAAAACTTACTACTTAATTCTCTGCAGCTTCCAGCTTTCTCTTGAACCTTAGCATTACTACTACAAATACTAATAATTATGTTACTTGTTAAGCACTGTTCTAAGTGCTGGGGTAGATACAAGTTAATCAGGTTGGACACAATCCCTGTCCCACATGGGGCTCAAATTCTTAATCCCCATTTTACAGAAGAAGTAACTGAGGCTGAGAGAAGTGAAGTGACTTGCCCAAGGTCACATGGCAGATAAGCAGGGTAGCCGGGATTAGAGCTTAGGTTCTTCTGATTCCCAGGCCCATATTCTATCCTCTATAGCCACACTGCTGCTCTATTGCAACCAGTAATATTAATTTAATGATTACAATGTTCAAAACGCACCCTAAATCTTGAGGAGAAATGTTTTCTATTCTCTTGCCTCTTTTGTTTTTCTGTATCATGACTTCTGTGACCTTTATCCTTGTACTGAAATGCTGCAGATAAAGCCCGCCATATTAGACTATCACATTATTAATTCTCATTTTACAAATGAAGTAACCTAGGCACAGAGAAGTTAAGTAACTTGCCCAAGGTCTCACAGCAGATATGTGGCAAAGAAGGGATTACAACTCAGGGGCTTTACTGACTCTTTGATTCATTATCTATCTAAATATCTACCCATCTATCTATCAACCCATGCATCCAGGGAGGGACTTTTAACAAATCTCCTATCGCAAAATAACTCAAATTCCTGTCTGGCTGGTAGTGACAGAACTTTCTAGTCTTAACCACTGATGACTGAACAATGCTCAACTCAAATGTCAAAGGGCCAGAACTACTTTCTTTTCAAGGATAAAGTATGTGAGAGCTTCTCTCAGTGGCACATGCTCATGTCTCGCAGTCAGCAATGTTATCTCTGAACTTGAAGACCGATTTTACTACCCTACCAAAGGCAGGCAAATACCCTGCTTTATCTTCTTCAGAATGAAAATTGATATATTGAAACTTCCTTTCCAGGCTAAAGATAGAGAGTCTCTAGGGAACTCCACAGAGTTTAAGGGCTGTCAGAGCTGCAGAAGAGCAGGAGAAAGTCCCTGTAGTGACCTGAAAACCCTGACTATCAGCGGCTATCAGTTCACCAAGCTCCCTTGGGTGATCATTTGAACACTTGGTTCCTTCCTTCCTTTGTTTTCAAATAACCTAAAGTCAGCTTCAATACTCTGTGAGAGGTAAGGAATTGTCCAAAGAGAAAAGGATGCAGACAGCAAAAATGGCCACTCAACTTGCTAAATGTCAGTCTGGCCAGTTCTGGCTGAGCAGTCTGGGGTTGATTCAGCATATGATTTTGATGAGAAAATCTACTTCCAAGAGCAGCAACTCAGGCAGGGGCTGTTTCTGCCCAGTTTTGACTATCCAAGGAAGACCAGGTTGGTTCTTGGGCTTTCTTTTGGGTTTCATTTGCTGTTCGGAGGATCTGGGATTGGCACAGTACCATCTGGGGCCTAGCACCAGTTTCCCTGTAGCCACTGGCAAGGATTGGCCCCTAGACCAGATACGTTTGAGCCTCGGGGGTTAAGCTGGAATCAGATTGCCCTTGGGAATTAGAAGACCATTTGACTCATTACAATTTACTCTTTGGAAGTCTCTCCAAAGGCTACCAATGACTCAATCAGTCAGTGGTAATTTATTGAGGGTTTATTTTGTATTTTATAAATGTTTTCACTGTGCAGAGAACTGGACTAAGTCCTTGGGCGAGTGCCTTAGAGCAAGTAGTCATGATCCCTGCCTTTGAGGAGAACCAATGCTTGCACTGCACAGAAGAGCAACAAAGCCACTTTTTCACGGTAGACTCTCCCCTGCCACCACAGCTTCATTATCCTACAATCAGCAGTGGCACAGGTAGACAGAGTGAGCCACCCCTCCCCATCTGCGCTTCAGGGTCACTACCATAAGAGGCTTCCCAAATCTTGGGATTGCTTCATGGCCACAGTTGGACTATTTTTGAGTCCCCCTCTTCCCCCAAAAAACCACAGATTCCTCAAGGGATAATCAGAGGCAAGGGGAACAGCTGGGAGGATGTACTGTGGCAGTAGGAGTCCACTGGCAACTGGGTCTAGTCACACTCTCCCAGTCCAGGAGCAACCAGTGGAGAGCCCCAAATCTTATCACCTCAGGCTGGGTGACCTGTCCAATCCAGACCACGCTTCGCTTCATCCACCATCCCCTCTGATCTGCCAGGGTACTTTGGGCCAGACCATCTCCCGAGGGACCCAATCTAGCCCCGGGGTCTCCCACATTCCCCTTGGATTTGGGGGACAGGACTCCTGGGTCTCTGGCTGCTAGTATGTAGTGAGCATCTAGAGTTGGCCTCTGGGAGGCATCACCAATTTCCCTCCCATAACACTTTGCCAACCTAAGAAGGAAAAAGTAACATTTAAATGGAAATATTAAAGGAGCAATCAAACCAGTGATAACTAAGGGGTAGCACTCTTGTTACCTGGGAAATACTAATTTAGATATAGAGAAAAAAGGACAGCTTAAAGAAAAAGCATCTTTTCAGTTGGCTTGGTGAGGTGAAGAGGAATCCATTTCCCTGGTTTGGGGGTTCCCATTTTGTGTTTTCCTGGAGCATTATAGGAGGGGAGTTAGCGGGGAAACTTCATGAGGATCAACAGAGAACTTCCCTTTGTTGCGGGCAGGAAATGTGTCAACCAATTTTGTTATACTGTATTCTCCTTAGCGCTTAGTATGGTGCTCTGCACAGAGTAAGCACTCATTAAATATGATTGATTGATTGATTGATTCAAGAAAATCGTGGTGGGTGTAGTGATCCTGAGATGTCCTGATAAGCCAGTGTTTTTGGCTGCCTGGGCAATGTAAGAGTGTTAGATCGTAACACTGTCTCGCTCCTTGAGGACTTTTGCATCTATGAGAAATGTAAATATGTCCCAATGAAAGTCTTACTAATCTAATTTATTTAATGAAAGATGCTCAAAAAGGGTTGTACTGAATTATGAAGACTTTCCTTCCCACTGTGCTGAGCGCACTACACTGGATGAAGAGACAAAGTGTGGATTTTAGCTTTCCTCTAACAGCTGGAAGCCAAAATCTGCACGGCAGCCTTCTCTCTCTCCCTGCGGCTGGCTACCGGCAGCCTTGCCAATCGGTATCCATGGAAACAAATACTGGATCTATGAAAATGAGGGAAAAGGGTATTCTGAAGATGGATTTGTCAAAACTTTCTTTTCCTTTTCTGATACCGATCCAGCCACAGGGCCAGGGTTGGGGCCAGCTGAGGATAGTGATGTTCCACACTCAGGGATTACATGATTGTCCTTTGGCTGTCACCTGGAAGCAGCCAGGGGCACATGAAAACACAGGCTTCACGGATCATGTCAGGGACAGATTGCTGTTGCTGGGTGGCCTGAATTGATGGAAAAATCAGAATTGCTTGTAAACGTGAGTGTGTGTGTGTTTGTGTGTGTGAGAAATATGTAGAGACACAACAGAGTACACTGGAGTAAGGAGAAGACAGAACCACGTCCTTAGACATATAAGGATAATAATAATAATAGTAATTTTTGTGGTTTTGGTTAAGTGCTCACTATGTGCCAAGCACTGCTTTAAGCACTGGGGTAGATACACACAGGTCCCATATGAGGCTCAAAATCTATGTAGAAAGGAGAGCAGGTATCAAATCCCCTTTTGCAGATGAGGGAACTGAGGCACAAAGAAGTGCCTTCCCCAAAGTCACATAGCAGGTAAGGGGCAGAGCCAGGATTAGAACTCTGATCCTCTGACTTCCAACCTGAGCTCTTTCCACTAAGCCATGTTGCTTCCTAGATAAAACAGAGTCTGCATTCCTCTGGATTCAAATAGTGCCTAAGGCTCTACAGTTGGGGAAAAAGAACTCGAATGGAATGGCGAGCTCACTGAAAGAAAGTGGCCCTGGCTTTGCCTATCATGCTGGTAGCAGGACCTGAAATTTCTATTTTTACCTAATCTTCCCATGACTTCATGCTTGTTGAAGAACTGGTGGAGGCCAGAACCCTGGAAGCACGGGACGAAGTGGAAGAGCAGGGGCAAGAGTCCGCGAAGAAGCTGCAATCACCAAGGCTACCATGGCCACCACGGACATAAGCTGAGAGTGAGGCTAAGATTGCCTCAGCAGCTGAGTCCTGCCTCCAGCTTTTGGCTACAGCAATTATGGCCACAGTATAATTTGCTCTCCTACAAATCTCTAACCAGAGCCACTAAAAGAAAATCTGAGCCTGCCTAAACTGCACTGCTCTATTATATACTCTGTACTTTAGAGCGGATTATATTCTATTCTTTATTGTTACCTGCTAACTGATGTTAGCATCTGTCTTCCTTGCCAGGTTGTAAGATCCGTCAGGACATGGATTCTGATTCTATTATACTTTCCCAAGCGCTTAGTAAAGCGCTCCGCACACAAATGCCGCACTGACTGACCAACTCTCCTGGTTGATAATAAATAGTAAAATGGTAGAGGAAACAATGACCAAACTTGGGGCTTGATCTTCCCGTCACACAGACAAACCACATTTTGCATCGTTAACTGAATTTTTGATTTTCTGAACTTCTCTTTTATCCCAAGTAGTTCAGACAGCGGGTGTTCTCTTCAATACCTCTTCAATTCTGTTATTCTTTCATCAAACTAAGCCAAGCCTCTCCGGCCAAAGTTGGCCAGGATGAGGTGTCAGAAGCAATTCAACCAAATGACTTTGAGCTTTTCCCCTCAACTTTCATCACCTGTGCCTTTCTGCTTGTCAAGTTGGGGATGGATAATCTATATCGAAAGGATGTAAATACAGTCAACCCATCAGAAGCAGTGCCACTGAAATCCTTTAATGTGTACCCTCTTGCCTGGAGGGTTCTCTTGGAGTCTGTTCATCAGGAGACTTTAAAACACAATTAAGATGTAAATTGTGACAAAGCAAGCAGTTGTTTGGGGCAAAAACATCAAGCCCCTTGGAGTAGGATACTGTACTGTGAGTACAAAACCCCACGCACTTACCCACGGATATGGTCCAAACAGCTATTATTTTCACAAACGCCTTGGTTCTCGAGTTGAAGCGGCTGTGCTGAATGGGATTTCGGATGGCAATGTAGCGATCCAGCGAGATTGCACAGAGGTGCATGATGGAGGCCGTGGAGAAAAGCACGTCCATATATATCCACACTGGACAGAGCTTGGTGGGGAAAGGCCAGTTGTATCCTGCAACGGAAATACTTAACATCAACAACTTAGCTTTATGCACCGCGCACCACTGAGCCTTTATTGCGTATGTTCTACACTTCTTACCATGTGATGCAGGTGTGCCCTTCCGCCTACTCAATAGGTGGTGTGGGGAATTGAATGACCATTAATAGTTTTAGGTAATATGATGCCCTCCCAGGTCAAGGCTCTGGGCTATCCACGAAATGCATGCCATCGTGCATTAGTTCTGAAGTCAGACTAGAGTGCGGTAGTTCTACAGCTCCTCAATTGGGATGATCTGTCTACACAGTTGATTAATAATCAATCAGTGGCATTTACTAAGCACTTGGGTGTGAGCTGGCTGTGTGCAGGAATGTGTCTGTTGCTTTCTTGTACTCTCCCAAGCTCCAGGTATAGTGCTTAACGTGCATTAAGCACTCAATAAATATGATTGAATGAATGAATGCAGATGTCTGTACTACCCTCATGGAAGAGTACAGTCCACAAATTTGGTAGACCCGATCCCTGCCCACACCCTTTACAAAAAGAACCCATTACGATTGTAACTTTGTCTTTCTCTAAAAATTTGGGTGGCGTGTAAAAAAGGAAGGGTCAAGGGGCTGGGGAAAAGAGTTAAGAGGCTACGATTCGGTTGCTGCCTTACTTGCCTCTGCCGAGTTTTTTAAGCGGGGGCTCGGGGAGAATTTTTGCAGAGGCGATTAAAGGGAAGCAGTGTGGCTCAATGGAAAGAGCCCGGGTTTGAGAGTCAGAGGTCGTGGGTTCTAATCCCGGCCCCGCCGCTCGTCAGCTGGATGACTTTGGGCAAGTCACAACTTCTCTAGGCCTCAGTTCCCTCATCTGTAAAATGGGGATTAAGACTGTGAGCCTCACGTGGGACAACCTGATTACCCTATATGTACCCCAGCGCTTAGAACAGTGCTTGGCACACAGTAAGCGCTTAACCAAATACCAACGTTATTACTATTATGTGGGACAACCTGATCAGCTTGTATCTCCCCAGCGCTTAGAACAGTCCTTGGCACCTAGTAAGTGCTTAACAAAATGCCAACGTTATTACTATTATGTGCTACAACCTGATCACCTTGTATCCCCCCAGCGCTTAGAACAGTGCTCGGCACATAGTAAGCGCTTAACAAAATACCAACGTTATTACTATTATGTGGGACAACCTGATCACCTTGTATCCCCCCAGGGCTTAGAACAGTGCTCGGCACCTAGTAAGCGCTTAACAAATACCATCGAGCCCGGGCTTGGGAGTCAGAGGTCGTGGGTTCTAATCCCGGCTCCGCCACTTGTCTGCCGTGTGACCTTGGGCAAGTCACTTCACTTCTCTGTGCCTCACCTACCTCATCTGTAAAAATGGGGATTGAAAAACGTGAGCCCCACGAGGGACGATCTGACGACCCTGTATCTTCCCCAGGGCTTAGAACAGTGCTCTGCACAGAGGAAGCGCTTAACAAATACCATCATTATTATTATTAAATGCGGGGATCGATCGCTTTGGCAAAGCGAGGTTGGGAGAGAGGCCCGGGAGGAGCGGGTTGGGGCGGGGGGGGGGGGTGGGGGGGAGGTCCCCGTTTGTCCTGCAGGAGCGCGGCGCGGGCGGCAGGGGGCGCTGCGTCCCGGCGGCCGGAGCGCTGAGTAGCACGTGTTGGTCCCGGGCGCCCCGCCCGGCCCGGGCCCCTGCCGGCCTCCACCTCAACCTCCCCAACCATCCCGCCCCGCCTGCCGGGAGCTGGGACCTCAGCCTCCCCACCTGGAAATGCTCCACCAGCTGCGCTTGAAATGCCATCTCCCCCGTGCCTCGGTCCCACCGTGGCTTCGCCTCGCCCCGCCGAGCTCATTTTGCAGCCCCGCCGCGGCCGCTCTTCGCCCTCGCCCATCCCCAGCCTCCCACCGGGTCTCCTTTTCGTGCCACCTCAAGCTCGGGTTTAAGGCGGAAAAGCCCCAGACCCGCTTCTCCCCGGCCTCTCTCCCTCGTTTTGCCAAAGCGATCGATCCCCGGATTTAATAATAATCATCATAATAAGGATGGTATTTCTTAAGCGCTTACTATGTGCAAACTGGAGACGTTTGGGTTTAACCTTTGCATTGCTGCTCCAGTCTGTTTCTGTCAGCTGCCTGAAAGGTTTTTTTAAAAAAAAGAAAAGAAAAAAGATAGAGAAAGAGCACACACTCAGCTCCCGGCTGAGCCTGTAAAAATATGTGCAGAAGAGGCGATGGGCTGGTTTACAGTGCAGGCAAACATTTCAAAGCTGAGCGAGGGGCACCCCCTTATCACTTTTCATCCCCCTTCCCTTAAACTTCCTCCTTTTCTACCACCCCTCCCTTCCACGCGCCAATCGAAAGGATTGCTGGCATAATTCAAACCGGGAGAAATAAAGGAGGCTCCCCGGGACGTTGAACGTTGACAACGGGGGCAATTACTTTACTTCCTAATTGATGCTCCGCATTTTAACTGCGAGCCCACCGGTCTGTTCGTGTTTGCTCAGCAAATAAATGCTCCCTCCGAACTGACCCGGCTTTACTACCTCTTTAGGAATGGTGCGAGCTAGGTGACGGAAACCCAGTTCGGACAAATTGATGTATTCACCCTGGAACTGCAAGCAGCAAAAGTCGAGCAGATGCAGAATGACAGGTAAGAATGCTGCTTTTTTGAATAACTTACCTAAGTCAACACTCATTTGGATTTCTAGAAAACTTGCTCAAGCTTCAGAGAGCAAAGCTTAGGCTGGAAATAAAAATAGTCTATAACCATCTTGCCTAAAATTACAAGGATTATACAGTGGCCCTGATTTCAGAATTCAAAAGCATTGCCTTGGATCGGTAATAATCAGGGTGTTCTTTCCCTCCCAACAGAGCCACGCAAAGATTAAGTCTGAAAAGTTCCTGGTGCTTATATTTTTGGTTTGGGGCACTTTGGTCCGAGCTACTGAGCACATGCACTTTAAATCTCCTGAGAACGCAGGCGTTCTGTACTCACCATACAGAATGTTTAACATTGACACTGGCATAACAAAGAAACCCAACAGCATATCTGCTATGGCAAGGGACATCAGAAAATAATTGGTGGCATTCTGCAGCTTTTTCTCCAGTGAGACTGCCATGATGACGAGGATGTTTCCAGCAATAGTTAAAATGATCACCACAGCCGTCAGCAGGGCTGGCCAGTTTTTCTCTTGGACATGAAAGAGCACGTTACAGGGTGGAGTGAGATTTCCTTCACATGAAACGTTAGTTAGGTTTTCAGCATCCACCGTCCAGTTAAGAACATCAGAAATGTTAGCCTCTCCAGAGATAAAATCTGCCTTGAGCAGGCTTCGGTCATGATTTAGTTGGATTAGGGAGTTGGCAGTTTGGGTCACAGTACTCTCCTCTTCACAAAGAATATCCATTTCTAAGCCTGAGCTTGGTGGAGATGGAATTGTGGAAAAGAGAGCAAACTGAAGCTTTTGGTCACCATCCGTCTCTGTATCCCCATGCCGTGTAAAGCTGTTGGAAGCGATGGGCTCCTTTCTCTGATGATGTTTTTACCCCCATCGTTAAAGCAAGATATAAAGACAGGCTGGAATACTTTCAGTTTTCCTCCAGAGTTTCATACAGCTCACCACAGAATCTGGTGTGAAAAGGAATCAAAAAGATCTTGTAGGCTAGAAGATGCAGGTTGGAGGTTTCCGAGGGGAAAATGTGCTCTGAGCAAAACAACAACAACAAAAATAAAACTTTTGTAACCAACCACCAGAACTTCCTTAACTGTAGCTCATTCGATTGATACGGGTCATTGGCACCGTTTTAAATGCAGCACCATTCGGATCGCTTGCCGTCCAGGGTGTCGGTGCTCTCTTCTGCATCGCAAAAGTTGATTAAAAATACATCCAGTGTTATATCCCACATCAATTGGATATGCTCTTGCTTATAGTTCATGTGCCGTACTATGCCTCATTGCCACAGATGTCGGTCACGAATTTCAGCATGTTATTAGTTTGCTTCATTTATAAAAGAAAAAGAATCTCAAGCTGAAATTACAAGGCAACTTCCCACAGTAGAAATGCTAATCATAATGATTACTCTTTGGTCTACTGTGACTTCAGTTGGATGCAGAATCAAACAGCACTCAAAATACTTAGGGAAAAATATACACAACATAATGGAAACTTACATCAGACTTGAGAGTCCAGATATAAGATGCATTTTGACCCACCGCATCCTTCACTGTCCTGAAAATGGTGTGCCTTTTTGTGTCCGACTCTTCCAAAAAAGGTTATGACTATATTTTGATTTCAACTTTGTCAATTTCCAGACTGTACTTTGGAGGGCATCAGGACCAGTGTGGCACGGCTCTCCTTGTTCATTTCTTCGAGTGCTGGTGTGCTTGGTAACACTTTCCAAATGTAGTCTTCTTCAGCAAGCTAGGCATTTTGCAATATCGGAGCCCTTCTCTAAGTCACTACAGGAACAGCCCGAAGTCGAAGGAGCCTTCCCCAACAGGGACTGCCGGTTGCATCAGGAATGTGATTTCTTGCTGACTGCCGTGTTCAGTTTATCGGACCTCCCACTCTCTGAATGTCATAAACTGCAAGGTAGCAACAGCTAAGGAGGACAGACGGAATAGAATTTTTTTTTTCTACTACAAACTCCCTGGTCTTGTCATTTGGAAATCTCGAGTTAAAAAATGAAGCTAACATTAAGACATTTCCATTTGTAAAGATCACCTACCAACCAGGTTTACACCACATTGATCTTTTAGAAGGTGAAGGTTAAAGAGAAAGAGTAAATGAGACTAGCATGATATGTGCTCGTAAGAAGGAAACCTGAAGCTTTTCCTTTTTAAAGGCTTCTGCTTTTAATAATAATAATAATAATAATAATGTTGGTATTTGTTAAGCACTTACTATGTGCAGAGCACTGTTCTAAGCGCTGGGGTAGAGACAGGGTAATCAGATTGTCCCACCTGGGGCTCACATTTTTTAATCCCCATTTTACAGATGAGGTAACTGAGGCCAGAGAAGTGCAGTGACTTGCCCACAGTCACACAGCTGCCAAGTGGCAGAGCCGGGATTCAAACCCATGACCTCTGACTCCCAAGCCCGGGCTCTTTCCACCGAGCCACGCTGCTTCTCTATACTCAGTCTAAGTCAATTACTAACATTAGAAGCAGGTGTGCAGTCTAGAAACACATCTATAGAAAGAAACTTTGAGCCTCACTCGCTTCCATTTGTTTTGCATGACACATTATGTCAAATCCGACTTCATTTCCCAAACTGAAGCTGTGAAGATTGATACTGGTATCGACCAATCATATTTATTGAAAGCTTAATAATAATAATAATGTTGGTATTTGTTAAGCGCTTACTATGTGCCGAGCACTGTTCTAAGCGCTGGGGTAGACACAGGGGAATCAGGTCGTCCCACGTGGGGCTCACAGTCTTAATCCCCATTTTACAGATGAGGGAACTGAGGCACAGAGAAGTTAAGTGACTTGCCCACAGTCACACAGCCGACAAATGGCAGAGCTGGGATTCGAACTCATGAGCCCTGACTCCAAAGCCCGTGCTCTTTCCACTGAGCCACGCTGCTTCTCCAGCTTACTGTGTGCAGAGCACCGTGCTAAGCACTTATCAGAAGAAATGACAATGTTAGTTAGATTTTCCTTTCCCAAAGAACGGCAGGCACTTTGCAATTTCAACTCGGTCAGAAGGCAGCTGTTCTTGCCCTATTATTCAAGTTGGGGAAATGGGAACAGAGAGCAAGGAAACTTTCCTGTATCGTCACCAAATCAGAAGTAAATCGGAAATAATCTGTGTCTCTCCTGCTAGACTGCAATCCCCCAAATTCTTAGTATACTGCTCTACACCCTTAGGAGGTACTCAGTAAATTCTTTTGAAGCCCTGAATTAAATCTGGGTTGCTGAACTCCCTAACCCAGGCTGTGACCATGCATGAGGCACTCTGACAATGATTACCATTGCCATCTCTAAGGGGATGGAATCTCCCATCAGGAACGATGGATGGGCCTCGATCCTGAGGCTTCAGGCTGACAACCTGCAGAGAGGAAGTCACTAGGGAGCTAGTGATTTCCACAGCACCATTGGCACTCTCTCTTTCCTGCCAGTCTTGTTCCCCTTGGGGTTCGGAATGCACTGAGCGAGTAAGAGGGCAGAGAGGCAGCATATTGCAGAGTACGTGTTTGGTCCTTGCCCACGTTAGCCAGCTACAGACAGAACGCAGTTCTCCTGAAAGATCAGTGGGGAGAACTTTCGTAGTGAAGAAATAATGTTAAAATCTCATTTCAGGGTTTAAGACTTGGGTTTGGGCTGGAAATAATTGCCTATTGTCCAGCAGAGTCTTGAAACACCCAGCCTGGCTCAAAGACAGGCAGACCAGGCCCTTGTGTGTGACCCTGGACCCTCAGGACACAAGGCATTTGGTATATGGGGATCTCAGAAGAGCGACGTCCCCACGCTAAAGAAGACAACAGCAGCAGCCTGTGGGGTGTCAGAAAGATGCCGTGCCCAACGCTTCCCTGAAATATGGAGCCGTATTTACCCTGGCCCCTTGCCTCTGCTCTTAAGTAAAGCAGCATTTTTTGTGCTTGGGGGAGGGGGAAGGGCCTACACTCTCTAATAATAGTAACTGTAGTATTTTTTCAGTGTTTACTGAGGTAGATGCCAGAGAATCAGGTGAGATACAATCTCTGTCTCATAGGAGGCTCACAATCTAAGGGGAGGGAGAACAGATATTTAATCCCCTTTAACTGATGAAGAAACTGAGGCATGGAGAAGTTAAGTGACTTATCTAAGGTTGCGCAAGAGGGGAAGACGGGATTAGAACCCAGCTCTCCCTGACTCCCCGGTCCATGCTCCACTAGACCACACTGCTTCTTTCTGGGCAGTGAGAGGAGGGAAGAAAGTTGGAGAGAAAACTTATGCTAATACAATAGGGTGGTTAAAATTGCCTGGGCCTTGTGGAAGGAGATAATTTACCTCAACAAATATGCATTTCACTTCCTAGAAGGACCATCCTTGATAGATCTCCCTTTTATTTATCTTATTCCATCACAGGATGGAATCTAATAATATTACTAAAATAAAAATGTATATAAAGTGCTGGTCAAAGAGAAGTCCTGGCCATGGATCAATGATCTCAGATGAACCGTGGAGTATTACATTACCTTCATGGCCAAACCCAGACGGCATACTACACACTACATACATATTACACATGTACTACATATTACTACAGCCCAGGTTTATGAGTAGGATAGATTATACATTCCATAGCTGGAGAGACCAAAAGGGAATGATAGCAGAGGCCTGGGTCCTTCTCTGTAGACAGCCTTGTAATTGAAAAGTCAAATCTCACAGACAACACCCTGGCACTAGTTAGTGAGAGAACTGTTTCGTGGGCTCTGCCTAGAAATAATGCCTTGTGCAAAATTAGGCTTTTATTCTCCAAAGTACTCTTGCTCCAAGGGTCTTACTTATCCTCACAACAACCCTGGGCTATATAAAAGAGCGGGTGCTGAAATCCCCATTTCCAAGGGAGGGAGACTGACATACATGAAGGCTCGGTCCCTAGAAGTTCTTTTGCTTTTGTCTGTCTTCCCCATTAGAGTGTAAGCTCTCTGAGTGCAGGGAATGTGTTTCACACTTTAGGGGTTCTTTCCCAGGTGATTATTATTACAGTGTACTTGACTCAGTAGGAACTCAATAATTACAACTACTTTTAGCCAAAGTTCATAGAGTGGGTTAGCGATAGAATCTGTAAAAGAACTGAAGTTTTCTGATGTTAAGGTCCATATCCACACTCCACTGACGGATTACAGTACATTACAAATCCTCCATTTTATTTAATCAGTGGTATTTACTGATTGCTTCCTGTGTGCAGAGCACTGTTTTATCATTGGATTTCCCCATTTCAGACCTCCTCCAAGAACAAAAGCCCAAGAACCTCATCTGGATGGTCCAGGGACACTTGCGTTCTTGTCCTAATGTTTTCCACAGGTAAGTGAAATGACTTTGTGCTGCTGGCCTGGCACCCTTTTATGAGCAATCAGTTCAGCCTTTGATAAATGGCACAGAGTCGTATTTTAACAGACCAAGAGGTGAAGAACAAAGCACTTATGTTCTATCATTGTCCTTTTAAATCAAATTTGATATTCAGATGTCAGTCCATGTAATATATATATTATTTATATTATTAATGATAATTGAGGCATTTGTTAAGCACCTAAGTTGGGAAACTGCAATAGTAATAAATCATATATTCCCTGCCCACAAGGAGTTTTAAATCTAACGGGGAGGCAGATATTCAAAGTTCTTCACAAATAATGGCAGTAGAAAAAAGAACAAGGCTCAAATATGCCAAGATGAAATATCAGAATTCAGTTATTTGTAGATGAAGATAATGGAATTATATATAATTGATACATTATATATATATTTTTAAAATATCATTTATTTACTTATTTATACAAATGTGTTGTTTAGGTACAGGGAAGGCTGAGGCCTGGTGAATTTGAGGGAGAGAAAGTGGTTCCAGTTGGGGGGGAAGGGTGAACAGCCGATAATCATTAATTTGTGATACTTCTTAAGTGCTGCCAAGCACTGTACTAAGCACTGGGGTAGATACGAGATAGGTCAGACACAATCCCTGTACCCATGGGACTCTCAGTCCTAAGGGTGATTAAACATGAGCAAGGGGTCAGAAAAACTCAAAATTAGGAAAGAAGTTGGTGAGTTTAAGAGGACTGAGGACTGCCATCTGGAGAGTAGCATTGGAACAAAGCCAATATGTCCAATAATAATAATTATGGTATTTGTTAAGTGCTTACTATGTGCCAAGCACTGTTCTAAGCGCAGGAGTAGGTACAAGGTAGTCAAGTTGTCTCACTTGGAGCTCACAGTCTTAATCCCCATTTTCCAGATGAGGTAACTGAGGAAGTGAGGTGATTTGCCCAAGGTCATACAGCAGACAAGAGGCAGAGCAGGGATTAGAACCCATGATCTTCTGACTCCCAACCCCGTGTTCTAACCACTAAGCCAAGTTGCTTCTCAAAAGGAGCAAAAGGAGAAAGCTGCTTGAAGCCAATGATTATAAGGCACTTCTGGTTTTGTCCTCACTTGGGAAATTGTTTTTCATCAGTTTAATAATAATGGTGGTATTTGTTAAGTGCTTATTATGTGCAAAGCACTGTTCTAAGCACTGGGGGGGGATACAAGGTTATCAGGTTGTCCCACGTGAGGGTCAGTTTTTAATCCCCATTTTACAGATGAGGTAACTGAGGCAAGGAGAAGTTAAGTGACTTGCCCAAATTCACAGAGCTGGCAAGCGGCGGAGCTGGAATTGGAACCCATGACCTCTATCTCCTAAGCCCGGGCTCTTTCCACTGAGCCATGCTGCTTCTCTGTTTACTGAGCACCACCATGGCACTGAGGGCTAAATAAAATGTACGTGGAAGACGTATCTTCAAAAGAATATATGTACCCACACTATACCCACAAGTCCCCTTCACATCATGTTACACTGTGTTTTATGATTTCTCTTTTCCACTTCATCTTTTCTTCCTCTAGATAGACTGGATGCCAGTATCACAAGGAATCGGACCTTCAAAGTACATCGGTCTAGGAAAATTGCAGACAATAGGACCAAGACCTTCAGATAGTTACAGACCGGACAAAAGCAGTTGACACCATCCATAGACTGAACTCTCACAACTCTTAAGTAAATGGTGTTGCCTTGAGGCATCCATCGAAATCTGGAGATTGCCCCATGCTGAAACCTTGGGTAGGTCACCGACAAAATGGAAGAAGGTTGGGCCGTAGTTCTGACTCAGGCCAATAATTAGAATAATTATTAGATAACTAGAATAATAATCCACAAAACAAGAGATAAGGGCTCTGGTTTGGAATATAATTCTGATCCCCTGAGCAACTTGCAGTTCAACAAACTATAAGCACAACTGAAAAGTCTACAGTAGAGTTATTCAGGATTTGCTACATTGAGACGGACTACTTTATAAAAACAGCCTAATACTCTAGACTGACATAGACTCACTTGCCTGCTGTACCAGGGAGTTTACCAGCATGCAGTATGGAAGAATCTACCCCCAACTAAGGGTCTTCATTGGCAATGCAGAACTCCACCAAAGCTCTTTGTTATCCAAGATGCACACTGCCCCAAAATAAAACAAGTATCAAGAAGGCCGGTATGCCCTTTGGAAGATTCTAGACTGTAAGTTTGTTATGGGCAGGGAACGTTTCTGCTAATTCTGTTATACTGCACTCTCCCAAGTGCTTAGTACAGTGTTCTGCACATAGTAAGTGCTCAATAAGTATCACTGATTGACTGATTGAGAATGGCTGATTACAAGATACCAGACAGCTGGTCTATGTTGAGGAGAAATGGAGAACTCACAGATAGGGTGGACAGAACACAAGTTTTAAAGCTTTAATGAAGCAAAATCTCAAACACCAGTAGAACAAATCATCCTGGTGTACTGCAACCGGAAAAGAAATAACTGCCTTAGAAGAGAGAATTCCAGAAAACTGCCAAAGGCCTGATGCAACACTGTCACAAGAAGCAATCTTTCACAGCCACACAATGCAGAAGGAATGATCGAATTTGGGTGTTACTGATAAAAAAAAAACAAAACTCTTCATTAGTTCTGACATTTTTGAACATGGAGGACAACATGCATGTGTGTGCATTCTCTCTAATAATGGAGAGTGATTGTAATTTGATGTTTTCAAAGAATGTGGTGGTGTACTTGGGGTAAGTGGGAGAAAGGATAGGAATAAGGGAGACTAAGATTTGTCCTAAATGGCAAGGACCTTTACAACTTATTTTTCTAAATTTAACATTTATTTTGGGGGATTTTTCCCTGAAGGCAGTAGTTCCAAAGGGAGAGCAACAGAGCTCTTTCAAAAGAAAAATGATTAATTATAGACTATGATTGGGGATCATTTCACACATTTCTTCATTTACAAAAGCACATTTTACTTTCTGTAGCTTCATTTTCACTTAGAAACAGCTCCTCAAATTGGTCTGTTCACAGAATATTTCAGTGATGTGTTTCTGTACTCTGCTGAACTAGAAATTTGTCAGACTGCCTGAAGGTTTATTTCATTTTACAGACATCCATCACTGTCAGTGACAGAATACAAAAAATTCCACAATTCACGTACATATAATCTCCATCATATATATGTGTTTATATATGTATATATCTCTCACATTCCCCTATTCATTTTAGTAACTGTGGTGTTTCTTAAGCACTTACTCCATGCCAACCACTGGGAGACATATGATACAATCAGATCAAACACAATCCTTATCCTTCATGGAGTTCACAGTCTAAAGAGGGAGAACAGGTATTTAATTCCCACTTCGCAGGTGAGGAAACTGAAACACAGAGGAGTTAAGTGGCTTGTCCAAGGTCACACAGTAGGCAAGTAGCAGAGCCGGGATTAGAACCCTTGTCCTCCAACTCCCATGCCTATGTTCTTTCCATTAAGCCATGCTGCTTCTCTCTATCTCACCTTTCCTTTAAAACAGTTAAAAGCCCAGCATAAAATCCATAATTTATACTATACACCATCAGCAGATCCAGACAGTCCACTTTCCAACTGCCCTATATTTCATTCATTTCTCACAGCACGAATCACTTTGTTTGCCCTTCACTACCCCTTGTTTAATTTTAGCAATGTTCCCCCATTTACCATAATAATATGATGAAACAGACATATTCCAGTCTATAAACACCCTGTCACTAGTTTTATTTTGGGCAAACTAATTTCTGCTGATTTATTTTTCCTGAGAAAACTTCAGGATTCAACAGATGCCAAACGCCAGGGAAATAGTTCATCTACAATTGTCCTTAAGTTTCTATCCCAGACTTGGCAAGTGTATGACAAACACGTGTTCTTCACGGGTTGGTGTCTGCCACTCCTACTACTGAATTTTTTGTCATTGTTGAATTTTATTTCAGTTAAAATTATGACTCTACCTATCTCTGGTGGCATATTGCCAGAGTCATTAATGGATAAAGCCTGTAAATATAATCCTTATCTGCACATCTGTTGAGTCCCTCTTATTACTTGGTTTTATGAACAGCTTTTAGTTTCCGGTTCATAAGTTAATTCATACTTTGCTTTGTGGATTCTTCCCCTGCACAAGCAGCAGTATGGCCTAGTGGAAAGGTCACTGGCCTAGGGGGCAAAAAATCTGGGTTCTAAAACCGGCTCTGCCCCTTGCCTGGTGAGTGGCCTTGGGCAGGTCACTTAACTCTGTGCCTTAGTTTCCTCTTCTGTACAATGGACTGAAATGCCTGTTCTCATTCCTTGGACTGGAAGTCCCTTATGGGACAGGAACTGTGTCCAACCTGATTATTTTCTACCTGCCCTAGACTTAGTACAGTGCCTGGCATATTGTAAGACTATAAGAAATACCACAATTATTATTAGAAACAATTACAACTTACTATATTGCAGAACATCAAATGCCTTGAAATCAAAAAATAACAACATGGTCATAGTTCTACATCTGGCCAAAGTGTATCATACACTTGGTATAAATTGCTAAAATGACCCAGATTATTATTCTTCCCCTGGCAGTGAATGGAGAGAAGGGAGAATCATCCCCAGCCCAGGAAAATTCTACTTACAGAAATTCTGGCCCAAAAGCTTCCTTCTGCTACCTAAGCAGTATACTGCTCACTCACTCCTTGACCAATGAAGATGCAGAAAACCAAGCCAAGCCAGCATTTCTTCTGAGAGATTGACAGATGGGGTCATCATAGCATCTAGCTCCAGACTAAACTAAGAGTCTACATAAATGGGAGACCCTTTGACACTTGTGAAGAATAGCTAGGTAATTCTTAACATGCTAAGCTTTAGACAGGATCACCCTATGGCAAGCTCAAAGTTACAATATCAATGATCCCCTTTGCATATTTAGACTCTCTTTAGCTATTCCACCCACCAATCTTTGGAGGCAGGGTAATTCTCAACCTGATTTATGACAGAATGTGGGTCAGTTAGGATGCAGTCTTTCCTGGGGTTGGTGCTAAAGAGCTGTAGAACTAGATGTCCTCTTTGGACAAGCTGCAAAGGAAACTGGTCACTGCTTTATTTGCACTGGGAGAGGTGCTCTTATACTGAATATCTGCTCCTTTCCCAAACTCCATGTCTCCCAGAGTGGAAACTCCTTTGTTTTCAATATGATTCAGCTCGTTGTGGGCAGGGAATGTGTCTGTTGTTGTACTGAACTCTCCCAAGCACTTAGCACAGTGCTTTGCACACAGTAAGCACTCAATAAATATGAATGAACAAATGAATGAATGAGTGAAGTGGGTAAAATGAAGCTAAGCTATACAAAGCCAGATAAGCTTTTGATCTTATTTGAGAGAAATGCTTAGGCTCTTTTCCCCCACTTTGGTGTCAAGTGACCTAGTCCAGCACAAATTAGGCACTGGGAAATGGTGTGTTGAGGGGTCTCACTATAGTTGTGAGTCCCATGTGGGACAGGGACTGTATCCAACCTGATTCTCTGGTGTCTACCCCAGCGCTTGGTACAGTACTGTAGCTACACTGTAAGCTCCTTGTGGGTCGGGAACCTGTCCACAAATTCTGTTATACTGGACTCTCCCAAGTGCTTAGTACAGTGCTCTGCTCACAGTAAGCACTCAATAAATTCAATTGAATGATTGGCAGTAGGCTCTTAACTAAAACCATTAAAAAAAAGCTCAATGAGATGGTTGATAAGTACAACGAGACCAGCTTGATGGGTAAAAAAAAAAGCATATGCCAAACCCTGGCTTCTAAAATGAAACGGTGACACTGAGCTTTGGGAAACCGGGTGTGTAGCCCTCTCTTCCTCCCACCTCTGATCATCCAAACAGTAAACAGCATCTTGGGATTGAAAGAGAACTCATTTGTTCAACTGGCCAGTGGAACAATGGAAGTTGGAGGAAAGGGAGATCAGAACTTACCACATAATTGCACAGTCTGTGAGCCCGTTGGTGGGCAGGGACTGTCTCCACTTAGTACAGTGCTCTGCACATAGTAAGCGCTCAATAAATACTGAATGAATGAATCTTGTTTCTACTGTACTCCAAGTGATTGGCACTCAGCAGACACCCAATAAATACTACTGATCGAGTGACAAATTGATAGGGAACATGTACAGCTTGACCGTCCAGCCAGATATGGAAGATCTTCTAAGAAGCCAATGATTCAGGAAAGCTAACATAAGCATATTGTAGAGGGCAGTCAGGGAAGTCAGTGTAATTTCAATTCTATATTCAAGATTGAAGTCTGACTATGCACTGTGCTTTTGTTCTGCTGGTGTTCCTGGGCCTTTGTGCTTCCATATTCTCCAAAGCCATTCTCCCTGAATTGATGAAATTGCTGACACTCAGGGTTGATTTCCACAATGGAAGGCAAATGCCTGCAGGCTTCAGAAGTTGCTCACTTGTTCTCTACAAAGAAAGCTTTGAAAATTTAAAAAGCCTCTACCGTTTTCAGATTTTTTCCTTTTCCCCTTCCCATTCCCCAAAAGTGAGTTCCTCTATATACAAATCCATTTTTATGTTCCACGGTTGCAAGCCACATTGGCATTATAGCTTGCAACCAGAGAGATAGGTGGTGCTTACTGAGGAAAATGAACTTTAGCTTCTTCAGTATTCTCAAAGTGTATCTTCCCTACCTGAGAGGATGTAGTGTGACAAAGTAGAGATGTTAATTGCTCAGAAAGGTGTGCCTCTTAAACAAATTTTAAATATAAACTTCTAAGGATTCTAGGAGATAATTCCCAGACTGGCGTCCATTCATTCAAAAACCACGGTTGCTTCTTCCTTTATCAATTCTGCCACAACAGAAGCAGGAATCTGCTTCTGAAGCAGGCTAAAATGAGAAGCTTCATGGTCTAGTGGATAAATCAAGGGCCTGGAAGACAAAGGACTTGGATTCTAATCCCGGCTCTGCCACTTCTTTTTTTTTAATAGTATCTGTAAATAAGCAATAATATTTACTGAGTGCCTACTATGTGAGAGCACTGTTGAGCACTTACCATGTTCCAGGCACTCTATTAAGCACTGGGGTAGATACAAGTTAATCAGGTTGGGCACAGTCTATGTCCCACATGGGGCTCACAGTCTTAATCCCTGTTTTACAGATGAGGCAACTGAGGCACACAGAAGTGAAGTGACTTGTCCAAGGTCACAGAGCAGGCAGGTGACGGAGCTGGGATCAAAACCAAGGTCCTGACTTCCCTGCCCTTCTCTACCCATTAGGCCACTAACTTCCTGCCCATTAGGCCACTAGTGACCTCGGGCAAGTCACTTAACTTCTCTGAGCCTCAGTTTCCTCAGCTGCAAAATGAGAATTCAATATCTGTTCTCCCTCCTACTTAGACTGTGAGCCTCATATGGGACAGAGACTGTACCTAGCCTAATTAACTTGTACCTACTCCAAAATGCTTGGCATACTGTAAGGGCTTAACAAAAACCATTTAAAAATGGAAACAATCTAGTGTTTTGGAGAGATGTCAGACAGGTAACCAAGGGCCACGCTTCTTAAAGACTTAGGTATAATGAATTGGACCATTTATTCAGTCTGTTTTCTCCCTCATTCCTGTTCAGGCTGCTGTATCTTACACCTGTTGTAATTTCTGGCTGGGTTTCAAAGGACGCTTACAGAAAAACAAATTCCACCAGAGCACTGTACCTTCCACACAAGCCTGACAACAAGACCCTAAGTCATTCATACATTAAACTACAAAAGAAATAAATGAAAATGAAGATGAACGAGGCAGCGATATTGAATTTTTTTTATGTTTTCAGTGTGTTTATAGGTAGATATGGTTTTATTCAGCTGCTTAGGGCCTGAAATACTGGCACTTCATAAACTCCTCTCCATTTATTTTCAACATCCTCCTGAAACTCCAGTACTTTGCCACAGGGAAAATAATGTTCTAGTTTTCTAAATAACACAGAATTCATTTTTCTCTCACTAAATTTAATAATGAAAAATCTTTGGAAGATTTTGTAGAAAGGCTTGTTATCCTCGGCAATATCGGAGGTCTTGCCAGGAGCAGAAAATCTAGTGGGATGTTAGGGGATATTAAGATGTATTCTTAAATCAAGAAATAGTCCCTTCCCAATTGTACTTAAAAGCTTTCACTCGTATCATATCTACCTGAGCAGGTGAAGCATGCCACAGTGAAAAACAAAAAGCTAGTTGGGGTTGGTTTGAACAAGCCCACCACTTTTTTCTTTTCAGTGGTATTTGTTAAGTCCTTACTATGTGCCAGGCACTGAATTAAGTACTGAGGTAGATGCAAGATAATCAGGTCAGACACAGTCCATATCCCACATGGGGCTGACAGTCTTACTCCCTATTTTAATAATAATAATGTTGGTATTTGTTAAGCGCTTACGATGTGCAGAGCACTGTTCTAAGCACTGGGGTAGATACAGGGTAATCAGGTTATCCCACATGAGGCTCACAGTTAATCCCCATTTTACAGATGAGGTAACTGAGGCATCGAGAAGTGAAGTGACTTGCCCACAGTCACTCAGCTGACAAGTGGCAGAACCGGGATTCGAACCCATGACCTCTGACTCCAAAGTCCAGGCTCTTTCCACTAAGCCACACTGCTCCTCTATATTTTACAGATGAGGTAACTAGCACAACTGTAGGCAAGTCACTTAACTTCTCTGTGCCTCAGTTCCCTCATCTGTAAAATGGGGATTAAGACTGTGAGCCCCATGTGGGACAACCTGATTCCCCTATGTCTATCCCAGCGCTTAGAACAGTGCTCGGCACATAGTAAGCGCTTAACAAATACCAACATTATTATTACAAAGTAGTTTAGCGTCTTGCCTAAGGTTACACAGCAGAGAAGTGGTGGAGTCAGCATTAGAACCCAGGTAGTCTGCCTCCCAGGCCCGTGTTCATCCACTAAATCACGCTGCTTCCCAATTACTTCATGCCTCAGTCAAGATTTAGGTCAGGGCCTTCCCTATTTCCACTCCCTTCTGTGTCGCCACTGCACTTGGGCTCTTTACCCTTTATTCACCCCACCCTCAGCCCCACAGCACTTATGTTCATATCTGTAATTCATTTTAATGTTTCTCTCCCTTTCTAGACTGTAAGCTCCTTGTGGACACAGTTCACATCTACCACATCTCTTTACTGGACTCTCCCAAGTGCTCTGCACACAGTAGGTGCTCAATAAGTACCAATGATTGACTGGTAAATGGGACTGTGTTCTTCGGGGCGTGCGGGAGAGGAAGAGACAAGGAGTGGTGATGAGTGGTGGCCTGGTGGGCATGGGTGAGGAAGATCAGTGACTATTTTTCCCCAGAAACTGTTGCGGGCAAGGAACGTGTCTATCAATTCTGTTAGACTGTACTCTCCCAACTTGTTAGAAAAGTGTGGCTTGGTGGATATGGCACACGCCTGAGAGTCAGAAGGGCCTGGATTCTAGCTGCTGAGTGACCTTGGTCAAGTCAGTTAACTTTTCTGGGTCTCCGTTACCTCACCTGCAAAATGGGGATTAAGAGTGTGAGCCCCATGTGGTATAAGGATTGTGTCCAACCTGATTAACTTGTATCTATCCCAGCACTCAGAACATAGCAAGTGCTTAACAAGTACCACAATGATTATTATTACTCTGCACACAGTAAGCATTCAATAAATACCATTAATAATAATAATATCATTGAATGATTGATTGATTGATCAATCAATGATCAATTGATTGATCCTGCTCCTGAGAGAGATGGACTAGGACAGACAGCAGCAATCAGCAGGATATCACTTCCCTTCCACAAGGCCATATTCATGCTAAGTCCTGCTTTTCTGGAAGACAGGACCAGCAGCAAACAGGAGGGAGTTACACTGGGGCCTATTAAAGTTCAGTGTGCACCGTCCTGAGCCCCAACCTTCTCGGCCAAACACTGAACTCGGCAGCGGTGACTCAGAACACCCTATGAGAACAGTCTTCATGGAGTAGCCCTACTTTCTAGAAGAGTTGGCAAAGGTCATCCAACACTCCACTTAATTACTAAAGAAACACTGTTATCCAAACTGGTGCAAGAGATAAACAGATATTAACTTTCTGCATTGAAAATGTCTCCTTTGCAGATTTATTCTTTTTTTCTCTTATTTCTCTTTGACCCTTCCCCGCCCCCAACCTCCACCTCGCCTCCATTCTTACTGTCTGACCTTTGATCTAGGATAAACTTTCATCTCTGGACATTTGCTTTTTCGTTATCTAACTATTCATAACCTACTTAAAATTGATTTTGAGTCTCACAACCTTCAAATTAATGTCTGTCAGCAGCTGAGAAAAGGTCATCCTACTCACGATTCTCAGTGTTTGCTAGGGTTTTTCCCCAGGCCAGTTTAAAGGGACACCTTCAATTTCAACTCTGCTGTATTCAAAAAATCATCACTTGGGGCCAATGCACCCTTCATCATCATCATCATCATCATCATCACCATCATCATCATCACCACTGTCACTACCATCAGTGCTTCTGGATGGTTACTCTGGGTAGGGCACTGTGCTGGGCACTTGGGAAAATAGAAGAAGAGAAGACCTGGTCCCTGCTCACAGGGAGATTACAGTTTATTTGAATTCAAAAATTTGGGCTAGATATTTGGCAGCTCCCAGACTCACTTCTCAGTTTGGGCTGCTTCAAGTCTGGGTGGGGTAGTGGTCAGGGCAGGGGGGATGGGAGTCCACCAACTTCCTGGTGTGGGAGTTCTGCTTCTGAACCCCACATCCTCAACCTGGCTGAATCTGGCATTTCTTAAACTGGCTGAATTTCCCCCACCCAACAGCAGAAGAACGCATTAAGCATCTGCTGTGGGCTAAGTGCTGGAAAAAAGTACATGGATGAGAATTTGACTAGGGCCCTGACCCCCAAAGGGCTCAAAAATCTAAGAATAGATGGGGTTGGGGTGGCGGGAGGGGGACCACAGATACTTAGGGAAAAATGAAAAGACAACAGCAGCACAAAAAACACATAAAAATCAAGAATAATGATAAATGTTAGTACAGTGCTCTGCACACAGTAAGTGCTCAATAAATACCACTGACCTACTGATATAAAAGCCACAGTCAATTTCAGGCTCTTGAGACTCAGTAAGTCAACACAGCCATAACCCAAGCCAGGAGTTCCAATCAGTAATAATAGTATTTGTTAA
This sequence comes from Ornithorhynchus anatinus, assembly GCF_004115215.2. Taxonomy (NCBI): domain Eukaryota; kingdom Metazoa; phylum Chordata; class Mammalia; order Monotremata; family Ornithorhynchidae; genus Ornithorhynchus; species Ornithorhynchus anatinus. The sequence goes on along the minus strand of NC_041747.1, from coordinate 9,307,051 downwards.
GCACTTCCTATGTGCCAAGCACTCTACCAAATGTTGGAGTAGATCCAATATAAGTAGATTGGACACAGTTCCTCTTTCATAAAAGGACCACAGTCTAAGGGGAAGGGAAGACAGGAGCTTTATCCTTATTTTTATAGTGAGGTCTCAAAGTGGTTAAACGTTTTGATCGAAGTCTCACAGCAGGAAGGTGGCAGAGCTGGGATTAGAACCCAGGTCTCCTGACTCCCAGGCCTATGCTCTTTCCACCAAGCCACGTAGCTTCTCCCAACATTCTTAAGGTTAATAAGGCCTCTTGTTGCTGCTTTCTTGCCCTTCCTGGGCTAGAGCAGAGACTGCTGGGCAGTCCCAGTGATGTGGAGCTTGGGCAGCCTGTTGGCAAAGGAGAACCAGGTTGGTTCTGCATATCGAGCCCTCCGCAGGAGTTGTTTCTAGAAGCCAAAGCAAGTGTAGTTCCAGTTTCACGGTTGCTTATAGGCATTATTAAACAGGCACTTTGGGGCCAATTAAATGACCCCTTGCATCTTAAAAAGTGATGGTTACAGCCAATTTAATTCATGTAGTTTCCTGAATAATTTACAATTTTACACTGAAAAACTATTCTGGAGGGAAAATATGTACACTCTAAATACAAATTCTATTTCCAAATCATTTTTCTAAATATAAATTCTAAATCACTCTTCACTGCTAAACCAGGTTAGACAATCTACATATGGAACTGGCCATGTAGCATTCTCTAACGAAAATTTAGTTTTCTTTTGTTGGAAAAACTAAAACACCTATTTGCTACCACAGAATAATGGGAATGAAACAGTGTGGCTCAGTAGAAAGGGCCCGGGCTTGGGAGTCAGAGGTCATGGGTGCTAATCCCAGCTCTGCCACTTGTCAGCTGTGTGACTTTGGGCAAGTCACTTCACTTATCTGTGCCTCAGTTACCTCATCTGTAAAATGGGGATTAAGACTGTGAGCCCCACGTGGGGCAACCTGATTACCTTGTATTCCCCCAGTGCTTAGAACAGTGCTTGGCACATAGTAAGTGCTTAAATACCCACATTATTGTTATTATTATTATGAAACAACTAGGGGCACTTGCTGGTATCCCGAATTTAACCCACACCCAGTATTAAATGTGGTGTTGAGTGGTATGTCCCAAGCACAGTTATAAGCGCTGGGGTAGCTACCAGATCATCAGGTCGGGCACAGTTCATGTTCCACATAGGATAAAGGGGAGGGAGAAGAGACATTTAATCCCCATTTTACAGATGAGTAAACTGAAGCCCAGAGAAGTTAAGTGACTTGTCCAAAGTCACACAGCAGGCAAGTGGTAGAGAAGGAATTAGAATTCAGGTTCCTGTGACTCCCAGGCTCATGCTCTTGCCGCTGGAGGTGGTTTAAGTTCTTTCTCAAAGACCTTTGCATCAAAAACGTTTCTTGGGAGAGCATAACGAGATAGTCCAGACTGCCAAGATTAGGAGAAAATGACTGACAATTGGTGAGAATTGCCAATTCAGCAAACAAGGATTAAAAAGGACTGAAAGCATTCCCAATTTCTCTCTGTTTATCCCATTCATTAAGGTAGATGTCAGGTAGAAGCAGCGTGGCTCAGTGGAAAGAGCCCGGGCTTGGGAGTCAGAGGCCATGGGTTCTAATCCCGGCTCTGCCACTTGTCAGCTGTGTGACTTTGGGCAAGTCACTTCACTTCTCTGGGCCTCAGTTACCTCATCTGTAAAATGGGAATTTAGACTGTGAGCCCCACGTGGGACAAACTGATCACCTTGTATCCCCCCAGCGCTTAGAACAGTGCTTTGCACATACTAAGTGCTTAATAAATACCACAATTATTATTATTATTGAGTTCCTCCTTCCTTAGTGTTAGGAAAATCTTCAATTCCTCTAGAAGCAATACCCAGAGAAACTGAATAATGGAGAATCATAAGACTGCTTTAAAATGTAGCTTTAGGAGGAGAATTCTTTACTTTAAAAACAAGAACTGTGTATGTGCGTGTGTATGCATAACAGAGACAGAGAATGTGAGAGTAAATATTGACCTTCATTTTCAAAACCATCACTACCAATGGTGTCATTCTATCCATACACAGGAGGAAGCAGAAAATAACTTACTAGGTGCCAAGCATTGTACTAAGTGCTGGGGTAGATACAAGATAATCAGATCAGGCATTCTCTGTCCCACATGGGGCTCGCAGTCTAACTGGAAGAACAGATACTGAATGCCTCTTTTACAGATGACGAAAGTGAGGCACCAAGAAGTTAAGTGACTTGTCCAAGGTCACAAAACAGGAAGTGGCAGGGCTGGGATTAGAACCCAAATCCTGTGACTCCCAGGCCGATGATCTTTCCACTTGGTTTCACTGTTTCTCACAGAAAAGACACACAACAGTCTTTTTAGCCACCTCTATACAAAGTCTACACTATTCAACAGGTTGGCCTGTCCACTGCAATATTCTCCAAGTAATTCAAGGCTCTAAAACATTGAGACTATGCTTCACTATGCATAATGTTTTAAAACACATTTGGTCTCTTTCAGGCCCTTTGTATGAGTATCTTCCAATCATTCAATCTCCTCACATTTCTCAGGCAGCAAAACTGTTACTGTGAATACTGACTTAAACCTGGTGAGCTGACTGCACCCCATAACACTGTTATCTTGATTATCTGTTGGTAATCTCGCCCTGCCTCTGGATGTTGAGGGTGAATGCGTTTTGAAGGTGAGAATAACCTAGAGATTCTGGAAAAATACAAGGACAGCACTACTCCTCCAGACAATTTTCTCAGCTCTTACTGAAAGCATTTGACACAATCAACCACACCTGTGATAAGCAAATTAACTACCTGATGACCTCTCAACCATGTCCTGTCTCTGGCCTGGAACACCCTCCTTCTTCATACCTGATAGGAGATCACTCTCCCCATCTTCAAAGCATTACTGAAGGCTCATCTCCTCTAAGAGGCCTTCCCTGACTAAAACCTCCTTTCTTCTTCTCCTGCTCTTCTGCATCACCCTGATTTGCTCCTTTACTCACCCTTCCCTCAATCCCACAGCATTTATATACCTATCCATAATTTATTTGCCTCCCCCTTCTAGACTATGAGCCCATTTTTGGGTAGGGATTGTCTCTATCTGTTGCCAAACTGTACTTTCCAAGAGTTCAGTACAGTGCTCTGCACACAGTAAGCGCTCAATGAATACGACTGAATGAATGAATATTTCTATTAATGTCTGTCTTCTCTAAACTTAAAGCTCGCTGTGGCCAGGGGATTATGTCTACCAACTCTGTTAGATTGTACTCACCCAAGTGCTTAGTACAGTGCTCGGCACACAGTAAATGCTGAATAAATACGATGGATTGATTGACTGATTATTGGTAAGATTTTCTTAGCCTCATCTCTACTCCCAATCCCAAGAGTCCAGGGATAGGATAATCCAACTACCTCTTCTGAAAGGTCAGGAGACTTCCACTACATTCAGTCAAGGGAAAAAGAAGCCCCACAGTTAAACCGCTGAAACTAAAATGTTCCTATTTGTGCTCCCAACTACATTAAACTTAATTACAGCAGAGTATTAACTTCAAGAGAGATTTAGCACATGGGACAAGAAGCTGTATGAAACAATATCTATGAATTATCAATTTTTGCGCCAGGTCTTGCAAAGGCAAGAACAGAGAAAGCAGGAATATTTGGTGGGCAGAAAGGAGATTAATCAGGGAAGGCTTCCTGGAGGAGATGTGATTTCAAAAGGGCTTTGAAAATGGGGAGAGCTGAGGTCTAACAAATTTAAAAGGGAAGGCAATTTCAGGCAGAAGAGAGTAATCAAGGGGCTGGTGAGAGGAGAGATGAGAAGGAGGTTTAGAGAGTGGGTCAGATTGAAAGGAATGAAGAGTGTCAGAGTGGAGTGTGGTGAGGTGCACAAAAGTTCAACAGGATCATCAGTCTTATCACTATTACTTTTAGGAAGTTGTCCTTGAGAGCTGGATTCTGTTTTCTTTATCTTTTAATGCGCTATATTGCCCCTGACAAAACATGCATATTCCTGTTTGGAATTGATCACTGATCACCTCATCATACTAAATCTCTTTGTCTTAATTTAGGCCCTCTCTTAAAGCAATCAAGTTCAGTTCTTTTCACTTTCCTCGAAAGCAAACATTTACTTTTCCCTGATTTTAATGTGGTTCACTTCTCTGTTTCCTTTTCCATCACAACACAACTTTACAAATTTTAAATCTGATCCTTATACATAGAATCAGTAGAGAACATGAGATTAAAAATTACCAGCCAACTGAAAATATGATAATTGTGACAGTACTCTGGGATGAAATAAACCCCAGTCTTCACTGTGGCACTGTAATCAAATGAAATAACATCACTTTGCCTTTTTATAAACTTCCTTTTTAGACTGTGCCCCCAGGACTCCCAGTCACTGGTTTGAACAACAATACTGCTTTTAAACTTGAGAAAAATCAAAATTGGCTTACTTATTTAAAAGATTCAAGTGGACATTCTAGTGGTGGAGACCGAAATTAAATGATAAATTCCATCAAATTGTACTTGGAGAATAACCAAGTTCTAGGAGCAGATATTTTAATTGGGAGGAACTCAAATAAATGTTAAATTCCACCAAATCGTCTTTGCAGCTTTAGCAAGGTACTTTTAAGGGAAGGAAAGTGCTTACTTGAGCCAAGGTAAATTTTGCAGCCTCCTCTTGAAGTAGGAGACAAAAGTAAGCCCTCCAAGCACTATCTGCATGAAAATTCAATGACTGCATTTAACTGGTGCAAAACCATCACCACCATCAATGGTATTTATTGAGCCTTTACTCTGTGAACAGCACCATACTAAGCACTTGGTTGAGTACAATACATCAGAGTATTGTTGTGTGACCATGGGGAAGTCAGTTCACTTCTCTATGCCTCAGTTACCTCATCTGTAAAATGGGGATTAAGACTATGAACCTCATGGGAGATGTAGACTGTATCCAACATCCGAGATGTAGATTATCTCGTATCTACCCCAGGGCTTAATACAGTGTCTGGCACATAGTAAGAACTTAACAAATACCATTTAAAAAAAGACTGATAGACCTGCTTACTGCCCACAGTTAGCTTAAAGTGATCTAGCTGTCCTCCCAATGATTGGTCAAGTTTCCCTCTCTCTTTGAGGTTAAAACAATGGCAACAAAACTGCAGCAACTTTCTTAATGCATCTTTCACTCTTGAGGAAGAGGCCTGACAAAAATCTTATCATCATGTGAAGGTGTGGTCTTGCAGTATCTTCACTGCTGAGCATTGAGCAGGAAATAATAATTGTGACACTTGTTAAGCAGCTGCTGTGTGCTTATGGTGGGCAGAGAACATATCTACCAACTCTGTTGTACTTTACTCTCCCAAGCCCTTAGTACAGAGTTCTGTACACAATAATTGCTCAGTAAATAAGACTGATTGAGGTAGAGATAGATAAGCAGGATGAACCAGTCCCTGTCCTAAACACGCAGAGCTCACCACCTAAGTGGAGTGGAGAAACTAGTTTTGAATCCCGATTTTTCAGACAAAGAAACTGAGGTGCAGAGAAGTCAAGAGACTGGCCCAAGGTCACACACAGGAACATGTAGTGATAGAGCATGGGCTTGGGAGTCAGATGGCCAGGTGTTCTAATCCCAACTCTGCCACTTGTGTGCTAGGTGACCTTGGGCAAGTCACTTCAGTTCTCTGTACCTCAGTTACCTCATCTGTAAAATGGGGATCAAGACTGGGAGCCTCATGTGGGTCAGGGACTGTGTCCAATCTGACTTGCTTATACAGTGCTTAGTACAGTGACTGGCACACAGTAACCGCTCAACAAATACCATAATTATTATTATTACTCCACGGTGGAGAGAGCATTAAAACCCAGGTCTCCTGACTCCCAGCCCTGTATTCTTTCCGCCCCAGGAGAGCTTGAATAAGCTAGTAGCTGCTGCTTCTTTCCTCCTCCTGCTTCTGTTGCTGCCCGTTTCTTGCCCAAGACCTGGCCCGGGCCCAAATGTTGGGGCCCGTCTAGGCACGGGGCCGGGGGCAGGGGGGTGGTCCACACTGGTGATAACTCTAGGGAGCTGGTGGCAGGCAGCAGGAAGGGTGAGAAGCAGCAGGGGGCATGGTACAACTCAGGTCCTGGGGCCTCTTGCTGTTGCTACTCGCCTCATAAAGTTTCCCACCCTCTCTGCTCCACGGTGGGAGCGGAGGTGAGTGAGTCAGGAAACAGCAGCAGGAACACATAAGCCTGGTGGGGGGGGGAGGGGCACCGGGGGGACGGAGCCCTATGGGAACGTTTGGGTCCATTCTGCTCTATTTAGTCAGTGGTAGGACCAGAGAGGTGAAGTGACTTGACCAAGGACACACAGCAGACAAGTGGCAGAGCCAGGAATAGAACCCATGACTTTCTGACTCCCAGGCCCGTGCTCTATCCACTACACCATACTGCTCTGTTTGCTTGCTATAGGGCAGGGGGTGATCTATCAGTCAATCCATAATATTTATTGGGCGTCTACTCTGTGCTGAGCACTGTACTTAAGGTCTTTGGAGAGTACGAAGACTGTAAATTCATGGTGGGCAGAGAACGAGTCTTCCAACTCTGTTATACTGATCTCTCCCAAGCGCTCAGTAAGCCCTCAGTAAATGTGATTAATTGATTGATGTAGTACTCTCCCAAGTGCTCAGTCAGTACAGTGCTCCACACACGGTGAATGCTCAATAAATACGATCGATTGCTAAATAAAGTAAGTAGAGTAAGAAAGATGCTTTTGGTGCCGGATTTGCTCTTTATGCTGAAACCAGTCCCCAAATAATGGGTATCAGCAAGTCTCTTCAACTGTTTGTTTGGTTGACTAGTTCTTTCTCATAGCTTTCCTTGATTCCTGAAGCCCGGGAAGATCCGCCTGAGCAGCTGCGCCTTTGCATTTACATGACATTACACTGTGTGGCTTCCAAGTATATTTAAATGGACAGAGTTTTGATGACAAAGGATGAGAATTCCAGTCATTAGTAAGAGTTTTAACAATTAGAAACCATAGGCAAACTCCTCTGGCATCTGATGAGTTAATAGAAACAAAAAACAAACAGACCCAGAAGCACAAGCTTCTTCCCGAGGACCCGAAATATTTTCACTGTGTCTGAAATGAGCTGGAGCGTTTTAGGTCACACTGTGACTCAGTAAGGGAAACAAAGCTCTGGGGACTGAATCCGAATCCTGGTGCTGCCCTGCTTCTCTGGAAGACCTTGGATGAGTCACCTCCAGACTGTCACAAATATCTTGCAGGCGGATGTGGTCTAAATATAATTGCCTGACTGCATGACTACGTTGAAGAGGTGGTCATCTTGGTACTCAATTCCTTCCGCTGGAAACTGGTGCCACCCCATGGGCCCAGGTGACTTTAGTGAATCTGGGACTTTCCTTTCCCATTTTTGCATGATTATATCAGGACCAACCTAAGGAAGGGTTCCTTCTATCATGGTGTCCCCTCTGTCTGTCAGGTGATCAGGCAATCTGCTTTAGGCTGGGCACTCATTCTTTTAGGGGTTCTTCCCTTCAGCCCCAAAGAGTCTAATCCGGAGTGACAGGGCAATCCCTGGTGATGATGGTGGCCCCGACTGCCACTGCTGCTGGCCACCATTGCCGAACTGGCCATTCTTGGCAACGGACAGACCATCTGGGACTGGGACAAGTGCACGGTTGCAACTTTTCACCGACTGCCCCTCACCATCCCCCTGGTCTCGACTGCTTGCTGCCTGCCACTGCCCAAACCACCCAACCATCACCCAGCTCGGGACAAACTGCTCAGGCTGTGTAGGCGGAATGATGGAAGGAGATCATGGAGAACAGCAATCAATCAATCCATTGTATTTATTGAGCACTTACTATGTGTAGAGCATTGTATTAAGCGCTTTGGAGAGTAGAACAGAATTACCAGTCACGGTCCCTGCCCATAACGAGCTGCAGTTATGAGGAAAAACAGGAGAAATAGGAGATTTTCCCTCTCTGTCTCTATAATTTCCTCTTTTCTTCTCTCCCCCTTCCTCCCTGTCACTGCCCCTTTTGCTTGTCCTTTACCCTTTCTCTGCTTTTCTGTTCCCCAGAAATCTGGTCACTTGGCCCACACCTGTCCCTCAGCCACACAACTTGAAGCTATCCATGGCAGAGTTTTGGGAACTGAGCATGATGTGAATGACGAGTGTTACGCTTGGTTTCAGTGAGAGAAAAGGAGTGGGGGAGGTTCCCCAGTGGTGCAGGGGAAGATGCCAAAAGGCAGGAACATCAGGAAAGGCCGGTTAGTGGAGGAGTACCATCTCCTGCTTGGGCTCTGGCCCCTGGCAGCGCTGACTGCTTGCCCCTTTCCATTTCAGCCATTAGGGTGGGAATTAGTTAATGCACAGACCACCTGGGAACATCAACCCTGTCACCCATAATACTGTCTGTCTGCCCTGCTCCATTCTAAGCTCCTTGAGGGCAAGGACCTTGTCGACTCAAGCACTTAGAACGGTCCTCTCAAACTGAGCCCTCAACAAATACTACTGATTGAAACCCTATTTTGACTCATATGAGAGGCACGAGTTTTCCCCTTTCTAAGGCTTTAGAGTCAAGTATTTTCCGTGAGTGGCAACCTCTAACTCCACTAGGTGGGAGGAAGGGAGGAGGAGCTGTCCCAGGGATCCAGGGCTCAGACAGCGGCAAAGCTTGGGGAACCGACTGCAGGTGGCTTCTATCTGCCCCGCTTCTGCAGGATGGGGAAGTGGCTCAGTCAGTGAATGAGGCTACAAAAACACCATCCAAAGGTAGCTCCCTTTTATAATTGTTTTCTTTATGGCATCCGTTGAGTGCTTACTATGGCCAGGCACTGTTCTAAGTGCTGGGGTAAATATAAGCTAATCAGGTTGGACACAGTCCCTGCCCCACATGGGGCTCCCAGTCCTCAGCCCCATTTTACAGATGAGGTAACTGAAGCTCAGAGAAGTGAAGTGACTTGCCCAAGGTCACTCAGCAGACAAGTGGCAGAGCCAGGATTAGAACCCAGGTTCTTCCAATCCCCAAGCCCGTGGTGTATTCACAAGGCCATGCTGCTTCTCAAGGATGGAATAACTGCTACACACCCTTTTGGCATAAATATCCCTCCAATATTGCTAAAGGAAAATTTCAAACTTAGGCATTTGAAGTGACTGTCTAGAACTGATGACTACTAGGAAGATTCCTGTCTGCCAATACGTTGCTGTCTGTTCGATATTGTAGACGATAATTAACTCCATTAAATGCAGTTTAGAGTTTACTGTTGCTGCAAACAAAATGATTGTCATGTTCTCTGTGCTGATTTCCATCTGGTAGGCTAGTGTGGAAACTGAAGTGCCCTTTTGCTGAGCTCCAGCTTTCTGCCTTTGTAAGCCTCTGAGATTAATCCATGAAATTTTGAAAGGAGGCTAATGTCAAAGGTTGAGGGTGATCCTTGTGATGTGACCTTGACTCAGGGAACTGCCCATCACACAAACAGAAGTCATTTATGAGCAGAACTGGAGAGTTATTTCTTTCCTTTTAAGGGATGACGTTGACTTGAGCTTGTAGGGTGACATCCCCAGGTATGGTTTTTGACTATGTAAGAGCCTCAGTGCAGATGACTGATATTAACTTGGTAGTTGCAAAGGTAGCAGTCATTAATAATGGTTGGCATTCTATCGCACCTTCCATCCAAGAATTTCAGTACCCAAATAAAGCTTCATTTCGCATCAGTGATGCAGTTAGGGTATAACTAGGGGAAATTTAGAGCAAGGAAAAGTCCAAGTAAAATGTAAGTTGACAAATGGCCAGGACAATAGGGACACAACCCACCAGTTAAGAACAATCAATCGATTGATCAATCGATGGTATTTGTTGAGCACTTACCGTGTGCAGAGCACTGGTACAGAACTGGTAGACGCAGTCCCCCTAAACTGTAAACTTGTTAAGGGCAGAGAACGCGTCTGCTTCTTCTGTTGTACTGTACTCTCCCAAGTGCTTAGTACAGTGCTCTGCACAGAGTAAGCGCTCAGTAAATACATTGATTCCCTGCCCACAGTGAGCTTACACTCTGAATGGGGGTGAGGGGGTAGACATTAATATTAATAAATACTTTATAACATATGATTTACAGATATGCACATAAGTGCTGCGGGGCTGAAGGTGAAGTGAAGGCTGAGGGTGGGCGAAGGACAGGGAAGACAGTGGTTTTACTAGTACCTCAGAAGCAGACCCGACTGTTGGGCCCGATTGATCGAAGACAGGAGAGGCAAAGGGTGGAATTTTCCCCTTTGTATGTCACAGACAGGGGTAAAATCATTGCAAGGTATCAATCTGCCATCTCCAATGCAATGTGGCCTAGTGGAAAGAGTATGGGCTGGGAGCCAGAGGACCTGGGTCTAATCTTAGCCCTGCCACTTGCTTGCTGTATGACCCTGGGCAAGTCACTTAACAGCTCCGTGCCTCAGTTTCCTCATCTGTAAAGTGGACATAACTATTCTCCTTTGCCCTTAGACCGTGATTCCACATGTGGCAGTGATCGTGTTCAGTCTGTTAAGCTCACTGTGGGCAGGGATCATCTATATGTAATCTTTTGCTTTGTACTCCCCAAGAGCTTACTATAGTGCTCCGCATACAGTAAGTGCTCAATAAATGCCACTGATTGACTGATTATATGGGCTGATTATATTGTATCTACCCCAGCATTTAGTACAGTGTTTAGCATTTAGTTAGAGAAGTAGCATGGCCTAGTGGAAAAAGCAAGGGCTGGGAGTCAGAGGACCTGGGTACTAATCCCCACTCTGGCATCTGCCTGCTGTGTGACCTTGGGCAAATCACTTAACTTCACTATACTCAGTTTCTTCCTGAAATTCTGTATTCAGTGCCTTTTCTCCCTCTTGCTTAGATTGTAAGCCCCAAGTGGGACAGGTATCGTATCCCACCTGATTAACCTGAATCTACCCTAGTGGTTAGAACAGTGCTTAACACATAGGAAGGGCTTAACAAATAACCACAGTTATTATCACTGTCATTATTACCCAAACCTGGGTGTATGTTCAGAGCAGGTTCCTCTTGCAGCAGTGAGGACCACCTTTGTACTATTCCAATGCCCGATCCACCTTAGGGACCAGTTAGCTCAGTTTCTGCTGCACTGTTCTGAGTCAGTCACTCATATTTATTGAGTGCTTACTGTGTGCAGAGGACTGGACTGAGCTCTTGGGAGAGTACGATACAATAATATAACAGAATCTAAAAGGAGAGCGTGGACAACAGTCATGCTGTTAAAGGTCACAACATTAATAGCCTCTGGCCTAAAGCCTTCTGACTTCCTAGAGACAGCCAGGCTTCTGTCCAAGCTTTCCTTTGCTCTCCTACCTCAAGGAATGTGGAAATCACAGCCTGGGAGGCTTTCTCTTACAGCCAATGTGTCCGATTGAGCTCTCAAAGAGGAAGACAGTGGGGTTTTCCCCTGTCTCTCCTGTTAATCTAATGAGCCTGACATGAAGGGAGAGGTGGCAAAGAAATTAGATTTCCAAAAAGTAAATTTGGAGACATTATGGTATTTGTTGAGCAAAGAAGAATTAAAAACCCTGAGAAGAAAGTGAGAAAGCCTATGAATCACTGTAATTAAGGTTAAATTGCTTACATTTATCTGAAGGAAAAAAAAGAGGGAAACAGGCAGGAAGCATCTCTCAATGCTAACTAAGGGATCAATCCCAGAATTGAGGGCTGACATGATCCTGGACTTATAATGAATAGGGGGAGAGGGAATGAAGTGATGGAGTTTGCAGAAAAAAAGATAAGGGGAGAAGAGAAGCAGAATAAATTAATGCTGGCCCAAGGAGGAAAGGAACATGAAAAAGGGAATTGGCAAATGGAAAGTATCAAAGAAAAGGAGCTATTAAAGAGATGAAGCCACATTAATATAGGAGGAGATGCATGAGGAAATCTAGCTAGACAAGAGGCTTAGATTCTGAACTGGTTTGAAAAATACGCATCAGAGAAAGCATTTATCAACAGAGGATTTGGATGCGACAAAGCTGAGTAGAATCACTACTGACAAAGAATATGGACGAGAAGCTTTGGATATTTCTGGCCCTTAGAATAATTAGAGCAACACGACCTGCATCAGGGGATGCTCGATGAGCTAGAAAACCTCCCGAAAAAGTGAAGGAAATGTTGTTGAAAAAGCCCTGTAGAGCTGGGAGATTTTAGGATGCTGAAGAAGGATGACTTGCCAAAAGAAAATAAAAATGACAAGGTTCTTGAACACTAGGAGGCTGCATGTTGTGATTCAAACACTTATAAAATTATGGAGGGCCAGTAAAGAAGTCTTGCAGCATGTGGAGAGACTGAAATGTTGGATCATAATTTTGGGTATCCTCCTGGAAACAGCAGCTGCCCCTGGGATGGGCGAAGCTGGCAGCCGGGGCAGTGACCTCCAACCTCTAGACTGTAAGCTCGTTGTGGGCAGGGAATGTAGTCTGTTAATTGTTGAATTGCACTCTCCAAAGCAGTTAGCCCCATGTTTTGCACACAGTGAGTGTACAATCACTACGATTGAGTGACTGACTGAACCAGATCAGGTAGGAATGGCCGCGGGAGAGAGAGCAGCTTTGGCCCCCTCTTACCCCGGTGGATTGGCCTCCCCTCCTCTTTCACCCTCCGGGAGACTGCCACATCAACACTTCTGTTGCAGGGTGGACTTGGGTAGCCCCCTCTGCCACCGCCTTCCCCTGTAGCTTTACGGTCTAGTGGCTCAATCTACCTATAATTTATTTTAATGTCTGTCTCCCCAGCTAGATTGTGAATTCCTTGCAGGCAGGGGTTAGATCTCTTAACTCTGTTACACTCTTCCAAACACTTAGTAGAGGGCTCTATGCATAAAGGAGGTGTTCAATCAATACTACTGATTGATTGATAGTCAGAGGTCTAGTTCCATTTCTTCTTCATCTTCTTTTTCATATCCTCCTCCTCGCCCTCCTTCTCAATCAATCAACAGGACTTATTGTGGGCTTCTGTGCTAAGCGCTTGTCAGAGTAAAATAGAATTTGTAGACACGATTCCTGCCCTCAAGACCTTGTCAAACAATCAATTAGTAGCGTTCACTAAGTGCTTACTGTGTGCAGAGCACTGTACTAATTGCTCGGGAGAGTGCAATAGAGTTGGTACACATGATTCCTGCTCTCAAGGAGTTTACAATAGAATGGAGTATAATCTTATGATTTTATCATCCAGAGCTGCTCTTCACCATTTGGACACAGTTCTGGTGATCAATCCATCATACTTATTGAGCATTTACTGCATGCAGAGCACTGTACTAATCAGTTGGGAGAGTACGCTGTATCAGAATTGGTAAGCACAGTCCCCCTCAGGGACAGAATTTCTAAGGACAGTGATAATGTGCTTTATTTTATCTGAGCTATATTAGTTTGGGTTATTATCTTCAGCTTCCAGAATTCCCAATAGTGACAGTTCAAGTGATTATTTTGGTCCAGAATGTCTTGGCCAGTGAAAAATAGCAGCCAGACTAGGGGCCTTTTTAGGTTCCCACGCTAGGCTAGAAACTGTTTCTGGGTCCGTGACTTAAGCTCTAAACTGTTCTTACTGTTCTTGCTGTTCTTACTTCCCTTCTCAACACCATATCAAAGTTTTTCTCTATTCTGATTGCCTAAAATAGCCTTCTCTTGGCAAGTCCTCCAGCACCTTGTGAAAAGTAAACACAGAGCAATTAAAGTCAACATTTACAAATCAGACCTGACACTTTCTGCTGAAAAGCCCAATATTATTAAACACATCAGAGATATGATCACATTGAAGTGTTACTGGAGCTGTGCACTCCTATTTTAGCTCCGCTTCCACCTCTGTCTATAGAACAGTGTTAGTGGGAAAATTTGATTTGGGGAATCAGGAAGAAGTTGCCTGCCAAGCTGAAAAAACACCGGAAAAACTATTTAGTGTCTCTGCTGGAGTTCTGTTTCAGGTTGGGTTCCCTCCGCCATCACCTTCTGCTGCCCTGACTTCCCTCCTCCACCAGGAACTCGGGGGTCTGCGGTGGGCAGACTGACATTCGTGGAGCCGGCAACTCCTGCCTAGAGTTTCCTTTACTTTCTCTTGCTCCTGCCTCTCTCTGAGCCTCGGCTATCCCTGTGAGTATGTGTTACGTGTGTGACTGGATGACAGTCCCTGTGTAAGTGCATGAGCACGTATGTCATGTTCCTTGGTATGTATGTGTGGATGCATATCTGAAGACTGTGTAAGATCACGCACGGGTACGTGAGCCTGGGTGAATATAAGAATGTCCTGGTGAGTGAGCATGGCTTCCACAGAGGTGGGAGGGTGGGAGGGACGCGAAAGGGTAGTAGTTGTGTCTCCCACTCGGTGAGGCAATTTCTGCCACGTCCCTTCGGGATATGGCAGACCGGAGGAGGTGACGTTGTCAGGGGATGGGGACACGTGCAGGCCGCCACCACACCTCGGCCTACTCAGCCAATCGCAGCCCCTGGGATGATCTCCAAGCCAGATGGCTATGCAGATGGCGATAACTTCAATTTTCGGTACCCAGATTTCTAGCACCTACCAGGCATAGAATGCCCAACCAGTCCCACTGGGTTGAACCTGTTAGACTGCTCGCTGACAGTAAAAGGGACCTAGATAAGCTCTTTAGTTTACCTTCCAAGTACTTAGTACAGTGCTCTGCACAAGGTAAACCCTTAATAAATCCTACTGATTGATTGATTGATTGCTAAAGAAACTGCATCTCAAACAGTACTGTGTCCACACTACATACTGCAATCTGGAAAGGAGCAAGCTAGACCATATGGGCAAGTTTTTAATGAGGGAATGAGACGCTGGTTTTAAAATGGTGTGTATAGTACTGAAGGCGCCAGGTTATGTCATATGTGCATATTCAAACACACAAACATTTCTATGTCACTAGGAGAGGCGATAGGCATCAACTACTCTATATTTCATAACCTAACTTGGGCCCTAAATAAACATAAACCGGCTTTAAAATACACAGCATCCGACATATATTTATCACTGTGTTTTTATCAAGAATTTCTATTCAGGTATTTTCACCCCAGCAATGTTCTCTCCCAGTTTTTGGAAATGTAAACTATTGGCTCAAGAAGATTCTATCTTCTCCAGTTACAAGTACCCCATTCAAAGAGCAGGGATCATCATTTATCTCCAAACTTCCAGAAAACATTACCAGAGGCCGTGATTGTGTCAGTGCCCAAGATTTTGCCCCTGATAGGACGAAACAGCTAGAACGAGTTATTAGACAACGGGCCATCGCCCTCTTTAGTCAGTCTGCCTCTTTCGCTGTTATCTTAGCGGTGATGATCATTTTGATGGGAAGGTCCCCAATTGCACCTTTCGCAACATCCTGTCTGCTATGTTTCCGACCTGACGCAGGTTAGAGACATCCCTTTTATGTCAAAGCGAAGGTCTCTATAATGGTCTTTCACTGTGGTTTATAAAGACAGGAAACCCTACAAAGTCATTCAGTTCATTCCCTGCGCTCAAGTGCTCCAAAAAGTCCAGTTTTAAAGGTCTCTAGGGATGGAGAGAAGCAGCATGGGCTACAGGAAAGAGCCCAGGACTGGGAGTTAGAAGATCTGGGTTCTAATCCTGGCTTCGCCACTTAATAATAATAGTATTTATTAAGCGCTTACTATGTGCCAAGCACTGTTCTAAGCACTTGTCAGCTGTGTGACCTCGGGCAAGTCACTTGCCTTCTCTGTCCCTCAGTTTCCTCATCTGTAAAACAGGGATGAGAATATCTGTTTTCCCTACCTGTTATAGACTGTGAGTTTGGTGCAGGGCAGAGCTGTTTGTATTGGCCATACCACAGTGCTTGGCACACAGTAAGTGCTTAACAAATATCACTATTATTATTTTGCAATTTATTAATCTGAGTCTCAGGAATTCCCTTCCCCTTGGTGCTTTCTTCATCCCTCAGTTTTTCTTCCTTTTACTGACCTTGAAAAGCTGCTCCTCTGTTTTCATCGCCAACATTTATTAAGCGCTTTCAATGTGCAAAGCACGGTACTGAATGCCAAGAGAAGTATAGGAAAATCAGTTAAGACACAATCCCTACCCCACAAGGAACTCGCAGTCTAAGTGGGGGCAGACAGATGAAGAGCAATGAGAAGAGAATGCAAATCACAGTGCAAACAAGTTAAAATTGAATGATATGAAATATCAACAGCAAAAATAATGGTTCAACCCTATTTGGAGATGGCAGCCTTTGGGTACCTTGTCATTCTGGATGAATTCATCCTTAGTGACAAATTGCCAAAATGTTCCCAGTGTACTAAGAGTTGAGAAGGTAGCGTTTGTCTGTTCTTCACCCCTGGGAGGGGGAGGGGGCATGGCACCTGTGATCCTGGGTAGGAGTAGGGGAGGGGCAGCCCCCATGGACTCCAGAGCCCCAGTGATAACTGTGGTATTTGTTAAGCACTTACTATGTTCCAAGCACTGTGCTAAGTGCTGGGGTAGAGACTAGATAATCAGGTTGGACCTCATCCCTATCTCTCAAGGAGCTCACAGTCTAAGTAAGAGGGAGAACAGGTAGTAATAATAATAATAATAATTTTGGTATTTGTTAAGCGCTTGTACAGATGAGGGCACTGAGGCACAGAGTAGTTTAGTGACCTGCCCAAGGTCATGCAGCAGAGAAGTAGCAGAGCTGGGATTAGAACGCAGGTCCTCTGACTCCCAGGCCCATACTTTTTCCACTAGGCCTCCACTAAGAGGGGAGCTCAGGACTTCTGCTCCACCCTCTGCTCCTTTGGGCACCAATGCACATGTTGGAACAATCGGAAGTATTCATCTTCTTGCATTTTCTAAAATGAAAAAGTCCCAGAGCTGACAGGGATTTTAGAGGTCACTGAATCCTCTCTATGCCATTAGAAAAGGCTCCATCCAAAGCCTTCCTGATAGAAAAGTCACTCTCCTATATAATGTCCAGTCTCGTTCAACCTATTTTATGGGTCCAGATTTGAGGAATCTGGGGTCTGAATAAACTTCTGATAGACCAGAAAACTCTTCCCACTCAACAAATTGCAAGCTGTTGGGTAATCATCCGGAAATTGCTGCTGGCTGACAAGTGAGTTTTGGAAACATGTCTAAAGCATTCAGGTGATCATGCAAATGCTGGGGAGTGTATGCCCATAGGTATGGACTGAAAATAGGCCTGAAGAAGATCAAGGTTAGGTACCCACCAGCACCAAGGAAACCCTACATCAATCAATCAATGGGTGCTTATTAAGTGCAGAGTCCTGTACTAAAGACTTGGTACAGTACAATACCACAGAGTAGGTTATAATAATAATAATAATTGTGGTATTTGTTAAGTGCTTACTATGTGCCAGGCACTATACTAAATGTTGGGATGGAAACAAGCAAATTAGGTTGGACACAGTACTTGTCCCACGTGGGACTCAGTCTCAAACCCCATTTTACAGATGAGAAAAGGTCACACAGCAGGTAAGTGGCAGAGCCAAGATTAGAACCCATGACCTTCTGACTCCCAAGCTCATGCTCTATCCCCTTTGCCATGCTGCTTCCCCATCCCTGCCCCCCAGGGAGTTAAGGTCTCCATCTGCAGAGCCGAATGCTCTCGCCTACTTCTGCTCTACCTAAGCAGTTCATTCAACAGAGATGCCCAAAATCATAGAGAAGAAAATCACATCAAGACACTCAAAATGTCCACTGGTATCAAGCTTTACGCTAAACTACGAAGCTGTACTAACCTTAGGCTTCTGCCTGTGCTTCCTGTTAAACCAACTGTGGGTGTTCCATGTCTGAGAGTCTGAGGATGTTTAACTAAGCCATTTCTCAGACTGAATTAATTTTGGGGAATGTGTTGGCTGAGGGGATGGCCTGTCTTGTTTGGGGTTATTGAATCAGATTCTCAGGAATAGCCATCTCAGTCTTAATTACAATGTGGTGGTACTACAGTGCTTTACTCCTAATTTCTCTTTAGGGTTATTAGTGGGCATGATTTGCAAATAAACACCTACGCCCTTGCCACTAATTTTCCCTCGGTTCGTTTTCATTTGCATTGTTTGGAGTAATTAATGGGTGTGTGGGACTGCAGTGGCTGGCTGTCCATTAATGGGGCTGAAATAAGCGACAGTTACAAATGTAGTATTTTCCTGGGTAAACAGCATAAACAAGTAAATAATTCATTCCAGTCTTGTTAAAAAAAAAACAACTGGAGACTCTTTGGGTCTTATTCTTGTTTTGGAGTCACGTGTACAGGTACAGGCTGCCTTTCTGCAATAGGATGAATACATTTTTAGGACAACTGACTCCTAGATGGGGCAGGGATGTAGGAGGGTGTCAAAGAGCCCAATTTGCATCATAAAAGTGTAATAATAATAATGATGTCATTTAGTAACTGATCACTATATGCCAAACACTGTGCTAAGCACTGAGGTAGACATAAAATAATCCAGATAGACACAGCCCGAGTCCCAGCAGTTTTAGAAGGAGAGAATGTAGGTATTTTATCCCCATTTTACAGATGAAGAAGCTGGGGCACAGAGAAGTTAAGTGATTTGCCCAAGGTCACACAGCAAGCAAGTGATGAAGGCAGGACTGAAACACAGGTCTCCTAACACCCAATTTCACTCTCTTTCTACTATGCCACATGTCTAGATAAGAAAATGTATAGGCTCTATCCCACACCAACGCATTCATCTCTTTCCAATCCATCCTCAACTAACTCCCGTCTTATCACAGCCTCCAGTTCTCCACCCCCCTAATGATCCCATAGCTTTTTAGGCATCCTCAATCCTTCTAGACAGCACGCCACATTTCTCCAACGGACAAACCAGGGCCACATTGGGCCAACATCTGGCTTTCTAGTGGGGAAGACCAACACTGTCTGCCGCAAGGGGAGTAAATAACTGGGCCAGCGATGAGAACTAGCATGGTCTGGTGGAAAGAGCCCCAGGCTGGGAGAAAGAGGACCTGGGTTCTAATTCTGGATCCGCCCCTTGCCTGCTGTGTGACTTTGGGCAAGTTACTTAACTTCTCTGTACTTCAATTTCCTCATCTGTAAAACAGAATGAATCCTACTCTCTCCTACTTAAATTGTGAGCCCGAAGTGGGACAGGGACTGTGTCCAACCTGAGTACCTTGTATCTGCCCCAGGGCTTCCTACAGTTCTCGGCATATTCTAGGGGTTAACAAAGACCATAAAATTCTAAGAAAAGATGAAAATGAAAAACTCACTCTATGGATGGAGTGTCCCATGGACCATTTTGGATCAAGCAGATGTTTTTTCTGATCCTAGTGGATGGCTACTGCATCAGAGTTTTCCATTCAGCATTGGTTTACAAATGAAAAGCTGCTTTGAAAGTCCCATAAAAGTGAAGTTTTCACTAACAAGGTGCCTAATATCAAGACCAAGCCATCGAAAAGACAACAGTGAGGTTTGTTTAAAGAAAGCTTTTCATTCCTTTACAGTTCTTATTATACTATATGGAGTCTCAAAGTTTAACTAGCCTTTGATTTCTCCATGAAACACTCCTGAAAAAACTTCAATGCACTCTCTGTGAATTCACAAGATCACATTTTATCCATCTGTTCAAGTTTCATAAATCACTGCAGATTTTTTCATTAGCACTGTAGCAGAAACAGCAACTTAATTTCAAAGAGGCCTAGCCCCACAATAATAATAATTGCAATAATAATAATAATTGTGGTATCTTTTCAGTGCTTACTAAGTGCCAAGTACTGTACTGAATGGTGGGGTAAATGCAAGATAATCAGGTTGCTCAGACCCTGTTCCACATGAGGCTTCCAGTTTAATTGGGAGGGAGAATGGGAATTGAATCCCTATCTTCCAGGTGAGGAAACTGAGGCCCAGTGACTCGTCCAAAGTCACACAGCAGGTAAGTGGCAGAGCCGGAATTAGAACCCAAGGGCCTGTGCTTTTTCCACTAAGCCGGGGCAGCTAGTGAGGGACTTAATCGTGGGGACAGATTCCAGATTGATCCAGAAAGAGTTGCATACCCAACTGTTGGGGGAGAATCTCGAATTGCAGGTGGGTTCTGATTGGCAGCACTGATCTCCCAATGGGATGGGGAGAGGGAAGGTTCTCAATCAACTGGAAATGGGGCTGGAAGGCCCCACACGAGGCCTGTCTGTCAGACAGGCCTGGGGACATCAAGGTTCGCGGGGTACCAGCTGTGGAGTGGAACATGCAGGAATCTAGTTTTCCCCTGTCTGCAAGATTCTCTGTTGGTGAATGTTTATTTGGTGTTTAGGGTTTGAAAAAAACAAAATATTTTCAAGCTAAAACTGCTCATCTGTGCACAGCCAAGAGAACATTTCCTACACTTTTAGCTTTCTTCTCTAAAAGTTCCTCCATTAAGGATGCTAATGTTAGGTCACCTCAGCTAAACGAAGTGTTTAATAAATTCTCCATCAACTGCCCTGCTATTTCTAGCCTTAAAAAAAAACCCCAAAAAAACAACCATTTGGGTTTTCACCCAGAGGGATTATTTTGTTGCTTCAGACAGTGCTTCAAGCTCTCCAATTGTGATGCCCTAGTATAGAGTGATTCTTTCATTTTGAACAGGAGTTGGCTAAAATAGAAGTATTTATGTGGCATACTGATGTATTTCCCACTTCAAGCACTGGCTTTGGTAATAATTCTGTTATTATTTTGCAACTTAATTTTGACTCAATCAAGTTCCAGGGATTCCCATCAGGTTTCCAAATCCAAAGTTACAGTTCTGGGCTACGTACAATCAAAGGTGCCTGTTTCAACTATCCATTTCCTTTGTGGTGACTCTTGTCATCACTGCATTTATCTGTTTTTTAGTGGTACAGTGATTGTGTCCTTGGTCATTAGCCTTCAAGGTGCACTAATGCAGTTTTCAAACATCCGTGCAAATTAGCACTGGCTGACTGGCCCAAAGCCTGAAATTAGTTTAACCGTAAAAAAAATTAAGCCTTGAAAAAATTCTAATCAGAAAGGAAATGTTGACCTCGCAACATAATATTGTACCTTATCGGGTTCCTGATGCCAAATATTATCTGATACATTCCCAAACTCACTCACTGTCAGCTCATGCATCATGATTTAATGGATGTGGAAGGAGCTACTGAAAACTTTGGAGACTGTTAAAAAAGAAAATCCACCACCAGAAAGAATTTTTGAGGTTACTTACAGTGCTGCTCTGAAATCAAAGTTATTTTTTAAAGTACATTTAAAATACATTTGCTAAGCACTTTGGTACTCCCCAAGGAGAATCAATGTACACATTGTTAAAGTTTGTTACTTCCTCCTACCTGTAATTTATTTAAGGGTTTGTTTAACCCCCTAGGGGATTGTCACTACGAACTCTACTGTACTTTCCCAAGTGTTT
This sequence comes from Ornithorhynchus anatinus, assembly GCF_004115215.2. Classification (NCBI taxonomy): domain Eukaryota; kingdom Metazoa; phylum Chordata; class Mammalia; order Monotremata; family Ornithorhynchidae; genus Ornithorhynchus; species Ornithorhynchus anatinus. The sequence continues at coordinate 9,285,629 of NC_041747.1, read as the reverse complement.
AGAATAGTGCTGACACAGAGGAAGCTCTCAATAAATTCTATCAAGAGGTGTTTTTATTACACCAGACAATGAACAGCCAAATCTCCCCATTAGGCAAGTCAGAAGAAGTGTTGGGCTGGCTCAGAAATTCTAATTAGGAAATTCTGGAATGAGACTTGTTATTGTTATTATTATTACTGTTGTTGTTGCTGTTTCATTTATTAAGTGCTTACTATATGTCAAGTACTTTACTAAACTTTGGCGTAGATACAAGTTAACCAATTTGGACCTTGTCCCACATGGGGCTCACAGACTAAATATTACTATTATTTTTGTTACGATTATTATGGCACTTGTTAAATGCTTACTGAATCTATCAATGGTATTTATTGAGTGCTTACTATGTGCAGAGCACTGCTCTAAGCACTGGGTAGATAAAAGATACTCAGATTAGAAACAGTCTCTGTCCTATATGGGGTTCACAGTCTCAATCAGTAGGGGTAGACTTGAACCTGTTTAAAAGCAGAGGTCAGAGGAGAGAGAGAGTTTTTGGATAACAGAAAGATGGGAGAAAGTATCTTTGAGAGATGAGAGGAGGTGGAGTCTACTGCATAAATGGGAGTGGGTAGATTTGAAGAGCAAATATGACGCATCCTCTTGGGTGACAGCTGGGAAGGAGGACGATGTGGCTGAGGAGGGGAAGGCCTTTATCTTATCAACGAAAAAATGATTAGGGTTAGAGACTGGAATAGGGCCCTTGAGGCTAGGCACTTGGCTGTGTATCCCTTAAGCACTCTGAAATACAACCCAACCCCTCAGCACTTATTTACATATCCTTTTACTCTACTATTTCCCCCAGCTATAATTTATTTTAATGACTCCTCCTCCCACACCCTCACACCCTTTAAGCTCCACATGGGTAGAGATCCTGTCTACCAACTCTATTGCACTGTACCTTCTCAAATGCTTAGCACACAGTAAGTATTCAAAAAAAATACCCCACTGATTGATAGATTAAAGAGCTGGAAGAAGGGGCAGGGTCTGGGTGAAGCAACTCACAAGGGAGTAATAGTAGTGTTGTGTGGATGAACAGGCAGAGTACTAGCATGATAGGGTGAGTGCTCACTGACCGAGGTCAGAAGAGCATCTGGATTTCTGCCAAGATCCCTCAATAATGCACATCTCACATCTCTCTCCATGTGTGATGCGGATGGCTTAAATACATTCCCATCATCTCATCTGTTCATTTTGTTTACAAATTAAAATGAGCCCACTTCTTCCAAATTGAAGAATGGTTTGTTAAAGGAGTGCATATTTTCAGCTTTTATTTGAAGTATGGTGCATCGTGCTGCCCAGGATAATGAATTTATAATTATATCCCAAGGAATCATATGGTTAGTTTCTTGTAATGTGGGTTTTTTTGGTCACAATTAGGTAAGCTCAGCATAATTCACAGAATGTCATACTATGTTGTGTATTATCGAAGAAAAGAGTTAGATAATATGTAGCACTTGCAAGAAAACTGTTGCCAAATATTTTTCCACAACAAAGGAATATATGTCTTAAAGTTGTTAAATTCCTTTTACATAATTATTGGTATCCATCTGTACTGAAAGTATTTTTTTGAATACTACTAATGACCCAGCATTCACATCTTTTTTTTTCCCTAAGGTTCTCCCACTAGACAGTAACCTTTTGCTCTCCCAAGTGCTTAATTCAGGGTCCACACATGCTGAATAAATCTGTGTCGATGCTGAATTAATGATATTGATTGATGGATTAAATGATGCCTTTGAAATCAGTGGACAGAAGGGCATGACACTTGCTGAGGTAAAATTAAAATATCTATTACCTAAAGGGGAAGCCAGGGAGAAAGGAGAATGACTATACAGCAAGACAGAGGTGGATAGGTTAGTACCTCTCTAGAAATGGTATTTGGATATTAAATTGAAGGAGTTCCGGAATGGGGGAAAGCAGCATGGCCTAGTGGATAGAGCCTGGGCCTGGGAGTCATAAGGTCATGGGTTCTAATCCTGGCTCCACCACTTGTCTGCTGTGTGAGCTTGGGCAAATCACTTCACTCCTCTGTGCCTCGGTTCCCGCATCTGTAAAATGAGGATTAAGACTGTGATCCCTATGTGGGACAGACTGTGTCCAACATGATTATCTTGTATCTACCTCGACACTTAGAACAGTGCCTGGCATATAGTAAGTGCTTAACAAATACCATCATCATCATCAAAAGGGCAGTAAGCTATTAGGATCATGTGTTATTTATATGTATATGTGCTTCTTAATGACCATTATTTACCCACTGATATAATTATAATGCTTAATATCAATTAGCTGCCTTCTGCCTAAGAACTGAAAGAGCTTTCCAAACAGGAACTTTTCCCCACAATGCCCTTGTGAGGTAGTAGGTGTCAAGTGTAATTATCTACATTTTGCAGCTGAGGAAACGGCAGCACAAAGAGTTTGGGTGATTTGCATATGAAAAGCTAGAAAAGGACCCATTTGAAGAGGACCCAAGCCCCCGGAAGGCTAATCAACAGCTATGGCCACCGGGTCACTGTGCATGGCTTGTGCGGTGGTGTGTTGGGCTTATGGGCAGTCCGAGTGAGTCACCTAGGTGAACAGTAAAAAGGAATCATTGCTTCCTTATTTTCTACTTCACTTGCCTACTAAGTTAAGAGCTAAATGCTCAAGGGTTGGAGAAGTGAGGAAAGGGGTCGGAAATGCAAATGGAAAGAGCTCACAGGTTGCAAGGATAACAAGGCTGGGGATGAAGTCGAAAGAGAAATATTGAAGTTGCTCCTGCACATTTCTGTGAAGAAGAATCTGTTGGGAGAAAGTACATGGAAGAAAAAACCCCCAAAAGGCTGGATATTTAAAACAGCATGATGCAATCCGTCTATCGTAGTTTTGGGTTTTTTTGAGCACTTACTGTGTGCAGAGCACTGTACTAAACGCTTGGGGAGTAACTATAAGAGACACATTCCCTGCCCACAGCCTAGTGGAAAGAGCATAGGCCTGGAAGTCAAAGGATCTGGATTCTGGTTCTGCCACTTACCTATGTGACCTTGGGCAAACCACTTAACTCCTCTGTGCCTCACTTCCCTCATCTGCAAAATGGGGATTAAATACCTATTCTCCCTCCTAAGTAGTCTGAGCCCTAAGTGAGCCCTAAGTGGGACCTGATTATTTTGAATCTACCCAGTGCTATACAGTGCTTGGCACATAGTAAGAGCTTAATAAATACCACTACTATTATTAGTGCTATGATTATTAAATAATTTAAATGTTCTAGTAGTTGTTGGAAAAACAGCTTAAAACTAGGTGAATACATGCCACTGTTTAGAGGCTAAGATTATTATTAAAATACATTTGATTCTTATCAGTTCCTCAGAGATGTGAAGAAGTTAATTTTTTAGCAGCATGTACAACTGACACTGCATACATGTGACAAGCATTGCATCAGTATGCCTTGGGATCATTCCTTTGGTTTGCCTGATGTTTCCAATTTTAAAGGGACTCAGTGAAACTCCAGTCTCTGGTTGCTGTAACTAATCCACTTTGATTGGTTTTGTTGACTGCCAAGGGGTTTAACCAACACGTGAAACTGAAGAAGGTTTAAGATAACAAGAAGGTTATGCCTTTGGGTTTTTTTTTTTTCCAGGAAGAACTATTAGCAGTGAGGAAACAGAGGAACGCAAAAGTGGATGATAGAAGCTCTGGAACACAATCTGGGGTTTGCTACCCAAATAAAGTCAAAGTGAATTCCAGAACTGCACCCTCTCTGGGGTCAGCCTTTGCCATGCCCAGCTTGGGTGGAAGATACAGTGATGGGAGGGAGTTCTGGGAGGGTCTGGACTTTATAAGCTCTTTGAGTGCAGTGATTGTGCATATTACTGCTTACTATACTCTCCTAAATGCTTATACTCTCCCCTCCACCCCCAGAGACCAGTCTGTGAGCTCCATGAGGGAGGAACTGTGTCAACACAATTAGCTTATATCCACCCCAGCGCTTAGACAATGCCTGGCACATAGTGAGCACTTAACAAATACCATAATCATTATCTTTATTATCATCCTTCCTCTTCCCTTCACCAGCATTTCTCACCTGTCCATATTCACGCCTTTCTCTCCTGCAAATTCCCTTGATTTTTCACTCCGCAATCCAAAACAAATTCTCCCAAACCAAGAAGGGCATGCATTTACACATCAGCATTCAAAAACATGCTTCTCCCTGCCTCTTCCCCACCTCAAATTCCTGGCCCCATTGCCCCTGCCCATCATTCCCTTTTTCACTCCTCTGTTCTGTTGGAAAACCTTTTGGAATCTGCTCTCCAATTGATAAGATTCTTTCTCCGCATCACAAAGGTAAAGGCTTTCTCTTCAGGCACACCCAAGTTTGTGGTAGGAGCAGAGAGTTTTATCCACCTCGGGGCTTGGTGGACCAGACTGTTAAAATCGTATGACCGGCCTGATGCTGGCTAGGTACAGTAATGTAATTTACTACTACCCGCTGCTGTTTAACCATGGCTTACTAGACCATAATATTTCTGCTTATTGTTATATTGTACTCTCCCAACCACTAAGTATAGTGTTCTGCACACAGTAAGCTCTCAATAAATATGATAAATTGACTGACTCCTGCTGTATGTTTGATGCTGAAGGCCCATCTCTCAAACCAATTCTGGTTCTCCAGACCCACTCCTTGGAAAGCACAATTCTGGGCATTTATTCTAACTCTCAATCTTTGTACTCTTTAAGGACTGAAATTGGATAGAGTAGCTGACTGACTCTTGGATGATGAACTGGCTGCCTTGGAGATGAACACTTTCTCTCTCTCTGAGCATCCTCCTGTCCTCTTAGGTGACTAAGGGAGCACCAACCACTTGGCAGTTCTGGGGTGTGAACAGGCAGGATGACTTGCAGAGTCCTGCCAGAGTAGACCCAGGCTATGGAAGCCTCCTTTCACAGTGGTCTCCCTGCTCCTTCAATGTCCTCCAGGATGGAACTCAGGAAAGAAGTTAGCTAGTAACTAGTCTCTATCAATCATTGCTATTTATTCAGCACTTACTAAACTCTGAGCCCTGGGAGAGTACAATACCATGCTACTCCTCTATGCTTTGGTCTAGTTTATTTTAAAACCCTCTAAATAACTATCCACTTTCCAGAATTTCCACAATCCATAGCACTTAGTGAATGGCAGTGCTTAACTTCTGTTTAACACCAGCAAACATTATTTTCCACTGTTCGGAAATTTTTTGCTTCAATTTGTCCTACATTTTCTTATTTATCCACTTTTCATGGTATTTGTTAAGTACTCACTATGTGTCAAATACTGTTCTAAGCGCTGTGGTAGATACAAATTAATTAGGTTGGACATAGTCCTTGTCCTGCATGGGGCTAGTATTCTAAGAAGGAGGGAGATTAGGAGAACTGAGGCACAGAGAAGCCAAGTGACTTGTTCCTGGTCACACAGTGAGCAATTGGCATAGGGGGGTTTAGAACCCAGGGCCTCTGACTCCCCCAGGCCTTTGCTCTTTCCACTAGGTCACGTGCCTCTTCTCTTATCTCTTTTCCTCTTCCTGGAAGGTATCTGATACATTCTTCTTCTCATATATTTTTTTCAAGAAGAAGAATGTGGCTGTGTATTTTTTATAAATATAATGACTTTATCTGTTTTTGACATGGTTTACTTTCTCATCATGTTTCTAATCTAGAGTTATTTTTCTGGCTAGAGTTCAATTATGCAGAGGGTTAATTTTAATGATGTGATAGCACTGCTAGCAAATAGTGGGATTAACTGCTGTAAATAATGGCTAAATTGGGTATAGTCCAGAAAGAAGAAACTTTATAGAAGGCTAATTGAAATATACATAACTTCTTTAAAGACATGAGCTACTAAAATAAGCACACATGTTGAGGAGCAATTTTCAATTAACACTTGTTTGCTTTTATGCTTCTGCATTTCACAGCAAATTAGCTGTCAATGTATGATACATCATTTGTTAACACTTTAAATCTTCACTCTTATTTTTGTGGGGGAGGCAAACTGAAGAGGAGGGAGGCACGATGAAATCGATCAATCAATGGTATTTATGGAGCAGTAACTATGTGCAGACAACTGTGAGAAAAGTATCATCAAGTTGATAGACATGTTCCCTACCACAAGGGAGCTTACATTCTAGAGGGAGAGGCAGACGTTAAAATAAATTACAGATATGAATATAAGTGCTGTGGGGCTGGGAGTGGAGTGAATATCAAGAGCTTCAAGGGAACAAATCAAAGTGCATTGGTGATGTGGAAGGGAGAAGTAGGGAAAAGGAGGGCTTGGATGGGAAAGGCCTTTTGGAGGAGATGGGGTTTCAGTTTGGCTTCGAAGGTGGGGAGAGCTGTGGTTTGTCACATGTGAAGGGGGAGTTCCTGGCCAGGGGTAGATGTGGGCAAACAGGTCAGTGGCAAGATAGATTTGTGTAATTAATGTTGGTATCTGTTAAGCGCTTACTATGTGCAGAGCACTGTTCTAAACGCTGGGTAGATATAGGGTAATCAGGTTGTCCCACATGAGGCTCACAGTTAATCCCCATTTTACAGATGAGGTAACCGAGGCACAGAGAAGTTAAGTGACTTGCCCACAGTCACACAGCGGACAAGTGGCAGAGCCGGGAGTCAAACCCATGACCTCTGACTCCCAAGCCCAGGCTCTTTCCACTGAGTCACAATGCTTCTCAGCGTGTATTTGATGTATTGTGTATTTCATGATGTGAAGACAGCTGGTTTATGAGGTATTCAGGGTTTAATACCTGGGTCTTTCTGACTTTGTAACCTGATGAATAATCAATGTGTATAATCAATATCCTTGGTTCTTGCCAATATTTTCTACTAAGTACAGTAAGAACTTAAAAGGATCAGGCAGCACTAGTCTGGTTGCTGTGGTTAACAGGACAATGATAGTACCATCATGCTTTGGGCACAATCATGGGAAGAGAGTGGAAGGGGATCGAATGGTACATTCTGCTGCCTGGCTCTGCCAGCAATGATTAGAGTCGGGCAGACTTGCCTTATACATTTTTAAACTGCTTCCCATGGAGTTTGATAGAGATTTTAACAGTGGAAACATCAGCCTGGCAGCTTCAGAGACTGACTGAGAGCCTCCCTTTGACATTCAGAAGAGGGATTCTCTTGTTCTCTGTCAGGTCTTCTAAGACAATCTCCTAATGTATGAGGGAGGTGAATGTATGTGCTAAATTAGCTGGTGTGGATGGCAAGGTGAATGTCTCATTCAGGAGTTCCAGAAGGTACAAGAAACTCAAATTGTCCTTCCACTTGGGCCTGGTCATCCATCCTAATGAGGGGAGGAGCGAAGGCACAGGCCATGATGGGTAGTATTCCCATTGCCTCCCACCCGCAGCCTACATTTCCCATTCAAACAGTAGGAGCCACTCAGGCCCCATTAACTCTGAATTTTGAAATTCGAACCATTTCTGGGCTCTCCAGCTGTTGGATCTCCTTCAGAGGTGCCCTCCAACCAGCAGGGAAATACCTCAATACTGGAATAATTGGACAGGGGACGGCTGGGGAGGAAAGAGGGGGAAAGCAGTGGAGAAATGATCTGGGAAATGCAAAATGATGATGATGATTAAGGAACAATCAAAAAATATGACAGACTAGCAGAGATAGCAAGAAAACAGTGCTTAGTAGAGTGCTCTGCACTCATAAGTGCTCAGTAGATATCATTGATTGATTGATTCTTGGTATTTCAGTTGCTCTGTCCTTTTTTCTGATTGTCTCTTTACATGCTTCTCCTAGGTCGTTGGGTATCTTCCTTAAATTGAGTACCTCTTGCCTCTCTCGTGTGTCTACGTGTCTACATTTAATGACAGCTGTTGAGTACCTGCCTCATTTTATTTGGGACACAGTTAATAGAAATGGTGGTTTGGATGAAAGGAGAGAGAGATGACAAAAGGGAAGCTAGGCCAGGATTAGGGGCGTCAATGTGTGAAAACCTGGAGCCAGGAGCAGGAGTGGGATATATAGAAGACAGCTCGACTGCCTGCCCTTCTCTCCCTTCCTCTTGTATTCTGTCCCAATAAACCCCCCAGCAACAGTAATATAGGAATTAATAAGGTTAGTTGCAAGAGCTGCCCATCCCTATCCCCACAGCTCTTAAGTACACAACCTTACACTCAGTTGCTTCCCTTAGCTGTCATTTATTTTAATGTCTGTCCTCCTGTTAGACTGAAAGCCCCTTGAGGGCAGGGACCAGGTTTACCAATTGCATTGTACTCTCTTAAGCACTTAGTACAATGCTCTGCACAAAGTAAGCGCTCAGTAATTACCACTGACTGATGATTTTGTTGACTGACACAACAAGAGAACTTAGAAATTGGAAAGACTTATTCAGGAGTGTTACTTATTTTTCGGACAGCCAGAATGGCTCCAAAAATGCACTCACTCTACTGTCTCAATTGAGATCTTCATCCACTACTCATAAATAAGGGCAGAACTTGCTTCCCCAAGACTAAGTTCTTCCTAATTTGAGTTCTATTTTCAGAGGTCACAAAATCTCACTCGTGGCTAAAGGAAAATTCCTTTTAGTAAATTCTTGAACAATTTCTCTTTCAAGTCAAAAAACCCATTTCCCTGGAAATATATTTAGCATTGGAATTATAAGAGAGAAGGCTCCCCACACTAAGGAAAATAATTATATTTGGCGTTCTCAGAGAATTTGGATTTTCTGCCCACATGGAGAGCAGGGCACCTCCAACAGACTGTCACCCTTGGATCCAAACCTAAGTCCTGTTTCCACTGCTCCACTGGAAAGACAGCAATGAATCTGAGAACAGGCAAAATGATTTATGTACCTAAGGGGAAGGATTATTTAGTATAGATTAAAACAATTAACAGCTCCTTCCTCAAAACACTCTTTTGGGAGACATGTAATTGATCACAGTTATCATCACAACTCGACCATTCCAGAATCAGATTAATCAAAATCATTAATTGGATTAAATTTTTTTCATTTTCAGGACATTCTACTGGGCTCTAATCAGAAATACTGCATTATGGTAAAAATACCTTAGCTGTGCCATTACTGTGTCAGATCAATGATCTGACCAGCTCAGTATCCTGATTCTGACAGTGGCACTAACAAATACCAAATTGTTAAAGTCCTCGAGGGTAGGATCAGGCCCATTAATCCTACTGTACTCTCCCAAGCCTCTAGTACAGTGCCCTACACACAGTAAATACTACTGATTGATTGGCTGATATCTAGCAGAATAGCGTGGTAACTGCCCTCCTGGACATCTATGCTAAAATTCACCTCCTGTCTTCCAAGGATGACAGAAATGTGGATGCCTAGAAAATAAGGAGATGGTAGTAAATGCAAAGTTTGAATCTACCTCACTGCTTAGCATAGCGATTGACACACCGTAAGCACCTAATAAATATGGTAACTTACTACTCTCAGCCTTCACTAACCCATTTTTATTTTATTTGTACATAGAAGTGACATTTAGAGAACTGGTTGGATTTTTTATTTTTATTTGAGTTCAGGAATGAATTTGTTATCCTCTCTTTGCACTCCTACAATGACTTTCCTCCCCAAATAAATGGCATGTATGTGATAAGCAGATTATAGGATAATTATGCTTAAAATATAAAAAATCACCTCCACAACAAAAGCAATGCTAGAATGGAAATTTTTCTACAAAAATCACTGGTCACCATTTTATGATCAGGTTTACGACATTTTTATCTTTCATCCTTTTCAAGACAAACAACGCAGACTTTGAACTAGCATATTAAAAATGTCCTTTTAAAAAGCACTAGCAGTGTTTCTCGACTAGCTGCTAATAATACCAAATAGGAAAGAACGGGGCACTGAATCACTGTGTTCTTTTCTCTTATGCAATCTTTTAAGGTCAGTTACATAAAAAAAAAAACCCAAATAAAGCTAAAGCTACTCTCCTGTCATTTGTTAAAAGCTGAAGGGGTATATAAGTCTGCCCTTAAGGAAAGCACATCTATTAGTTAAGGATCTGTTACTCTGCGGGATTTAGTTTTGTTCACATGAGCATCAGAGGCTGTTGGTCTCAGGAACTTTATTCTCCTTGGTTGGTATCAGCTGTAGAGGAAAATGAAAGCTGGGATGATTATCCTAATCAATAGTAATTACTAGGGGTGTGTCCCGTCTCCCCCCCCCCCCCCCCCCCCCCCCCCCCCCCCCGGTCCTTCCAGTACCTAATCTGGAAAAGCCCAATGAGGCAGCTCAAACAATTAGGGATCCTAAATTAGAGAAGCAGCGTAGACTAGTGAAAGAACCTGGGCTTGGGAGTCAGAGGACCTAAATTCTAATCCTGGCTCTGCCACTTGTTTGCTGAATGGCCTTGGGCAAGTCACTTAACTTCTCTGTTCCTCAGTTACCTCATCTGATAAATGGGGATTAAGACTGAGAACCCTATGTGGGACAGGGACTGTGTCCCGCCTGATTATCTTCAATCTAGCCTAGCGCTCAGTACAGTGCTAGGCCCATGGTAAGCACTTAACAAATACAAATAAAAAAAATTAAGGGCCTGTATCAATCGATGGTATTTATTGAGGGCTTACAGTGTGCAAAGCACTGCATTACACGCTTAGGAGAACACAATACAGTTTGGAAATCCGATTCCTGCCTATAAGGACCTTATGATCTAGTGGATTGTGGCTGATGGATCCTCTCACCTCAGGATCAGGCTGAGTACTATAACAAATTCCCAGCCCCGACAGAAGTCTCCTCTCCTCAGCATTTCCTGCCACCTAAACTGTTGGCAAGAAAATGGAAGAAGTGGGAAGGAGAAGTTGGGCGTGATCTGTGAAAGAGTTACACTCAGTGCTGGGAAATGAAGTGCATCAGGCTAGGTGTTCTAAGGGGTTTTTCCCTAAAAATATCAATTCCCTTCCACTGTTACAACATCTTTCTCTACCAGCGGGTAGTGAGTGACATTATTAGATTCCATTGTTTTCTATCCCCAAGCACAACCTGGCAGCAAGTTGGATAAAACAATCAGTCAATCGGTGATATTTGCTAAACACTTGCTGTGTGCAGACCACTGTACTAAGTGCTTGGGAGAGTACAATAGAGTAAGTAGACATGATTCCTACCTCAATCCACTCTCTCAGGCCCCAAGAGCAGTAGTTCTTATCCACTGCATTCTGGTGGGTCCTGGGAGCCTCTTTGGTATGCCCTCGAAACTTGGGGAGCTCCACATACATACATTGAGCACTAATGCATTGGCACTGCCCCCACACTCTGGAGAATGCCCTCCAACATTCACTCGAATGGGAGAATGAATGGCTGATGCATCAAAATGAGGGATTCATCACCCAGAAGTAGTAGTCTGTAAATATCACTCTTCTACACAAACTCCCCGCTCACACAGGCTTTTGATGAGGCAGAGGTGGGAGGTGGAGGAGCACCCCAGACAACTACTCTTGGGCTGGGGGTGTCTTCTGAGGCACCATTTAGCAGTTCCCATGTTTTCTCCTTGTCCTGCTTGAGCAGGACGGACCTCAATCCAGAAAGGGCCAGATGTGGTGATCTGGGGATCCAGGGGCTCTGATGGAGGGAGAGCCGAGGGCTATGTGTCTATTCTTTCTCAGAGACTGAGCTGAATTTGACTAGGAACTAACCTTATCCTTCTAGGGATTGGAGGATTTAGATCACCGTCATATTTTCTCTCACATACACACACACTTCTAGTGTCCCTGAACAAATGAAATGGTAGGCAAGGACAATGATGAGGTGAAATAGAGGATGGCATATCCTGCTGATAAAGATGACCGATTTGTTGGCTGATTGATTGACCGTCATAGACCAGCTCATTAGGTCAGACAGTCTTCCATCAATGCCCAATTAAGGGTGCTTGGGGCCTGGAGCACAGCCAGATTAGGTTCCTATGCAGACACACTAGTAAGTACCAGTGGGAGGAGGTTGTGGGGCAGAAGTTCTTTGGCTTTTGCCATGCTTCTTGTTCCCCTACCTGGCTGAGAGGCAAAGTTGTGCTCCGTGGCAATCGGCTCTTAACCAATCAGAGTTGTGTGGCTTTAGCTTTGGGCCGGGTAGGAGAAGGGCAGGGTGTAAATAGAGGTCCTTCTGTGCTCTGCATCACCGGTGTACTAAGCACCTGAGCCCTGGATGTATGGAGCTAGAGCAGTGTTCTTCTGCAGTAGGGTTGAACCAGGCCTGGCACCAATTCAGATCTGTTGATGGATACTCTTGGTTGGGGGGAGTAGGGCAGGAGTGACACTCGGCGGGCAACAACTGGAACTCTTCCCATCCTCCCTTCATTGAGCACAGCCTGCTCGACCGTGCCCTGGAAGAGACGGGCAAAATTTTGACCGTCGGCTGCTGGAAAGGGAAGGTAACAGGGGTCACACTCGATGTCGTACAGCCAGCTGCCCAGTTCTCTGAGGATTTCTTTCTTTTACTTCTCCAGCCCTCAACAGAGCAGCCAGAGCCAAAAGAGGCTTCTCAAGGGGGATGAGAGGAGCAAAGGGGTCACTGCCCATGCTCATTTCATCACACTGCCTTCCATTCCCTTCCCCCCTGGGGAGGCCCTAGCCTACCAATATATAGTATGTCCATTCTCCTGCTACAATTCCCCCCTGCATGCTTGGCCTGCTCAGAGAGTTCTCCTGGAAGTTCACAGCTCTAGAAAGAGCTGGTGCCCTCCCAGCAGGGGAAGACCATTTCCAAAACTCCTCTGACTTTGTCTCCCCCGAAGCAGGAAACAAAAGTCCAGGATACAGCAAGGTGAGTCTTTAATAATGATGCCATACTGCCACAAGGTGGCTTTTCATCCAGTATGAATTCATCCAACATCTCTCTTTTCCAGTCGGAAAAACAGAGGCAGACAAAGCTTGTCTGTGCCTCAGTTTCCTCATCTGTAAATTGAGGATTCAGTCCCTGTTCTCCTTTGCCCAGAGACTCCGAACCCATCGTGGGAGAGGGACTGTGTCCAATCTGATTGTACTGTATCTGCCATAGCACTTGGTACAGTGCTTGGCCCACAGAAAGCACTTAACAAAAAACAGAATTGTCCATTACATCCATTTCACCCAGTGCTGTCATATTTGTTCTCTGCAGCACCTGGCACGGCCTTTGCCTCCTTATCTCGCAAACACCTAAGAAACTTCTGCTTGGGAAGAGCTGCTCTTCTCTTGATTCCACTGTGCCGAGCTGGCAGCGGTGGAGAACACTCTTCAGAGAAATGTCTGCAAAAAGCAGCAGACGATGGTGTTACATCCCTCTGCTTGCACATGCAACGAAACATGAGATCTCCTGGAAAGGAATGGAGTGGAGAATTCTTCCCCCACTTCACGCCTGCCAAATATCTGAAACAGACCCTACCTGGAGGCAGAATCTAAAACAACATCAGGCACTGCAGAGTGAATGCAACAGCCCCTGAGGGGATAGATCACCTAACCATTTTCGTGGGGTGGAAGAGAAGCCAGTCAGACACCAGTCTTTCCAGCCACAGTCTCCCACTCGGTCAGTAGCATCAGCTTCAGACCCAAAGGACAGTCACATTTATAGGCAGACACAGAAACATTGTTTACCTAGAGATTACAAATACAAGAGACATGATTGACTGCCTAAATACATCCGACTGAGTTAAGCAGACATTCAGCCCTTGAATCTATCCACTCTATCATTTAATTAATCCCAATCACTAAACTTCAAATACGGAATTCTATTTTATGATTTTGCAGCACTCCAAGGAGTCCTTATCTTTCTGATTGCCAGCTATGTGTTGTGGAATATTGCTGTGAGAGGTGGAGGGTAATTAGGAGAACATTTGGGTACAGTATAATCTCAAGAAGTCAAAGTTAACATTGTTATTTCAAGAAATGACCCCCATGAGGAGAAATCCAAACAACACATCACTGAAAAGTTATTTTATTTCATTTTGCCAAGACCATCTAAGACATCTGATATTATAATTCATCCCCTTCTTATGTATGCATGTATATAAATATACACATATATACACACATATTTCCTATTTCACTGGATATCTAAGATTTGTTGAATTCAACAAATCTACTAGATGACTTTCCTTTTAGATCTCTAATGAAGTATGAAATTAATGGCAGGCTTTTAAAAATATATAATCATCATCAATAATATTTATTAAGCATTTATGTGCACAGCACTGTACTAAATGCTTGGGAGAGTACAATACAGGTCTACTAACTCTGTTCCCTAACCACCACGACAATTTCCTTATACACCTTCAAAATCAGAAACAAAGGAAATAGTGTTGACTGGTGAAATTTTCCTGGAGCCCTTTAAATAGGAGTCTCATCTCTCTGGAATGAGAACTTGCGGACATCTTATAATTCTTTCCAGCCCTCTGTTTCTGTGATTCTAAGAACTGTCACACGTTTCACCAGGACCCCCAAACACACAATACCCCGACTGTACATTCAATCCAGGGTACCTCTGGGGCACTTTTCTGTGTGTAGAGCACTGTACTAAGCACTTGGGAGAGTACCCTATAACAGAGTTGGTAACCATGCTCCCTGCCTGCAAGGAGCTTGCAATCCAGAGTAGGAGCTTACAACAAGGAAAAGTCATCCCAAATTATATAAAAGTATGAGAGGGAGAAGATTAGCAAGGTTAGGAGGCAGAATGACCTTGGCGCTTAGTTCAGTGCTCTGCACACAGTAAGCACTCAATAAATACCACTGATTGATAAGTAAGAGACCTGAGTTCTAACCCCAGCTTGGCCTCTGGCCTGCATTGTGAGTGAGCCGCTTTTACCTCTCTCAACCTCAGTTTGTTTCCTCATCTGTAAAATCGGGACCTTTCTATTACTAATCGTATTTATTTCTACCTCTTAGACTGCAAACCCTGTATGGTGGCAGGGAATGTGTCCAGATCTGATTATCCTGTAAAACCCAGCACTCAGCACAGTGCTTGGCACCATAGTAAGTGCTTTACAAAAACCATCATTCCCCAGGAAATGGATAAGGGGAGATGTAGATGCTACATGCCTGATTGCCATTTTTCTTAGGTAGTGAAACTTTTTGTTTTTGAAGTTCTTTTTTCCTTTGCCTTTGAAGTCTTTTTTTTCCCCCAAGGGAGGTAATGAGCCTACGGAAGCAGAATACGGTTTTCTTCATTTTCACTGAGGCAAACCTCAGGTCCAGCTGCAAGGTCTGGAGGCATTAACCCATCAGACCCACGAGACTGAGAGTCTCTCATCTGAATCTTGCCTTAGTCAGGACTCACTTTCTCCGATCTCCAGAGTGAAAAAGTAATGATGGCAGTCCATTAGTCTCCCTGCTATCTCTGGTTACCTTGAACTGTCCAGTCTGTTTGTCCAATTCCTTTGGGCCAGCCTCCGCTTTGGCCTCTGTCACATTTCTGCAGCATAAGCTCAACTCGGGGAAGAGATCCAATGAGCTGAGCTTTCATCTCCATATGAGAATTTTTCAAAAAGTAAGAGGAAAATGTCCCTGCCCAAGACGCTACCCTAAACTGATAAATTCAAGTCAGACACACTCTGCTGCAAAGCTCAGCTACTGAGGAAACCATTTCTTCAGGGGAAAGCCATACATCTGAAAGAGCAGAATTTTACAAGTAGGATGACAGGACTCTGAGTCGCACAGAGCTGTCTTCTCAGCAAGCAGTGCTTCTGGGGCTCTGCAGGAGGGTAGCCTTTTAGGCGGAGTTACCTGGCTTCAAATATGAGAAGAGTTAAATGATAAGAGAGTTAAATGATGAGAAGAGTTAAATGGTTCATGGAGCTGCTCAGTGGGAATTTGGTAGGGCAGAAGACTTGGCTCTGAGGACACTCCGACCAATTAATCAATCAATCAATCGTATTTATTGAGCACTCACAGTGTGCAGAGCATTGTACTAAGCGGTTGGGAGAGTACCATATAACAGAGTCGGTGGACACGTTCCTTGCCCACAACGAGCTTACGGCCAAGAGGGGCAGATGGATATTAACACAAATAAATTACAGATAGGGATGTAAGTGCTGTGGGGCTAAGGGAGGGGTGAATAAAGGGTGCAGATCCAAGTATAAGGGAGATGCACAAGGGATTGGGAGAAGAGAAAATGAGGGCCCGGCTGGGGAAGGCCTCTAGAACAAGAACAACATTCAATATTTAATCAAGTGACAACGCCCGTGGCTCTCCTGTTTTTTAGAGATAGATCTGGCTGCAAGAAACGAGGGTAAATGAGAGTCATCAATCTTTGCCACCGTTTTGTGAGTTACACAAGAAGTTATACAGGCAAACAAGATTTGGCCAAACTCATACCATCATCTTGAAATTCTCCCCTCAGTTGGTTGTGTTTCCTCTAGACTGGGGATATTGGCTGGTTATGCCTACCCCAAGTCAAGTGGAAGACTGAATGAGTATCTGGACTGTTTCGTGAAGGGTGACCAAACTAAAAAATCAGGTCCCCCTACTCATTCCTCACAGAGTTTCTCAAGTTTGAAGGAAAGCTCACTCTTAATTCTGAAGACTGATCCTCAGCCAAAAAGACTCCAGCAAGTGATATTTTGGATTCCACTCTCCCAAACTCCCAAGTCCTGCGGTTCTCATTTATGATTTATCCAGATGGGGCTACAAAGCCTACTCCCTCGAAGGTACCATTCAAAGTAGCTCTGAAGTAGCGGGTAATAGACAGAAGGAGCAGTTGCAAATCTAAGCTTGCTGGACTTGACTTCTTATCTAGTCGACCCACTGGTTCCCTTCAGGATCTTTCACACTGAATTTCAGCTAACCTCATTTATACACCTTTCATTCACATATCCAGGAGGTTTCCAGGTAAAACTACCTGAAAAAATTGAGGCATTCCCCAATCTTTCTCCCTCCTCTTTTCTGTGTCCTAATTCTTGCTCTTTAAGGGCAAGGATTCTAACTACCAATGCTACTGCACTCTCCCAAGTGCTTACTAGGCTCCATAAGCGCTCAGTAAAATACACCTGATTGAGAAATGAGAACTAGTCTCTTGATGTGGGGTGCTTATACTATTTTTGAATTACACATGACTATAAAACAGCCAGTTTCCAGTTAATTGGTAATTAAAATGATGAAGAAGCTCATTACAGCACTGATTTTCTTCTGATTTTATCACACTATTTTTACAAGCATCCTTTTTTATTATCTATATAATAAATTTATTTCTGTTAAGTGAAACATAAAAGGGTGTAATCATCAAGTGATGCTACAAGTTGCATGCCCCTACTCAATTTGGCAATTAAACGCTTCACGTTTCCAGTTCAGGACTCAGACCAAGAGGCAGGTCCCAGATGGAATGGGGGCAAAAGGGACAAAAGCGGTACTGACATGGTCCTCCCCGATGGTTTCCATTCATTTGAATAAATCTGCATAAGCATATGTCCCTCTCTCATGGGTAGACTCAATGAACTGTCATGGTTTCTTGGGAGAAACCAAGGTAGAGATGGACTCTGATGGAGACTTCCCTGCCTTCTTTTAAAGAGTACTCGGTTACTGCATTCAATTTAAATCAGTCTATTATTTATAGACCACTGTACTAAGCAATTGGGGGCATTCAGCAGAGTTAGGAGGCATGATCCCTGCCCTCAAGGAGCTTACAATCCAACCTGGGAGACAGATTTTAAAATAAATCACAGGTATGGGAAAGCAACTGAGTACAGAGATACTTACAGAGCACTGTGTTGCTTGAGAAGAAGAAACACCAATGCATACCAAAATTATCACTACCATCATGCAAAACCTCTCCCAGATCACCATCATCATTCAGTCTAACCTGCATCCAACTTTCTTGCTCCTTCTAGACCGCCTCTCGCTTACCATGTCATTCTGGGCTTTTGCTTCTAAATTCATTTTTAAACTCAATCACATGATATAAAACCATTTCAATTGACTGGAGTGCTTTATGCTAAAAATGGCAACGTTCTCTTTGAGAGAGCATTTTGCTTAGAAGGAGTAGTAGTTATTTTAAAGTCCACAAAGCAATTTCCAAGTGACCATGGCAGTAAATTGAAGACACTGGGAAGAGGATGAAAACATCCCCCTGACTCCAAGCTCATTCTTGTGGCTGAATCACCAGTAAGACTGTTGAACATTTTTCACCTGTCACCATCAAGCTGCTGCACTGATTTTTCAGTGAGCAGGGGCAAGAGTCAATTCGCAATGCAGTTAGCAGATTCTGGGATCAGGTTACTAGAACATCTGGCCTGTCTCTCTTGCACTTACCTATTTGTTCATGCATGGACTTTTGTTCCAGGACCAACTCAAGCATATAATACACAGAGTTCTAATAGATTGAAAACTTGTCCTCCCGCTGAGATTTCGACAAGTTATTTTCCTGCTGGGGTTCAGTGGATACTTTTCTGTTTTCTCACAGAATATTAAAAGTGGCTTCCACTGTGTCAGATGCACAGTAAGCAATTTCCAGTGTATTTGCCCCATAGTATGCTCAGTTTATTTTGGAAAGCACTGAGCCTTTCAATTTTCTACTTAGTGTATATTACCAATTACCCGGCATTGTCTGCCAACCCTTTCAAAAACTGTAATAATAATGACACCATGTCGTGGCTTTCATCCTTGAATGATCCTTCATGGATTTTATAGTCTGAATACACACACACATACATTTTATATACATAAATATAGTCGGAATACAGTACGTTGTATGACATATGCACTCTGTATGTCTAAAACTAAAATGCAACTATCGCTGAGTGGAGCACTAAAATGCTGTGTGACCCTACACAAGTGCTTAACCTCTCTGTGCCTATATTCCCAACATATGTGAAGTCAATAAATAAAAAAAAATAATAATGGAAGTGTTAAGCTCTTACTATGTGCCAAGCACTGTTCTAAGCTCTGAGCACTGTTCTAAGATAGATGGGGGAACCTGGGTTCTAATCTTATCTCTGTCAACTGCTTGCTGTGTGACCTCGGTCAAGTCGCTTAAATTCTCTGTGCCTCAGCTTCCTCAGCTGTAAAATGGGAATTCAACTCTACTCCCTCCTACTCCAACTGAACCCCAGGTGGGGCAGAGACTGTGTCCAATCTTATAAACTTGCCTCTTCCCCGGCACTTAGTGCTTGACACATAGTAAGCTCTTAACAAATATCTTAAAAATAAATAAAAACAAAACTAGAGGAGGAGAGAGCCAGGAAGGGAGTGGAAGAACAGGGTGGAGGGGAACAAAGGAAAGAGGAAAAGGGGAAGAGGGGAAAACAGAGGAAAGGGAGAAGCTACTTCCCTCTTGCTATGCTCTGTCAATCAGCTGGAATTATGTAAATGAACAGGCAGCACTGACATCACAACTGTAGGCCTGAGCAAACCATTTATCAATGAGTCAATCATATTTACAGTATGCAGGGCACTGTACTAAGCGCTTGGAAGAGTGCAATGTAAGACAGTAGGTAGACACGTTCCCTGCCCTTAATGAGTTACGGTAGCCATATCTATGCTTGGGAAGCCTAAAGCCCCTCAGCAATCCCTGAATTCACCACAGCAGTTAGCGTAGCGACCACTACGCTCTCCTTCCTTTTGAGACTTCAAGTCTTTAACTGCCCCAGGTACTTAAGCGTTACTTAGGAGGTCTGGACCTGGGTGACAGGGTATTTTTGGGCAATTGAATTGGACCAAGGATATTGTACTAAGGCAGGACTCTCTTTCCAACTGTGGGGATTGTGCCAGTCTCTCCAAAGATCCCCAAAGACTCTTTCAAATCTTGGGAATGTGCACACACAGGGCTTACTGAGAGTGGCTTAAACAACTGCAGGAATCCGGGATTTGGGACTAAAGTCCTGTCCGATGAGTGCTACCCATAGCGGAGTCCAATTTGTGATGGGTTACACTCTGAAATTTATCCTTCATTTACCGCTTTATATTCCCTGAAAGATTCTTGTCGATCATTTCACTCCTTAGTTCTTGCAGCTGCCAAAGGGGGATGATAATTTGGTGATTACCCTCCCCAAGTACACTTTGGAAATATCTCCATTTGGAGGTGCTATGAAAATATGAAGTGCCACTTTAAAAGTCAAGTGATAATAGATACACTCAAAATTTCTCTTCAGCTCAACCTGGTACTTATCAAAGTGAATACAAAGTAGCTAAATTGTGAATTGCATACATCATAACCAATTTTGTACACAGAAAGGAAGGAAGAAACATGGCCCTAGGGAAGTAGCTGTGTGGTAGCAAAGACGGGGCGGGGCATGCCAGGTGCCAAGGGGAAGACCAGGTCTTAATGGCGAAGGGGACAGCTGGATTCCAGAGTTGGACAGCAGGCAAGAGGAGGTTCTACTGGACCAGGAGCTCCCTACCTTTCCCTTAACCCTAAACCTCAGTGTTCTCCAGGGAACAAGCTTTCACTACTTAGAAAATGGGCAGAGCGGGGAGAGCTGGCAGTGTTGCCTAATGGAAAGAGCACAGGACCGGCAGTCATGTGACCTGGGCTCTAATACCAGATGCTCCACTTTCCCGGCTGTGTGACCTTGGGCAGGTTACTGAACTTCTCTGGGCCTCTTCTTCCTCATCTGTAAAAATGGAGATATCTGCTCTCCCTCCCCTTTAGTCTGTGAGCCCCAGGTGAGACAGGGATTGGGGCTGATCTGTTTATATACTGTAGTCTGATCTGTTTATATATTGTATCTACCTCAGGGCTTAGCACAGGACTTGGCACCTGGTAAGTCCTTAATAAATACCACTATTATTACTATTATTACCTACATCTCTGCCCTTTGGAAGCTGAATCAGCCCCTTGGTCGTGGGTGGGTAAGTGTGAAGGTTAGGGGTTATTGGTGGTGAGGGTGGGGATACCCCAGGAATGGGGTCTTACTACTCTGATCATCTTCTTTGACATCAGCCTGATTTCTTTTAGGTCCAGACCTGGTATTTGACCTACACTAATTTAAATGACGGCGTTTTATGAATTCTAGATTGAACCAGCAATGACATTTCCTTCTAAGGTTGATGGCTTGAAAATATTGTGCTCTATTTTTTTTTTCCATTTCAGAGTATTCTGTCTGGCTTTATCACTTACTAATTGACCATGTTCAAGTTAGCTCATCTGGTTGAACTTTAAGCTTCCTCATTTAAGAAATGTTCATCTTAATACCTGCTTCCCTGCTTCTAAGGGGTTCTGGAGCCTTAGTGAGATAATAATATCTTTAAGGCTCTTGGACTTCCTGGCAAAAAGTTCCAGTCCATTTCATGAGTATAGGGTGTATTACTATTATTTTCATTATTATCTGAAATCTGTTTGCTTGGCAGTGTCTGGCACATAGTAAGCACTTAATACATACTACTGTTATTAAGATATGAAACTCTTGTTGGCATCTGCAATAGTGAAACATGGATCTTTCTCAAAAGTTCTGCTTACACTAGCCTTTCTTAAATCAGTGTTGGTGTATAAGGGTGTTAGCATTTACCTGCATGGTTTGGGACAGAATTATTAGAATGCTAAATACAAATTGATGTTCTAACTAAATAGTTACAAAGTGAAATTTTCAAAAGTCAGGACCTCAGAATTTTAAAAGTAACATCTTCACAGCCACATTGTGTACATTTTTTTTTGATAAATCTGAATATTAATCTAATATAACTTCTGGTGGGTGTGGAGTTTCTGCTAGTGATATAAGAAGATCCCAAATTTTTCTAAACCTATTCTGTACACAGGGGCAATACTCTAATTATTATTACGGTATTTGTTAAGTGCTTACTATGTGCCAAGCGCTGATTTGTCCCATTGTTTCAATATATTTGTGTGGTAATTTAGCCTGCTCATGTACGCAGTCTGAATAAATTACCCGCTAAAGATGGTGGAACTCGCACAGGAGAGATACACCATTTAACCCTGACTTTCTGACAACTCAGATTTATAAAATTTGGGTTGCTTTAGTACGCTCATTTGAACATCAGGCTCATTTTCTCAAATGGATCATCATCGAATGGTGCTTTCTGAATGTCTACATGCTATGGGTGGCCAACGCGCAAAGCAAATAACAAGTACCTTTAAGATGATGATGATAGTATTTGTTAAGCTAAGTGCTTGTTATGTGTCAAGCAATGTTCTAAGCACCGTGGTAAATACAAGCTAATTGGTTGGACACAGTCCCTGTCCCACAGGCTTAATCCCCATTTTACAGATAAGGTAACTGAGGCAATGAGAAGTGAAGTGACTTGTCCGAGGTCACACAGCACATAAGTGGCAGAGCTGGGATTAGAAACCAGATCCTTCTGACTCCCGGGCCCATACTTATTCACTAGGTCATGCTGCTTCCCATGCTGCTGTAAGAGTTACAGTCTAAATTGCATGCCACTTACAAAAAGAAAAACAAGGATAGAAAAAGAGAATGACCTCACATTGACAGCTGAAGCAACATTGAGGGCACTAAAAAACAGGGCGGAGGAAATAGAAATACATTATACAAATTGTCTTTACAGGCAGCTGACTCTTTAGGTTCAAGCCCCTCCATGCTTTTATCTTCCATCAGCACTTACCCCCTCTAATTTGCCACTTACCTCGCTAATGCCTGTACAAAGGGGAGAATCAGCTGACCGGCCCTAAGAGCCACAATTCCACATTAGTTTCATCTTTGAGGAACAGTCCTATTCATGGGCTTGGACAGACGGAGAGCATTCCTTAAATAATTTTGGAGGAGTACTCTCTCCAGCCTGACTCTGGGACATGCCCCTGAAATAGGTAGGTGGCAAAGTGCAGGCGTTGTGACTGAACAATATTTGAGTGGGCGGCAGAGAGGAGAAAGTCAGTTCAATTTTCTCGGTTGTATAAACACACTCCAGTTGTTGGGAGAACAATTTCAAAAATTCCTTCATAAAACGTGCCTTTATATAAACAAATGTAAGATTCATTTAATTATTCATAATGCTAGGTTCCCTGCAGTGCCTTATATAAGGGGCATGATAGACTTCAGTGAAATCATCGGCTCACAAATCTTGGCTGCCGCTTTACTGTGCCGTTGTAAGTCTGCAGATACGTTAAGTGAAAATTAATGAGATATGCCTGGATAATCTTTTTAAATACACTGACCAAATCTAGATGTATTACTCCAAATGTGAGCCACTTAATGCCTTGGTGATAGCATACATTGCTTGAATTGGTGGGGATTTTATTCCATGAAATGTAACACTGTTAGGGGGTCTGTATGGGCTGGTAATCTCCTGCCCAACTTGATTCGTCTCATCCGCCTCACCCCTACTACCTCTGCAGGCCACAACAGAACTAGGCGAGCCCAAAGAAGGAGTGACCAAGTCCAGTTTGGATGTGAGTTAGACAGGAAGGGACAGTCATCTGGGCTTGAACAGTCCACAATCTAAACCCTAGCAATATTCTCTCCTCAGCCTTTATTCCTTAGTCTTTCCCTTTTCCCCCTTCCATTTGGGCTTGCGTTTTACCCCTTACCTTGTGACATGTTCTGCAGGGAATTGTTGGGTGATCTGAACTGTCCTCCTTTTGGCCATTTTCCTCTTGCCTGCCTACTTCACTCCCTTTTATTAAGGCTTCTTCAATTGGGTTTGTCCCTACCCTCCCTTTTGTGCTCTTTTCTGGACCTGGCTTGCTCACTGTTTTTTGCTTCCTCATGTCCGTTTTTTTTCCCCCTCAATCTCTTTCATCACTCCTGGTCACACTTGTGGTGGTTTATGTGGGGGCATTGGGGATGGTGATAAACAGTAGTGGGAGAGAATGATGGATAGAGATTGCAAGCAGTAACTGTAGAAGAGGAATATACCCATTCTCCATCTATCTCTCCCTTTTTCATTTACTCCCACCTCTCCCTGTTCCTTATTCCCCCTTCCCTTCTTCCCTTCTCCCTTTCACCTTTTCTCAGTTCTCCTTCTCTCATCATCTTTTTCCTCTCTCCTCCCTTTCCTTTCTTCATCTCTCTTTCCACCACTCCAACTCTCCCCTTTGAGGACAGGCTCCCAAACCACCTCGAGCCCTCAAATTCTCATCACCTCATTTATCTGCTACGTGTAAATACTGATATCTATCTTCAGTTGGAGGAGAGGGGCCCTGCCTTTTGGAGTATTTTTCAATAAAGGATTTCAAGAACATTTTAGATTGTAATACTGTAAATTAGGCAAGGCGCTGAGGTCAAGGAGGGAAGAACAATTGTTTCTTCTCATTGTGCAGATTTCACCCTGGCTTATTCTTGATATGTTAAACCACCTCACTTGACAATAATAAAAACTGTGATATTCAGTAAGTGTTTATGTTGGGTCAAGCACTGTCCTAAATGCTGGGGTAGAGATACACATTAATTAGGTAGGACACAGTTCCCGTCCCACATGGGGTTTACAGTCTAAGTAAGAGGGAGTAAGATTCAATCCCCATTTTGCAGAGGAGATAATGGTATGTGTTAAGCACAGACTATGTGCCAGGCACTGTACTAAGCACTGGGGTAGATACAAGCTAATCAAATTGGACCGTTCATGTCCCATGTGTGGCACCTGGTCTTAATCCCTGAGGCACAGAGAAGTTTAGTGAGTTGCCCAAGGTCACCCAGCAAGGAGGCTGTGGAGGTTGCCCTTGAAAGTTCTGTTACTCCATAGCTCCTGTATTTTCTTTCAATATTGTGGCTGGCCTATCCTAAGGGGACAAGGACATTCAAATTGTTGAGAAATGGCTTTGTTCTCCCTCTTCAAGAGCTCCTCCCATCAATGCAGCATTTCCCGCTGCTGGAACAGGGAGAGTGGAATCCCTGGAAAATGTTTTGAATACTTGGGACTTGGCTTTTTCTGGACTGAGGATGGGGAACAGGGAGGTTGGGGTTAGTTTTGATTTCTAATCAACACCAATTAATTGCATTTATTGAGTTACTGCCCTGTGCAGAGCACTCTATTATGCACTTGGTAGAGTACAATAGAGTTAGCAGACAAAATCCTTGAACATCAAGGAGTTTATACGCTGGAGAGGGAGTCAGACACTAAACTAAATTACCTGTAGTGGAAGCAACCGGGCATAAAGATGTAGGGAGGGAAGGGAAGATAAGTATCTAAGTGCTTAAGGGGTAATAATATATTAATAATAATAATAATAATAATGATTGTGGTATTTATTAAACACTTACTATGTGCCAGGCACTGTCCTAAGCACTGATTTGGATACGAGAATATTGGGTTGGACACAGTCCCTGTCCCATGTCCCATTTTACAGATGAGGTAACTGAGGCACAGAGAAGTGAAGTGACTTGCCCAAGGCCACAAAGCAGACAAGAGCTGGAGGCAGAATTAGAACCCATGACCTTAAGCAGATGGGAGGGAAACAAAGTGAGGTGATGAGAGAATAGACAGGGAAGGCTTCCTGGAGGAGAAATGATTTTAGTAGGGCTTTGAAGATGGGGAGAGTAAAGGTCTTCCATTATTTTTCTGAATTTGCCTTCCCCCCACCTAGTAAGCTCCTTGTGGTCAGGGGCTATCTTCAATTTCTCTTGCTTGATTATTCCCAAGAGTCCAGTACAATGCAGCGCAAAGACGTTCCTCAAATGTCAGCAGCAAATAAAGAAAGAAATGTCTTGACTTCTTCCCACCCACTGTCCCAGCCGGCCAATCTACAACGGATAACGACATTTCAGTGGGGTTATTTAAGCATTATTCACACTTGCTAATGATCAACTCCTTCTGATTAGGCCAGACAAATGACTTCAGAGACCCCAAAGCGGAGTAGCAGCAGTTGCTGGCAGAGGACAATTGCTGATAACCTTGGAACACCTCCCAGAACCAGACCCTCGCCACATAAACCCCTGACAGCCAGAATACTGTGAAGAGCAGACTCCCTCAGTCCAAAAGGCTGCAAACGTTCCTCTCAGGGCAGCCACCAAGACAGAGTTGTGTGGGGAGGCCGAGGGCAATCTCTCCATCTGGAAAATTGCAACAATCGCAGTCTGTCGCACATACCACTGGGCACCTACCCAAAGCCCCTCTGGAAACACACAAACTCGACCAGAGTCGATTCCCGGGGAACGACCAACTACTTATGCGAAGTGGATTCCGGCTTAAATCTATTTAGTCACACCAGGGATCCAGAATGACAAGGTCGGGCAGGGCCATCACAGGCTTCTATGGAGAAGAAGCTCTTTGCCCTTTTTTTTTTTTTTTTTGAAATGGTATTGGTTACTATGCATTACTATGCATTAAGCCCTGGGGTAGATACAAATTATCAGGTTGGGCACAGTCCCTGTCCCACACAGGGCTCCCAGTCTAAGTAGAAGGGAGAGCAGGTATTAAATCCCCATTTTGTTGAGGAAACTGAGGCACAGAAAAGTCCACGGACTTGCCCAATATCCCACAACAGGCAAGTGGTAGAGCTGGGATTAGAACCCAGGTGCTCTTGCTCCCAGATCTGTGCTTTTTCCACTAGGGCCACACCATTCCCAACAACCTTCCCTAGAGGGCAAGCAAATGGCGAAATGACAGAGCTATCCAGAGAAAAACAAAATAGAAATGCTTGTTTGCTCTCTTAAAATGCTCGATGTTTTTGCTTTGAATTCTTTAAATTGCTGGAGGGCATTTGGAGAGGAAGGATTTTAAGGCTTGTCATCAGGAATCAGGGTGATATGCAGGGTGTTTTAAAGCAAGATCATCTTCTGGGCCAGGAAATTCCTCATCTACCCAACAGTCCCTTCATAAGCAGTTCTGTAATGCTCCAGGTTTTCCCAGTAGAACAATAATCGCTCCCTGGTCTAGTTACTATGGTGACTTTACTCTGACATACACTCGTAATAATTTTGTCAATGGCATTTCAAAGATGCTCTCAGACTGTTGGCCGATGATCCTTTTGTGGTCCAAATTAATTTTCATGATGATTAAGAAAAGCATTAGGGGAATTCATTGTGTTTTTCTCCGATTAAACAAAACACAGCTGACGAGGCTTGGCCAAGGCGGCTTTTTTGGTTAAATATCAAGTAGAAAATAGTTCCATTTCCAAAGCTATCAGTCAATAGATGCATCTGGGTGAAACTGTTTAGAAGTGGAAGACGAACAGAAGACAATCTATTAGTGATCTAAAACCAGAAATAATTATCAGGAGGATTAGATATAAACAACTAAGGTAGAAATACTCATAAAACAGTTAAACTGTTTGAACATAATTTGGAAAATACTAAGGGGGAGGGAGCATTACATTTATGGTGCAATTTTTCTGAAGCATACTGATGGGAAGTAAATCTGACAGATGACTTTGTGAACCAAGTCATTATACCTTTCCATAAATCAAAGCTGCCTGTTTTATGAAGTAAAGAAATTTGATTGATTTTGTAAACCTAAAGCTGTATCGATACAGTAAATAAAGATAAAAAAGGGCCTCCAGAAGGATAGCAAGCAAAGAGCCAAAATCCCAAATGCCCAATCAATTAATTAATCTATAGTACTAATTGCGCACCTACTCTGTGCAGAGCACTATACGAAGCAACAGACGCAAGACACAAGTTCCTTGCCCTGAAGGAGCTTACAACCCCCAACAATGACAAAAGAAGTCTCATAGAACATCACACTTTGTTGCTAAATTGGCAGGACGCCTCACATTTAATTGCAAATATCGGGGAAAGAATCATCAGCCTATTAGCTTTTCTTTCTATGGATAGACTTCCAAAACACCCTCAAAGGAATTTCTTTGGAATGGTATGTTAGTCCTGTTCATATGCCTGGAGGTACATTATAGTAATTGGCAGCTTAGAGTACCACTCTCTCTATAATTTTGCTTTGCTTGGGGGGTGGGGAGGAGCGGTGTATGTGTGTATATGTGTGTGTAAACCCAGGTAAGACCACTAGCCCATTCTGCTGCCCAAGCTATGTGGGGGGCCTGAAGACAGCTCTGCACGACTATTCCTTATGGGGCTTGGCTCATCTAGGTTTGAATTAGCACGTTTGCTAAAATTGACATCATTTGCAGCATGGTGACTAATTGGATGGGAGCGATTTTTAAAAATGTGCTCATGACTCCAAAATGCCTCAGGCTGGCCCGGTAATTATGCTCAACCATTGCATTTGAGAAATATGCTTTTTGATCATCGTCATCATCATTTGATGACAATAACTTTCTATTATAAAGTCTGGCCAGATGAGCTTTTTTTGAGAGACTAGAGCGGGCAAGTCTTAGTGAGTCTTGTCAAGTCCTTTCCCCATGCAGAGTGAACTCTGCATGTCAGTTCCCTGAAGGCAGGGACCGAGTCTTCTTACTTTTATTACATGCTCCCAAGCCCCTGCTAGAGTGCTCTGCACATAGTAGGCACACATAGTAGGCATTCAATAAATACTGATGAAGAAGATGATGCCCAGTCACCTGGGGAATGTGAATGTCTCTGCTGTCTCTTCAGTGACTGAATGACCACTAGGAACTGGAATTTCATTTAGCATCCGGTATGTGCTTGATTGGTTTCTACACAGTAGTGGTGATATACCACACTGCATCATCCACACTCACTGGTTCTGCCCCTCAGAGGCCAACAGAATGCACTGGGAGACAAACAACTGGGGTGCCAAACAATGAGGGGGCATCCTATATATTCCAACAAACTCTCCTGGAATGAACCAAGGAATCTATCTCTGCACAGGTGATCTGACCCTTTTTGTTGCTAAAATTTAGAAGGCCTATGTGGGACAGGGCCTATGTGGGACAGGGCCTATGTCCAAACTAATTAACTTGTACCTTAGAACAGTGTCTGGCAGACAGTAAGCACTTAAATACCATTAAAAAATCCTACAGGGAAAAGAGCTCTTTATATTCACTTGGCAACGTTACCAAATATCACTGACCTGCACATTTGCTTATTTGGGTGCCCAAATGAGAATGTGGGGTGCTGAATTTTGCTTCTCTGTTTAAACTTCACTGCTGCACAGAAATGCTGGCTAAAAATTCTAAGCTTTGGAACTGTCACTCAACTATGCTATCTCAATTTCAAAACTTCTGAGTCAGGGAAATCCATAACTTTTCAGACACTCATCTGCTAGAAATTTCCCCCCAAGCACCACTTTACCACGGCCAGGCATGTGGAAAGATTTGTTTGAAAAATCCGATGCTTTTGAGCTCTGAGTTTGAGAAATTTGTTTAAACTTTTTTTTTTAAAGTGGAAAACGCAGACTGCATAATTCAACCAGTTGAACTGCAAGACAAGGAGTCTTTCCATCTAAGCAAAGGGCTGGAAATCCAAAAGGAGTAACCGTGAGCTCCGCATTAGATGGGGCGGTCATGCTTTGGAAATAAACTTTTCTAAGGCCATTCCTAGGAGTTTTCAGCATGATTCAAATGACTCCATTTGGTTCTGGAAAAGCTGGTTCAGCCAGGGTGTCAGAGAGAGTGGAAGCCAAAGTCCCATCTCTGCTGCCAACATTGCCAGCTCCAGAGGAAGGCCAAAGGGAATGGGGAACCAACCCAGAGGACTTCCTTCTTCGTCCAGTGAGGACCCCATTAATGGGGCACTTGATATGGGCAATTTCCATCAGTCATTTAATGGTATTTACTGAGCATTGTGGTATTCCCAGGCACTGTACTAAGCACCTGGGAGAGTACAAAAGAGCAATAATAATAATAATTGCATTTGTTAAGCACTTACTAGGTGACAAGCACTATACTAGGCCCCAGGGTAGATAAAAGATAACCAGGTTGGATACAGCCCCTACTGGACATGGGGCTCACAGTTGAAGTAGGAGGCAGAATAAGTCAGTCCCATTTTACAGATGAGGAAACTGAGGCCCAGAGAAGTTAAGTGACTTGTCCAAGGTTACTGAGCAGGCAGGTGGCAGAGTCTGGATTAGAACTGACTCTCAGACCTGTGTTTTTTTCTAGTAGGCCATATTGCTTCTCTAAATCTACCAATTTACTGGAAAAATGAGGTCCCACCAAGATTTGAACTTGGATTGCTGGTTTTGGAGTCCAGAGTGCTATTCTACCTCAGGGACTTTTGGACCATGAGGCATTTGGTTTGGGGGTTGGGGGCAGGGACTCTCATCCCTGTCATCTTCCCAAAAGGTTGGGGGGGCAGGGGGGAGGAGGGTGGGGGAGAGAGGGAGAAAGAATATGTTGCTCCTTAGGGTGTCTCCATCCTCAGCTCTCTGTGCCTTCCCCTCCCAGCAGGGCTCACAAGACTTTCCTACTGTCTGGGAACATCTGAGGAAACCAGTTTTGAACTAATTGCCTTTTTGTACTTTGGTAAACCCCATCTCCACCTCTGGTCTGTAAACCTCTGGTCTGTAAACTCACAGTGGGCAAGAAATTTCATTCATTCATTCAATAGTATTTACTGAGTGCTTACTATGTGCACAGCACTGTACTAAGCGCTTGGAATGTACAATTCAGCAACAGAGAGAGACAATCCCTGCCCAATGACGGGCTCATAGTCTAATCGATTCCCGGCTCTCTCGATTGCCTGTGCGTGACCTTTGACAAGTCACCACTTCCCTGGGCCTCAGTCTCCTCTTCTGTAAAATGGGGGACTAAAGTCCCTTTCCCTTCAACATTATGTGTCTGTTATATTGTACTCCCCCAAGTCCTTAGTACAGTGCTCTGCAGACAGTAAGCACTCAATTCATTCAAGTCCTGTCCTGCATCAACAGTCTATTTCTTATATGTTTGCAATTTATATTTGCTTGTCTTCACTATTAGATTGCCAACTCCTTGAGAGTAAGGATCATGCCTTTACTTCTATTGTATGTTTCCAGCCACTAATTCAGTGTTCTGCCCTCAACAGGCATTCAGTAACTGTTGAGGCAAGGTTTCTCCCAAACTCCTACATTGTGACACAACTTTTCCTGTTAAAAGTGGTTACTGAGAAAGTCGTTAACTGTGATTATTAGAAAGATTAATCTCTGCCACAAATGACTGTCACCAAAATTAACATTCAGAGTGAGGAATCAATCAATGATCTGATCCTTGTGACAAGGGGTGTCATTCAAGTCAAAATATGCAAAATTAATTCCTGTAAGCAAACTAGTTAATAATATACCTTGGAGCACAACACCGGGATGAACTTATTTTATGTGTTTACCTCAGTCCCTGTCAAGTTGCCCCCATAGAGAAGCAAATCTGCGGCTTTGACTGTAACATTTCCTGACGTGTCGTTTGAGAACAGAACCGGGAAGTGCCTCCTCCTGGCCTCACAATTGCCTTTTGGCCCAGAATGCACTGTCCAGATTGCGTTTGCCATGTGTATTCTTGCACAGCGACTCCGCAAGCAGCTTTATCCGTGTTCCGTGTCATCACAAGTCACAGTCTATTTAAGTGGCCAGATAGCACCAAACTAACCGAGTAGCTGGGAAGCAATCAATCAAATCCATTTTAGTGACTGCTCCGTCTGCTTGCTGGCACAGCAGAGCCCAAGCCTCTAACCTCGTCCAAAATGCCACAGAAATGCTATCACATGTTGCTGGGAGAGGAACCTCCAGGACCACAGGATGGAGGGAGGAGGGGCTCAGGGCCTAACCTTTTGGTCAGCTGCCCCCCGATCTCTCTCTCCACGGGTCCTGGCCCACGTCCGCACAAGAGCCCACTGACTGATCCGTCCTGAATTTCCCGCTGGAGAACCTGACTGACCCAGCCTGAATCCAGAGCTGAGAATTTGACTTGTCCCTCTCCACCTGCTTACTCCCCCAAGCCCCATTCACCATCGGAGACTCCACTAGCTCTCCGGCCCCAGCCCGGCTTCCAGATATGTACGTCACAGACGGGGGCTCACCTTTACCGCTCCCTGCCAGGGATGCACCTTTGCAGTTCTCCGAAGGGCCACAAGATCAGTCAACGCAGAAACGCCACATCAAGGACTTGGGGAAGCTCCTGGTGGTGGCCTGAATGCACCTTTGCAGTTCTCCGAAGGGTCACATGATCGGTCACCGCAGAAATGCCACATCAAGGACATGGGGAAGCTCCTGGTGGTGGCCTGGGGGAAATAACACAAGGTTAGAAGTCAGGAGACCTGGGCTCTACTCCTGGACCTGACGTGTGACTGCTGCAAAATCCCGTATTAGGGTTTGGCACATAGTAAGCCCTTAATGATTACTGTCATTTTTTAGATTTGAAGGGATCCTTGCATAGCAGCAGAGATATTAGACACATATTAAAAGATAAGTCTACTATGTTTGCCTCACAAAGATAACAATCTTGTCTGTCCATCTCCCCCGATTAGACTGTAAGCCCGTCAAACGGCAGGGACTGTCTCTATCTGTTGCCAACGTGTTCATCCCAAGCGCTTAGTACAGTGCTCTGCACATAGTAAGCGCTCAATAAATACTATTGAATGAATGAATGAATGAATAACAATCACAACTATGGTAAGCAGCATAGCTTAGTGGAAAGAACCCAGGGCCTGGCAGTCAGAGGGTTCTAATCCTGACTGCCAGTTGGGTGCTCTGTGACCTGGGGCATGTCACTTCACTTTTCTGTGCTTCCATTCCCTCATGTGAAAAATAAGCACATAATACTTGTTCTCTCTCCTACTTAAACTGTGGGCCCCCCGTGGGACCTGATTATCTTGAATCTGTCCCAGAGCTTAGTACAGTCCTTGGCACATAGTAGGTGCATAACAATACCATTGCTATTTAATAAATACCTGTTAGGTACCAAAGCAACATGCTAAAGCCCGGCTCCTGTTCTGCACTCTAAAAGGTGGGAGTTGAGGAAACTGAGCACAGAGAGGTTAAGCGATTTACCTAAGGTCACACAGCAGGCCTGCTGCAGAACTGGGACTAGAACTCAGGCCTCCTGCCTCTGAGACCTGTGCTCTTTCCACTAAGCTTCACTGAGAATCATTATGCCTGTCTTGAGGAGCTGCAAATATTGTATCTGGAACTTCCTGGGCCTTTTCAGGCAAGGAGAAGAACTCTCCGGAAAGCAACGCCAAGTCAAATGATCAAAATCTTTATTGGACTAATAAATTGGCAATGAACAATCTGTGTTTTCTGTCAAAGTTTGTTACATGGCATATTTGTAGTGGAAGTGCATAGTGGTTTTTTTTTGAGCAGGCATAAGTCCTGAATTTTTACTCCTGATCCTCTGTAAATGTCACACTTCCTGGCTCTGGAAAGTAATAACACACAAAGCTTAATAACATATAGCATGGGTGGAAGCAATACTATTAGGTTACAAGCCAAACCGAGGAGAATGAATCTTGTAAAATTGAAATACTGGAATGAAATATTGTTTGCCCTCGGAATGTCTTTTCTAGTTAGCAGGGTGGGGCGGGGGGCTAAGGGGAGCAGTGGGGAGAGAAAGAGTGGAATAACTGTCAGTCTGTTCTCTCAGGAACGAGTCTGGCTGTAGCATGGCCCTCTTTAGGGACCGGTGAGAAGCAGCATGGCCTAGTGGAAAGAGCCTGGGCTGGGGAGTTGGAAGATCTGGCTTCTAATCCCAGTTCTGTCGATTGCTTGCTGTGTGACCTTGGGCAAGTCACTTAACTTACTTGTACCTCAGTTTCCTCAACTGTAAAATGGAAATTACATACCTGTTCTCCCTCCTACTTTGACTATGAGCTCTGCACACCGTAAGTGCTGAAATAATCAATCAATCAATGGTATTATTATTTAGTGTCTGTAGAGCACTGTACTGAGTGCTTGGGAGAGTACACTATTACAGAGTTGGTAGACACAAAGAGCTTACAGTCCAGAAGAAAGAAATACAATTGATTAATTGATTGACTGGTTATGGACCTTGCCATCTTTTGGCCTGAGGCCTCAGAGGAGTTGGGGAAAAACTGGGGAAAGAGTGAGCTCCTGCAGTTCCAGCAAGTTCCAAGGAATGACCGTCTTTCTCTGATTCACATTAAAATCCCCAAGAAGCAGAAGTGCAGGGCAGAACCCAAGCAGGGAAAAGCATTCTTTGAAGTGGAGGAGAGTCCTATACATCCTTATCAACTGCTTGCCAAAGAGTAAACCTTATGGATCCTGTGGAATCACCACAGGATAGAAAGTAAACAAATCCTTTTCTGAGTGCAGGGGGAAAAGGAGTGAACTAAATATAGAGGAAAAAGAATAGTTCCTATCATCGCTCCTTCATTATCCCCCAAGAGTGTGCATTGTAGTAAGCACCTATGTGCTTACAGGGCCACACTAGGTGTATAAAAAGGATCGTGTATGTGTCTGCAACTTTGCCTCTTTTTTTTGCCACTGCTATTCCTGAGGGCACCAGCTAGCCAAGCAGACAGCTTATAACTATTAAGTCCCAGTTTAGACTGGACAATCCTGGATTAGTGCAGATTGCCCCAGGCAATGTAAGAAAACCATTGAAATATCCTGAATTGGGTCTCCCTGGCTAAACCAATAAGCCTTCCCTACTCCAAGTCACATCAGCTCTGGCTCAATCTAAATGCTTGCACTTCTGTGTGCTGAATGGTGCACGCTTGGTACGTGTCCATTGAGAGCCTGCTGACTCCTGGAATACATACAATGGGATGAGACACGTTGGGACGATACAGCTCCCACCCCACATCCCAAGCTCTTGGTCCCCAGGTGAAAGGGGAAGGAAAAGACTCACAAACTTGGGATGCTGCCGAGATGTGCACTAAAAATGAGTTGAGCCAGCAAGGCAGAGAAAGAGAGAAGGAATATAGCCACATGGAACAATATATCCAGTTGGCTGGAACCAGGGGGAATGTTCATGAATTTCAGGACTAAGATCAGAACTACTGGGAGGAGCAGGAGTGAGAGGAGTCAGAGGAGGAGGCTGGCTCTCTGCTGCTGCTGTCAAAGCCACTTAGGCTGTGTTGGACCATTTTAGGGCTGGGTATGATGGGGGTTTCTGGGGTTGACAGAATTAAGAACTTCTCCTTGCGGCCAAACTCCACTTCATAAACAGTCCTGGGATGGAACGGATTGTCAGGACACCTGCTGCTTCCTCCTGGGTGATGGTGGTCCCAGTGATGGTGATCTAAGGTCAGCAAGTCTGTCCTGAGTCTGGCTGCTGAGACTCCCTCTTTTCTGACCAAGTGGTGGGAGTAGAAGCAGAAGACAGTGGGCCTGGAGAGTGAATATCCTCTCCTTGCTACCCCTCCGGCTCTCTTCGCCCCTTCTCTGCCTGTTCTTCCTTTCCCTTCTCCTTACTTGGTTCTCTCCTGTCTCTCTTCTGAGCCCTCATCCCCTGTGAGCACTTTCTGCCTTCTCTGCTCCATCTCTCATTCTATTTGTTCCCGTCTCCTCTTCCCCCCTCTGCCCCTTTTTGCCCCGTTCTGTTCCTCTGGGACCTGGGGCCAACGGCCAATAGAGTGGCCAGGCTACAGAGATATAGAGAGAGTCCCAAGAGTTCATCTCTGCTAGGCCACTGAGCCCCTGCTCTTTCCATTAGGGCACAGTAACTCTTTTCTGGTAAGGACTTACTTTCAAGATATGGAGTTGGTGCAAGAGAATCAGCTTGAACTGATGAAATGAGCACGGGCCTGGAAGTCAGAGGACCTGGAATCTTATCCCAGCTCTACCACTTGTCTGCTGTGTGACCTTCAGCAAGTCACTTAACTTCTATGTGCCTCATATTCTCATCTGTAAAATGGTGATTAAGACTGTGAGCCCCATGTGGGATAGGGACTGTGTCTAACCCAATTAATATTTGTCTACCCCAGTACTTAGTACAGTGCCTGGCACAAAATAAGTACTTTACAAATACCATAATTATTATTACTCATAAGTAGAAATTGTCTTTCTTGCTGTTCTTTAAAACTGTTCTCTTTTTTTTTGCAGCACGGCATTTAAGTATACTCCCCTCCCCTTTTGTTTAAACACAAGCTATCGAGGCAAAATGGTATGGCTTGTATAGTTAAAGAAAATCTAATCAGGAGTTAAGAAGGAAATTGTTGTCTATTTGTTCCTATTAGTGACCTTCCTGCTCCTGGCAATGTGTGAGGGAAGACAGAACGGAGTGGTAAACTATTACACAGCCACCAATGACTGACGAACATTCAAACATTTGGTGATGTTCTTTCCTCAGCTCTGAATGGGTCAGTTGTTTCCCCATTTGCAACAGAAATGAGTCGGTGAAGGTACAAGATACAAGATAAACTGTCCTTTCCTGTCTGTTTGGAAACCTCTCTAGGTTCTGCAGGGAAAGGCTTAGAGAGAGAGAGAGAGAGGAAGGGAAGGCAGGAGCGAGGAAAGGAGGAAGGGAAGAAAAGAAGAAACCAGAGGATATTGGGTGAGAGAGAAAAAAACATTTCTATGAATGCTGTGCTTTCTATCCCTCTGTTTATGCATCAGTTGACTTTCCAAACAGATAATCATCCCCGGCTCTTCCTCTGTCTACCCTCCTTCTCTTCTCCCTTCTCTCTTCCTTCTCTTTCCATCGATTTTGTTCCATGACCCCTTGGGGGTATAAGTCCATTTATTTATAACGATGCTACTGATGCCTATTTATTTGTTTAGATGTCTCTCTCCCCCCTTCTAGACTGTGGGCCCGCTGTGGGCAGGGATGGTCTCTATTTGTTCCTGAATTGAACTTCCCAAGTGCTTAGTACAGTGCTCCGCACACAGTAAACACTCAATAAAAACGACTGACTGAATGAATGACTATTCTGAGTGGGAAGCTCCTTTGACTCTGTCACATTAAAGCTCTGTCTTCTGTCTCATTCTTCTCTGGCTCTTCCTCCTCCCCCTTCTTTCCCTCCTCCTGCTTCTCCCTGCTCATCCTCCTCCTGTCTCAGGGAGGTAGATTAGCTAAACCCACCACAAGAAGAGTTTCTTTGTCGTCTGTTTGAAAAATGTATGCTCCACCTCCAACTGTGGAGATGTCTATTCCAGCTCCTGAAATGACTTATCACATTCATTCCCATGACACAGTTGTGTGGGCTATAAATAAAGGACAAGATTCACCTGGAAAATAAAAGAGGGCATGGCTTGGTTCCCCGCCCCCACCGCCGGAATGCTTACAATTAAAATGTAAAAATCTAGGATAACCATCAATTGGCAAAGTAGCTCTTGCATTGCCTTTGAAGCCAGGCTGCTGTGGGTGGAGTGTGCCTTTGGAAAATCTAATCTTTTCCGTATTGTAGATGACGTCTTGCTACCAATTCTCAGGGGGCCTGATATACTGAGGAGCTGGATAAGTTGAAGCTTTTCTGAGTGCTTCATTAAATAGGAATATTTGCATCAGAGAAACAGTATTTCGTAAATTACTGAAATCCCAATGGTTTCAGCTCTCCTTATTACAAAAAAATGAACAAAAATCTTAGAAAACCAGCTGAGAATTTCTTTTGGAACTGAAGTTATCTATAAAGAGCCATTCAAAGCTTAACTCTCCTTTTGAAGATCACGTTTTCTCCTTTTTACCAGAGGTACCTTGCAAAAGTTCAATGATTCATGCTGGGAAAGACTGGGCTCTCTCAGATGGGCACCAAAAACATTTGATTTGAGGTGTGGATGATTCTTTCTCAGGAACAGAGGCCCTCTGCTCAGAATGGAGGAAAACCAGGGGAATCACCAGGGGCCGCCTGGGTTGTCATCTTGGGGCGGGAGGGGAGGGCACCCACCTTGGGATGCGGCCCTAAAGCTCATCTCTTTGTCATAGGTACGGCCCTACTAGTCAATGAAAGTCACAGCTGCCTGACTGACTAGACACTACCAGAACTTCAGCCGAGTGAAAGACTGATGGTAGGATGCTGGCCACCCCAGTGCCTGACAGTAAGGGGAGTGATGTGAGTGATAGCGTTATGTCTAGGGAAGACAGCAACTGTTGGGTATGGGCAAGGTCTTGGATACTGGACTCCTCTACTGGAGAAGCAGACAGGCATCCACGAGATATTTATCTCCTTGGCCCTAGGATCCGGGTAGCCTGTATGGACCTTTGGTAGCTCTCGGGGCTATTCATCTGATTCTTGAGAATGGAACTGTTATGCCTGACGGAGCTCTCGAATTGTGCAGTTTGGTGCAAAGGCCGACATGGAAAGAGAAGAGGGAAAGGGGAAGGAGAGTTGGGGAGAGACGGTTTTTTCAGTGAGAGAGTGTGCTGAAGGAAGAGAGATAAGGAGGGAGAGGCAGATGTGGGGGAAGAGACAGCAGCAAGAGGAGAGAAAGCTGGCTGAGCCAGAAATGAAGGATTGGACAGATGGAATCAGAGATGGGGGTTGAAATAGAAGGGGAAGACAGAGCAGAGACGGAGGAGGAGAGAAAAGAAGCAACTGAGACAGCTCTGAAGAGGCGATGACCATCAAAATTGAAAGGGCTTTTGTGTTCAAGGATCGATAGGCACGTTCTTTAAAGTGACAATCCCAAAGTGTGTATATTTCTTCAGCAGGCTTTTGTTAGGCTACTAATGGCAGAGAAGAATTTTATGATTTATCTTTGGTTCTCATTTTGGTGGGAACTGATCTCTCCCTGAGTTCTTTGTCTCTCAAGAAGGCAGAGGCAGTAGACGGGGGAAAGGAGAGAGCTGATAACAACTCTCACTCTCTCTGCTGTTGTCCACCTTTTCTTTCTAAAATTTTCCCTCCATTTCTTCCTGCCCACTGCCTTCTCTCCTTTCTTTTCCCCTCATTTTTTTCCCTTCTCTTCTTCTTCCTTATTTCCATTCTGCTTTCTTCACCCCTTAAACTGAACAATCACAGGAATGACTTTGTCTTGACCCTCTGTAGACCTTGGATAGGGCAAAGATTATTCCCTCAGGTTACTAATTTTCTTTTTCAACACTGTCACAGAATTCTGTCCTTAGCCAGCACCACTGCCAATGATGTTCCAATAAACAAGCATGTAGAAAATTGAATCAGGAAGGTAACTTGTGGGAGACCATCAGACGGTGGCAATGGTATCCGGCTATAGACCAAAGTGTGGGTGCTCAGGGCTGAAATCCTATCCAAACTTTTCTGGGATTTTGAGACCCGGACCCTTCCAAAATGCCTCATCCAGTGCCTTGAATCTTCCAGCCTGCAGCTGCCGGAAAAGCGGTCC
Source organism: Ornithorhynchus anatinus (assembly GCF_004115215.2). Classification (NCBI taxonomy): domain Eukaryota; kingdom Metazoa; phylum Chordata; class Mammalia; order Monotremata; family Ornithorhynchidae; genus Ornithorhynchus; species Ornithorhynchus anatinus. The sequence continues at coordinate 9,246,761 of NC_041747.1, read as the reverse complement.
CCACAGTGAGAGCCCAGCTTCACAGTGCCGTCATTTGTAGCTATGAGGAGGACCAAGAAGACATGGGCTTCCGCTTCTACCACAGCCAATGAGGTTTATCTTTAGCTGAGGTGCAGTACCTGTTAATTATCCACTTTCCCCCTTGAATCATCTCAGGCTAAATAAAGTGCTCCAAAGTGGAGGTAACAGTTTTTGAGAAGTTTTGAGAAGCAGTATGGAGTAGTAGGTAGAGCACGGGCCTGGGAGTCAGAAGGTCATGGGTTCTAATCTCATCTCTGCCACATGTCTGCTGTATGACCTTAGGCAAGTCACTTAACTTCTCTGTGTCTCAGTTCCCTCATCTGTAAAATGGGGATTAAGACCTTGAGCCCCACATGGGACAGGGACTGTGTCCAACCTGATTACCTTGTATCTATCTCAGTGCTTAGAACAGTGCCTGGCAGATAATAAGCACTTAATAAATACTATGATAATAATATTATTATTTTTGGTATTCTCTCAAACAGTACAGTGCTCTGCACATAGTAAATGCTCAATAAATTCCAACAATTGATTGATTACTGCTGCCTTATCTGATCTTACCTTATCTTATCTGCCTTATTTACCTTGTTGAACTATCTTATCTCACTGATTTCCATCTTAACTCGCTGATTTTCTACTACAACCAGCATGCTCACTTCACTCCTTTAACACCAGCCTACTCACCGTCACTCTATCACATCTCTCTTGCTGACAATCCCTCACCCTTATAATAATGATGATATCTGTTAAACCCTTACCATGTGCCAAGCACTGTTCTAAGCACTGGGGTAGATACAAGGTAGCCAGGTTGTCCCCTGTGTGGCTGACGGTCTTAATCCCCATTTTATAGATGAGGTGACTGAGGCACGGAGAAGTGAAGTGGCTTGCTCAAGGTCACACAGCAGACGAGTGGCGGAGCCAGAATTAGAACCCAAGCCCTCAGACTACCAAACCCGTGCTCTTTCCACTATGCCTCGCTGCTTCAGATTCAGGGTGAACTTTGTACAAAGAGCGAGCAATTAGAGCAAAGCTAATATTTACACTCTTTGCATGGCACCAATCATGTTTGCATGGGGTGGGGGAAGAGAGAGGGGAAGGGGTGGTGGAAGGGGATGGTTTAATATGTTCCAATCCCAAATCCTCCTGGGACAGTCACAGTTCTACAATAAAAAACTACATAAAAAATTCTGGAGAGAGCACATCAAAGTAGCTGGATTCTTCCCAAGTGTGAGAAGCAGCGTGGCTCAGTGGAAAGAGCATGGGCTTTGGAGTCAGGGCTCATGAGTTCGAATCCCAGCTCTGCCACTTGTCGGCTGTGTGACTGTGGGCAAGTCACTTAACTTCTCTGTGCCTCAGTTCCCTCATCTGTAAAATGGGGATGAAGACTGTGAGCCCCACGTGGGACAACCTGATTCCCCTATGTCTACCCCAGCGCTTAGAACAGTGCTCGGCACATAGTAAGCGCTTAACAAATACCAACATTATTATTATTATTATTATTAACTACTCCTACGCACTTAGGAAGGGACATTAGCTCTTCTTGGCTACTAGACAATGATATCATTTCCTGCTACAGTCAGTCAATCAGTGGTATTTATCGAGCACGTACTGTGTGCTGGGCACTGTACTAAGCATTTCAGTGCAGTGCTATTTCTGCTAACTCCTTGGACCTGACTATGCATACCGATGATCTGAGGAAAAGCCAGAGCAATTCTTACCCTCAATTATCCATACTTTTTTATGTGTGAACTTCTGTAAGAGCTCTCCACAAAGAGGTCACTGGAGCCCTGACTTATTAAAATAAAGATCCTTTAATGCCTGAACAGAATAAAAGCTACTTCCCAGAGTCACTGCCTCATTCCCTGGGAGAAGCTCACAAAGTGGGAGAATCCGGACCAGAGCGTTTGAGGTGTCTCATGCAGAATTAAGCCAAAGAGAGGCAGGGCAAGGAAATTTTCAGGTGCTTAATTGAAAGAGAACAGTGGATTTTTAAATATGCAGGGAGCAGGTGTTATCCATCGATCCTTTCTGAAATCAAAAGCTGAATCTTCGGGAAGGTGAGGAAAGCTGAATGCCAGTTGGCATTTTAATTGGATGGTATTAACCCTAAAAGTGAACCCTTAGAGTGTCTAAATATTGGAGCGAAATCCCAGTTTGTGGGGTGGCACTGAGTCACTGCAAGTGACAGCAGCACATTGGTGACTGTAGAGAGGCTGAGTCATTAGAGTTTCTCTTCCAGGTGTGAAGCCGCTGGTGCGATTATCAGACCTCTAGACAATATATAAGCTTGCAAGCTTTGGAAGAAGACTGTAGCTGGATTGTGGTGCAAGAGTGGTTTGGAGCTTCCGAATATATATTAATTACTGTTATTGCTATTATGAGTGCATTTTAATTGCCTCTGCATTATGCCAAGTACCTTGGGAGGGAAGAAGTGAATCCTTATGAATAAATTATCACTTAAAATATTTTAAATAGATAATTAGACTATACTCCTTCAGAGTCTTTTACCCCTATTCACATAGACAGTGTCAGCTGAGAAAAAGTTAAGTACCTATGGCAGGGTGAGGAGAAAACCCAACACCCAGTAGCTGAACAAATTAGATTTATACTTACAAGCTGAAATGGGTATTAGGTTTGGGAGACAGAAAAGGAAGGCTTTTATCACCAAGGATGTGTGTGCGTGTGTTTGTGTATGTAGGGGGCATTGGGGAGGCTGTCTGAGACATTTACATACACACACGCATACTGCAGAGTGAAGCTTGTATGAGAGGGGGTATTTTGCCAAGGTGAACTGGAAGTAATATCCAAAAAAAGAAAAGAAAAAAAGAAATTCCAGATAAGGGAAAGTAACCAAGTTTAAAGAGGCATGAGTACTTAGTGGGTGAGGACTCAAATGCGTAGGAAGGGAAACAGGGTGGGGAGATGATAGATTAGTCAGGGAAAGCTTCCTGGAGGAGATGTGATTTTACTGGAGCTTTGAAGATGTTTCGGGCACAGTAGTCCCTATAAGCAAACTAGAGACACCCTCTTGGAATGCATGGGGTAATAATATATCCTCAAAGAATAAAATTGTGAAGTATTAGTACAAGAAGGGGGACCTTACAGGACATTCAGTCTACCCCCCTCTCTCCAGGGAACAAATCACTAAACTGTCCATGCAAGGTGGTTACCTATCTTCTCCCCTAAACACTCTGCAACTGGGAATTCCACATGCTTCCAAGAGTAGCTTGTTTCTGGGTCCTTTCACCTTCGCGACAGAGAAAGTCTTCTTCATTCTAACCAAACTCACCATTTCCTGTGCAGGGAGATGAACCAACTGTTCAATTCCCACTCTTATCATAACGAGTTACAGGTTTGAAAATAATGAGTTGAATGTTTTAAAAGAATAATTAGCTTCCTAGGTGGTTTGACAATCATGTCAAATTATCACCCCCAAAGGTGGTATCATCCTGAGCCTTAGCTCTTCCCGATCATTGGGCCCTGTCTGACCCAACACACACAACATCGGTTTCAACTCTTTTCTGTAACTTTCCGGTTGGCAAGGAGCATCTGTGGGGAAACTCATGACACAAAGCTTCCACTAGGTGGGTAAGGATACTAGTAAACAATCTTCTGAAATGCTTGTCTTGAGGAAAGAAGAAAAGATTATTGAACCATGACTGCAGTCACCAGGTTACCCTATAAGACCAGCTCTTTTTTTGTTGTTATTTTTTGTTTTTTCTGCCAAAGAGCCAAGCCTCCCATGAGATAACCTTTCTTGTGAACCTCACTCAACCGGGACAGGTTTATGTGTGCTGTTCTGGTAGTCTTCTTCCCTCAGGGCACCTGTAGCTCTCCAGACCTTCTCCCGAAGAAATCCTCTCAAGGATACCCAGGCAACAGCCTGGGATTTGGAAGAGGGAGGGAGTGAATCAACTTTGCTTACCATGGGACTTCATATAATAAGGCTTGCGGCTGGTGGCCTCAACTGTCTAACTTCATTTCCGTTCTTCCTGGGAGAAAGTGTCAGATGATGTCTGAAATCATTTCACTTCTTGAAGGAGAATAGCAGATGGGCTCTGAGTGCTTTCTCCTTTCCTCTGTTGTGAGACTTGTTCTGGTCCAGCACCCTTAAGAATGAGGTTACACAAATCTGGGCAGGGTGAAATCATTTTGGAGGACTCGCTCCAGCTCATCCATCAGCAATATTTATCAACCACTTGCTCTGTGCCGAACACTATGCCAAGCACAGTGGCACTGACAAGGCACTGCACTTCTTAGGTCAGATAATGATGGTAGTGGTTAAGCACTCACTGTGTGCCACACACAGTGCTAAGCACTGTGGTGAATACAAGGTAATCCAGTTGGGCACGGTCCCTGTCCCACACAGTCTAAGGGAGAAGAGGTACTTAAGCCCCAGGAAACTAAGACAAAGAGAAGTAACTTGCTCAAGTTCACACAGACTGAGGATTAGAACCTAGGTCTCCTGACTCCCAGCCATGTGCTTTTTCCCTTCAGACCTCACTGCTCTCAGGTGACTAAGTTGGGTTATGGTTGGCTGACTTTATCTGGTGATGAGTTCCCGCATTCCTGCAGCAGGAGGGGCAGGGATCCACTAGTCAGTTTTCACTGAGCCACTAATGGCTGGGGAGCGAGTCTTTTTCTGTGTGTTTTTTTCATGATATTTGTTAAGCGCTTACTATATGCCAGGCACTGTTCTAAGCACTGGGGTAGATAAAAGCTCATCAGGTTGGACACAGTCCCTGTCCCACATAGGGCTCCAGATTTAATCCCCATTTTACAGATGAGGTAACTGAGGCCCAGAGAAGTTAAGTGACTAGACCAAGGTCACACAGCAGATAAGCAGTGGAGCTGGGATTAGAACCCAGGTCTTTCTGACTCCTAGGCCTGTGCTCTATCCCCTAGGCCATGCTGCTTCACATGCTTAGCTCTGCTTCAATCTCAGAGAGCAATGTATTATTGTGAGCCCTATGGGGGCCAAGGACAATGACTGTTCCCCACCAGTATATTCCTTTCCCTGTTCCTAGGACAGAACTTTGCACACAGTAAGTGGTTAACAAATACCACTCCTACTGTTCTTCACTCTGTCGCTACTGTTCAGAGGGCCACTAGGCCAGTTAATGCTATTGAGTGTATCGTTCTATTCTGTACTTTTCCTCTTCTGTTGGAAAGCCAAAACGAATAATTCTGTATTGAGCCACCATATTTATTTTGAGAGCTCAGTCACTTTCCTTAAGGGTCTTTTTGGTTCTTCAAATTTTATGCGAGCAATACAAGCTAGAGTACTTCCGGCAATTCTGTAGGCAAATGTAACATTTTCGCATTTGAGTTTGTTTGGATTGGTATATTACTGGACAGTATCTTTTTTGAGCTATCTGGTTAAATTAAAAGGATATTTCTCTTGATGTTTTCTTTTCTCATTCATCATCAGAATCTCAAAGGTGTTTCAACTTTTAAAATTATTGGGTGGTTTTAATCCATTTTAGAAATGCTTTTATGTACAACAAATTAATATTACTATTTTCCATTAAAAATTGAGATGTTTTCTTTTATGCTTCTGGTTTTGAGTCTCCCCATAGGAATCGCTAAGTTATTTTTTTATTAACAAAGACTTGGCACTATTTCACTTCCCCCCCACCACACACATTCTCTCTCTCTCTCTTTTACTGAATTGAGGTGGGGCTTTTAGACAAGCATTCAGTGAGCATCTGATAATGGGAAATCAACAAGAGATAAAGGAAAGAAAGCAGAAGGAGACCACAGACAATGAAGAGTCAGGATAAATAAAAGGCAACAAACTGAGCAGCTGTGCAAACTCCCTCAAATCCAGGCTCCTTGTTCATGGAGAAATTACTCTGCTCAGATCAATAAGCTTCATATGCCTTGGGCTTCAGTTAAATCAATCGAGTCCGTCACCCAACAATCCTTACTGAACAGCCGCTGTGGGCTGAGCAAGGCATCTTGACTGTTATCTACAGATACAGAATTGGAAGCGGGTTGCCAGCTTCCAGAGTCTTCACCATGTGGAAGGTTCTCCTTCCAGTCTGTCACAGAATGGAAATGTGGCTGCCGAACACAGGGAGGACTGCTAAGGAAACCTAAACCTAATAATAATAATAATAATAATGTTATTTTGTTAAGCGCTTACTATGTGCCAGGCACCGTTCTAAGTGCTGGGGTGGATACAAGTGAATCGAGGTGGACACAGTCCCTGTCCCACGTTGGGCTCACAGTCTCAATCCCCAATTTAACGATGAGGTAACTGAGGCCCAGAAAAGTGAAGTGACTTGCCTAAGGTCACACAGCAGACAAGTGGAGGAGCCGGGACTAGAATCCATGACCTTCTGACTCTCAGGCCCGCGCTCTATCCACTATGCCATACTGCTTCCTACCACGAGCTCAGACATTGCATCTGCAGGGAAGGGTATCCTATATTTTATTTTATATACTATTTATTTACATTTTATTAGATCTACTAGCTCTGTTGCTGCTGAAGACTGAGAGGGGGATAGAGAGAGTGAGAGGAAAAGGGAGAGTGAGAACAGGCAGGGGCAGGGAAAGGGTTGAGTTGGAAAGGGAAAGAAAGCTGGGAGAGACTGTAGGATAAAAAGAGCCAAGGACAACAAGAATAGGGAAAGAGAGAGCGAGAGATCAAGTGCTGAGAAGAAGACAGATAAAAAGCAAAAAGGGAGCAGGAGCGTCAGAGAGGAGAGAGACAAGAGGATAGTAACGATAGACTAAATGCAGAGAAAGTCAAAGGAGAAGGGAAGAGATGAAGACAGACCAACATGGAGCTGAGTGTCATAGGGAAAAGGAACAAAGTAGGCAGAAGAAAAGTGACAGGGGAAAATTATGGGCGGAGAGAAGTAGAAAAATTTCTTCTTGGGTTCTTCTGCTAGTTAGTGGCGAAAATCACCAATCCTAAATGAATTGCCTTTTCCCAAGAGAGCTTTTCTTTAGACTTCAATGACACTTTAAATTCTCTCAAATGTATGAGCTTTAAATGGAATCCCTAATAAATCTTTATGTTCTTCAACTGTCTATTTTCCAAATTTCCAGTTTTTTTGTTTTGCAATAGAGTTTCTGCTGCAATAAAACTCTTAATTGAAATGAAATTCAAATGATCCTTACCCTTCCTTTCTCTGTGACATGCTCTGACCTTTATTGACCCAGTCCCTGAAAACAGACTTTGTTCATATCACTATTGGAGTGGGAGTTGCCAACAAATAGTACATGTAGAAGGTCTAATTTGAGTCAAGGTTGTGTGCTTAGCATGAGTTAAACAGAACCTCCCCTCCATGCTGGAGAAACAGAAGTGTGACTTGTGACTCATTTGGAAAAGTCATAAGTAGAGAGTATTTCAAAGTTCACTGGCTCGACAGATCAAAAAGTTTATTTTTAATTCTAGAGAAGAGATTTTCCTATCCAATGGGCTTTATCCTTCCTTTTGCCTAAGCTGTGGTGAACTGAGATGAAATGACCATACGTAGAGTGTATGAACTTTCTAACAATTCATTAGGAAAAGAGTGTCTAAAATCAAAGAACTAAAACTACATTATGAGAAGTTTGAGCATTTACAGACCAGTCATCACTCAGTCCAACCATTTAATATATTAGGTCTGCTCCCGACGCACTCCAAGTCTTTCTTTCAGTCATTCCCCTTCAAAGTGGTGACTCCTTCCACTCCCACTCACCCACCCAGGATCCCAACAGCCCCTTCTCCCCTGTCCTAGGCTCCTTATCCTACCAATGACTTCCTGCTCCCCAACACCACGTTGAGTATAGTCCCCTTTGCTTTCATACCCCACCTCCTCCCCGACCTCTTCTAATCCCTTGCTCCCATCCTTCCCCAGTCTGACCGATTCCCTCCAACTGGCACTGCTCTCACTCCTCTCTGAACCGATCAGTTAGTCAGTCAATGGTATTTATTGAGCATTTACTGGGTGCGGAGCACTGTACTAAGCGCCTGGGAGAGAATAGAACAATAGAACAGATGCATTCCCTGCCCACAATGACCTTACAGTCTAGAGGGGGAGACAGACATTAATTACAGATAAATATATAGGTGCAGTGGGGCTTGGAGGGCATATGAATAAAGGGAGCTGAAGAAAAGGAAAAGAGGGCTTAGTCAGGGAAGGCCTATTGGAGGAGATGGGCCTTCAGTAAGGCTTTGAAATGGGGGAACCTGCTGAACCTGCTGAAAAGTTGCCCCGCTCCTGTTTCCTCGCCTGGTCAGCCTCTTTGGACTCTAGTGCTCACATGCTGGCTTCATTCCTGGAGGGCTATTTGTAGTCCTGAATTGGACTGAGGGGAGGTAGCTTCCCAGATGGCAAAGCCTGCTCAGGAGTGGGGGAGTTTTGGGAGGAGATGCAGGGTCTCCCAAGACTCAAGAAGTTAAAGGAAAGAGGAGGAAAGAGAAGGTGAGAAGAGGGAATCAGTGGTCAGAAAGGGCAGGTGGCAGCCATAAGGAGAGTGTAAGAAGGATGACTAGCTGAGATAAGGATGGGAAGGAAAAGAAGGGAAGAAAGGAAAAGGCAGGAGGGGTGTCAGGAGACACAGAGAGATACAGACATAACTCACATTCCTCAGTTGCCTTGGGTACTCTCAGTTCTCCTATACTGTATTTTCACTCTGCATTTTGGATAGAATGCTGTTAGGGAGTTAGGGAATACTCTTTCTACAGCACGTGTCTAGATAGAGCATGATGCCTTCTCTGAAGAAATGGCTGTGCAACTGCATGTGGTGTAGTTCAAGGCAAAAATGTATTTTTAAAAAAGTGAGGTTCTTCAAAAGCCTAATCCCTGCGTTGTAGAACTGACTGTACATATATGAAGATTTATTTGTTCATTCTGGAGTACTTTTATTGCTCCAAGTTAAAGCCATGTAATTACTCTTGTTCCCATTCAGTGTGCATTCACTACTTTTAATGGGAACAAGAGGGAGAACATAAATTCTTACTTCTGTTCCCTTTCAAGGTATAGAATACCATCTTGTGACTGCCTACCTTTCCTATTAGATTGTAAGATTTTTGAGGATAGGGATCACAAGCTACACTTCTATTGCAAGCTCCGCTAACCAGTACAGTGCTTCTGTGCACCTGAGAAATACTCAGTGAGAACGGATGGAAATTGAAGATGAGGCTGATGACTCAATTCTAAGACCAAGAAGTAGCACTTAGCAGATCAGGCTCACGAGTCACTTGAAATAGTAGAATTTAAGAGCTTACTATGTGCAGAGCACTGCACTATAATAATAATAATAATTGTGGTACTTGCTAAGTGCTTGCTATGTGACATGTACTGTACTAAGCGCTGGGGTGGATACAAGTAAATCGGGTTGGACTGTCCCTGTCCCACATGGGGCTCACAACACATGGGGCTCACAGTCTTAATACTCACTTTACAGATGAGGTAACCGAAGCACCGAGGGAGTGAAGTGATTTGCCCAAGGTCACTCAGCAGACAAGGGCTGGAGCCAGGATGAGAACCCAGGTCCTTCTGACTCCCAGGCCTGCACGCTATCCGCTAGGCCACCCTGCACTAAACCTTGTGAGAGAATACACAGATGAGAATTACGCACCATCTCTCTCTCTCTCTCTCTCTCTCTCTCTCTCTCTCTCGGGGGGCTCACTGCTTCCCCCTTTGGAGAGTTCCAAATTTTCAGATTCATCTGAGGCTCTGTGAGCAAGCTTGTTTTTCTCCACAATCTAATGGGCTGGTTTTGGAATGGAACCCTTCCTCACCTGGTACTGAGAGAGAAGGCAATGTGAGGTAACGCCGAATGCAGAGAAAGTGGCTTGGCCAAGCACTGGGACAACAGTGCTCTCCTGTGCAAGTCTCCAGTTACTGGCCCGCCACTGTGAACAATTCAGCAACTGCTTCCCTCGTTGGTATGTGACCTGATCCCGGCTAGGAGGTTCCTCCATTTGAGAACTGGTGTCTTCCTCCCTGGATTTCCTCACACAATTAATAATAATGACAATGCTGGTATTTGTTAAGCGCTTACTATGTGCAGAGCACTGTTCTAAATGCTGGGGTAGATACGGAGTAATCAGGTTGTCCCAAGCGGGGCTCACAATCTTAATCCCCATTTTACAGTTGAGGTAACTGAGGCAGAGAGAAGTCAAGTGACTTGCCCAAGGTCACACAGCTGATGAGTGGCAGAGCTGGGATTCGAACCCATGCCCTCTGACTCCCAAGCTCGGGCTCTTTCCACTGAGCCACGCTGCTTCTCAGCCTAAAACCTAACTTAAACACGCTGGGTCTCTTGGGAATATGAATTCACCACTGACTCAATCCCCCACGCTGTATCTCCTCCATCAGCTCTGATCAATCAATCAATGGTACTTACTGAGCGTTTATTATGTGCACAGCACAGTACTAAACGCTTGAGAGAGTACAATGTAAGAAAATTAGCAGACACGTCCCCTGCCCGTAGCGATCGTTTCTCCCTTCCTCCCCTAGCCTTCTCTAGTTGTTACTCCACCTGCCTTTAATAATGTTAGTATCTGTTAAGCGCTAACTATGTGCAGAGCACTGTTCTGAGGGCTGGGGTAGATACAGGGTGAGCATGTTGTCCCACGTGGGGCTCAGAGTTTTAATCCCCCTTTTCCAAATGAGGTAACTGAGGCACAGAGACGTGAAGTGACTCGCCCACGGTCACACAGCTGACAAGTGGCGGAGCCAGCATTCGAACCCATGACCTCTGACTCCCAAGCCCGGGCTCCTTTCACTGAGCCACGCTGCTTCTCTTTACCATCCTCAATTCATCCATCCTAAGCTCCCAGAGGTCAGGGACAAAACCCAACTCTTGGAAAATGCATTTCAAGAGGGTCACATTCCAAATGAATTTTCCAAAACCTCGGTCTAATTAAGCGGAGCACAGTCTGCACCGCCCCCTGGAGGCCGGGTGAAGCACTGACAACTTTGGCGGGTCAAGGGGATTGATGCAAATCAACTGCTTTCCTACAGGTAATACTACTACTACTAATAATGATGTTGGTATTTGTAAAGCGCTTACTATGTGCCGAACACTTTTCTAAGCGCTGCCGTAGATACAGGGTCATCAGGTTGTCCCACGTGAGGCTCACGGTTAATCCCCATTGTACAGATGAGGTCACTGAGGCACAGAGAAGTCAAGTGACTCGCCCACAGTCACACAGCTGACAAGTGGCGGATCCGGGATTCGAACCCATGACCTCCGACTCCCAAGCCCGGGCTCTTTCCACTGAGCCACGCTGCTTCTCACCTGCTCCAGGTAAATAAAAGCATCTAATATTGAAAAATGGTCCAAAAAAAAGACTTCCATTCATCCCAGGGAGAGGTGCCACGACATAAAAAGCCACGAGCCCCTCCCTGAGGTGTGTCTTGCTTTTCGGATGGGAAGTATTAGACCTACACCTGGATAATTAGAGAAGCAGTGTAGCTCAGTGGAAAGAGCCCAGGCTTAGGAGTCAGAGGTCATGGGTTCTAATTCCAGCTCCTCCGATTGTCAGTTGTGTGATCTTGGGCAGGTCACTTAACTTCTCTGTGCCTCAGTTCCCTCATCTGTAAAATGGGGATGAAGACTGTGAGCCCCATGTGGGACAACCCGATGACCTTGTATCTCCCCCAGTGCTTAAAACAGTGCTCGGCACATAGTAAGCGCTTAACAAATACTTCTTTTGTTTGTTTGTCTGTTTGTTTGGATAGCTCCTGGAGGCACTGGAAACTGGCCTGCCAACCAGAGCTCTTCCGCAAGCCAAATCGGCTGCCAGCGTGAATGAATTTGGGGGTGAAATGAATCTAACAGGTTTTAATCGAAGATAATTTCCTCAATTTTGTCAGGAAGGCTGAGGTTGCTTGGAAACGGATTAAGGCATGACCCAAGCTGTCTCTTGTGGAGCTCATTCTTTTTCTCTCCCCAGTTCCCCTGCAGTTTTGAAAATCCTTGCTCCCATAAACACATCTCTTTTCCTCAGACCTATGGTCTCCACGAAGCGACTGGAACCCTGCAATTTCTAGTGTTTTCCCTTAATCAGTCACTCAGTTTGCTCTGTTTCTCTGTCAGGTGCCGTTTTGGTGCCGACCAGCGTGGCTTCTCTTTAGGAGACAAATACACAACTGGACAGTGATGATTTCCCTTTCCTCTGCAAAGTTCACCTCTTCCCTGATGTAAATACTGGGCCAGCCTTGGAGGCAACAGAAACCTTAGAGAGTCTGGGTTACCAAGTGTGGGCGATGACAAAGTCAGGGATTTTTCTTTTTTGTTAATCAATTAATTGATCAAACAACCATTTATTAAATTCCCTCGGGGTGCGAGCTCTGAATTAATTGCTGGGAGATTACCAAGAAAAGACAGAAGGTAACAGTTCCCATCTCAACCTAAAAGGAGAAGCAGCCCGCACAGAGGATTCCATTCGAAAACCGATAAATCCTAAAACAATCCTACCCAAGCGAGAATACCGTAGCAACAGCGCAAAAATAAGAACCAGGCTACCAGGACCAAATTGGCACCACAAGCATCTAAATTTTTCAAATTTCTCTCAATAGACTTCTGCCCATCTTGCTGTTCCAATGGGATAAGCGAGGCACTGGTCGCGGGGTGTCAAGTTGGAGGACGGTAAGAACTTCTAGACTGTAAGCCCAGGGTGGGCAGGGATGGTCTCTTTTTATTGCTGAACTGTACTTTCCAAGCTTTTAGTACAGTGCTCTGCACACAGTAAGCGCTCAATAAATATGAGTGAATGAATGTTGCCTGCCTACAACGAGTAAACAGTCCAGAGGTCCTTGGGTTTCCCTCAGCTCTAGAGCTGGAGGCAGGGAGGCCAGGGGGAGGCTCAGGGAGAGGAACAGCACCTCTCAGCCAATCTGAGAGCTCTTGATCTGTGAGCTCTATACTGAAAGCTCCTTGTGGGCAGGGATCGTGTCCACCTACTCTGTCATACTGTACTGCCCCTATACCAGCCAAAGGCCTGACTGAGACAGATCTGGGCCTTGCTTACTTAATTTGATTTGTTTAATCCCCCGGCCTTATTATTTAAATTTAGCCACCCCCTTCTATCTACTGGCTATCCCTCGATTTACCTCGGCTTATCATCCTCATTAGACTGAAATCTCCTGGTGGGCAGGAACGACGCTTCGTACTTCTGTTCTCCCCACAAGTGCTTAGCGCAGTGCTCCTCACAGGAAAGTGTGAGAATTTGCCAAGGGTCCTGAAAAAGGCTTTCAGCCCCTTGGAGTGGCTACATTAGGTGCATATAGAAGGAGGGGCTGTTTACTTTGCTATCTTATAGAAATGAAACTGTTAATCCTTTAAGTACCACTTGGCATTAATCCTGCCTGTACTAGAGGAAGACGGGTTGCTAAGGAAAAGATTTACTTGGCCAAGCCAGCTGTGGAAGAGGGAGAGCTATGGGTCCTTCCCTCTCCTGTTTTGATGTTATCATGTGCTACAACCCTATTTTTGCTCCTCTTTGTTCCTTGCCCTGCTTATTCATCAGTCGCTGGGAGAGACTTTAATTGCTGTGCTGCTGGCTGCCTCCTTATCGGAGAGCTACAGAGACAGGCCACGTGGAAGTCGGCCAGGAGACTACCCAGAAGCCGTGGAAGGGCTGACCAATTATTTGGTGAACGAGATCGACCTAGACCGCCAAACCCGATCATTCCGGACTAATGATCCTTTTTTCCTCGGGGGCCACTTTAAATCAGTTTGTGGTCTCTGTTCTTAATAATAGTTCAGTGGTCCATTTTCTTGCCTTGTTGTGGGCAGGGAAAGTGTCTGTTATATTGTTGTATTGTACTCTCCCAAGCATTTAATACAGTGCTCTGCACACAGAAAACGCTCAATAAATACGACTGACTGACTGACTCTACTCCTGCCACTACTGATGCGAGAACCCAGGGGGTGTTCCAGGCCAGTTTCCCGGCTCAGGGCTGGAATAGCTACTGGGTAGCCGGGATTCTGGCTACAGCCCCCACCCCCAGCCTCAACGGAGACCATCACAGATGCTGGCAACCACCCGGAACGAGGATGTTTGCGTGCGCAGTCTCTTGCCAATGCCCCAGCCGCTATAAAGACAGCCCAGGCAGGGTGGCGGAAGGGTGAATGTCCAGAAGTTGGGGTAGACGAGTGCTCTGAGGAGGGCTGCAAGGGAGAGACTTTGGCCTCAACTTGACTCTGTCCTCACTCCACTTTCTTAGAGGCAGTACGGCCTAGTGAAAAGAGCCTGGGTGTGGGGTCCTGGACACCGAGGTTCTAATGCCAGCTTCAGCCCTTACTTGCTGTGTGGCCACGGGCAAGTCACTTAGCTTCTCTGTGCCTCGGTTTTCTCATCTGTACAATGGGAATTCCTGTTTATTTGTATCGATGGCTGTCTTCCCTCTCTCTGGACTGTGAGCCCATTGTGGATAGGAATTCTCTTTCTTTATTGCTGTATTGCACTTTCCAAGCACTTAGTACAGTGCTCTACACACAGTAAGCGCTGAATAAATATGACTGAATGAATGGGAATTAAATATTTGTTCATCTTCACCCCAGACCGTGAGCCCCAGGTAGCACAGAAACTATGTCTGATCTAATTAGCATCTTTCCTGCCCCTTGTCTGATCTTAGGCAATTCACTTGACTTCTCTGTGCCTCAGTTCTCTCATCTGTACAATGGGGGGTCAATCCTAGTCTCTCCTACTTAGACTATGAGCCTTTTGTGGAAGAGTGTCTGTTCAACCTGATTAACTTGTATCCACCTCAGGGCCTAGAATAGTGCTTGGCATACAGTAAGCTCTTAACAAGTATCAGAATTAATTCATGACTTAACACTGGTCTTGGGCAGTGGGGACAGGGGTGCAAGGGAGAGTCGGCAGCACCCTGGTTAGCAACTGTCAATCAGCCAGACTCCCAGGACTGTCAAAAGGCCCCCCCGTGAAGACTGTATTCCCCAGGTCGCCCTAATCCTGCAGAACCCTGACCCAGCTGAACTGAGACAAAACTCCCCCAGCAAATCTTCAATTTACAAAGCCTTTTAGGTTGAGTGCCCCATGAGGGACAGGTATTGTATTCAATTCCCACCTATGAATTCTTTCCCGGCACCTAGTATAGTGCTCTGGACACAAGACGATCTGAGTAAATACTACTACTAAGATGACTCTTAGTTCCCCGGAGTTTTTGTTTTTCAATTTTCAAAATTTTTACACAGAAACTGACTCAGCTCAGATTAGTACCAAATCAAGGGAAACACAATTTTCATTCTTAGAATGGAAAAGTTTGTTACTATGGCATTAGTTAAAACAAGAGTTAATCGCACTCTCAAATCCTCTTAAATGTCTAACGTGCAATATTGGAGCAGCTGTTGAGAAATGTGAGGCTTCAGTGAAAATTACCTGCTGCTCAATGTGTCCTCTGCAGGATCAGGCAAAGAGGAGCCTGTAAGAAAAATAACTGAGCAGGAAACAATTTGATGAAACTGTCCCAATTCACCTAGCTAGGCCTAGTGGAAAGAGCAGGGGTCTGGGAATCAGCAGACCTGGGTTCTAATCCGTGGTCTGTCACTTAGCTGCTGTGTGACCGTGGGCAAATCATTTCACCTCTCTGGGCCTCAGTTTCCCTATCTGCAAAATGAGAATTGAATACCTGTTCTCCCTCCGATTTAGACTGTGAGCCCTATGTGGGACAGCGACTATGTCTGATATGATTATCATGTATCATTCCCAGCATTTCATACAATGTTTGGCACATAGTAAGCGCTTAACACAGATAGCAATTATTGTTACCTAGTATCACTCTTGAGGATTGCTGGGTCAGACTGTGATTGAGAAAAACAGCTGAACAGTGGCTAGTTGCTGACTGTTTGCTAAGCAGCTAGGGATAGGGCAAATTCCACAGGTATTTCAGAGTGATTCAGGAAGCTTCGTTGTGGGGAACTAATGAATCATTATGTTCTTATTTGCTTGCTGGTGCCCAAAAGTTTCCCTTTCAAAGTTCATTATGTACTAATACTGAATGTGTTAGATTGTAAGCTCACAAATTGCAGGGATTGTGTCTATGAAACACATTGGGAACATGCTTAGAATCATCCCCACAAGCACGAGGGAACTTTTAATGTTGATGACCAGTCCCGATATTAATACTGTGGGTGGATACATGGATACACGGTCTCTTTATCTGTGCACACGGAAGGCCAAGAAACCAATTCCCTCCTCGGAATGACTGGGGAGAACTGTAGATTCCATCAGGGATGCTAAACATAACAATAAAGCAGTGCCAGTTTCAGTTCTCAGAACTGTTCATGTCTCTATTTTTGGCAGAAAATGGTTCTTATTCTTCATTCACCAATGGCAGTCGACATGCGCTTGGCCTTTTGAACATCTTGTAATTCAACTGGCCAGCCATTCTAGATCTGTTACAATTTGTCTTGAAACAGAACTTTCACACTGGTCAAAATATATAAGAAAGTATATAGAGAAGAACACATCTCTCGATTCTTCTTTTATTCTGCCCTTGATTTTTTTTTTTAATTCTCTGGTCAATAGTCCTAGCTGAAATTGCCTGTTGGTTTTGGAATATGTAGCTTAAAAAAATCCAATACATGAAATTGCCAGCAATTTTTTGATAATTAGACTCACAAGAGCAGGGCAGAATGGGGGGAAAAGGACTAAGGCAGAAATATAATCAACATGTCCCTGCTTTTCTCCACTCCTGTCATAAGAGCTGAGAGAATTTCTGTAACTTTCATTAGCACTCGGAGAGCCAACCACTTGAATCCTCTTTGATTTATTGGTGAAAGAATAGGATCTGTTATCTGCAGAACACATTTAACACAACATCTACCGAGTGGAAACAGAACACCTTTCTGGGACAGGGAGGAAACAAAAGTTTGTGGTAGAACTGGATGGACGAACTAGAACTAGCTTGTGGTAGAACTAGATAGAGCCCTTCTAGTGATGGGAGCAACAGTGACCCAGAGGTCAAGAAACCAAGGGTTGCGTGTGTATGTGTGTGTGCGCACACATATATTTGCATGTGTGCGTGGTGTGTGTGTGTGTGTTTTTCTGATGGAGTCTGGAGTAAGCACAGCCTTGTCCAGACATATTCCTTGTTCCCCACTGGGAATGTGTTGTGGGAAAGGGCAATGTAAAGTGAATCCATTCATTTCTATCCCTTGCATAAGTGGTACTTGGCCAAATCATTCATTTCTGCATGACTGTAACTGCCACTTGGTCGTGTCAGGTCAACAGTTCTACTAGCATGGCTCTATTTGAAGATTTCAATGAATGAATTGTGGAAGACCTAGAATAGTCTCTTTGATACATGCCACATTGAATACTATTGTTAGTGGGCTGTTTTTAGGTTCTGAACAGCAGGGCCTGGCCTTTTAATGATTTGTTTCCCAGTTATCTGCATGGTCAATGTAGGGGTGGAGAAAAGAGATTTTCCTCACTTTGATCATTCATTCCTCTGGGTTTCTGGAGGCTTAAAACCTATTTGAGGGAAACATTGTTTTTAGAGAATTGATGGAAAGCCCCTTTACTCTTCCACCCAACAGTACTAAAGGAGAGGCGACTGTTGGGTTGGTTTACGTGCATTCCTCCCTGGGAGCAGAGGGGGGCCGGATAGCCTCTGGTGAACCTCCCCAAAGCTGGGAGGGGGTGAGGTCCAAGGCCAAAGAGGGTTGGTGAACCTGTCAGATTAGCAATGAGGTACTACAACACGTGGAGGATTTGGGAGGATGAGGCTGTGAGGCCCATCTGAGTTTTGACTTTCCTGCCTGTAAAACCAGGGGTGGATACACCACAAGGAGCCCCTCAGGCAAGGCTAAGTACAGTAGGAATCTCCAGGAATAAAACTGGGCAAATCCTAGGGATGAAAGGGACTTCAGGAGCTTGTCCGCCCCGTCATTAGGCCTCTGTTCCAACTCTCCCAGAGACAGAGAGAGTTATCTCCCCTTTCCTTAAAAATTACCCCATGAGCTAAAGCACTTCAGTATCTCAGCCCTCGCAGTCGGGACGTTCATACCTGTGTCCTACGTAAGTCCTTTCTACTACAGTTGGACCTGATCTGGTTATTTTCCACCTACCCCAGCACTTCGTACAGTATTTGGCACATAGAAAATGCTTAACAAAAACCACAATTATTGAAGTCCATTCCTCCTCCACAGAGGAAATGTCACTAACACGCTCACTATCAAAAGCATAATATCCATCCCCAAGCATGTCCTTACATGTTGCCTAAGCCTTCTGTTTCTTAGAGTCAATTCCCATAGCCTTTCAAAGAAGTTTTCTACCCTAGAACTCCAAGACTGATTAATGATTTGCTTTTGGCCATGAGTGCCTCTTGCTGCTCCCTAATGTTAGAACAAGGGAAAATGCGAGCACAGCGGCTTTGCAAAGACGGTGTGTTATAAGTTCTAATATTTGTGGTGGAGGAAGTTTGTGTACACGTGTGTGCACACCAGGCTCACTTCCTCTCCGGTGCAGTTGCTGAGAATCAGCCCATCTCCTTTTTCTTCCAGGTGCAGGGCCAGATGTGATCTATTCATCTTAGGACAAGGATTGAATTGTTTTAGGCCAGTGACACCGAATATACTACCACCACGACCGTTTGTTTCGGCGACCATTTCTGGTTTTAATTTCCTTTCTTGTGGTGAAAATAAATTACCCTGCAACTCTCCGTCCTATCTCTTCTCATTCAGTTAAAGATCATTTTACCTGTGACTCATTCCCCTCTCCCTCTGATAATGCAGCAACGTCATGGATGGGGAGAGGGAGAGTGGTTATTGTTCCTAATATGCAAGTTTCAAATTGCATCTGTCCATCTTAGTGCCTTTCCTGATAGGCAATATTTATCTGGGTGACTCCCAAGAACTCCGTGAGTTAGTGTTGTCCTTTATTACTGTTGAACAGGCTACTATAACCCAGCGTACTCACTTTGCTCATCTAAAGCCAACCTACTCACTGTAGCTTGATCTCATCTAACTCGCTCTCAACCCCTTGCCCACATCCTGCCTCTGACGTGGAACTCCCTTCCCCTTCATATCTGACAAACCTTCACTATTTTCTCCTTCAAAGCCTTATTAAATGCACATCTCCTCCAGAAGACCCTCCCTCATGTCACCCATGCACTTGGATTATTACACTTTATTAGCCCCACAAACATATCCATAACTTATTTTAATGTCTGTCTCCCCTTCTAGACTGTAAACTCCTTGTGACTGGGGAATATGTGTACCAACTCTGTTTTACTTTAGTACAGTGGTCTGCACATGGTAAGTGCTCAATATGGATGTATTGATTTGGGGAGATGGTGGAGGGGACAGAGTGATCTCAGTGGGAAGTGCAGTCTGTGTGTGATTTAAAGTAGTGGTTAGAAATAATAATTAGGGTATTTAGTATGGTATGGTATTTAGTGAGTGCTTTCTATGCGCCAAGCACTTTCCTAAGCGCTGGGGTAGATATGATTTAATCAGATCCCACATGGGGCTCACAGTCTAAGTAGGAGGGAGAACAAGTATTGAATCCCCATTTTGCAGATGAGGAACTGAGGCACAGAAAAGTGAAATGACTTGCCCAAGGTCACACAGCAGACAAGAGGCAGAGTAGGAATTAGAACCTGGGTCCTTAACTCCAAAGGCCCATGCTTTTTCCACTAGATCATGCTGCTCCTCTAAGGAAGTTTTGAAAGGAAGCTAAGTCCCTCTCTGGGTCCTATTCTGTAGTCATTTTCTAGAGCTTGAGGGAATTGGTATCCTCTCTCACTCCATTCTCACACCTCTGGAACATCTTTCCTGACTTTATGAATACTGTCAAATATTACACAGTCTTTTTCCCATTGCTTTGAGACTTTCTGCCCTTGGAAGTTATTTCCACATAGCCACTGACTAAGTGAAGTGACTAGCCAAAGACCTACTTCCAGATCAAATTTCTCTTAAACCCAAATCATTCCACTGGTGAGAATACAGACTCCTTCAGAGGCCATTTCCAAGTTAGAAAGTTTGTCCTCCTGTCTAAACTACAGCCCTTGCAAAAGGGAAGCTTATATCTTCTTCTTTGGTCTCTTAGGGAGATTAAGATCAGTTTGTTTGCCTCTATATAATAAGCCTTCATTTTGAAGTTGGCTGTTCAGTCAACCAAGAGTATGGTGGAAAGGTACTTTTAAGGGCAGAAAATCTCAAAGCACTGGAAGAAAATACTATAATAGTTGACAGTGCACATAAAGCCAGAGAGGGAATTTATTGTGAAGTAGTCATCACAAACACATTGTTGATTGGCAGGAATCGGTGATAAATTCCCATCCCCTAGGTCTTAAAGAATGGCTCCATTAGCTGTTCCTTCAGGAACAGTCAATACCAGTTGGGATTGATGGATCAATGGGCTGATGCTATTTATCAAATCCTAATTAGAAAAGAAGTGGCATACAGAATCTCTGCCCGGCCGACAACAATACCATAATTCCTGTACGAAACCCCCAAGAGCAAAGTGCTGACTAGCTTCTGTAAGTCAATAACAAATTAATCAGGGAATCAGTGAACCAGCTGAGTCAACCATGGAGTAGTCCCAAGTCTTTCTCTCCCCTTCAAACTGAACTGATTCCAAAGGTGCTGGATATTGTTTTTAAAATACTGACTTTTTCCAAACCCAGGGGGCTCCCTAAAATTGGATACTTCAGAATGGAAAATTAATGAATCATCTTTTTGCCCTTTCCATATCTGCATTTTCCGCTTGTCTTCTCTGAAATGTATTCTTTTTGGTGGTGGAAGGACAGAGATTCTTGCTTCCCCAGATTTTGCTTAAAACTATTTCTTTCACATGACTCAATTTTCCTCCCTGTATTGTCATTTAGCTGTCTTTACTTAGAATTTATAGCGTCAGTAACAGGTACACTTCAGAGATGTGTGCCAGAGGCCAGGTCAGAAAAATACTATATCAGGATGAGCTAAACTGAACGTGTTCTCAAGATCTGCTTCCAAGTTGGAGAAGGGCTGAAGAAAATGTGAATTGAAATAAAGATCAACGAGGAGAGGGCGAAAGGGCAGATAGGACAGGGATTGTGTCTACCAACTTTATTTTACTGTACTCTCCAAATGCTTATGACAGTGCTCCGCATGCAGTGAGTATTCAGTAAATACCAATAATTGATTATCACTGTGGGCAGGGAATGTATCTACCAAGTATGCGGTACTGTACTCTCTCGAGCACTTAGTACAGTGCTCTACACACAGTAAGTGCTCAATAAATTCCATTGATTGATTGATTATGTGAATGATTAATCAGGGGCATCGAGGAAGAGGGAAAGTTTCCCAATTATCTCAGCATAGTTTGGGATTAGGCAAGGGGTGGAATAGGTGCCGGGACTGTGGTATCAACCCAGGGAGCCCAAAAATATAAGCCACAAAGTAATTGAGGAACAGGACTCTCTTTGCCGTTTGCCCCTTCTAGCCATTTGGGAGTCCTCCTAGGAGGGAATGGTAATAAAAGCTGCTGTAATAAACACCTGACTCCAAGCTGATCTCTACCAGCACCGGCCCCTATCTTGACAGTATCTGAGGGAAGGGGTGTGAGAAGAGGAGAGGTGGAGGGGGAAAAGAGAAGAGAAAATGGGGAGTGTTCTGACTGGCTCGCAAATGGCTTCTGGAGCGGGAGGGCAGGAGGAAGGGGAAAAGCACCCACAAAACAGCGTGTGGGTGTTTTGGGGAAGGGGAAAAAAGGGGAAGCAGCGTGGCTCAGTGGAAAAGAGCCTGGGCTTCGGGGTCAGAGGTCATGAGTTCGACTCCCGGCTCTGCCATTTGTCAGCTGTGTGACTGTGGGCAAGTCACTTAACTTCTCTGTGCCTCAGTTACCTCATCTGTAAAACGGGGATTAACTGTGAGCCCCACGTGGGACAACCTGATTCCCCTATGTCTACCCCAGCGCTTAGAACAGTGCTCTGCACATAGTAAGCGCTTAACAAATACCAAAAACAAACAAACAAAAAAAAACGTGGTCTCTCTTCTTGGGCTTTATGGTGCCCTTTGGAGGTCTGACACATGGGGAAACTGGGTTAAAGCAAAAATGCCTCCAACAGGATTGGTTTCGATCCAACAGGTGATGATGCCTCTCCTGCCTCGGCCCTGCCTCCGTGAGGAATGGAATCAAATTTGTGGCCGGGGGGACAAAACTTCCCTTCCTTCACCCTCCTTGTCTCTTTGTGTGTCTGTCCCTCTTGTTTCTTGGTGCAAAGCCTGGGTTTTCAGCTAGCATTTTCCTGACACAAGCACACTGCTCCAGGAATCAGGAGACTTGCGTCTACTCTCCGTTTTGCCTATGGCAATTGGGTAAGGATCAGTGCCCTCTAAACCCCAGGAAGAACATGACTGGCACAGGTAGGAGAGAGTACATATCGTGGCCTAGTGTAAAGAGCACGAGCCTGGGAGTTAGAGGACCTTGGTTTTAATCCTGGCTCTGCCACTTGCCTGCTATGGAACCTTGGGTAAGTCCCTTTACTTATCAATGAACAGCATTCTCATCTGTAAAATGGGGATTATCTCTTCTCCCCCCTTCTCAGACTGTGAGCCCAATAAGGGACAGGGACTGTGGTTTGACCTAATTAACTTGTACCTACACCATTGCTTAGAATAATTCCTGGCACCTATTAAAGGCTTAACAAATACTATCATTATTATTATTACAATCGATTCCTCTGCCTTGTTTCTCAATCTTAAAGTCTCAGGTCTGAGGCTTCTTCATCGTTCTTAATGGGAGACTCTATCGCCACCATCTCTGATGTTTGCCTATAAAACACTTTCCCAACCCAAGTCCCCGAACCCCTTCGAATGGGATGATATAATCCTCAAGATCCAGTCAAGGTTGGATTTGTTAGGAGGAAGAGGGAGAGACCCTGACTGCCTCTTGAGGACTTTCTTGGTCCTAGAATTCTAAAAGGAGATTAAGGTTTGTCTAGCATCACTTGGCAATGTAGAGTTGGCACTGACTCCTTTAGTGTAATCTTTTTTCTCTTTATATGATTCTGTGGCTGGCGGCAATGGGGTTGGCTAGAGGGGCACTGCTTAATTTGCTATGAAAGGTTCTGGGGCTTGAGCAATTATGAAATTTTATACTTTAAACTTGTAATGACCCAAAATGTGCTGTGGGATTATTGCAGCAATAACACTACAGCACATTCAGTTGCAACAGGTTTATCTGAAAGCATAGCCAGCTAGTATGGGGCTGGGTGAGGGTTGACCATTTATCACATTTAAGATGCTTCCAAATTTAAGACGTAGATTTTATTTTTACTTTCACAACCGAAAGCCCAGACATCCCAAAGCTATGAGGGCTAATTCCACAGATGCCAGAGAGGAACCACCACAAGCTCTCACACAGATTAAACTCTGGCAGGGAGCTGGGGGTGGGGGGAGTGTTAATGGAATTTTCCATAGATCAGAGAGAGGCATCCCAGGCTAGCGGAAAGAGCACAGGCCAGGGAGTCAGAGGACCTGGGTATTAATCCCAATTCTGTCACCTATCTGGTTCTGTGCTACAAACCGCTTGACATCTCTGGGACCTAATTCCTCATCTGAAAAATGGGAAAAAAATACCTTTTCTCCCTCCTGCTTAGATTGTAAGTTTGATGGGGGACAGGGACTGTGTCTGGTCTGCTTATATTGTATCAATCCCAGGGTTTAGTACAGGACAGCCACTAACAGCATGCAAAAAATACCAGACATGGAGAGCAAGGTGATAGCACATTGTACTTTCTCAAGTGCTTAGTACAGTGCTCTGTACATACACAGTAAGTGCTCAATTACATTGATTGATTAAATGTAATTGACACCTGGAATTCAGTGACAAAATGACAAAATGACATCATTTGTACTCTATGGAAGTATGTTGCCTTTGTTCAACCCTACAGCATTCCTCCAGAAGAAATCCTGACCCTTCCCAACCACCCTACCATACCCGCTCACTCCAGACTTTGAATTCTCCTCCAGTTCCTCTGATCGCTTCACTTAGAGGAATTCCGGCAGGAAAGAAACGGAGGGGGGAGGGATTCAAGGGGGGAATCCCCCTCTCCCCGCCGTGGCAAGCGAAGTTCCTCAAGGGCAGAAACCAAACCTTTCACTTGTATTACATGCTCCCAAATAACTAACCCTGTACAGTGTTCTGTGCTCAATAAATACTAACGTCTGAATAGTGGAAGGATTAGGAGACACATGTGATTATTCCAAGTAAAGAACCATCTAAGCATATGTCTGCCCATACTCTTGAAAGAGAGGTCATTTGTCTAGCAGCACCTATACTATGAGGGGTAGAAACTCACTTTATGGAACCCAGTCTCTTCCAACCCAGCCTGGAGCAGAGTCAGTTATAAAGGTTTCTGCAATCTTTATGTTTGTCTCTTACTGCAAAGCCCTGAAACTCTTCATACATCAAAGTTCAGTCCAAGATACTAAAACACTTTACAAAGTAAACAAAGTAAACAAACAAAGAGAGAATGCAGGCAGTTTATTGGGGTCCTGACACCTCTAACTGGGTCACCCCCTTCTGGGACATCGAAGGTGTCAAACTCTTGAAAAGCAACTACAAATCAGGGTGGAAGGGGGTGAATCCAAAGCATCCTACTGGGATCTCTTTGCAAGCAGATGCAGTTTCAAGGCAGAAATATCTAAAAAACTGAAGTGGCTGGTTTTAGTTTTTCTGGGGTTGTTTTTCGTATATCCTGGGTTCCAGCTCTTACTGATGCTCAATGGACAGCCAGACATTGAAATAACACTGTTATACCCTTTCAGTGGGTCAAGCACTGTGCTAAGTGCCAGGGTAGATGCCAATATAATACATTCAGATCATTCATTCATTCAATCGTACTTATTGAGCACTTACTATGTGTAAAGCACTGTACTAGATCAGACACAGTTCCTGTCCCATTCAGGATACACAGTCTAAGGAGGGGGGAGAATAGGTATTTAAACCTTACTTCACTGATGAGGAAACTGAGGCACAGAGAAATGAATGATCAATCAATGGTGTTTACTGAGCATTTACTGTGCGCAGAGCACTGTATTAAGGATTTGGGAGAGTACAGTATGGCAAAGTTGGTAGATACCTTCCCTTCCCACAGGGAAGTGACTTTCCTAAAGTCACACAGTGGGCAGGTGAAGGAGTGGGGATTAGAACCCAAGTCTCCTGACTTCTAGTCCTTTGCTCTATCTTCTATGCCACACTGCTTCTCCAGGAGATCTGAGAGTTCCAACAGTTTTGTGTGCTGCATGGGGCATTAGCATGCTTCTAAGGATTATCAGGCTTCCAAGATTTCTTCAGGCAATTCAAAACAAAATGAATTAAACCCAAAGTGAAGGCTACCTTCTCTGCCTGTTTTTTAATTTAAAGATCTGCTGCCGTACTAAGACCAACTTAAAAATACCTAATATATAACTGTCGCTACCAATATTTAGCTCTTTGGTGGCATGGGACTTTGACATCTCTAAGGTTGTTGTTTTTACAAACACTCATTACATACTGACTTGACTAAAATGAGGATGCGCCTCACACAGCTCAAGGTGGAGCTGGAGCGGGCCACCCAGGTGAGGGGGTGGGCAGGGGGCGCCCCCCCCTCCCCCCGGGGGGGCAGGGATGGGGGCCAGTCATGAGGCGAGCGGGGCATTGCAGCCTGGTCCTCCCTCCTTCCCGCAGAGACAGGAGTGCCATGCAGAGAGACCCGCCCTCCTAGAGCTGGAGCGATTAGGAGGAAGGCAGCCCCCCACTTACAGATATTTTTCCTCTTTAATGCTAGTCTCTAGTCTCTAAGATGACTGGGAACACTGTGAGAATTCAAAGAGGTGTCATCTGCATTACCAGCTAGTTCTGTATTAAACCATTTTTCCTTGAAGCAGATATTGAAAGGGAATGAGATTTTTTTTTTTTTAGAAGGGCAACCATTATTAAAACAGATCATTTAGCAGAAGGTGAAATATGTAAAAGAGAACACTAACTTTGCATTAAAGGAAATGTTTTGAAGCTGTCATTGTTCAATGCATTGTTTGGACATCAGTGGAATGTATTTAATTTTGATTGGCTTTTGCCAACTGATGGGTTCAAATGTTCAACACTAGGAAGGAATCAGATTATCTAAAGAAGCACAGTCCGCAGAGAAGGAAATTAAATTTGAATTTTCATTAAACCCCCAAGAACTGTGTGGCTTTCCCAGAGCAGCATCTGGCCAAGAACTTCATGATTTCTGATATTCAGCTAGCACGCAAGCAGGATTGCTTTAAGAATTGGTCCACCCTGCTCTACAAAGCTTTTCCACTTTGGGTGTGCACAGTGTGTTCTGCAATGGATTTTCCAGCCACACAGCCACGCAGATATTCATATTCACAGTCTCTCTCTCTCTCCCTCTCTCCACCAGTGACATTTTCTTTAGCACATATTTCCCCTCAGAACTCCCCTACGAGGGCAACATCAGCCATGTATCTTAGATATTTCTGGGCAGGGCATACTGATGGTTGACCTCTAGTTAGTAAGCAACCATTAATTCAAGAGAAGACATATTTGGCCAAGAGAATCCTAAAATGTCCTAAGAATCCCTCTTGGAGAGCCTGATTTTATATGCGGAGCAGCTACTGCAGCTGGAAGGATTGGGCCCTTCCCCCCTTTCTGTAACCCCATTAAAAAATGATGTCTACCACTTTCATTTTTCAAAGGGAAAACAGGAGATGAGGAGAGGCACTTCTGAAAGTCAGGAAAAGGAACCAGCTCTCCCCTCTTCCATTTCATGGCTCTTTTGTTTGGCTGTGGTGGAATACGTTGGGTATCTTTTTCATTTTGACTGGTTTCCCATCACACATACTTACTGTTACTACAATTCCCACAGCCTGGACTCTTAAAACTTTTGCCTTTTTTTTCCAGCAGCTCTCACTCTGAAGTGCTTGTTGGAGCCAATAGGGCCGATGGATGTTAGAACCACCTGAATCAATACCACTCTCAAGACAGAGTCTGAACACCGGACTGAACTGAGAAGGTCACGCTACTAGGATAGCTCCAACTTTCGGATCATCCTGGGCCCCTTTCATTTCCCCTCCCCAGGCCCCTTGTCTGGCTCCTTTAGTGAGGGCTGGCTTCACAGCTAGTAGAATCTTTCCACAAAAATAACAAATTTAGGAAAAATCTACAGCATTTGACATTTTGCCACAGTATTCTATTTTCAAAAATATACCTCAAACCTGACAATGGTTCTTTAGGTGCCTGGCCTTAATGAAATTCATTTTAAATATTTATGAGTTATACATCTGTCTCCTCTGACTCTTGATTAGAGCACTACTTTATTGAAGAACACTGAAATCCCGGGAAGTCTATTATGCAGCCTACTGCTTCTCTAAGTCAGAATTTCTCCGAGGAAAATACTGTTCTGAACAATCCTCTCAATTCTCTACCTTATAAATAATACACAAAAGCCTTGATGTTGATTAATGAAAAAAAAATTTACAGAGGGAAAAAAAACTACTCCTATTTGTTTTTAAAACCCAATAATAAGAAGACTGTAAATGGCTAAGAATGTCAGCAGGATACCCATAAACAATTGCAGGGTGAAAATCAAAGCCAGCCCCAGAGCTTGAATTCTGCAGGCTACAGGAAGTCTTTGACTTAGGACAGTCCGAGTTACAACAAATGACACAACAATTTCTCAATTTATTCACCACATCCAGTGGGTTTAAACCTCTCCCAAGAGCCGGGGGAATATTCCACTACTCATCAAAAATAAGAACTGGCATTAGTTCCTTGCCTGTGATTAAAATAAACCTAATAAAAAAGTAGTTCCACGGTCATAATTAGTAAAATGTTAAAATTCCCATTTCATTTTTGAGCAATTACCGCATTACTCGAAAAGATTCCTGAGTAGGAAGCTTCTGATGGCTCAAGACATCATTTATGTTTGCTCAAGGAGGCACATCTTTATTCCCCTAAAATTTCACCAAATTACTGCCCAGTTAAAATCCTGACATGATGCAGGTTGAAAATGAACATCTGAATGACCACTGGACAATTCCAAAAGCAGCAGGTGGAGCCTAAAATATGTTGGTCAATGCAAAGATAGTGATTCCTATGCATTCTGACTACCATTTTTAATAGCTGGCAAATCTCCCAATTATAAGCCTGCCTGAGAAGGCAAAATGGAGATGGTAATGTTGGATTTTAAAAGTAGCAGCAGCACCAGCCCAATATCCAAGAGATTAGGGTTCTCTCCTGCTGTTAATTTTAATAGCACAACGCAGGTTTTAATACTTAGACCTCCACTTCCAGCATCTACAGCCTATGTCTTTGCCTCTTGTTAGTGTTGCTGAAGGTCAGGGGAGTTTTCCCAGATAACTTATCTCTTCCAAATTGGCAACCCTCTGGGCAGCTCTGTATCTGATCTTATCTCTGGCAGCAGTAGATGACAACTATGAGCTGGAATGGGCTGCTGCGGAATCCAAGGAACACTAGTTGAGAAAGTTATCATACCAGAAGTCAGTCCAAAGTAACCTGTGGTTTGTTTGGAGAGGAGAGGGAATAGTTTATCCATCCATGACCTCAGCAGTTGTACTCAACTGCATTACACAGGATGGGATTAAGAACAAAACAAAACAAAAAAGCAAAAAAAAAAAATTCTGCTATCATATGTGTTTCCTTCATACCCCTGTCCTCCCCCGTATATCTTCCTCAGGTTTCAGTGTTTCAATAATCTAAGGAGTGGCCGGTATTATACTCTGTGCCTGCTATTAGTTATCTGATCAATTATAAGCAGACTCATGCTTTACCTGCTCTTTGACAGCCAAAATAAGTTAAAATGATGACAAACACATTAAGTGCTTAGTACATGCCAAGGGGTAGGAAGACACAAGACAATGAGATCAAACACAATCCTTGTGCCACATGGGATTGCAGTCAAAGAGAATAGAATGAGAGGTATTGCAACCTCATTTCGCAGGTGAGGAAATTGAGGCACAGAGGGGCTAAGCACCCAAGAGCATAGAGCAGGAAAGTGGTGGAGCCACAACTAGAATCTGGATCTCTTGATTCCCCATCCCATGCTCTCACACCTACGCCAAACTGCAGATGATGTCAGGCAACAGGTTCAGAAACTCCAGGTGCTTATGATGGGGCAGAAAAGAAAAGGAGAGATGCCAGAGGCCTCTATAAGAGCTGTTGCTATCAAGATTGATAACAATGATAATGTTGTTGATGAAGGAAGCTCCCACTGAAAATCACATGGAAGACTTCAGGACTAAGATTCTGTATGAAGGGGTTAATTATAAGGCTGGTGATTTGTGTGGTGCCACCTGCACCCTCTCATCCCTGCCAGTCACATCCCGACCGGGACACGGGGTGCAACAACCAATTTGGTGCCCACTGAATCCTGGAGTCCCGGGCTTCTCCAGCTCCTCCCCTGTGAATCCCTCCTGACAAATGTAGACTTATCTGCTGTCCTTCATGAGGGGAAAATTCTTATTTGGCACAGGCTTCCGGTTGAGAATGACAGCCGTATCTTATGTCCCATTTATCTCAAGCATTACTGTCTACTCGGAGAGGGTTTAAATCCTCCAATTCTTTTTACATTTGATTTTGTTTTTCTTCATGTCACTAGCCTCCATTCTCACTCATAAATTATGCTTTCCTTTAGTTTTCTAGCTAAATCTCAATGTTTCTGCAAGTGCCAGTATTTATTTGGATAACTACCCCACCCTTTTGGCATAATTTTGGCAACTCATAAACAAAGGAGGGGCTATTATAGGGAATTAAGTCTAGCAAAAAAAAAAGGATCGGGAGAGAAAAGAGGGGAGAAGGAATTAGAGGGTAAGAGGACACTTGAGACTTTCTCTCTTCTATATCACTCTTCCAGATGCTGCATACACAGCTTCTCAATGAATTAATTCCTCCCATACTTGACTGCATTTTCTGAGTTCTCACCTGTCAGCTCTCCTCCTCCTCTGGCCCATTAGAAACTTAATGAATTAACTACCTCTACGAACTTTGTCAGGCATTCACCTTTCTGCTCCTCCTTACAGGGCCCAGAGCTATTACTGCTTACAGTTATGTGGAACACAAAATGATCTTTCATGTCCTGGTCAAAACTCAGGCAACTATGCTAGTAAATATGGCACCGGGTCCCCTAGAGCAAGTTGCATGAAAGTGGAGCCCTGGCTGATTGGATATAGATGGGATAGTGACCCTTAGTCACTTACCACCTGTGTTTTCTCCTACCTGAGGGAGGTATGATTTCAAGTGAGACATAGGCTACAAGTAAAAAAAAATAAATAAATCAAAATTAGCAATAAACAAGTGAAAGACAATTTCTGCTATTTGCTTCCACTTGTAAGTCTTCCTGGGATAGGAGAGACTTATTAAGATTACCCCACCCTCAGCCCTACAGCACTTAGGTACATATCCATAATTTATATTAATGTCTGCCTCCTCCTCTGGACTGGAAGCTTCTTGTGAGCAGTGTCTACCAACTGCTCCTCCAAGCGCTTAGTACAGTAAGCACTCAATAAATATGATTGATCGATCAAGGAGGGGGTCCTGGCTGTTGCATGATGCCCACGAAAAAGCCTCAAGGCAGAAAACCATTAGAAGTGACGATCCACAAGACCAGGCGAGGGAGTGGGTTGAGGATTTTCAGGAACACGACTAAGGGAAAGCTCAAGGGAGACATTCAGCAATCAGTTTGGAGACCAAAGTTCTATCCCTGACTCTGCAAGAATGGGATTGCCTCCTGGGGCCGTGCCCTTAGTGGTGAAGGTTTGTGATTGAAGAACCACTTTCCACGAGGCGAACAGGCCCGGGTTGAATCCTGTAAAGTAGCTGGCTAATATGGGCAGCCAAAACCACAGTGGCTACTAAGGCAACCCCTGCTGTCATTTTGGCCATCAAGAGGGCTTGTACATAAAAACCTTGGCGTGAATTATGTGATGTGCTGAGTCCCGCCCACCTACTCATGCGCTCTGGGTTCCAGTGGAAACATAACTGGCGGGGACCAGACGGTCTGAACGGTGTGTCGCAAACCACTATCATCAAGACGTCGATGGAGGTTCTTTGTTCTAAAATCTCAGGATTGAGGCTCCTCTGTCAATCTTGCTTGACTTCGCACCGCTCTAGAAATAATTTAAAAAAATACCCAGCCGAGAGGAGACTGCTAATAACAGTTAACTGTTGAGGGCTGACTGTGTGCCAAGGACTGTACTGAATGCAGGGGTAGATACAAAATGAGATGATTAGGCATACTCCCTGTCTCACATTGGGTCTCACAGAACAGATGCCTTGTCCTCATTTTACAGAGGAGGTAAGCTCAATGAGGGCAGGGGATGTCTTTACTAATTCTGTTGTATTGTACTCTCCCAAATGCTTAGTACAGTGTTCTGCAGATAGTAAGCGCTTACTAAATATCATTGATTGACTGATTGATTGAAACTGAGGCAATGCTAAATTAAGTGACTTGCTCCAGGTCATCCAGCAGGCTGGAGCAGGGATTAGACCCAGATCTGCCGATTCCCAGGCCCACGCTCTTTCCACCAGGCCATGCCGTCTGGCTTCCGTTCTTCTTGTCATCTCATAAATGGAGAGCACCACCTGGCTTGCTCCAACTCAGCCTCCGGCTCATGACACTCCGACCCAATCCCAAAGAGCTGGCCCATCTCCCTCCACCGTGAAGCCAGGTTCCTTTGTCTTTTTCCTGGATAACACGAGCTGAGCCAGGAGGGGATGTAATGCCTGAACACTGGCGACACTCGCAGTGACGGGTGCTTCACGTACAGTAAGTGCAAGTAATTGGCTGCGCTGACTTGCTATGTTTTCCCGTTAATTAGTACTGCTGGTGTGTGAACGCTGCCAAAGCAGCAGGCGGGGAAAGACTGCAACAGTTCAAGGAGATGGATTTGGCATTACTATTTAATAAGATGACTCACAAAGCGCTGTATAATCAAGGCATCCTTCACATGTGGAGTGGGACCCAAACAGAACCCCAAATCAATCATTTATCATACAGGCAGACCGTTCATTTAAACTGGATCTAGCTTCCGCAGAGTGCAAAACATCTTGAGGCCACATTGTCTTCAACCAACTTTTCAACTTCCAAAATCTTTCACCTTTGTAAGTTTTTGACCAGCCCTCTAAGCATCCATACAGTCTGATCTCTCTGGTGACAGAGAGCACCCAGAGATTAAAGGAGGACACTTGGGTTGAGGCAGGATTTCCACTTTCCAGTCAAATATCAGCTAGCCTTCAGTCTTATTTCCTTTTAAACCCAGCCAAATTTCTTTCGGGCCTGACCCTGAATTCATTACAGGGCGGCCTTCGGGATAGTCACTATCAACCATTTTAGTGAATGCTTAGTCTGTTCAGAAGACTTTATTAAGTCCTTGGGAGTGGATGAGAGAGAGAGAGTAGTCATGATTCCTGCCCTCAATCTGGAAGGTTGCTCTGGTGGGGGAGGAGGAATGGTTTAGACATCTTTGAAGGGGTCCAGGGCAAGGCATGGCCTAATGGATAGAGTACAGGCCTCGGATTCAGAAGGACCTGGGTTCTAATCCTGACCACCGCTTGTCTGCTGTGTGACCTCGGACAAGTCCCTTCACTTTTCCGGGCCTCAGTTACCTCATCTGTAAAATGAGGATTAAGACTGTGAATCCCATGTGGGATCCTCCAAGGAGAGGGTCCGTCTCCCGGCCCAAATCCAACCAGAAAGGTCATTTAATTGTGCCTTCTTTTCTTAAGTGGGGGACAACCACACACCCGAGGAACTGTGACCTGCATTCTATTCCTGGATCTGCCACTTGCCTGCTGGGTGACCTTGGTCAAGTCACTTCACTTCTCTGGACCTCAAGTTCCCTCATCTATAAAATAGGGATTAAGACTGTGACCCCCATGTGGGACAGGGACTGTGACCAACCTGATTAGTTGGTATCTGCCCCAGCACTTAGTACAGTGGTTGGCACTTAGTGACACATGCAAGATTACCAGTGAATGGCGGCCAAGCTGGACTCAAGAACCAGATGCCTGGCCCTTGTGTGTGCCCCATCCACTGGGCCAAACTGCTTTCTGTTAGCTCTGGTTAACAAACTCTGGTCAATGCAAAATATAAAGTGCTACAAATGCTCTAATGACTTCCTGCTGTTTCGGGGCATGGACAGTGTTTTTTTCAAACCTCATCTAATGGAATCCAAGAGGACTCCTGTCACGCCGCTTTGTGTCATTAGCCCCACTAGTTTAAAAAACAGCCCTCTGACAATAAATATGTGAAGGGTCACAGCCCTACTGCCTCAGCCAGCTTGCCGCTCAGCTCCTTTGGGGCGGGGTTTAAAAATAGTAATTAACAGGGCTGTCGGAAATTCTGGCTCGGAAGTAGCCAGCCTCATATATTTTTCTGGTGAGAGAGGCTAGAACAAAATGTAAAAATGAAATTTTGATGAATTCCAACAGAGTATCCCCAAAAGAAAATTCCATCTCGGAAGAAGCCGTGCGGGTCTGTCAGTTCTGAGAGCTGATTCTGCATTTTCACATTAATATGGAGAGGCCCAAAATAACTGCAAATGTTAAATGCAAATCACAGATAAATAGAACTCTATCGGCGCGGCCCAGCACATTCACAGCTCTCCATGTATTGAGGAAGGGGAATGTGTTTGGGTAATTGTGGGCCTCCAGCTGGTACAATGTTTAGAATCAACTTGCTTTGGTTTATATTTTTTCAACATCTGTTCTCGCTTGCTAGCGCTACACTTTAGAGAATCTAAATTCTTTGATGCACATGAAATAATTGGTCCTGTCATGCTAGCGCAATTTCCATTTGATTTACTTGCAAATATCGTGTGATTTAAAAGCTCAAATCTATAGGGCTTTGGAGTCCCTGACTGTGGCACCACGAGAAGTCTTTGGATCGGTTGGTTTTCCTCCACGTCGGCAACCCCTGAGATGGGACTGAAATCCATTCAGGCCTCCCGGGAGGTGGGCAGGATGAGGAGTGGGGGTGGGGAGGTGAGTGTGTGTGTGTGTTGGGGGGCGGGAGGGTAGCCTCCTGCAAATGGGAAAATCATACCCTTTCCTTGGCATGTTGGGCCCCTCTGGAGAGTCATCACAGGAGCAAGTGCAGGTGTAGGGTAAAGCTCATTTATTAAACACTTACTACGTACCCAGAGAGGGTTGGGGTGGATATGATACGATCATATATGACACGCTCCCTGTCGCATACGAGGTTCACATTCTAAGGAGGGAGAACAGGTATTTTATCCTCATTTTATAGGTAAGGAAATTAAGGCACAGAGAAGTTACTGCCCGAGGTCACAAAGTGGTCAACCCACATTTCAGCAGACACCGTTACCCTGGCTTCGCTCCAAACTTGGTTTTCACCATACTTTCGTATTATCATTTGCATCCTTGTTCGCTTTCCTGCATCCACTATTTCATTCATTCATTCGGTCGTTATTTATTGAGAGCCTACTGTGTGCAGAGCACTGTACTAAGCTCTCGGGAAGTACAATTCAGCAACAAATAGACAGTCCCTGCCCACAACGGGCTCACATTCTAGAAGAGTCAGAGGGCCTGGTTCAAATCCTGGCTCTGCCACTTCCAGGTTGTGTGACCTTGGGTTTAACTTCTCTGTGCCTCAGTTCCCTCACCTACAAAATAGGGATTCAAAACCTGTTCTCCCTCCTAAATAGACTGCGAGCCCCATTATGGAACTGATTTTCTATCTCTGTGCTGAGTACAGTGCTTGGAACGTAGTAAGTGCTGAACCAATATCACAATTATTACTATCGTCATCATCATTATTATGCCTTTCCCAAATCACCTCACTATTCCATCTCTGGCACTAAAATAATTTTTATATCCATCCTTAGCACTTGTGCATATACTTGTTCAACTGAACATTCAATTATTTTCTTGATTATTCGTAAATATATTTATTTCTGCCTCTCCTGTGAAAGTGTAACAGCAGGGAACGAGCCAGAGAGTGTCTCTTGCTTCTGTTCTTCTTTCCCAAGAGTGTTTGACAGTACACTGCACTCACTGGATACTCACAAAGTACCCTAATTACAACCACAAAAGACATACAACGTGCACCGAGCCTCCTACATAACGCATGAACTCCTGAAACTATTAATGGTAGCATTAGTTAAGCTCTTTCTCTGCGCCGAGCACTGTACTAAGCGCTCTAAGTTCTAAGTCGTAATCAGATGAGTGACGATGTCTGCCTGGCACTGAACTGGTTGTTCTGAAATGGAGGAGGTTCTAGGTCTAGTCTCCAAAGTGGACACAAGTCAAACAACAATCAATCAGTAGCACTCATTCAGTGTGTTTTACATGCAGAATACTAAACATAACACTTGGGAAAAGCAGCATGGCGTAGTAGATAGAGCAAGGATCTGGAAGTCAGAAGGTCATGGGTTCTAATCCCAGCTCTGCCACTTGTCTGCTGCGTGACCTTGGGGAAGTCACTTAACTTCTCTGGGACTCATTTACCTCATCTGCAAAATGGGGATCAGGACTGTGAGCCCCATGTGGGATAGACATTATGTCCAACCTGATTTGCTTATAACCATCCTGGTGCTTAGTACAGTGCCTGGCACATAGTAAGTGCTTAACAAATACCATAACTATTAATTATTATCATTATTCCCAAAAACAAGGCATAATTCCTGCCCTCAAGGAGTTTACTGCCTAGCTCCATTGTAAGCTCTTTGAGGGCAGGAATTTTGTCTAACTCTATCGTACTTACCCAAGCACTGAGTACAGTACTCTGCGGAGAGTAAGCACTAATTAGGTATTATTGTTTGATTGACTGGCATTGTTAAACCCTTCCCGTTGCACTGAGTCCCTTTGTTTTGTTCAGTCCTTGGTGGGCAGAAAGAATAACGTTCTTCATTCCACATATGTCTTCTCAAATACCACCAGGCTGATAAATTCCTGAACGATATCAATTGAAATCTGCCGCTTTCCAAGCAAAAGCTTCAATATTTCAGGAAGAGCGGAGGCTTTCTTATCAAATATCCCTAGAATTTGGAAAAAGTTGTGCCTATGGTATTAAAATCAGTGGGACTCCCTCCACACAACTCTGACTCCGTAACGGCTGCTCTGTTTACTCTACATGCTAACTGAACCATTAGTATATAATTGTAAAGTGCTTTGGGGAGAACGATGGATATGAAAGGTGCTACATAAAACCGCATTCTATTTAATATTATGCCTTTGGGGACGATTCACTCCAAGTGCCAGAAATGAACATGCCCCAAACTGGCAAAGGGAAATCATAGTGGATGTGCATAAAGATTAGAATGAGGGAATGCACCTTGGAGCTTTAGCACATTAGATAAAGCCTACGCTGATGCAAAATAGGACAGCATTGCAAGCCAGCCTGCCTGCCTGCTCAGAGACTGACAGCTTTGATGCTCTTCATTTCAAATCGAATTTTGAGGCTGAATATCATGGGAATAAATCAGCATTTCCTCACATCTCTGAAACACTGCCCAAGATGCCTAAGCATCCAGAGATGTGGATCTCTCTTTCTCTCTAGAATGTCCTTCGTATTCTAAAATGAAAACACTCCTTTTGAGTCCTAGCCAGGTATGTGGGTGGGTCTGAAAAGACTAATGTTTGACCAGTAATCTACTGCACAAGTTTTGTCCTTAGAGATGGGTCCTTTGCTGCAGTTGTGTTGGCCTCCTCCTATCATCAGCTCCTTGTTCAAAGAGAGTAACTAGTCCTTCCCCTAGTCTTAATTTTTTGCTTCACCTCCATCTGGGGGATGACTGCTTCTTTGGAGTCCCCTTGTAATAAATGAAACACTTCTTGGAAACATGGAGGAAAGTACATTTGAAACTGACACTGACAGGATTTGGAGAAAAGTTTTAAAGGAGTAAACTTTTAAATAATTCCAAAGAGCTATTTGAGGGATTAAAAAAAAAAATCCATGAGACAATGTCAAATATAGAAAGCGTGTTTATTCTGGGCTCAGTTCATGTCTCACACTTCTCCTCTGCACTGCTCACCCACACCCCTCAGGAGCTGATCAAAGTCAGGACCATTTGCATAATTGAGCAGCTCCATGGGGAAGATGGAAGAATAGACCAGAAAGTGAGAAGCAGCACTGCTTTGCTTTGCTTAGTGGATAGAGCCCAGGTCTGGGAGTCAGAAGGAACTGAGTTCCAATACCAGCTCCACCACTCATCTGCTGTGGGACCTTGGGCATGTCACTTCACTTCTCTGTGCCTCAGTTCCCTCATCTGTAAAATGGGGATTAAGACTGTGAGCCCCATGTGGGACGGGACTGTGTCCAAACTGAGTAGTCTGTATCTACGCCGCCCTTAGAACAGTGCCTGTCACACAGTAAAGCGCTTAATGAATAGCATTAAAAAAAATAAAAATAAAAACTGGTGGAGGCCAGGTCTTCCTCAAAGACTTTATTAACTCTCTCTCCCCTAGCTATTGACTGACCAGAATGCAAGGGACTTGCTTGAAGCAAAATGAGAAAAAAAGGATCCTGGTACTCTGCAAATGGGTTAGGAGGCTTTGGGAAGCCATGCAAATCTGCACAAGCCCAACATCAATCAGTCAATCAATCAAGGGTATTTACTGAGTGTTTACTGTGTGTAGAGTACTGTACTAAGTGCTTGAGAGGGAATCACCTTGGCTTAGTGGATAGAGCCAGGGCCTGGGAGTCAAAAAGACTTGGGCTCTATTCCCGATCTGTCACTTGTCTCCTGTGTGATCTTGGACAAGTCTCTTAACTTCTCTGGGCCGCAGGTTACTCATCTGTCAAATGGGGATTAAGACCGAAAGCCCCACGTGGGACTTGGACTGTGTCCAACCTGATGAGCTTATATCTTGTATGAGAAGCAGCATGGTGTAGGGGAGCCCAGGCCTGGGAGTCAGAAGGTCAGCTCTACCACTTGTCTGCTGTGTGAACTTAGGCAAGTCACTTCACTTCTCTGGGCCTCAGTTACCTCGTCTGTAAAATGGGGATCGAGACTGTGAGCCCCACATGGGACAGGGATTGTGTCCAATCTGATTTGTTTGAATCCACCTCAGTGCTCAATACAGTGCCTGGCACATGGTAAGTGCTTAACAAACACTGAAAAAAAGTGAAGCATAGCTTGTGTAATGCGGCATTACCAGGCACATTTCCCAAAGGCTGGATCCTTGGCAAATGTTTACTTTCTAAAATCATTTCATTTGACTTTGGAATTAAAAATAGTGGTGATAGAATAATTTTTCACTGTGGCAATATCAATTCTTGGAGATTCTGAGTCACTTCACTCATGTCAATTCTATTTTTCACAGACTGTTATTAGACCTTGTCTATCATTTGAGATGTTGCCCTACTTAGCATCAGAAATTATCCTTAGAAAAGGATTTCCCACAGGTCTGAAAATTCCTCTTTGCAAATGGGCTTATTACAATAAAACTGCATGTTCTTTGAGGGCAGGGGACAGGTCTGCTAACTCTGTTGTACTCCCCCAAACACTTAGTAGGGGAGAAATACTTAGTAGGGGAGGCAGCTACTAGAGAAGCAGCGTGGCGCAGTGGAAAGAGCATGGGCTTTGGAGTCAGGGCTCATGAGTTCGAATCCCAGCTCTGCCACCTGTCAGCTGTGTGACTGTGGGCAAGTCACTTAACTTCTCTGTGCCTCAGTTCCCTCATCTGTAAAATGGGGATGAAGACTGTGAGCCCCACGTGGGACGACCTGATTCCCCTGTGTTTACCCCAGCGCTTAGAACAGTGCTCTGCACATAGTAAGCGCTTAACAAATACCAACATTATTATTATTATTAAAATCATTTGCAGCTAGGAGGAGAGAGGAGAATAAACCAGATACGTACAAGAGTTAATGTTTAAAATAGGAGCATGAGTGTCTCAGGAGTTTGTAAGGGGATGCAGGCGTACTGAAGTTTCAGTTAAGGGGCTGTACCCTTGGGAGAGTGGAGCCCCCCAAATCAGGATGGTACTATCTAAAGCAGTACTTCCGGGCAACTCAGTTTCTTGGCAGAAACAAGATGTTTATTTGAAGAAAGAATCTTATTGCCTAGCACTATCCACCCTCACTGCTGACTGTTCATTATGCTCTAGTTATCCATAAATACTAGCATGGAAAATGCATTATTATTTTGTTTGTCCTCTTCCTTTTCCTTTACTGAGTTCCTTGCTGAATCCTGGACCTTACCTAATGACATATGTTCTTTGAGTCATCCCCAGTACTTAGTACAATGAGTTGCACTTTGTAGGTGCTGGGGAAAAAAATGTTTAGTAATAGCGAATACAGAGGTAGTTGCTTAACACAGTGTTTGCAGACAGCGATTCTACATCGGTCATTAGGTGGTGATAATTCACAAACATCGCTGTATAAATGAGATGGAATAAAAATCCTTATTCCGATGCTTTAAAGTGCATGATTCAGGCATAGTAAATGCTTAAGTTGGTCTTTGCAAACATTTGAATGATTTGGCTTGCCCTTGTGCTATCTCCATCTCAAAGATAAAGATTCAAGCTGTCACCGTCTCCGCCTTGCCACTCCAATATGTATGGGAATAATCACCGTTAGACTCCTCCAGAGTCTAGTCTATTCCTTAAAATAAATTAAAGTGTACTTCTTAAAATAAATTTGACAGGCCTAGAGAACTCAGAATTTTTGTATGTTTCCCGTTGCTTTCCCCCTTCAGCCTCTGCTGTATAGTTAGCTAATTGCTTCTTTGCAGGGAACACAGGACTCTTGCCTCAGAACTAAATCTCTGCCCGTTGACTCTCTCTGGCCACCAGGCTAGCTTGCTGAATCAGAGTCCTCTAGAAGCAGACTTGAAGTGGGTGAGCAAGTACTGAGCACTCTAATTGGGAGGCTCTGCCCAGAATTACAACCACCATTTCTGGTTACAGCCATTTAAGTGATGTTAACAGGCTCTGAACTGAAATGGTCTTTGCCGAATTTGAATGGTACCTCAAGCAGTGGGCTGTGGAATGTGCCATTATTATTATTTTTTGCCTGCTCTCCCTAGACAAGAATGGGTGTGTTGCTGGATTGAATCTCCAACTCCTTAACAAATTGGGACAAGCGGGTGGGGATTAGTACAACCTAAAGTGATTGGCTGCTCCGCAATAGCCACAGCAATGACTTGATGCTGGCCTTTGAACTGGGATTAGAAGGGAGTAAAATACCCACATTCCTCTTAGAGCAGTAGCTTTGCAAAGAGGGAAAAGGAATCTGTCATGAATTTTATGCACATGTACTTTTTGTTGATTCCCCGGCCTTAGCTGTCACAGAAACACCTTTCCCTGGATCCTAGCAAGCAGTCTTTCTTTAAACAGTCAAGAGACATTTCAAAAGAAAGTATGTACAAGCATGGCCTATATCTCCATGACCCAGCAGGAAGAACCTGCCTCAAAAACAAGAATATCCCTGACTTTACCCCAGGCTGCCTCACCACAGCCAACTCTGAACACACTGTTGGGACCACTCTCCCAAGACCCTTTAGAGCATCCAAATTTCCAAGCCACTGCAAGATTTTAAGATAGGAAATGGAGCAGGAATTCACTCGGCAACTAGAAAGCTGGGCATTGTGTCAGTAGCGATGAAGGTTCTAAAGGGGAAGTGATGAGATATCCAGGGTTGCCAGATTGTAGACTATGGACAGGCAGATCTAATACGTGTCCAATCTAATAAATGCTATTTTGGCTTTTTAATCAATCAATGGCATTTATTGATCACTTACAGTGTGCAGAGCACTGGACTAAACGTTGCTAGAACACAACACTGTTAGAAGGCACGTTCCCTGTCTACAAAGAGCTTAGAGTCTAGAGGAGGAGGTGGACATTAAAATCATGGGTACGTACATAAGTGCTGTGGGGCTGAGGGGGTGGTGAATATCACATGCTTCACGGTTTCAGATTCTAGTGCACAGGCAACGGAGAATGGAAAGGGAGTAGGGGAAAAGAGGACTTAATTCAGGAATCTTGGAGGAGATGTGATTTGACTGAAGCTTTGAAGGTGAAGAGAGAGATGATC
Organism: Ornithorhynchus anatinus; assembly: GCF_004115215.2. Lineage (NCBI taxonomy): Eukaryota > Metazoa > Chordata > Mammalia > Monotremata > Ornithorhynchidae > Ornithorhynchus > Ornithorhynchus anatinus. The sequence continues at coordinate 9,205,776 of NC_041747.1, read as the reverse complement.
TGTCACAAATGAGGGGAAGGGAGTTCCAGGCCAGATGGAGGATGTGGGCAAGGGGTCAGCGGCGAGATTTATGTCAATTTACTCCATGTACATTTGAGGCGCCAAGTGAGCAGACAAGAAAATCAGGGAGTTAACGTAGGAAGAGGGCAAGCTGACAGTACTTTAAAGCTGATGGTAAGGAGTTTCTGTTTGATGTGGAGGTGGAAGAGCTTAATAAGTATCATAACTAAAATAAAATATCCTTATAATGGGTTGCTTTCCTCTTCTGTAATTTCATGTCTGGATTCCCGCTAGACTGTAAGCTTCTTGAGGGTAGGGATTGTGTCTACCTATCATCTTATCAGGCACTTATGGTACTGCAGTGGGGAGAGTGGGTGGGGTGAGTATCTAAGTGCAGAGGGGGTAGGGACTCAAGTGTGTGGGTGACACAGTAGGGAGGGAAATAGGGTGGTGAGAGGAGAGATTAGTCAGGGAAGGCTTCCTGGAGATGTGATTTCAAAAGGGCTCTGAGGATGGGAAAAGCAACAGTCTGACGGAGGAGGGGACTCCAGGCAAGAGGGAGGGCATGAGTGAGGGGTGAACAGCAGGTCGACCTGCCTGGAGGGCTGAAATCACCACAGGACCCGTTTTTTTTCTGAGCAGAGCTTTGAGGGGCTCATGAGCCTGAGATAAAATAGAAAAAGAGTATCATGTCTCGGAGGCAGAAAAATCCAACAGCATAACAGGCAGCAATCTTTTGAAGCATACAATGTGGTAGGGATGAATGGTGTGGTAGTGACTGCTGGTTTCACAGAGGCTTTTTCAGCTATAACCTCACCCATGGGTAAAAATCACAGCTATTGTAATTATCTTTGCCTATGAGAGACAACTACACATCCTATATATGTCTCAGTTTATTCAGCCATAAATGAGGACTCCAATTTCTCACCGTCTCTGACCCACAGGAATGTTGTGAAGAGTAGTTAATAAAATTGGAAGATTACCACTGAACTAATAACATTTTGGAGATTAAGCTTGTGATTTAATTTGTTTTAGAGAACAACTTTGGGGAATGGCAAATGAGTAAGATGCATGATTAGCATGCATTAAATGGATGGGGAAAAGTCTGAATGCAGTTTGTACCATATGAAAACAGAATAGACTCCTAAAATTATTTTTACCATGTATAGATTTATGCCATTCCTACAAAAATCTTCATAGAAAAAAATCTGTGAAGATTCATGAAATAATTTGAATTTTTTTTGAGTCTTCTTAAGGATGATGCTATATAAACCCAAGGTGTTATCAGCACCATGGCCTAATGGAAAGGGCATGAGCCTGGGTTCTAATCCCTGTTCCGCCACGTACCTGCTTTGTGACTTTGGGTAAGTCACTTAAATCGTCTGTACCTCAGTTCCCTGATACGCAAAATGGGGAGTCAAACCTGCTCTTCCTCCTACCTAGACTGTGAGCCCCTAGTGGGACCTGATTATCTTGCACCTACCCCAGTGCTTAGTACAGTGCTTAACAAATACCACAGTAATATTGTGTTCAGAGCACACCCATTGTGGAATAAATAGTACCCCACCACTTTCCTTAATTTCCTTCTATCTTGTAGTTTTCTTTTAAGGACAGAGTAATTGCCCCATTCTTTCTGATGTTCTAGTTAGGTGGAAACCTCACGGCATTTCTTAGGCGCTTATTACAGAGTAAGGGCTGAGGTGGGTACTGGGTGGTGAGCTCAGACCTAGACCCTATCTCACAGGGGGCCACAATCTAAGAGTGTCCAGAAGTCCATAAGAGGATATAAATACATCCACATTAGAGGTGGCTGATTAGTTGAAAATTGTAGGACCCTTCATCAATTGCTTTCAGTTGTGATTTTATAGAGTGCATTGAGTGCTCAATAAATATCAAATAATATCACTATTACTATTACTAAAGGGAAGCATATCTGTGTAGATGATGGATAAATTGCTCAATTGGGTTATACTGTGCTGGATTGTAAGAGTCCGTGAGAAATTGGTACCGGATAGCAGCATCAGCTGGATGGGCAAATAATAATAATTGTTAAGTGCATCCTGGGTTTCAAGCACTGTTCTAAGTGCTGGGGTAGACACAAGTTAATCAGGTCAGATGTCTTTTTGAATAAGTAAAAAAAAAACCAGCATTGGTGAAGAAGGAATTAAAGAAGAAAGACATCTTCCTGTAGCATAGCCCAGATCTGAGGATCCATGCAGTAGGCCCAGAAGTGGCTGATTAGTTGAAAATTGTAGGACCCTTCATCAATTGCTTTCAGTTGTGATTTTATAGAGTGCATTGAGTGCTCAATAAATATCAAATAATATCACTATTACTATTACTAAAGGGAAGCATATCTGTGTAGATGATGGATAAATTGCTCAATTGGGTTATACTGTGCTGGACTGTAAGAGTCCGTGAGAAATTGGTACCGGATAGCAGCATCAGCTGGATGGGCAAATAATAATAATTGTTAAGTGCATCCTGGGTTTCAAGCACTGTTCTAAGTGCTGGGGTAGACACAAGTTAATCAGGTCAGATGTCTTTTTGAATAAGTAAAAAAAAAACCAGCATTGGTGAAGAAGGAATTAGAGAAGAAAGGCATCTTCCTATAGCATAGGCCAGATCTGAGGATCCATGCAGTAGGTAGCCAGGGTGCACATTTGCAGAGACCTTGTTTTTAAATGACAAGAGAGCCAACGTCATTCCCTTTTAACTCTTTCTAGGATTATGCAGGCAGGACTCTTCACCTGCTGCTGAATAATACTCATTACCTGTACTGTTCAGGTTAATCATGAAACGAAGGATCATAAACTGAATGAGAGCATGACAGCCAAGGGATCTTTAGAAAATGGTAACCACTGGGAGCTGACGGCTGGAAAAAAATCTCATTCCTGTGACTGGCAGGTCAATTAGCTTTTGTCCTGACTGAAATGGCTTGAAAAGTGTCTCTTCTGTCTCATGTCTCAGCAAGTTTCTATTAGTCACCCAGGAGCTTGGTGGTTCATTGCTCGGTGGATCTCAGGGCTCATCGGGATTTTCCCACTCAAAATAACCTGGTCTTTGCCGCGGTTCAGACCACACAACGGGCCGGCTATGTCCAGACGAGATGTACTCGCCTCTGAGACTCCTTTTCCCTTCCTCTGTTCATCATCTTCAACAGCAGCATTTATTGAATGCCTACCTTGTGCTGAGTGCTGAACTGCTTGGTAAAGGAAAACTAGAAGCTAAAGCCCCCCCCCCCCCCCTTGAGGAGCTTATGACTGAATGGTAGGGGGAAAAGAGCATAAATGCAAAAGATAAGAAACACAAATCATTAAATACTTAAATAAGTTAGCAACAATTAAATAAGCAGATAAGCACATATGAGTGCTTAAGTGGTGGACCGGGTGACCATCTGGGAGATGGAGGATGAGTCAGGAAAAACTTCTTGGAGATGGTGGTATTTTGGTGGGGGGTTTGAAAGTGTGAAGGATGGGGTTTGGTGGAGCTGGGTGCAAGGCTGATCAAACGGGGGGAAGGGCATGAAAAACGGGTGAAAAATGGAGGCTCAAGAAAGTTATTTTAGTGAAAGTGAAGAGTATGAACTGGGGTGGAGTGGGAGAAGAAAGCAGGAAGGTAAGAGGGTGACCACCTTGAAGCCAGGGTTTGGGAGTTTCTAATTAATGAATAAAGGAATGAGTAATCTTGGGAGGGTTTTTTTTTGAGAGGAGTGCTGCACCCAAACAAGGTTTTGAATGCAGTGTACATGCAGCTGTGGGTAGGATAAAGTGTGGCGGGCGGGGGGCGGGGAGGGCTTGAGGTAAGGATACCAGTAAGGAGACCATTAGAGTTTTTGAGACAAAGTGGTGGTGGAATAGGGTGGAGAGGAAGGAGCAGATCCATGAGTTATCAGAGGACAAACCACCAGAATGCAGAGACTGAGGTATATGGGAGGGAAGTGCCCGAGAACAGTCAGAGAAGATTCCAAGGTTGCACGCTTGTGAGACAGGGAGGTGGGTGGGGCTGTCAAGAATGATGGGAAAGTTGGGACGGCAAGAGAAAAGGGTTTAGGAGAGAAGATGAGGAGTTCAGTTTTTGACATTGAGTTTCAGATGACAGTAAGTTATCTAGGAGGAGTGTTGGAGGCAGGACTAGGCATAAAACTGTAAAGCAAATGAGAGGTTAGACCTAGAGATGTAGATTTGGGAATCATCTGTATATACCTGGTAGCAGAAACCATGTTGAGTGGGTGAGCTCCTTCCCTACAAATATGCGTGTAGGAGGAGAAGAGAAGCAGTCAGAAAATCACCTGGGATAACTGGTGGGTCTCTGCTGCCTCCTTCAGGAATTAAATGACCAATTTCGAAGCCTCATCACCTTTGGGAGAGGGTAGAGGGGGACCCATTATCAGGGGACTTTAAGTCCATGATCTTTTACAGTGATAGCTGCCCTGAGTCAGGCTCTCTGACCCAATCCCCTGGCACACATTTCAAGAGAAGTCCGTGGGGTTATGCAACGGAACATCTCCGGGGGTCCTCTTCAGCAGCAGACACTGCTGAGCCCCTTTGCTAAGGGGGTCACCCACTTCTCTGGGGCAGAGAGGGGTCAGGTACCTTGTCCAAGGTCACCCACCAAGTCAATGGCGGAGCTGAGACTGGAACCCAGGTTCCCTGACTTCTAGGCTCGTGCTCTTCCTACTAAGCCATGCTGCCTAGTATATCAAAGAAAACTCCTTAAAATGGAGTAGAAGTCCAGATTTCCCATATTAATGTCTGTTTCCCCTTCTAGACTGGAAGTTTGCTGTGGGCAGGGAATATCTGTACCAACTCTGTTGAACTGTATTCTCTCAAGCACAGTAAGCACTGAATAAATACCACTGATTGATTGATCCCCCTGAAGAGACTATTGGGGTCCTTACTTCCTAGAAGAGATACCACCCTCCTGATTATTGAAATGGACATTTCTCCCTTTGCCTCCTCCTTTCCCCTCCTCCTCCAGATCTCTGGGAGAGAGCTTTTTGGATGTAGTGAAAAATAACAGAGCTGGAATTTTGAGCACACCCTGAGGACGTTTTGTAAAATGTTGTCGGTGCTTCTGAGTGCTCCCTTTTTTGCTTGGTAAAAATAATCCCATTTTTCCCAAGCTGAGTCGTTCTTTACTAACTTTAATTGTCCGCTCGGATGCTTGTCGTGGAGTAGGGAGCAAGGGAATAATCAGTTGCCGACGTCCAGATGCCAACACAGTCAGCAAGACGCTGCTCAACTCCTAAGGAAGTGTCTGTACATTTAGGGCAACAGGAGGAACATGATTAGACCATTGTCCTTTGCAGTCTATGGGAAACTATTCACAGAAAAATAATCTGGGATGAAATCCAGCCCCAGAAGCAAAAGCTTCAGCAGCATTTGATTTTACACATCAAAGGCTGCAGAAGTAGAGTTTGTTTTGGAATTGTACCCAACAGTATTTAGAGTGACCAAACCCATCCTTGCTATTGGAGAAACTGGGGCCGGTGGGAATAGTTGGAGTGGGGTGGGTCTGTAAACTACAAATAGGGCTTTACGAGATGGCTTCACATGAATTTCTAAAAGGAATCGAAAGAGCTTGTTGGGAGCTGGATTGACAGCTATCATGGATTACGAGATCCAGGTTGATTTACATAGGAGGAGGAGAACGACTGAAAATGAGGCCCTTTCATTTCCTTGCTGAGGCAGAGATCAGTTTCCAAGCTCATCTCTTCGGTATATTCCTTTCATCCTGATGAGCTCAGCATAGTCTCATCGAGAAATGAAATTCTGAGAAACCCAGGGCCCAAAAAAGGAAAGTAGATGGCCCACTTGAATTGGGACTGATGTAAAGACAGCCAATCCAGTATTCTGGACACTAAAGTATCAACAACTCCCAGTAGGCATATCAGAAGGTGGTGCGCAAGTCAATTCTGCCCAACCCATTGTTCTCTGGAACAGATGCCAAGAACATCTGTTTCTGCCTCAGCTCGAGGCTCCGTGCACTCCTGGTGCTGACTGTGTCACCCCCTCTGAGTCCCTGTGGCTGCTCTGAGCTCCCTGCTGTTTTTTCCTCTCTGCCAACATCTCCATTTGGGTGGCCGAGGGATCGAGGCAGGCCCAACACACCAGAGGCCAAACAGACGGACACTTATTCCCTATTACTCGCTCATTTTCATCACGTACTCCTAGAATCACAATGTGGCTTTAGAGTACAGCAGATATGATCTTTGGTACACATTCAACATAGGGACTCCTATATGGTTTTCAGAAGTCCTTCGAGCAAATCCCATATCAGCAGCAGAGCTGGATTCCGGCACTGACAGAGGAAGTTTGACTGCCTGAAAAGATTATCAGGATCCTAAAATTATTCAGTCATTTGCTAGCACATACTGAGATTCTACTTTGTAGAGAAGCCCTGTTCTCAAGGAGCTTACAATCTACTGAGAGAAACAGGCAGGTGTAAGTTGTATACATACAGCGCTTGACGCTTGACCCCTTGACGCTGTTTAGTGCCATTGTTCTTGTCTGTCCGTCTCCCCCGATTAGACTGTAAGCCCGTCAAACGGCAGGGACTGTCTCTATCTGTTGCCGACTTGTTCATCCCAAGCGCTTAGTACAGTGCTCTGCACATAGTAAGCGCTCAATAAATACTATTGAATGAATGAACAGCGGTAGCAGGAGGGAAAGTAGAGTTACAATTGATAGCCAAAATAAGGAAAAATGAAGAAATAAATGGAGTGCATGAAGTGTTATACACATAAAGTGGTTGCTGGGTCATGACATAATGAGACTGGTTGAAACTAATTGAGGAAGACCTCCTGGGTGATATGGCTGGTTACTTCAAAACTGAAAGGGCCTTGTCTTATATGTTCCCCAACATCAATAGAGAGTAAAGCAGACTTGTGAATGTCTTGTGCTATCTACACAGTCAAACTTAAAGATCAAATAAAGAAACTAGAAGCTGGAGAACACAATTCCCTGGACCGCAAGCTTGTCGTGGGCAAGGAAGGTTTCTTATATTGTATTCTCCCAAGTGCGTAGTACAGTGCTCTACAAAAAGGAAGCACTCAAAAAATACAATTGACTCCCTGTCACAATTCCAGACCATTGGGAAACTCTTCCAACTCAGGTTAGAGCCACTGAAAAATCTGGGATTAGAACCCAGGTCCGTATGACGCCCGGGCCTATGCTCTATGTACTAGGCAACACTGCTTCTCAAGACCACATTACTTCTCACAGTTAATATCAAAGTGGCAAGGAAGGTCATAAACAATGCAGCACTGCGACATGGTGCTTCATCTCTGCTGGTCAAGACAGGTGAAGGAAAGAGACAGGAGAAGAGTACCAACTGCTGCTGTGTGATGAGCTAAAGGAAGGAAACAGTAACAAAGGATCAAACAAAACATTTTGAATATCCAGTGAAGCCAAACCTCAGGTGGCATAGATGCGGATGGCAGCAGTAAGTAGACCAGCCTGACAATTGAGGATGGCTCCAGGCATCACAGGGAGAAAATGTAAGGAACTATCTTTTCCCACACACTGTGTGGCAGGGACTGTCCGTCACGCATCAGTCTTATCAGCCACAGGTGGATAAAATCTCCCTGTCAATAGCTTCATCTTCAGACCCCGAGGGGGTGGTGTGTATAAATATATACACATATAAATATATATATATGTATATACACACATACACACACACCAGGTCTGAAGATATGTGTGTGTGTGTATATTCCATAAAGCAGCAGTCTCTACCCCGCAGGGCTTACTGTCTAAAAATAGATCATATTAACCAAGACTCACACACAGAAGAATGACTTTTCCAAAGCAAAAAATAAAATTCCTGCTTTGCTACACTGGAGTTGTGTGCTCAACCCTCTATGTACTTAAAAAAAAAATTAATTATTCAGAGGTGTTTCTGCCCCCTGAACCCAACCCTTTTGGAGTAGTCAAATAACTGAAAGTGTCCTTCATTAGTGGTCATTCTCTCCCTCTCAACAGGTAGAACAGTAGGCACCAATTAGTAGAATAAATCAGAACTCTAATACCTCATCAGTGATAAGAGAGTAAAGCACACTCCAGTCTTAATTAAATAAGAACAGAAAAAAGACCTCCCAAGATTTTTGATCTTTGATAAACTAGCCTCTAACAGCTATTGTGTGGGCAATGAAAAGGTATTTGGCCCTATATATATATATATATATATATATATATATATATATATGTTTGTCACAGGAAGCCATTTCAAAGAGATTGAAGAGTTCATTCACTTATCTACTATTCCTTTAATTAAAGTAAAGATAGTCAAGTCTGTGCTTATGGAAAATTAGAGATAATTGGGGTGCCGTTCATTAGCTTCAGATAATAACAGTAGACCCAGAACCGGCCCATTTCATTAGATAGATCAGAAGGTACCAAGGGGAAATAGTTGAAAAGAAAGATTCAACATCAAATGTTGCTTCAACTTGTCAAATCTACTTTATCTCAGCAACTGCATTGTGATGACTGATGGTTTAATCCCAATGTACAGTCAAAAGCATGACACGTGGGAGAAGACAAAATAACTCTGTCTGGTTGAGCATTCAAAAGTAATTAGGATTAAAATCACCTCAAATTGGCAATGTCTATGTTTTAGCCCCGTCTTTCAGTAGGGGCTCTATCACCCTTTGGCTGTGACCTTGAACGAGTCACTCGCCTTCCCTGTTTGTACCATAGTTTCTTCCCTGGAAAAAGGTAATATAATCAACCTGATTAATTGGGAATGAGTTGGGAAACCAGTCCTTTCTGGCCTAATGGTTAAGGAATGGGCCTGAGAGTCGGAGGGCCTGGGTTCTAATCCTGGGTCTATCACTTGCCTGCTGTGTGACCTTGGTCAAGTCGCTTAGTAGATCAGCTACTGAGTCCCCAATTTACAGATGAGGAAATTGAGGCTCCAAGAAGAGTGCCTCACTTCTAACTAAGAAGACGGAGTTACAAGGTTCACACCAGCAGAGGTTCATGCCTTCAGAGGGTAAACAAGGTAAACAGTGGCTTCAGGTGCCAGCCAGGCTAAAGCCGGACCTGCATATCATTTCCATACTTCAACCGGGTCTAGACTGGGCACTGGATTCAGTTGTAGCTTCTCTTTTTCGAGCCTTTCATCAGTTCCATCCACCTCTATGCATGGACAAGGTGCCCTAACCTGGGATGACAGGCTCACACAGAATTAGATCTTGAATTTACATAGGGTGGATAATCCCCTAGCTGATTTGATCCCACTCTTAGAACACCGCTTGGCACATTGTAAGCACTTAACAAACATAATAGCAATAATAATAATAGCATTTAAGTGCTTACTATGTGCAAGACACTGTACTAAGCACTGGCATGAATACAAGCAAATCTGGGTGAATACAGTCCCTGTCCCTAATGGTGCTAACAGTCTCAATCCCATTTTACAGATGAGGTACCGGAGGCTTAGAGACGTGAACTGACTTGCCCAAGGTCGCACAGCAGACAAGTGACAGAGCCGGGATTAGAACCCAGGACCTCCTGACTCCCAGGCCCATGCTCTATCCAGTAGGCCGTTCTGTTTCCGAATGTGAAATTCATTAAAAGATTGAAAAAAACAAATGATAGCATGACAGGTATCGGAATAAAGCTCCTTGTCACAGGTAAAGTTCATATGCAGTGAAATGAATAAATCTATTCTGAAATACCAGCCAAGTCCCCTAACTTCCAAATGGTCTAATACCACACTGTATCTACAATTCAGGCTACGTCTTGACATTTATCTTCAGCCTTTGGAGGCAAATATCAACAAAAGAAAAAGGTATTAACTCTGCTGGAAGTACTGAAGCGTTCCTCACATCAACGCGAGCTTGAGCCTCAACCCAGGTACATAGATTCATTCAGAAAACTTCTCCAGGAGAGCTAACGTCAAATCAACATGTTCTGACTTCAAATAATGACAGTGATGAGGGAGTTGCGGGTGGCAAAGGCAATCATATTTGATGGATTCCTGACAGCTTTTCTGTTTAATGAAGGGAAGGTTAACTAATTCCAGAAATTTGCTGGATGTGAAATTCCAAAATACATTCCAAAATTGGAGTCAGGTTTATTTTTGGAGCCCAGACATCTAAAATATTCACTGGACTTATCATGAGGTAAATTAACTCTCCCAGACTGGAAAGCATAACAGAGGTAAATTATTTCTCAATTGAATCCTGGTACCTTGAAAGTTAATTCATCTCCCTTGAATGGATAGTCTATTTCAAGAGAGGAGTTCACCACATCACATTCACCAAAGGGTCAGGCCCGGAGAAGAAGATTCTGACCTTCCCATTGTCGCCTTTCTGCAATTAGCAAGGACCTTCTTTTGGAATCCACTGACCCTGAGCTTGACAATTGTCAGATTGGTTAAACCTGGAGAAAACCAAGGTTACAGGCCAAAGACACCCAGGGATTTCCACTGGCAACACAGATTTTAACAATGTCAGTGAATTCGGCCAGTAGGCAATGCCCTATCCAAAGCATGGGGAGAAGGGGAAAAATCAGATCAGGAGCCAACACGGTTTTTAAGAGAGAGACAATTAGAACTTCGTGACAACGGAGCACTGAGCTTTGCTCCAAATGGAAGATCTGTTGAGCTGGAGTAGTTCCAAGTTTCAGTCTGTCTGGTAAACCTGAACCATCTGAAAAAAAGACACATCCAGCTTCTTGAGCAGTTTCCACCGCAGCACCTCCAGACCACAGTCAACCACACTGGCAGAACAAGATCACCAACAGTGAAGACATAGCCTGTTCACAAGGGAACGCTCACAGCAAACAGCTTCGTGAGAAGGATAGGTGGCAGTAGGGTACCCAAGCAAGCTGTTGTACGATGAACTGAATAAAGGGGCAAAGCATAAGTAGGATGACTATATATATATTCATTCAATAGTATTTATTGAGCGCTTACTATGTGCAGAGCACTGTACTAAGCGCTTGGGATGAACAAGTCGGCAACAGATAGAGACAGTCCCTGCCGTTTGACGGGCTTACAGTCTAATCGGGGGAGACGGACAGACAGAACAATGGCAATAAACAGCGTCAAGGGGAAGAACATCTCGTAAAAACAATGGCAACTAAATAGAATCAAGGCGATGTACAATTCATTAACAAAATAAATAGGGTAACGAAAATATATACAGTTGAGCGGACGAGTACAGTGCTGTGGGGATGGGAAGGGAGAGGTGGAGGAGCAGAGGGAAAAGGGGAAAATGAGGCTTTAGCTGCGGAGAGGTAAAGGGGGGATGGCAGAGGGAGTAGAGGGGGAAGAGGAGCTCAGTCTGGGAGCACAGCATAGCCTCAAACAATGTGATCTGGAAATGGACCAACGGGAGATCGCCTTAGCCGATACACTCTCAGGAGACCAGTATGACTTCTGACTCCCAAGCCCGGGCTCCTTCCACTGAGCCACACTGCTTCTCTATTATAGTACTGGGGAGGCAAGTGGTGTCCCTCAGTTAAGAATATCTTAGCTGTAATATGGCCAGAGGAATAACTGACCCAAGGTTCTCCTGGCTAAAGGAGAAGTTGGCAGTTACCGAGTGAGTCCTCCGTGAGGCGTTCAGATCGATCAATAATAATTATTGAGTGGCTACTGCGTACTAGGCTCGGCACTTATTCGGATGGGCCAGGAGTCCTCATCCACAGGGAATCCTCTTTTGGCCACACCCATTCTGATGCGGGTCAATCCTAAACCAGCTTCCTCACTGGATGGCCAAAATTCATTCAAGCGACAGCATTTATTGAAAACCTACCAGTAGTATTAGGCATTTACTGTGTACTGTGTTCCAGGAAAGAGTACAGAGGTGAGAATTAGACACACTCCCCAGCCCTCAGGGAGATCACAATCTAGGCATAAAAGTGGGGAGAGGGGACAGGCAATAGATGCATATGAAACGAAACGATAAAACCACTAAAACAATGTCAGGCAAGCCCTGCGCTGGGGATAGTACAACAGTAACAGGATCGTTTGTGGGGCAGGGAATCTCTGACGCAGTGTGTTGAGGCTGATAGTCAGCAGTGCTGGTGATAACCATAGGTTAGTTGATGGGGTGAAGAGTGGGAAGGCTTTTAAAGCAAATGAAAGAAGCAACGTGAGTGGCTGCAGCTGGGCTAAGTAAGGGAGCTCTGAGAAATGCTCCCGGCCGGACACTCAGGAATGGTTAGGTGAGGCTAGAGATGGACTAATACTAAACGTCTCTGTCTCGTGGCCATAGACAGCAGAGCTCTTTGGGGACAGGGAATGTGTCTACCAATTCTTTTATATTGTACTCTCCCAAGTGCTCAGTACGGTGCTCTGCACACAAACGTTCGATAAATGACTGACTGATTGAGGTGGCCGCTTTTGAATCGATAGACTCCTGGCCTGAGAGTTGGGCAGGCCAACCTCCCTTCAAGCCCTAACCTGAATTTGGGGGTCTTTTCATCTAACGATCCCTTCCTCTAAACAAGAGACTATCCAATTAAGGATGTGGTGTCCGCACATCGCGATCTACTCTTTCAGATGACTCTGGGAAGATTTTATGTTCTAGGTGTAATCTACCCATTACCCAGGACAAGCTGTAAAAGGTTCCTCCATAATTTGGCTATCATTAAACCATGAGAACAGCATTTTCCACATGTTGAAAATACTGTAACCTGTGGGCTGCAGCTTGCTTTTTCACTGCACATCTTTCAAACTAACTGCATATAGCACTTTATTTATAGTAATGAAAAAGAACTTAAAATCCAATTACATAGTTTGAAATTACATAGCTCTAAAATAGCTATGGAATAATTAAAAAAAAATACCCAGTATAACTATAGCAACTACTTGATATTACCAAACTGACTGACTTAATTTTCTTCAAACCACTGCTTTGGTATAATTTTCCCTACAGACTACTTTAGCCTAGTACACAGTTCAGATAATGTCTAAAGGAGTGAACAGAGCAGTTTAGAGCACTTTCCCAGGCTCCTTATTCACCCTTGTTTTGGATATTATGGGGAAAAAAATGAGCCTGTGAAGCTATAATTTTCTAGGACTTTGTTTTCTTGGAAGTTAGCTTAGTGAGAGGAACAGTAACTTTCAGGTGTTCCTGAGCTATTGTAGATGGAGGAGGAAGAGGTTACATTTTTAGGTCAAGGGGAAAATCTGTTTTTTACTGAATTTCTGGTTGCCATCATTTCCAGTGACTTTTCTCTCAGCAAGTTTCCAGTTTCCTGTGTTCCTTGCTCAGTGGAATTAGGACTTTGAAAGCAATTTCTCCAAATGGGGAATCCTTCATCAAATACCACACAATACAGCCAACTCACTTCTCGGTATTAACAGGGGACACTGATCAGATGGATATCTGAATACTCAGAGAGTTTTCCAACCTCAGTATAAAAACGGCATCAAGCTACTTCTCCGGAAAAACTCCTCCAGAGCTACCCACAAGACCACATGGGTGGACTTGAATTTCACCTTCTTCCTTACCTACTTCCCCCCTGATGGATATACAGAGTCAGAAGTGAAGAGACTAAAGCCAGGGAAAGGAAGATGATTAACAAAGGTCCTGGTAAATCCAAACCAGATAACCTACCAAGTTCCTTAATCAATCCACCAATCAATAGTAGTACCTGAACACCTTCTGTGGACTAAGCTAGAAGAAGATAAAATTTCTGTCCTGCAGGAGCAAAAAATGAAGCTTTGAAGGGCCTAATGACTAACCATTCCAGGTGCACAGCCTAAGAAGCAGGCAAGGGCAAGAAGCCTACATTTTTCTTTTACAGTCGGAGAACCGGCAGCAGAAGGAAGTGAATTTTGCCAAGTCACACCGTATCTAAGTTTAGTCAGTTCACCTATAATGGGTGTTTTCATTATACATTTTCGTTAGAAAGCTGTTGAGGAATTAAGAAATTACAGAAGCAGTGTGGCCTTATAGAAAGAGCATGAGCCTGGGAGTCAAGAGGATCCGGGTTCTAATCCCAGCTCCACCACTTATCTGCTGTGTGACCTTGGGCAAGTCACTTAACTTCTTGTGCCTCAGTTCCCGCATCTGTAAAACGAGAATAAAGACTGAGAACCCCCAACCTGATTAGCTTGCACCTACTCCAGCACTTACTTCAGTGCCTTGCACATAATAAGCTCTTAAATATCATTTTTTAAAAAAGGTCATCTCATATTACACATCGGGGAGTGTGAGATTCTTCAGGAACACAACCCCTCTTTATAGAGCTGACTGGGAGATGCTGAGATTATAGAAACTCCAGGGCACTGTTCTGTACCATGGAATCTTGTCCAGGACAGGGAATAGGGATGGATGGCTATCGACACCAGGACTCCTATCGTGTTCAACCACAAAGAGGATTGCATTTTTTTTTTTTACTTTGCTGAGATATATGTTTCCTTTCAGTTCAAAACGATTATTGAAATTACATTAACCACAACACATAAAACGTGCATGTTTTTATATTGGGTCAGTATAGTAACAATTAAAAATTCTCATGTTGCAATAGAGCAAAATGAGTTAATCCTTGCCAAAACAGACTCCTGGCCATGAGACAAAAACATCTATCTTTCTAGTCATATTAATAATCTTCATATTGTATTAATGTAACTTTGGCCTTTAATGCACCTGGCATAATTGAACAAGATTTTCAGTACTAAGAGATATGTATTCTTTATACATACGAAGGATGATAAGTTGGAGTTACTGTGGAAACAGTGACTTTATTTTTTATTCAAAAACAGTGAAAATAGGGGGATAGATGGGGAAGACAGGAGATTAGGCAGGGAAGGCTTCCAGGAAGAGATGTGATTTTAGTTGGGCTTTGAAGACGGGGAGAGTAGCAGTCTGTGGCATGTCTGCCTTTCTCTCCCATTAGACTGCTCCTTGGGAGGAGGGGCCTTGTCTTTCACACACGAAAATAATGTTACCAAAATAAAACCTAAGATCAGTGAACCTAATCTTGACATAAACACTGCCCACTAGGGCTGGGAATATTCATGCAAAATGGATATATGAGGGCATCCCAGTTGCTATCGCTGCTGGATAGCAAGAGTTTATCCTGGATAGGATCAATTATCCTTGGTGGATATATGAATTAAGCACTTAATACAGTGCTTTGCACACCGTAAACTCTCAATAAATACAATTGAATGAATCAACAAGACTGTTGAACCACTTCGAAGTTCAAGGCCACAGGGGGCACATAAAACATTTGGGTTAGGCCCATTCTGTACCCAATTATTCGGTATGTTGACAAAAGGCCACTGGAGGCTGCAGCTGTTAAACATCCAAACGTCCCCTGTGATTTACCTGCCTGACCCATGGTTCGGTTCACTCCCTGGACGACTATGGGCCCCAGTGGATCAGACCCCAGGTGGATAATCCCTGAGCCCCTTGGGCCCTGTTCCAGCCCACCAGAAACATACACATTGATATCCTAACAAAATATCGGTCAGAGGTTCTATTTAACTTGGTTTTATTTTAAATACACATAAATAGGGATTTGGGTTTCAGACTAGGGCACACAATACACCAAAGTTGCTGTAAATGCACATCTCCTTATGGACATTTTAAAAAACCACAATGCATCTGGATTGCGTCCTGTACCGTTTCTACTGCGTGGCTGTTTTTTCTACTGGGCTTCTTTTCGGAGAAACTACTTCCTTTCCTTCCTGCTTTGAACACGTTTATTATTCCTCTTCCGATTCCAGTTCAATTAGTGCCTGGCTTGCACGCATGAACTATTTTGAAATTGACAGCTCTTCTCAGAGCACTGGTCTGTATGACTGTAAGCCCTGAAATGGGGATGGTGTCTCCAGGGGTAGTTCTCCCTGACATTTGGGGATCCTGTGGCACCCAATTTTGGGGTTAGTAGTCTCATGGGCAGTTGACATTTGTGTGTTCTGTTACTTGGTTTGCAACTGTAAATTACTCATATTCAAACACGCAACTGTGAGTAATTTCTGAAATCCTTGCTGGGTATTCTGCATACATAATTTTCACTTTCAAATCAAAGCTGTAACATTTACAAACCTCCGTGTGCTTTGCATGTTGAAGAACTCTGTCTCGGCTATTTACAGGGCCTAATTGCTGGGGGACAAAGGAGTTTCATCTCTTTTCAACATTAAAGAGGAAGATAGCAACTGTAATGTAGGTGGCATAATGTAACGGAGGCTTCTTGAGGAAAACAGAAATAATTACCAAATTGAGCCATGGGTTAGACTGTGAAGACTGTAGAACGGCATCAGGGTAAAAGATAGCTTTGAAGAGGGTTATTAATTTCTTCATGTCTACAATCACTTGTCCAGAAATGGACAAGAAATGGGCTGAAGATGCCAGACATAACTTTTCTGGCTTGTAATCCTCCCTTTTATATAGACCAGCAAATTGAAATTAAGTTGAATTAGCACCATTTTGTTTTCATTTACTCTCACAGTACAAGCTGTTTAATTGAACTTGGGGACCGGATGAAAGTTAACTCAGACTACACATTACTCCTCGAATGCGTGCAAAATCAATTAGAGACTCCTCAAGACTCGCTGAGGAAAAAATCTCTCTCCTTCACCCAGATTAAGTAAACCTAACTGAAAACTTCTACAAATGTTTAGAATCTAGTTGACTGCTACCATTGACTCCTCACTGATATCTGTTGTCATATCTACTTTTGTAACAGCCCGTCCCAATGGGCATCACTGCAGTCCAGAGCTGCCACGACAGGGGACGGAGTCCAAAGAAGCTCAAATAACTCAACGGCTGGTGCTGGCACATGTGCGTTCTGTTGGGATTCCTAAGCCTCGCCCCCCGTGCTGTTTGTCGGAAAGTATGAACACTTACAGATAGGACGACGCTGCTCTGTGACCGGAGAAGAAGGAAAAGGGATAGAATTTGGGGATTGTTCCGACGGAGCATTTCTAGCACCCCCACGATGACTGTGACTGAATCGAGGATGCCTGAGACTGCAGGTACCACACACCAAAGACAAATCCTTTGCTTTGTTCTTGACATGTCAACCATAAATATTTAGATGCATTAAACTGACAAACCTCGAGCTAGACTGGGATACTGTTCCTCAGAGTGGTCCCTCTGACTTGTACTGAAATGCTATTTTATTATTATTTACAACAGTAATGTTCAATAAACCCTAACTCCCTGTCCCTATAGCAACTTTATGTGGCAGGGATGCTATTTCCTCCTCCTTTTGCAGTAGAACGTTGCCACAAAAGCAATGGTAATTCAGGTCACTGTCCTCTTCTTCATTAATACCACTGAGACTAACACTTGGGTGTGTGTTTTGATTATTCATCCAGGAGCTAGGTTCTCAGAGACGTAGAGAGGCAGGCACAAACGTGTGATTGCTTTGATGGGTGCAAATTAAGAGGGCATGTGTAAATTGTGAGTAGGTGTGTTGACTCTGGGTGTGTGAAAGAAACGATGACAGGAGAGTCTGATCCCATGTCTTGAAATCCACTGTTTTGAGTTCTGATCCTGCTTCTGCTGTGAAAGTTTGTTACCAGAATTTAGTTAGTGGTACCTCTCCATTTCCCATGGTAATGAACTTCAAATACTACAATCAGTAATAACGAGGAGGAATTAACAAGATAAGAGTAAAATAATGATAACTGTGGTATTTGTTAAGCACTTAGTACGAGCATACGCGGTCCTGCACGTGGGGAGAGATGTACTACGATCAGCTCTCCCTGATTAAGTTCCGACCCTGAGCCACCCCTTAAGTCACTCAACCATCTCTGCCCTTCCTTCCACCCTCCTTAGCACTCAGGTATAAATGTGTACTTAATTATTTATTTTGACCACTCCAGTTGCATATATTTATATGTTTGTCTTCCCATTAAAGCATAAGCTCCTAGTGGGAAGGGAAAAGTCACTTTGCTGTCCTGTCTACCCGAGAGGCTAGTGCAAGGTACTGAACGAAATATAAATGCTGTGGCTACCGCTACTCTTTTTTAGATTTAGCCCTCCTATTCTCCGGAACAAGTCAAACTCCCAGATAAATCGTTTCCAGTTACATGCACTGAAAGTTTAAATTGCTAAGAGCTTTAAGCGGGTGCCATATCTAAAAAAGGATCTTCCCTTCCCAGTTCTGTAGGGGGTATTTAGTGCATTCCTGGCACCATGTTGGCTACCTTCCCTGAGAAGCAATTTAGTCAGTTCATGCCTTATTAGACAACAAGTAACTTACAACGGCTACACAGTTAGCTTTCAAGAGAAGTCCTTTCCAACCCAATTCTGGTGCTTGCCCTTGGTTTGCATACTGTCTCCCTCCAGAACTCACCTTCTCTTAAAGGTGGAAGGGAGCTAAAGACACAGGTGTGATAGTGTAATGGAGCATAAGCCTCTTTGCCGGCTATTGTACCAGCCAGAGTTTCCCTGATTTATTTGCTGAACTACTCAAGAAAATAATTCAAGAAAATCAAGCTCTGATATGACTCTCACCACCAAGGACCTGATCCTCTTTCTGTTACTGTAAAAGAGCCAGTTATTGGGAATCACAGCAGAATCCACACTAGCTCACTGACTGAATGAAACACAGACTAAGGACGGTGTCAGTCAATCAATCAATCGATATGAACTGAGGGCTTACTGTGTGCACAGCACTGTACTAAGTACTTGGGAGAGTACTATGAAATAGAGTTGGTAGTCACAGTCCCTGCCCACAAAGCAATTACAGTCTAGAGGGGAAATACAGGAGCTTTCCATAGCTTCCCATCGATTTATTCATTTTTCCAACCCCTTGCTGTTAACAGTTGTAATGCTGCTTTTCTTCCTGCCCCCACTGTAGGTATACAGCATGGCTTAATGGAAAGAGCACGGGCTTGGGAGTCAGAGGACATGGATTCTAATCCTGGCTCCACTAATCTGTTGTGTGACCTTGGACAAGTCACTTAACTTCTCTGTACCTCAGTTAGTGCATCTGTAAAATGGGGATTAAAAGTGTGAGCCCCATGTGGGACAACCTGATTACCCTGTATCTACCCCAGGACTTAGAAGAGTGGTTGGCACATAGTAAGCACTTAGCAAATATCACAATTATTATTATTCTTCAGTCTCTCTGCCCATCTCCCTCATTTAATTTAAAGCTTACTGCAGAGTGGAGCAACGTCTCTGACTTCTACTGTCTACTCCCAAGTGCTCAGGACATTGAGGATGTTCAGTAAACAATTCTGAGTAAATGAGGGCATGAATGAAGCAACCTTACCCACTTTACAGATAGAAAAGCTAAAGTATAGAAAAGTTCAGTTTGCAAAACAAGCTGGTGAGGAAACACAAGTTTAAAATCCCAGAATCCTGGTTTTTTAATCAGCATGAAAACCATTAGATGTCTTAATGCCTTCCATCAGTTTCCAGTTTTAGGTCTAATGGTTTGGTCTGTTTTTCCTGGATTAGTATTGTCCGATCCAAAAACCAGTTACGTGGGGATGTTTCATTATTTTCTTCTTCTTCAGAGTGTGCTTGAAATTAAGATAACCTCTGATCAATCTTTGCAGGTTCTACTTAGAGCATTTTAAATTATTCTACTTTTCTGTCTTTCTTTTCCCTCTCGGGTCCTCCACAAACAGCTGCTTCGCACAAATTATTTTCATGACTGATGGCAGAAAATTAAAAGGAAAATTTGTGTTGAGGCAAAGCGCTTAGGCTGTTGGGACCTCTGCAAAATGGCTCCCCATTGGGGCCAGTATCTCCTGCATTATCTGACAGTTCGTCTTTACACAACCGCCCCACAGAATGGCCTTTTAAAACCACGGAATTCTAAAGAGACATTCTGCATCTGCAGGGTTGCAGGATGTGTAAGTTTATTTTAGGCTGCTGAAGAATGCAACTTAATTCAAGATTAGCCAATTCTATAGCTTCCCTCCCTGGGTTTAACATTCCAATGCCTTCGGCCCTGAGAGCAGGCTGGTGACAATAGCACACTGTGGGCTTGAGGCAGTCTGGGCTAGGGTAGCTCCGTTTAGAACTGAGCATGCTGTGTTGACCGGGCTGTCGAGAGGAAAAGTCACTGTGGTGACAGGTGCTGCCTGTAGTGGATGGACTACTTTATGAGAGAACACATTTTTTTTTTCTAATATGAGTCTTTTGCCTCTTTCTGAAAACAAACCAGGAATTCAGATGTCAAACTTGGACATTTTCCCATACTAATGTATCCGTAATTGCTCAGACACAACATTCATGATGAGTTGGAATGAGAAAGGTGTTTGCCTACTGTTTGGGGAGTTTATGCAATGTGGTTTATTGTCAGGCTTCCTTCACTGCCAGGGTAAAAATCATATTAACTCCCAACAAATGTTTTTTTTTCCATTTTCCCCTGACCAAATACATATCTTTGGTTTCAGAAACATCCCTCCTGCAAAGGTGCAAGAGAATCACAAAATAACAAGAATGTGGGCAAAAAAGAAAATGAAAATAAGGTGAGGCAGTTCTTAAATATATTTGTAATTCATGAGTTACAGATGCTAGAAATTAAGAAATAAATACAGAAACAAACTGAAAAGCCCTAAATGATTCATCCATTCATAAGGACTTAAACAAGAGCGATAGTCTAGTCAGTTAAGAAGTCTACGTCAGATGGACGTCAAAAGATGCTGGGAAGGAACCCTTAACATCCAGCTACGTGTCCCTCAGTGGAGTGCAGTGGGTTTTTTAAGTATCAAAATATTAGTTATAATCGTGGGATCTGTTCAGCACTTACTATGGGGCAAAAACTATACTAAACGCTGGGGACAGATACAGGATAATCCAATCAGACACTATATTAATATTCACTTTAATGAAATTTACATGCTTATTTTGTATAAAACCCTGAACAGGGATACCAACTCAGATCTCTAGACTACAGGGGGCTGAATACAGACATGCAAAGAAAGAAATATGGGAATATTCAGTAATAACAATGCGACAATAATAAAAGCAGCAAGTACGTTACTGCTGGAACAGTCCCGATCCTCCTCACGGCCCTGGGTCCAACATCACAACCTTTCCGCACAAACAGGTTGTGGGTTTAGGGAGGAGGAGACACTGTTTCATGGACCCAGAACTCAGAGAGGGAGGTAGCTCCAGGGGCTTGCAGATTTCATACCATCAGGGAGGTTTTATGGCATTGGTTTGCCACTCAGGGCCATTTCCCCCAACCTGCCTAAACCATCCCCTAAAATTATCACTCTTTCCTGTGGGGAGATATTTCCTCAAGCCTCACCAGCAAAACTACAGAGACAACTTGCATATGGGGATGAAGGAATAAACCACTATCCGGCCCCCAAAACGGCATGAACTGGGTAACTCCCAAACTCGCATTTGGCAATTTCAAGCTGTTAAGTCACCAAGAAGATTAAAACCTGATGTTTCTTTAGTTCCAATTTTAGACCTACATTAGTCTTTTATTTACAGTCAGTCTACATTGGTCCCTTACTCTTACCGAAAACAGCAGGCCGAGGATCCTATCAGAGCCTTAGTGCTTGATCCCTCCATTGGCTTTGACTGCCCCAGCAATCTTCACCTTATTTATCTATCGCTGGGTTCCTATCACCTCTTCAGCCCTATCTTACACTTACAGATTGTTCATTTATGTCGATTCTTAGCTAAGTCAAGGTTAGAGTACCAGATACTCAGAAATTGGGGTCCCCCTCTGGAGTCAGGCTGTTATGGACAGGTGCTGGGCTGCCAATTAGGCTATTTTAAAGCAGCATGATGAGCTATATTTCTCAAGCTGCAGCAATAAAATAGCCTAATGCACGCAGAGTCCCCCACTTTTCTCTCATCTGCAGTAGCCTGGGTGAGGCTGGGGACTCAAACACTAGCCCTGCAACAAGATTTGCCTACTCTGACTGCACCTGCTCGGCATAAGTGCTAACTTCCCTAACTTTTTCCTTGAGTAACCCATTTCAAGGCTCTAATCTATTTACTCAACCCCTTTCTCAGCCTAGTGATATTTTCAGCCTGCACAATTTCTTGTGGGAACTAATTCCATATGCTTACCACCTGCCGTGTGAAAAAGTGTTTTCTTTCGTTTATGGAACCAACAGCATCACTAAGCTTCAGTGAATGTACTCTTTCCCTCCCATCCCCGTTAAGCAGATTCCCTGCAGGGGTAAGTAAGAAGGAAGCAGGATGGGGGAGAAGGAGGGAAGGGAAGAAAGAGATGACACATAGGAGAAGAGGTACTGTTACAATAGAGAAGGTTTTCTGCCAGGGCCTTTTAGCTGAGATATGAAACAACTTAGGAGGATTGAGCCTGCTGGAATTTGGTGCTGAGTTGCTAGGGTAAAGGATACAGTGGAGACAGTGAGAGATGGTCGAACCCAAATCAGAGGAATGAAAGGGAGGCAGTGGGATCACCCCTGGGGGATGACAAGATGAAAAAGTTTTAGAAGGCTTGAGATGGGAGTCCAGATTCAGTGTTGGGTATCGACTGGCCAGTCTGGTCTGTCTGCCCTGTCAAAGATCATTATAAACCTAAAGCTAGAATGTTCTTGCTGTTTGAAGGGTGGCCAGATGACTATACTGGACATTACAATTTTCAGGTGATCTGTCTCCTGCCCTGCTTGGATATGGCACCAGCCCCTCTATGACCAGTATTTTTTATTTTCAGTTCTTTCTGCTGAGTTCCCTGTCTCGGACACGGTGCCTGAGTTCAGAGGGACCTGGACGGGGAATGTAAAGGCACTGGAGCTAGTGGGACGGCCACAGGACTTCAGGGAAAATGCTTCAGGTTTGGGTGAGATAAGTGGATTTCCACAAAATGACGTGTACGTTTGCCCAGAATAAAGCATGTGATGCCTCATATTTCTAATTCTGGCTCTACCATCTGCCTGCTGAGTTACCATGGCTATGTCACTTAACTTCTCTATGCCTCAGTTTCCTCATCTACTTAGTAGAGCTGCTTCTCTAGAGAAGGTGTTGTAGAAGGGAAGGAGAAGAGAGTGAAGATATCTCCATAGGGACTCTGAGAGAAAAGAGAAGGCCGTGATTCCTTTGCCTATAACAATTTCATTCCCTTCAAGCATTTTTAAAGCCTGAAAGACAAGTTTTCTAAATCCAAAATGCATCAACATTGAAGAAGAGTCTACTCACCCTGTAAAGGGGTACACATACACACACACACACACACACACTTTGGCTTACTGTCAGGATCAGCTGTGGGAGGGACCGATTGCTGCCCCAACAATGGAGCTTTCTGGAATGTCAGTTCAGGTTCAGAAATATTGATGGTCCTGGTTCTATAATTGCATCATGAAAAGTGTCACTCTTTAGGAATGACAGGCAGTATTTTTGCTACTGGTGATTGACAAGAATAGAAGTTGTTTTGGTACCTGAACATCTTTATTAGATGTGTAAATGCCACTTGGATATTATTCTGGGACTTTGTTTTTTAAAGTCAAAAGAAAATGAAGTCTGTGGATTCATTCCAAGTACCTTGTAATATAAGGAATTACAAGTCACATAAATGTGGTATGAATACTTATTTGGGGAACACCTGTTTGCAAGCAAAAGACATTGCTCAAATAAATTCAAGAGTAATACTGCAATCAAGAGACAGCATTTAAAGACAGATATCTTGAAAGTAATAGTTTGCATTCGTAGACAATGGAAAAGATTACTGAGCACAGACCTTTGCAATGAACTCCTGGGTTGCTTTTGTGGACAACATGTTTTTGAAGTCCCTGTTCATTTTGCTTCTAAGCATTTCCAGGAGATTAGCTGGTCGCTCATGATCAGATGAGTGAAAAGCCCAGGCAAAAAGTACTACTCCATCATCTAAGACTTCCCCCAGTTTCCCTCCACCTTGCACAAGAATAAACAGTGCTAAACATGCATGAAAATAAGCAGCAGACAGTAACAGAGTTGCTGGAAATTTTCAGCAGATCCTGAGGTTATTCACAAGGAGGTCTTCTGGGCCCCCTGTACCTCTTGACTACAGTCTTCCGATTAAAATATCTCCCTTGGCCCTATTTTAAAACTATGGCCCTGGGTGAAATAATTAACTTTGGATCTTTTTATAAAACAATTTTGATTTCTCTGTACTTGTCAGGTTTCCTTTTACCGCTTTAGTATATAATCCAAAGTTAATTGGTTCACCTTCTGCATAATAATAAGTGTAGAATTTTGAGTACATTTGCAATAAGAGAATCCATTTTGGCAAGCCCAAGGGCCACTCCAAACTCACTGATTTTTAAATTTCAAGCTCTCTGAGGTTCAGGTTCCACTAGTCCCAGCTGTTAAATGATTTGGAGGATTATTTTAAATTGAGAACAGGAGAACAGAGTTTATCCTGTGCAGGACTCTCCAATATTGAAGTAAAAATCAAATTACTTGTAACTATGATAGGTGGTATCTAAAAATGAATACCATTTAATATAAATACACTTGCACAGACTAGGTAATAAATTATACCAGGTGGCTCAAAAGGGCTGGTTATTTTATTCATTTTTCTATATGCTTACCTATTTTAATAGAAACAGGCTGGGACTTACTTGCAAGTGGGGGTTAAACTAGTAAGTGGAATTTCAGCTGGGATGTAAGTCAGTATGAAAAGTTATGATCCTGGGCTTCTAGATCTTACTTAGTATCTTTTGAGGTAGATTTGTGGGAGTCCCTATGTGAAATGGGGATGACAGTCTTAGAGGTGAGTCAAGTGGCCTTTCAATTAGTTTTGTGTCAGATAGTCTGGCTCTCAGCTGGTAAGACCCCTGTTGGAAACATTCACGACAACAGATACCTTTGTTGGATTATTTCTTGCTTTCTGGTGATTCTTTTTGCCCCATGAAATCACTGTCCTGGGAAATATCTTCAAGAAGAAATTTGCAAATGTTCCCCCAGGAAGAAAGTCACTGCTCCTCTCCTCGACCCAGCCGATGCCAGGATGAGGGCTCACCACTCCCAAGTTGTAAAATGATCAGGAATCTGCTTTGTGATGCCAAACTGGCATAAGAAAAGCTTCTCCAGAAAGCTGCTTCAAGAAAAACCTAAGAAAGCTCATTGAGCTTAAAACAAATACAGCTGAAGACACATTTTACAAACTGGCATAAGAAAAACTTCTCCAGAAAGGTGCTTCAAGAAGAATCTGAGAAGGTTAATTGAGCTTTAAAACTAATACAACTAAGGCCAAATTTTAAGTTGAGAGTTCCTGAACCACAAATCTCTTCAATCTATTTTTCAACAAAACAATCTGGGTTCAAGAAGTTAAAGAAAACACATATTTAGGATGGTACTAACCCAAACACCCTGAAAAAGAGCTTCCAATATCCACCCAAACAAAACCACAGACAAAGCTGCACTGTTGCTAGGGCTTTCTGGGAACACTCTTGCGTTAAATGAATAAAAGACTTGCCATGAAAAGACAGACCAGTTTAAAAGCTAAGGAAATAAATACTTGGAAAAAAAGTAAAATTAATTCTGTTTTTTGCTGGATGCATTCTCTCTCATATTTTGTTTTGTTTTAAATACAGGTTAATGCTGCCACTGTGCCTGTCTTTTCTCCACATCCTAATGGAAGAAGCGACCAAGTCTTGAATCCATTTCATGCCTTTCATTAATCATTACCAATTCCTCACAGTATTTCACTTTGGACATAAAATGTGCTTATGATCTCTACTTTGATGTATTGATTTCTCATACAGATTTCTCATACATCTAAAGTCAGCTTAGCTATCCTGATGCTTTTCCCCCAGTCATTTAGTTTGATGTTTGGATTTTAGAGTCCACAAGTGCTCATTCACATCACCACTCTTCTCCACCCTCAGGTCATGCAGACTGGGAAGCTCTTTCAGGATAAATCAAACTGTTTTCTCTCTACCCCCTTTAAAACCCAAATAAAAAGCTCTGTGGCCTTTTGTTTCCCCCCTTCCATGAAAGACCCACCTCCTCTTTCCATTCCCATCCTTTGTGTTTTCAGATCAGGGATCTCTGACCCCTTTTTCATCATTCAATTCTCTTCGCATGCTAGTATGAAAATGGGTGAAATGAGATTTCTCATTGTGTTTCTTTCCCCTTCTCTCTGCCTTCATGTTTGCTGGAGCTGCGGTGAATAGACTGGGAAGCAGGAGATAACATTTACTAACACTGCCTCAGTGCATTCATTTTTACTAAAGACAAAGAAAAGGACACTATGTGATTGCAACAGTGTGATGTAGTGTGATCCAGACATCAGATTTTCTTTCTGTCTTAAATGTTTTACTCTAAGTTTGCATTCCCTGTGAAAAGAGTTTTAATGAGCACGACATCCTTCAAAAATCTACCTAAAAGAAAGAACTGTGTATCTGAGAGACTGTTTCCCATACACGAAAGCCCCAAATCTAATGTTTTTGTGGGTAAGTGGGCATCTCTAAGTGGGCATCTTTTATTCTAAGTTTGCATTCCCTGTGAAAAGAGTTTTAATGAGCACGACATCCTTCAAAAATCTACCTAAAAGAAAGAACTGTGTATCTGAGAGACTGTTTCCCATACACGAAAGCCCCAAATCTAATGTTTTTGTGGGTAAGTGGGCATCTCACACTTGGACAATAATTTACTCCATAAAAGCTACACTTAAATCTTGGGGAATCCTATAATGTGTCAAATTTGTGCCAGACCAGTTTCCCTTACCCTGTTTCTATATTTTTGTTTTATCTTTCTGTGTACTACCTTACTTTTGTGCCTATAGAATTTCCTTCTCCTTTATAGGAAGGTTTTTCCAATTGTTCTTGCTAGCAACCCCACTCAAATTAGTATCATGTGTAAATGTGGTTAGCCAGTCTCAATTCCTTCACCCAAGTTGTCAATAGTCAATCAGCAGTATGTACTAAGTGCTTGCTGTGGGCAGAACATTGTTCTAAGTGCTTGGAAGGGAACAGTAGAGTTTGACAAAGATTGAATGAGACACCTTTCCCTGCAACCCAAACTTTCTATACACCTCCCAATCCTCCCCATCACAAATAATAATAGAAAACAACCAAAAATAGCATCTCTGGATTAAAAAATAAAGTAGCTCAGAGAGCCACCTCCCCTTGAGAGAAATTCCTTTGCTTTAATACGCGTTTGTCAGTGCAGGAATAACTGCAATAATAACAACAACATGTGCATCTGGAGTTTGTATTCCCCAAAGGATACTAAAGGATACAAAAAAGAGAAAGGAAAATGGGGTCCTAAACACTTATAGTGCTTTGCGATGGTCTTCATGCATAATGCATAGCACGAGATTATAAAAATGTACCCTTTGGTGTCTTTATTCAACAGTAAAGACTACAGCAGGTAGCAATATTGTGGAAGAACCAAAAGTAAAATTTAACGTTTTACAGGAAAATCTTCATGCAGCGTTTTGTTCCCTTGGGCCTGCCTCTTCTAAAGAGAACCAGATAAAGTATGTCTATATTGAACAGAAACCTGGGATTGCTCTTGAATTATGGAGCTGCAGAAACTAAATCCTTCATATTTCAGTGGGAAAAGAAAGACGGAGTCAACCTGCTTCTCTACTCTGAAGCCTGGACCCACGGGCTCGGGGCAGCTACAGCTATTGTCACCTCCCTCCATCGTCCCCTTAGCCTCTCCTCCTGTACACAGGGAGGGAGATTCTGGATGACCACCAGAATCCAAAGCTTCATGGCCATCCTGCCTAAACTGGGACATCTGGTCACATCCTGAAAGCTTGGGCTTCTTTAAGATCTGACAAGTCCTGCCACAGCCTCGCCTCCTCTCCTTAAACCTGCTGACTCCTGCACACCAGGTATATTTTTGAGGACAGTTTTACCAAGTGGGTGACCTAGCACATTCTGCAGTTACTACCGTCCTCAGTGTCTCTGATTCTGCTTTAGGGTTACCACTGAATCTCCTGACAGAAATTTTTTGCGGTCATGGGATTTCAGGAGGGGGAGGTTCCCAGTGTTCTTTGGGAACCCATTCCAGTGCTTAAGAACTTAATGAGCAAGGGGCTTTTAAACATGGCTTCCTACTCTCTACCAGTATCTCAAAACATAGCAGTTTGCTGTCACATTTGGAGAAGCTATTTTCATCTTGTTGTGTTATCTCACTCACGGTAGTGTAGTGTAGTTTATATAAACTGGTTTACACTCTCTGGAAGGATAAACTTTCCAGAGTTAATGCAACCTCCTTTTTAACTTTCTGCTGAAATCATTTTTGTTTTCCTTTGCCTGCGATGTTTCCAAGTGTTGTCCTGGCTAGGATTAATCGCCAAATCTCCTTGCAGTTTTTTCAAGATTAAAAGGCACTATCCCTGCCACCCTAAACAAAATACCTTATTTAGGAGGTCACATTCTACCTAAATTTCCCACAGTTTTATAGCATACGGATAGTCAGCGTGATCTACTGAATAGACAGGTTAGCAGTCACAAGAGGAGGGTTCAAATCCTGCCTCTGCCAATGACCTGCTGGGGAACCTTGGACAGGTCTCTTAACTTCCTTGAGTCCCTCAATTCTCTAACCGGTTTAAAGGAAAAAACATCCTTATTCCTCCCTACCTCGTAGGGGCATTATGGGGAGAAATGTAATGATAATAATAATAGCAGTATTTGTTAAGTGCTTACTATGTGCCAAACATTGTACTAATTGCTGGGGTAGATAAGTTAATCAAGTTGGACACACAGTCCCTGTCCCCAGTCTTAGCAGTAGTCCGAATATGGTAATTTCTGGCACAGGGCTTTGGGAAATAAAAATGCTGGGCAAATTAAATCTTTCCAACTCAATAGCCAGGTTAAATACCCCTCTTTTACATCATCATCATTATTATCATTATTACTTTTGTTAAGCATTAACTTTGGGTCAAGCACTCTTTTAAGCACTGGGATAGATATAAGTTAATCAAGTTGGATACAGTCCTTCTCCCACAGTTTAAGTAGGAGGGAGAACAGACAATAAGTTCCCATTTTACAGAGGAGGAAACTGAATCAGAGAGAAGTTAAGTGACTTGCCCATAGTCATCCAGCAGGTTAGAACCCAGGTATTTTGGCTCCCAGGCCAGTGTTCTTTCCACTAGGCCACACTGCTCC
Source organism: Ornithorhynchus anatinus (assembly GCF_004115215.2). Lineage (NCBI taxonomy): Eukaryota > Metazoa > Chordata > Mammalia > Monotremata > Ornithorhynchidae > Ornithorhynchus > Ornithorhynchus anatinus. Next base: position 9,176,802 of record NC_041747.1, on the reverse strand, counting down.
TCACTATTTATTAAAATACTGACTGAAACCAGATCCAACCCGGCTTCTTAAGAGACTAGACTGGAGATCTTCCGACAATCCCAATGCACTGTTGAAGATCTTGACCCTTTCTTTTGTGGGCTCTCGTGAGCTTGTCAGTCTAAGCTCTGAGCTCATTCAAATTAATTTTTCAACTTCTTTTCATGAGATTCTGTACCAACTGCTTTATTACAATCCACATAAAATCAAGCCATGTGTAGGCCAAATGTGTGATCCCATCAAAGGATTAAATCTCATTTCTTAGCATTTTTTTCTTCTGTAATTGAGAACAGAGTAGCTCATATCAAACAATCCTAAACATCTTTTTTGGAGGTTCCTGATTTTCCTTGTCAGGTGAAATCTGAAGGGCAGAATTTTGACATTAGACCTAAAATATAAACTGTTACTCAACTGCTAGTTGAAAGAGCATTTCTACTGAGAGACTCAAGGAATGAAGTTAGAAGATTAGAACCAACATAGAAAAGGAATTATGAGTTATTTCCCAAGTCTCACTTTGTAAAAACATTGGGTTTCATGGGAGGGGCAGGGAGTAATCAAACAGTATTGGGCTAAAGATTTTCTTTAAATGATTCCAATTCTAATTAAACATAATTGAAAGCCCTTCTACAACTTTTTAAAAAATAATTTTGCATTGTATTGAACCTCAGAATCCTGGTTCACCGAAATGTATGAAGTCAGCAAGCTCTCGGGTTAGAGCTTATTCACATAACTTACCTAAATTTGCAAGGTGGAGGACTACCTCTTTTGTTCTAATAATCTATCCCTAAAATAAATTTCTATAATGATTTTCTCTGAAGGTGAATTCAGATGCTACATCTTTGGGGGTACACTGTTTGCCAGTCATTCAAAGGGCTTATCAGACTTCATTTGTTTTTCCTTATCTCTTCCCATCTCTTTTCAGTTTCCTCTCTTCCTTTTCTCACCCCTTCCCTCTCTCATTCTCTTCTCTCCTCCTTTCCTTTCTTGTATTTGCTTCTCCCTCCTCTGCTCTCTCTTCTCTCTTCCTCCCCGCTCACTCTCTTTCAGAAATTGGATATGTGAGGAACCCAGGAACACACTAATCACAACTCCTTTTAGAATGGGGTGATGATACTTGCCTTCTTCCTCTGCTCAAAAGCCACAAACTTTTTAATCTCTCTGAAAGAAGTGGGGGTTTTTTTTGATACCTAATAAATATCAGCTAGTGTGCTGTTGGGTGGACTCCATCGGAGCAAGAAACAAGCTATGATGAGCCATGGCTACTCTCCAAGAGAGGACATTCCTCCTGGTTGCAGGTTAGACAGTTTTTGCCTCTTAATTTCAGGTAGCAACAGAATAGATATGGCATTTTTCAGAAAACAGTGACAATTTGACTGGAAGGGGAAGTTCACGCTGAGAAAAAAGGGGGAATGATGTATTTTTCCTCTTTTAACTGGAATCATTAATTGCAAAAATAACAGGCTCTGTCAGCAGGAGATTAAAAGTTATGTAATCCATGAGTAAGGCTACCAGGGGACAAAACTACGTTAGGCAGAATTTACTGCACTAAGGGAAAGGCAGAGTTCCGTGGATTTAATTGTTTCGATCTCTAGAAATGGATGTACTGATGGCCTGTTCCTTTTGTTTCGATACAGTTGCTGAGGGATAAATCTCCGAGGGGCTGAGAGTTCAGACTCAATTCAATGTAATCCCTCCCTTTGCCCCACCTCCAAGTTTAGGTCATTATCCAAACCCTCCAGATCACTGAAGCCTACAGTTTAGACTACAAATCTCAAGAGAACAGGTTTTCTCATTAAATTTTCTTGTTCTGCCGGATTCTCATCACCCCAAGACACCTTTCTCATCCTATCCATAGAAAACAGAGTCAGGATAATAGGGGGGAAATGTGGAACTGTGCTTTTTTGACTCTAATGAAAAATTTAATTCTGATGGATTTCTGAAGGAAGATTCTCAGGGAAATTCTTCATGTAACTTATTCTTTGTTCCTTGTTAACAATGTGCTAAAAAGCACTTCCTTAGAATTTCATAAACTCTTTCATTAGTTAGGTCAAAGCTTACACACTTGGCTTTAACCTTTTATTAGTTTTGAGAATGAGGATCACACTGCATCCAAGAGATTTAGAATGAAAATGGAACAAGTGTTCTGGGATCAGGGGGTGCAATCTCGCTGGTGAAACACTCACCTACCCTTCACGAACTACAAGTCGATCAATTTGGCTTTGGGGACTATTTCACATTATTAGTTACATTGTAATCGGGGTTTCTGCTGGAGAAAATGTGGGGGTGACCTTTCTGTGAACCAGGAAAAACTGGATGAATTGTATTACCTTCCACTGAATTTTCTATTTGAATGCCAATCCAATAAGTACAAAGGGGAGGCTCAGGTGGCATAAGCATAATAACAATCATCGTGGCACTTGTTAAGTGCTTACAAAGAGTTTGGTAGGGCCAGGTTAACAGGAGTGCATCGTGGATGAAAAAAAAATTAAAAAGAGTGGTGAGAGGAACATCTGCTTCACAACAAATCCCAATTCAAAATGCCAACTGACCACTAACCCCGGCCACCTTCCTATCAAGGTGGCCTGGGCCCCAGGGATTTAAGCAGCAGCGACGCAGAGCCTCTACAAATTTTAGAACCTGTGGAAGCTCTGGATGTGAACGGATTCTCGATGACCTGGGCAGCAGCACCCTGAGGCCCCTTCGAGTCTCCTTTACCGTCAGACTTGTTAAGTCTCAAAACTGTCTTTTCTGTTGCTTTTGCTTTTATATCATTTCATCCTTCCTACTGCCAAACGCCTCCACAACTTAGTCTTTCATTACGAGCCTCTGGAGGGCCAAGGACCGTGTCTGTCAACTGTGCATTTTTTCCCTCTGCTTAGTACTACGTTCTCCCCTCAGTAAGTGTTTGTTACTGAGAATCAGCAACACAAGAAAGTTGCTGAAGAAAAATATTTGAAGAGAGGGATGGGCAATCAATCCATCAATTAATGGTATTTTAGTGCTTCCAGAGCACTGTACTAAGTGCTTGGGAGGGTACAATCTAACAGAGTTGGTAGGTACATTCTCTGCCCCTCTCAAGGCAGAATTCCTGAACTTGGAGAAGCAGGAGTGTCACAGATCTACCCTTTGAGGGAAACCAAAAAGCAGAGAGAGCTATGGAAAGAGGCAGACACAAGGAAAAATACACAAAGGGAAAGAGGCTGAAGGAAAGATTTTTGGGAAAGAATGATTCCTCAGTGGGCTGGGGATGAAGAGACAGAGAGAACTGCTCAACAACAATAGGTTTCTACAGCTCTTCTCACTGGGAGAATTGACCACTCTGATTTTTGGATGTTAGGCAAACAGCTGTCCTTTCACAATCTTTCATCATCCTGTCTCTAACATTCCTGAAAGAATGAAGCTTAGGGGCAACAACAAGCACGTTGGTAACAGCAAACCCAGAATTAAGTAAAGTGATGATTTAATCTTAAATACATATGGTCTAGGATCCATTTTGACCTCCGGTGAAAAATTATTTATTTTTTCAACTCTTTTGATGTCACAGAACAGCCAACTACAATTTAAGCTGCATCTGTTCACCTTGATTCCTCTGTCCACATTTTCTGGGTTAGACGGTTAAATCTTTTTACATTTTGAGAAATGATCATCTGTAACTGCTAGGTTTCGTGTTGTGCTTTCCAGATAGAGTATAACATATGCCCAGTTTCAGCTGGGTTTCATCAAGAGGGCTCAGTAACAACAATAAAGACCACAACAATTAGGTAGGTCTCCTGTGAATCCCATTTGTGCATCACAGAAACATTAAGCACATGAGCGATGCCATTACTGGGGCCAGCTACCCGGTATTTCAACGGTGGCCACGAAGATCTTCAGGGAGACATTAACCATCAGAACTGGGCCTTGAGCTGATCCATTCTCTAATTCTGGAAAGTTTCTGTTGCCAGCTCTTCCCTTCCCCTTCTCAGCAGAGTTCCCCAGCCCCACCCAGAGAACTGCACTCACTCGTGCAGAAAAGTGGAGTAGGGAGAGGAGTGGAAGCAAAGGAACTCATTACGTCTTGGCCGCGGATCGTGACAAATATGCTTAACTTGCAAGGCTAAGTATTTGGAACAAATGTTCTAATGAAGGTCACCATCCTGTGCACTTACTAAAGAAAGAAGGCCCTCCTCTGATGTCCCTTTCCCCGTGCCTAGCTCAACAAACCTGCCCTTTTGACAATTATGCAAAGCTCATAAATCTCATTTAGATATTTGTTATCTCTGCCAATGAAGTTTGGCTGGGCAGGAAAACCAAGCCTATTGCTTTAGGGTTTACTGCTAAAAATCACTCACTGTACAGACTAGATAAAGGCAGGAAATAGCTGGAAATATTCTGCTCCAGTCTCATGGGAATCAGAATCCTGGGAAGAAACAGCATCCAAACATTCTGCGGCATAAGGATTAAAAAAAACCATATTGGATAATCTCAGCCAATAAAGAGAGTGAGTCGCACCAGGACAGAGCACATTGATGCTAATATTATTACTATCATTGTATTTTGGGGGCCTTTACGTTGTGCCTAACACTTGGCTAGGTACAAAATAATCAGATGGGATGTAGTCTCTGACCCACATGGAGCTCAGAGTCTGATAGGAGAACAGGTATTTATCTCCATTTTGCAGAGAAACTGAAGCACAGGGAAGTCAAACGATTTGCACAAGGTCACACAGCTGGCAAATGGCAGAGCTGGGATTAGAACCCAGGTTTCTTGGCTCCCAGTCTTGTGTCTTTTCCACTAGGCCATTCTGCTTCTGTACGAGAAGCAGCATTGTGTAGTGCTTAGAGCACGGGCTTGGGAGTCAAAAGATCATGGGTTCTAATCTTGACTCCACCACTTGTCTGCTGTGTGACCTTGGAAAAGTCACTTCACTTCTCTGTGCCTTAGTTACCTCATCTGTAAAATGGAGATTGAAACTGTGAGCCCCACGTGGGCAGGAACTGTGTCCAACCTGAGTTGCTTCCATCCACCCCAGCACTTAGTACAGTGCCTGGCACATTCATTCATTCATTCAATAGTATTTATTGAGCGCTTACTATGTGCAGAGCACTGTACTAAGCGCTTGGGATGAACAAGTCGGCAACAGATAGAGACAGTCCCTGCCGTTTGACGGGCTTACAGTCTAATCGGGGGAGACGGACAGACAAGAACAATGGCACTAAACAGCGTCAAGGGGAAGAACATCTCGTAAAAACAATGGCAACTAAATAGAATCAAGGCGATGTACAATTCATTAACAAAATAAATAGGGTAACGAAAATATATACAGTTGAGCGGACGAGTACAGTGCTGTGGGGATGGGAAGGGAGAGGTGGAGGAGCAGAGGGAAAAGGGGAAAATGAGGCTTTAGCTGCGGAGAGGTAAAGGGGGGATGGCAGAGGGAGTAGAGGGGGAAGAGGAGCTCAGTCTGGGAAGGCCTCTTGGAGGAGGTGATTTTTAAGTAAGGTTTTGAAGAGGGAAAGAGAATCAGTTTGGCGGAGGTGAGGAGGGAGGGCGTTCCAGGACCGCGGGAGGACGTGACCCAGGGGTCGACGGCGGGATGGGCGAGACCGAGGGACGGTGAGGAGGTGGGCGGCAGAGGAGCGGAGCGTGCGGGGTGGGCGGTAGAAAGAGAGAAGGGAGGAGAGGTAGGAAGGGGCAAGGTGATGGAGAGCCTCGAAGCCTAGAGTGAGGAGTTTTTGTTTGGAGCGGAGGTCGATAGGCAACCACTGGAGTTGTTTAAGAAGGGGAGTGACATGCCCAGATCGTTTCTGCAGGAAGATGAGCCGGGCAGCGGAGTGAAGAATAGACCGGAGCGGGGCGAGAGAGGAGGAAGGGAGGTCAGAGAGAAGGCTGACACAGTAGTCTAGCCGGGATATAACGAGAGCCCGTAATAGTAAGGTAGCCGTTTGGGTGGAGAGGAAAGGGCGGATCTTGGCGATATTGTAGAGGTGAAACCGGCAGGTCTCGGTAACGGATAGGATGTGTGGGGTGAACGAGAGGGACGAGTCAAGGATGACACCGAGATTGCGGGCCTGCGGGACGGGAAGGATGGTCGTGCCATCCACGGTGATGGAGAAGTCTGGGAGCGGACCGGGCTTGGGAGGGAAGATGAGGAGCTCAGTCTTGCTCATGTTGAGTTTTAGGTGGCGGGCCGACATCCAGGTGGAGACGTCCCGGAGGCAGGAGGAGATGCGAGCCTGAAGGGAGGGGGAGAGGACGGGGCGGAGATGTAGATCTGCGTGTCATCTGCGTAGAGATGGTAGTCGAAGCCGTGAGAGCGGATGAGTTCACCGAGGGAGTGAGTGTAAATGGAGAACAGAAGAGGGCCAAGAACTGACCCTTGAGGAACTCCAACAGTTAAAGGATGGGAGGGGGAGGAGGCTCCAGCGTAGGAGACCGAGAATGATCGGCCAGAGAGGTAAGAGGAGAACCAGGAGAGGACAGAGTCCGTGAAGCCAAGGTGAGATAAGGTACGGAGGAGGAGGGGATGGTCGACAGTGTCAAAGGCAGCAGAGAGGTCAAGGAGGATCAGAATGGAGTAGGAGCCATTGGATTTGGCAAGAAGGAGGTCATGGGTGACCTTAGAGAGAGCAGTCTCGGTAGAGTGGAGGGGACGGAAGCCAGATTGGAGGGGGTCTAGGAGAGAATGGGAGTTAAGGAATTCTAGGCATCGATTGTAGACGACTCGTTCTAGGATTTTGGAAAGGAAGGGTAGTAGGGAGATAGGGCGATAACTGGAGGGGGAAGTGGGGTCAAGAGCGGGTTTTTTTAGGATGGGGGAGACGTGGGCATGTTTGAAGGCAGAGGGGAAGGAGCCCTTGGAGATTGAGTGGTTAAAAATAGAAGTTAAGGAAGGGAGGAGGGCAGGGGCGATGGTTTTAAGAAGGTGAGAGGGAATGGGGTCCGAGGCGCAGGTGGAGGGGGTGGCACTTGCGAGGAGGGAGGAGATCTCCTCTGAGGATACTGCAGGGAAGGATGGGAAAGTAGGGGAGGGGGTTGTTGGGGGGGAGGGGAGAGGCGGAGGGGTGACTTTGGCACATAGTAAGCACTTAACAAATACCATTATTATTATTTATTATTAGTTACAGAAGTGTTAACAATAAAAGCAGAGGGTTCTGGGAATCGGGCTGTTGCCTCTGTGCTTCAAGGGCTAGAACAGCAGCAAAGAGCAAATCAAAGTCTGCGTGGATCGGGGGTGTTGAGATCCAGTTTCCCTGACTCGGGGAAAGGTGACTTTTCAGAGTTGCTAAATAAATCCCTCGGTAAAACACATCACTGTGGGAAACAAGCAGGGCAACACAAAGAGAAAAGCACCCTGATCTGAGGAGGGGTGGTAAAATCCTATCAGGAGGCAGCAGCATCTGACTTCCACCAACCCTGCACTCAGCAATGAGGAAGAAGCTTCTTTTGCCTCTTGAACCTCAAAACATGACCCAGGAACTTGCACGGCCTTACTCTCTCTGGGTTGTCCCAATAATTCCTCCAGGAGAGAAGGCAAAGAAACCAACTCAAATATCTTTTACAACCAAGACCCGAATCAAGACTATCGCATTTTCAATCACAGGCAATCAGCTGCTAGAGGAATAGGGTCCCCTTTCCACTGAACCCCCACTCCACTCCACTGAAAGGCAGGCAAATCATATATACCTGCACACAGGTCACATTTTCAAAAAGTCTCCAAATCACTAATAATTTCTCTTTAAAGTGATTAGGAAGCTAACGATTAAATAGTTGTAGTCACCTCATTTCCTTTCCTTCTGTTCTATCTTTACTAACTTCTGTGGACACAGCATCAGTGGGAGGACTGCCCCATTCCTGCTGCTTCCTGCCGCTGTTCTCTCAGGTTTCCAGTGAACAGGAAACCTGGAAATCCCACTGGGAAGTGACACCATCTTCCTGCTCGGTTCAGACCTGAAGCAGAATTGTAAAAGGCAGGGGGCATAAGGGGTGCCTAAACTGTCTTCCTTTTTCCTCTTGCCTGTGGACCTCAGCTGGTCTGCAGGTTGCCTGCCATGGTGGTTACAGGCATACTTCAATCATTCAACCAACCAACGGTATTTAATGAGTGGCGCTTACTATGCTCTGCACCGAGTGTTTGGGAGAGCATAACACAGTAGGATTGGAAGACCCGATTGCCTTACCTTCAAGCAGTACATGATCTAGTGAGAGAGACACTAAAATAAACTACAGGTAGGGGAAGCAACAGTGTTGTGAGGGTGGAGGTGAATAACTGAATCCTTAGTGGGTATGGACTTAAAGGCATAGGTGGTGACGAGGAGAAAGGAGGATAGGATATGGGGAGATGAGAGTTCGGTCAGGGAAGGCTTCCCAGGTGAGATAGGATTTTAGAAGGGCTTTGGGGACGGGGAGAGTGGTGGTCCGTCAGCTCTGAAGGAGGAGGTAGCTCTAGTTAAGAGGGGAGGGGGTGATGAGGGGTTATGGAGAACTCCAAAGTCATTGCTGAAGGGGGCATGGGCAAAGTGAGGCTAAATATTGATATTAGGGTCACTGTGGAAATTACCGGGGGAGAGAGGAGAAGGATTTACATTGCATTTCAAGTGGATTACTACTTTAGACGGGAACCCCCACAAGGGCCGGGCAAACATCTTTATTGTCCTCACCCACAGTAACAGAACGGGGCAAGGCACCTTATTAGCCGCTGATAAATGTGAGTGGAATGGATTGGCTCTTCCTTGCGAATAGGAGGGCACTTGATGCTTATGAAAGTGTTGAGACTGGTCAGCTCCTACTTCCATCCCCACAGGGAAGAGAGCTACCTGTGTCTAGCTGTCCTCCAAACCCACTCCCCTCCACATCGCCCTCAAAGTTCCCCCACAAGCCCAGGCAGCTTCAACATCTGCTCTCTACTCTTTTTGCAAAGTGGGCAAATTCCAGGAGATAGGCAATTATTTTTAAAAGTATCTACCTTCCTGGATTAAGGAACTGACTTTATTTTCACAAAGAACCTGATACTTGCAGATATTAAAGCACTTGATCAACTCCCCAATGAGGCAGACGATTAGAGTTATTATCCTTATTTTGAGAAGATGACAAAATACAATTCAGCTCATTTTATTGATTGGATAAATTATTGCCCAGATAGTTTCATGGTTTTCTAACATGTCGCATAGCAAGTCAATGCTATGGAACATGGAATAAAATTGCCCTCATCTGAAATCAGGAATTTATCCAGGAGGCTACATTACTTCTCACCCACTAATGCCCTCATTAACACTAAAAGTATTTATGGTAGTCTGTGGGCTCCTGGAAAATCGTAACTGACTCAATATAGCAGTGGAGCAAAGGAATATACAGTGAAATAGAATAATTGGAACCAAAAATGCGTATGACTGGAGTTTAAGATGAGCATTCTCATTGTTTCTGGAGGCCAGTTATGTAAAAGGCCTTTAAAGTGAAAAGTCAGCAACCCCCAGAACAGGAAGCTTCAGATGAGCAGAAGTCCTGCTTCAGGCAGGAAAGACCCAGAATTTCATGGTCTGCCCCACTTTTTTTTTTCTTAGTAAATGTTTTTTACGTGCCAGGCACTGTACTAAGCACTGGGGTAGGTACAAGATAATCACATTGGATACAGTCCCTGACCCACAAGGGGCTCACAGTCTTAATCCCCATTTTACAGGTGAGGCAACTGGGACACAGAGAGGTCAAGTCAGTTGCCCAAGATCACAGAGCAGGCAAGAGGCAGAGATGGGGTTAGAATCCAGCTTCTCCGACTCCCAGGCCCATGGTCTTTCCACTAGGCCAGGCTGCTCCTGCTTTAGGTTCCTTTGGATTCTTACGTCCCCAAAAAGCTATAGGAAAAATCATAATTAGTGGACTAGTAGGCAGCTCTCAGGTGATGGGAGGATCACAGAGGGACATGTGGACCTCCCCCTCTGCAGCCACAGCTAGATGAACCCCACTGTCTTGAGGGGTAGGGCCCAGCTGTCACCACCTGTGCGTGACGGAGTAGGGGCAGAGGATATAAAACCACTGTCACATTAATTATCTCGTGCTTGCCCTCACAGCAACCCTGCAAGGTAGATGTTATTATTGTTATTACTGCAAAGAAAGAGACTGGAGTATAGAGAGGTGAAGTGACTTAGCCACAGCCACAGAGCGGGCCAGTGGAGGAGCTCAGACACAAACACGGGTCCTCCGGCTATCAGACAGGTATTTTGCATCTCACTGCGCCACGCTCCCTCCCAATTCCTGAAGAGGAGTCATGTGCAGAAAGCAACTCTTCTTGGATTTCTCAGTCTAGTCATACTAATAACCATAGTAATAATAATTGCTGGCTTTTTTAAACACTTAATTCCTGCCCCACATGAGGCTCACAGTCCAAATAAGAGTAAGTATTTACACCCCATTTCTCAGATGAGGAAACAGAAGCACAAAGAAGTTGAGTGACTTGTCCAAGATCACAGAGCAGGCCAGTGGTGGAGCCAGTATTAGAATCCAGGTCCTCTGATTCCTTGGGCCATGCTCTTTTCACTAGGCCACACTGTTTCTTCTCCCACTGATCTTAATAGGCCACTAAAGAAAATATTACATTTCCCATTAGGTTTGTTTTTTGTGTTTTTTTAAAATGATGTTGCTTTTCTAGTTTGGCAATGATTAACTGCAAATCATTCATGGGAAAACTGTGTACACTTTATCTTGCATATGTTTTCAAAAAATAGTCTTTGCAGACCTTAATTCTTCACAAGGATAAAAACTTTTATCTGTCATTCATGGCTCACTCTCTCTCCCAGGGCAGAAGAGGTAATGATAGGTTACTTTCCTCTCCTGTTCCTTCAGGAACTTTCACTCGGCATTATTTGATGGTTTGTGCAATGGTGCATGAGGTGTAATAATTGATAGTTCTGAATCCTTGTGCAACTCTCACAAGTTTTTTCTGTATCTAGAGGTTCCAATACTCACCCTGCATCCTCAAGACCTGAACAAGCATAGGTTTCTCTACAATCCTTTTATCATTATTACCGCTGTACATACTAAAGGATTTATTTAGGTGCATTCAATTATTAAATCGTTAATGGGGAGTGGGGGAAGTTAAGTGGGATGAAGGAGAATCAGAAAGGAAACATAAAATCAGGGTCATGAATTGGGAACCCAGCTTAGTCACCATTTCACATGGGAGAAGGCCCCGCCACGACTGTCCGAATGGTGATCCACAGCTCCCGGCACTAGTTACAGAGTGCTTTGTGACTCTTGGAATGAAACTGGATTTAGAAACACAAAACCCATCCACCTGTTCTCCTGATGCCCTGAGTGAGGTGTGAAATTTCAGGAGCCTCTCTCCCTCACACCCACCCACATACACTCCTTCCCTCCTTCCGCTATCACTTGGTGGTGCTCGGGTAGCTGTTTCCCAATAAATTAGGGCTGGGAAACTGCTGAACGACAATGGGAGCTCCAAGTGTCTTCTTATTCTTGACTTCGGCATATGTTATGTGGGCCGCAGCTGTCATTTAATTAGTGTGGTGATCGGCGCCACGATACCCAAAGCCAGAAAGTACTGCTTTCCTTCATTATTGCAGATACTTGATTGCCCACCTTAAGGAGGCCGTATGCTGCCGACTCCCACAGAACATACTGGGATGACCTCAAAAGGTCCCCTGCAGTGAACATTGCTCTGGAGGGCAATGACCAGATGAGACTGGTCAGTTTGTACTGGTGGTTTTTCCAACAATTTTGTCCCGTGACTGCCCCGAGGACTTCTGTGAACATTTCCCCCAAAGCATCCTTTGACTAAAGAGAAAAAGCAGGATTTCAACTGTTGAGAAGAGAAGAGCTAGAGACACATCCTTCAGTGATTAAAGGCAAGAAAGGAGAAGATAGTAGGTGAAACAAAATGAAAATGGTGCTAAATGGTGGGCTGGGAGTCGAGAGACCTGACTTACCCAGCTCCTCCACCTGATCGCTGGGTGACCTTGGGCCAGTCACTTAACTTCTCTGGCCCTCAATCTCCTCTTCTGTAAAATGAGGATTAAATACCTGTTCTCCCTTCTCCCTTGGACTGTAAGGTCTAGGTGGGGCGGGGACTATATCCTATCTGATTATTCTGTGCTTGGCATCTAGTAAGCATTTACAAATACCATCATTATTCTAAGCGTTATCCCAGTGCTTTGCCCAAAATGAGGGAATCGATATTTGCTGCTGACTGACTGGTGGCAAGAAGGAGGGGAGAGAGGGAAAGAGAGGAAGGAGAGAGGAAGGGGAGGGGAGGAAGGGGAGGGAGGGAAGAAGCAGGGAGGGAAGATCCCCTCCAGGGCAAAGAAGGGAGAGTTGAGGCACGGGAATGGGCCTGATGGGGAACCTGGGAGAACATAAACGGAGAGGCTGAGGGGCCTGTTGGTTCCCAAGACCTGGGAGACAGGGCAAGCTTCCCGCACCCTTCCATTCCTGCCTCAGCAACTGTGGCACATCCCCACTGGCACACACACTTTGTTTAGCAAGAGGTTCATAGGAAGATGTTGACCCCAAAAGCATTCTCCATATTTAGAAGGTACTTAGGGAAAGGGACAGCAGCAGCAGCCCATCATCCTGTGGACTTTTACCGATACGCAACAGTATGTTTTGATAACATCGGTCATGTAAATGCAGCAATTTGATCCTCCTAATGGATCCATCCAATGATTGCAAGACTAATTTGAACACAAAGTCTTTAGTCAGATAATTTCAACTTCAGCCTCAGCCAGGTTCGATACCAATTTGATGGTATTCAAGCAACGTAAATGTACAAGATCTTAAACGTTCTCTTTCCGAATGATCTGTGAAACATATCCCATCAAATACTCCCCGGTCATTGCTGTACATTATCTTCTGATAATCCCAAATCAGAGATGCTGCTTCCTTCTGTTCTTTGTGAAAGGCTCCTCTTTCTTTGTTTTCCCATTAATACATAGGGGTGGGATCATAATTCCAAATGAAAAGATGCACAGCTGAAGTGATGTGGCCCACACAGAAAACAGATGCATTTTGAAATTGATTTCTTAGAAGGCCTCCCACAGGTCTGTAAAAATTACCACTTGGGAATTTTCTGCCGTTCCGCAGTGCTACACTGTCAAAAGCAAATCGCCTGTTCTAAGAGCACATTTCCCTGCTGCAAGGGAGCAGAAGCATGTTTCCATGTTTTAATTTGATGCCTCTACACTCCAGCTAGATCCTCCATGAATTCTATCATGGTTCACTCCTAGAATATCATTTTCTCAGAGCTGTAGCAATAACCTACAGCTTATGTTGCCTTACTATGTGTGTGGCACTGTACTAAGTGCTGGGGTAGACACAAGAAAATCTGGTTGGACAGAGAGCCTGTCCCACATGGGACGCACAGTCCTAGTAAGAGTGAGAACAGGCACTGAATCCTCATTTTACAGATGAAGTGACAGGCACAGAAGAAGTGAAATGACTAGCCCAAGGTCACACAGCGACAAGTGGCAGAGCTGAGATGAGAACTCAGGTCCTGTGACTCCCAGGCCTGTGCTCTTTCCACTAGACCACACTGCTTCCCCTGTGCTATCCTACTCTATCTGAAGATAAGTGACAAATCTAGTGTTTTAGGAATATTACTGAATGCACTCAGAAAGAGGGAGTCGACTGAGTTTGAGTAGATTGTATTTTACTTTGTGTTTTATACCCCAAATGGCATTGAGAAAAGTGCTTTCAGCCTGCAACTCCAAACCCTCTCAATGTTTTTCAGTTGACCTCTTTGTCAGCCCTTTACTTTCTACTTGCCTCCAGGCATTTGCAGGCATCAATAAAATAGTTTTTTATTTATTTCCCCTCTCCTGTCTTAGTTGCACTGGCCTTCCAAGCAAACTACGAAATGGTCTGGCTGAAAATTCTTTAATAACACCAACAGGCACTCAGTGGGAAGACTTATCTTCTAATGACACACTTAAGCTTTTGCATAAACTTTTAACGCAATCAGAGTTTATTACTTCATGCAATCTCAAAGCTCCCTAATGTCTGTGAACAGTTGTTGGAAGGCAATATAATGTGCCTTTGCATTCGTCCCTTAAACCTCTGATATTTATGGTAACAAATAAAAAGGCTCCAGTTTCTCCCCTGACTCTTCACACCTTCCCACTACTCTATTTCCCACTTCCTGGCCTACCCCGGCCCCATTCCACTTTTTCTTTCTGTTCCCTTCCTCCCCCTTAACCAACCTACTCTTTTTTTCCCCACTTCTATCATTTCTCTCCCTCTCTTTTCCCTCTTCTTTCCTTCTCTTTCCTTTTCCACTTCCTCCCTTTATCACCTTTACCTTCTTTCCTTTTACCTTCCACCCTCTTTCCTTCTCTTTCCCTCTGTCCTTTCTCTTGTCTCCTCCCTTGCTCTTCCTCCTTCGTCTTCTCTCCAATCTCCTTTTCTTTTCCCTTTTCAAACTACTTTCTCTTCTGCCCCGCTTCCACTTCTTCACCCTTTCTCTTTTTTCCCTTTCTTTCTTCCAAAATAGGGTCCTTTTTAAATGCAAATGAGGACAAAGTCATGGTCTTTGTGGTGACCGTGGTCACTCACCTGAAAGGGAGATTGAGTAGAGATCTCAGGATAATTCCAAAGGAGTTGGTGTCCAAAGCTCTAAGTAACTGTCTGAACACAGCTTTTTCTTCAGCCTCTGCTGCCCTGTCCTTAGGTCACCAGTCTGTCAGAAACATGTAATTATCCTTTACAGACAGCATAGGACTGTTCTGACTTCTTATCACTCCCTTCTTTGCTCCTTCCCCACTTTGCCTCTGTCCCTGGGGCGAAGGGGAAAATGTTGATGCCCTTCCCTTTCTGTCACCCATTTTCTTCTTCTAAAACGTGGGAAGGGGAAGGGGACCTCAGGAGTCTCCAGAGAGTTTTTTTATTGTATTTTTTAAGCAATTGCTTTGTGCCAGACCCTGTACTAAGCCATGAGGTAGCTCCATTCACTCAATTCACTCAAAAACCCTTTCCGGCAAGCAGAGAGGGGCTCAGAAGCATTTGAGTTTCGTCTTTCTTTTGCTAGAGGGCCAAAACTGTTGGGTGCTTTGGGGAAATTAAATATTTATTTTAATGGGTTCATGAACACTTTGTCCCGGATTTAGTTTCAGCCCAGAAGTCAGTCACCTGTGCAGGATCTGGTGATCTTGCACAGAGCACCCGTGAATATTTTTCCTCGAATGTGATGGACTCTAAAATGATATTTTATGCAGCTGCTGCTTATTTTTTGATGGCCTCAAGTCTAAACCTTGGCTTCTCAGATTGGGACAGATGATCCAAGAAGGTGGGGCTGTATCTGCATCAGAGGATGGGTGCGTTAGCTGCCCTCTATGTTCAAAGATGGTGCTATGTTCAAAGATGGTCACCTCTCCAGCTATTCTGCAGATGGTACTGGCTAGGCCCCAGATTTTCAGCTGTTGCATAAAAAAGCACAAAAAATAGCACTTCTAGCTTGGGTTAGGTCTTGGTACTGCTGGCTCTGGCTTCTGTTAGCCTCCTGAGTAGTAAACATCTTCCCCCATCTTAGTTCTATCTACAACAGGAGCAACATCAAAAGGAGTCTAAGAGCTGGGCAAACTGCTTTGCGTAGAGTTGAACAACACGCCAACACCAAGCAGTTCTCTGACCAAGAACAAGTTCAGGTACCTGAAAGTGTTAAACACTCATCTCACATTCTTGTTTGAAATGACTTTTGGTGTTACTACAACAGAAAGCTCAGTACTTTACTCTGGGGATCATTTCTTTCCAGAACTTGAGCTGAGCACTTCACAATTATCTGAAGCATTTTGTCCGGCAACTGAAACACAAGCATTTTTTGTTTCTTCACCTGGATGTCCTCTGAAGGATGAAAATACCATCCTGCCAAAACACCACTTTCCGCTGCAGTGACTAGATGATCCCATTAGCAGGGTCACGCAGGGAGATGTTCCACTCGCTAAACTGAAAGCTCCTTCAAAGCAGAGAATACATCTACCAAGTGCTTAGTATATTGCTCTGTCAACAGTAACTACCAAATAAGTACCACTGACTGATGGAATGACACTGGGAAATACAATCACCAGCAAGCCTTCAGCTTTGGGCTTACTCTGGTGCCAAATTTCCTGCAGGATTTTCAAACCATCAAACCCTGTGAACAAAAATTGCCATGTTCTCTGAAGACATGGCAGACACACTCAACTTCACCTAGAACATTGGTCAAGTAAGCACCATACTTTGAAAAGAATCTTTGGCTCGCCCTCAGGAACCCACTCAAGGCTTAGCAGATTTGGGTTCACTTGGTCTCAAGTGTTTTGTGATTTCATTCGCCCCCACCCTAGCGAGCAACTCTAAATTCTTCTCTGCTCTCTTCCCACTGAAACTGTCTTCTGTATGTCCTTTCCATTCCAATTTACTTGAAATCTCTGATAATTTAAAAGTTATTTCTGAATGGGGCATTGATACTTTGTATGGTAATTTTTGTTCAATTATATTCTAAAAACTCAAGGGTCCTAGACCTTTTTTAAACCCACAATTAGCTAGTTGGACAAGAGAGAAAATATCACTGATGACTTAACAATTGCTTTGCATACAGAAACTATCTGGCAAAACTATGCGTAGGAGTATTTCAAGTATCGGCAAAACTATTGATTCAAAGAGTTTGGGGGCAGTCAAAACATAGAGCTGGAGATTATAATTGTTTTATCTATGCATTTATTTCATTAAGCATGTTTGGTAATCAATCAAGTTTTAATTGAGATCTTACTCTGTTCTAAGTATTGCATTAAGCACTTGGGAGAGTATACTAGAGAGAGTAGATATTCATTCGATCATGTTTACTGAGTGCATACTGTGTGCAGAACGCTGTACTAAGCACTTGGAAAGTATAATATAGCAATAAAGAGAGACAATCCCTGCCCACAAATGATCCCTGTCTCCCAACGGAGTGATCTATATTATTGTACAGTAAAAATATTCCTTCCTAGAAATTAACTTCACCTGCTGAATGTTCTGAAGTACAAATGGAAGATTTCTGACCAGTTGACTGGCTTACCCTGGAATAAAAATCCTGCTGATAGCAGAAGGGGGAGAGAGAGGGAAGGTGTCATCTGAGCATAATAGGCTTTAAATTCAGAACAAAAATGGACATTTCCACAAAATACAGTGAATCCACTTGTGAAGACTGTTATTTGCTGATTTCTCTCGGTGAATTGGGCATTGAATAAAAGATGAGAAAGCTTTTTTTAAAAAAAAATGTACGTGAGGGAATCAGATAAAACATCCCTATGGGTGGAGAAAGTTATCACACCTCACAGACACCTGACACCTGTTTCTGTGATGCTCTTGTTCTTTAGAATAAGGATTTATCCCATTCAGACACGCTGCCCCTTTAATCCTTAGGTTACAACAGAGCCCAGGCTCCCTATATCCTCTGAAAGGAGCAGTGAGGGAGTTAAATAAAAACAAACAAACCTTACAATCATAAGTAAAGAAATCGAGGAACTGTTTCAGGGAGAAAATTATTGAAGAAAAACCAACAGTTGGAAGAGTTATACTTTCCTCTGAGGTTCTCAATTAATTTTACTGGTTTCAATTTATTGAGCCCCAAACACCCCCATATTTTATAGCTCCTCGTGGGCATGGAATGTGTCTGCCAACTCTGTTAGACTGTAGTCTCCCAAGTGCTTAATATAATACTACTCTGCACCTAGGAAGCACTTAATAAATACCACTGATTGACTATGTGGCAGAAGAGGAGTTATGTAAAGGACGCTGTGGTAGATGAAGTGATCTGGCCCACTACCTCCAGATACTATGCCAGAAAGATAGCTGCCTAGTTCTTCCGCAAAGTCTCAGATGACACAAACTCTGTACACTACAACCATTTAAATCAGCAGGTTCTTCCTAGAACCAGGTAATTCACAGGACTTCTGGGTACTTTTCTTTGTCTCACTCTCTCCAAGTCTGGGTCTGACCCCTAGAATAGGGCTAGAAACCTACAGCTCGGGACCCAATTATGGTTCTTCTTGGAAAGAGACACTGCTCCTCCAGCATAGGTGCCATAAGGGGGATGCCATTAGCTTTGCCATCATAGCAAAGAGCTCTGCAAGTACTTGAGCAGGAAGTAGAGTGGTCCTACCTCGAAGCCCCATTTCCCTCTTACCTGATGGGGAAAGGCTCAGACAGGGAACTTTCAACTTGGACTCATCCAACCATACCACTATGGAATAGCCTAAGACCCTGGGGGATTAGTGATTTCCAGTGATTTCTGTTTGTTCTAGGGAACCAAAATAAGACTGAGCAATACTACAGCATTTTCTTGGGACCAGTTACTGTGGCAAGTCACTAGTAAGACAGTAAAATCTAAGGACAGGTCAGAGATGACTAGTAAGACAGTAAAATCCAAGGACAGGTCAGAGACTTTCTCCGCAATCAATAGTTCTTGAATTTTTTTTTAAGTTTTGTAGCCTCTATAAGCAGCTGGGTTTCTTTTAAATTGAAATGGGAGACAGTTCATGACAATGAGAACAGCAGGTGGTCAAAGATCAGTTCATTTTGAAAAGTGATTACTAATTCTCTCCTGTCACATTTGATAGCTATTTCAATATCAAACGAAGAAGAGACTTGTGAAAAACCGATTATCCCTCAGGCACCTGGGCCTTGTGCTCTCATTTCTTCCATTTCTCCCAGATTCCTCACGGGCATCTTGCAGGCACCATTTGATAAAAATTGCCGAGATGTACCCTGCTCTCTGCCAAGCCTGTGCAACTAAAAGCTGAGGCCACAACCACACAGGATGACCATACAACTGGAGAAATCACGTGTCTCCAGGACAATGGGGTGATGGAGAGGAAGGAACACCTAGGAGAGGAATTCAACCTGTGGAACGAGAAAGATGAAACACATACAATAGTGCTTGATCGACAGTCCAGTTAGTAGCAGTTGGTTTCTGTTTTCAACAGGTCTGGCTTTTCCTGAAGCTTTAGCCTGATGGTATCAAATCTCCTGGCCAAGTTTTGTACTAAGAAGGGATTGTGCCACCATAACTTTGTGGGGTGAACCTAAAGTCGGGTTGACAAAATGTCAGGAATTTCACTTATTTCTATATGACAGTAACATCACCTGACTTGTCAGTGAATGGGCCAATCACCACCGGTATGTTTGTGTGATTGATCACGGCAGGCCTCAGGAGGGGAAGGTTAAGATGGTGGAGATAAGACAGGATTCATTTGGGATTGCTTCCTTATGTATACTTTCTGATCGGCAAAGGTGTCTTCTTGATTGATAGCTGTTGATTACGGGGCTAGAGGTCCTACATTCTCCCCTGTCACCAGCCTGTATGAACTCTCGGTACTGCCCTGAGACTCTTCATTCCAACAAGGGTGGAATCATGGAGTAGGAGGACAAGACTAAGGCACGGAAGAGCCTGAAATGTTATTCAAGAAGGGCAATGTTGTTTACCAAAACAACTGACTTGCTTCACAGTACAATCTAAGTGGAGAAGCATTTAGTCTGTCTGTGGCTAGTCCTACTCAGATATGGAGAGCAAATATTTCTCTTGACAAAACACTCTTGTCCCAGGCAAAGATATCCAAACTGTAGTCTAAAGATCAAGCAATCAATCAAATTAATCATATTTACTGAGCACTTACTATGTTGCAGAACACTGCACTGATCATTCGGGAGAGTACAAAACAACAGTATGGTAACCTACAAAACGTTCCATTTAAAATCAGAGTAACAAAGGGAGAATTATGAGAGATGCATTTGATCTCATCTCATATGGTTATTTGCCACTAAGCCTTCCCACCCCGTCGTTTGTTTTGAAAACATCTACTAATTTACATTCCTTCAAGAAAAGGCACTAATAAAGGGAGAGCGAATAATTACAAGAAAAGCATTCTGTCAGAAGTGCAGGAAAAGGCCAAGGACATCAGACTACAAATGGCAAAGCTCAAAATCCATCTCAGGAAGAGCAAAGTACTGTCATAATGAACTTCCCACTGTCCTCTTTGATAGAAATGGAGAGCAATAAATGGTGGAGCAGATCTGTTTTAGTGGTGAACAAGAGAAGTTTTCCAGGGGATAAAGATACTATTTATTTTCCTACAAACCCAGAAAGAACCAAAGAGGCTAAAGGTGCCCATTAACTGCAAGAATAGGTAT
This sequence comes from Ornithorhynchus anatinus, assembly GCF_004115215.2. Taxonomy (NCBI): domain Eukaryota; kingdom Metazoa; phylum Chordata; class Mammalia; order Monotremata; family Ornithorhynchidae; genus Ornithorhynchus; species Ornithorhynchus anatinus. Next base: position 9,156,657 of record NC_041747.1, on the reverse strand, counting down.
CTAGTGATGCATTCAACTCAAACTATCTAGGCAACTTCTCTGGAAAGGAATATTATCATGAAGCTTAATTTTCAACGAATATATGCCAGGATGAAATGCAGTGACAACCACTTTTAAAGCCAAAAACCACAAATAAAGGAACCCAGTGGTTGAAAAGTCAGGCCTTTAATTCTCACCTTCTCTTCCAAAGGGGAGAAATAGAGGCAGAGTAAGGAATTAAAATGACAGCTTCAGTGCCTCGAGCATTGTTATGAATCAATATCCTGAGTAATCTCTTTCATTTTTCACAGTATGGAGGGAAAAATAGAAGTTCATCAAAGATGTATTAACTTATCTGATACAACCCAGAAATGGAGTCATCACTCTCCCCAAAATCACCTTTAAAAAAATATGCACTCAGAAATTTTAAGTGAATTAAAATGCCAAGAGGGCTTAAATCTTCACCTTATGATGCTAATAACATGGAGTGTTGCCCCCTGAAAGCAAACACAACACTTAAGCAATGACAGCTCTATTTCAACATGCCTCCGAGGAGCTTTGGCAAGGAGTCTGCCTACCTGGCAATAGAGGGCTGGATGATGAAAGTCGGGGTCTGTAATTAGCCAGTGAACCTCGCGAATAAGGTGCCAGGATACAGGGAACTGTTGATCCCAGAGGGTTTCCAAGGATGTTTCATGAGACAAAATAGCACTACAATAGAGAAATTGATGTTGACTAGGAGTAAAACATCCCGATGTCATCGCATCATTTTTAAAATGTGCCACAGGCCTTCCTTGACATCAGAGCCCCAATCTTCTCCCTCCCATGTGATTCTCCCAATGCCCAGGGCACTGGTCTGCCCCAAAAGAGGCTTAACGAATGCTGGAGCCTCTCTGAGTTGCTGCTGTAAGGGACCTAGAAGCAATGCTAGTTGGAAAAGTTGTACCCTGAAGCAGCCAAAATCTTGTGTTTACCAGGATATAACCTTACTGAGTCACACGTTCGGAGCTGGTGGGAGACAGTGAGAGTCTGGGACAGGAAACCAAAAGCACTGCCCCTCCCTGCCTCCATCCCAGGGCCCAAGGAGGATTCGCCAGGCTGTTTTGGGGCCCTTTCAAAGTGTAGGTAGGGGGACAGGGCTTTAGCCTGAAAGATGTTGTCTCCACTCCCAGAGAGAAACCCCCCTACCACAGCCAATGGTCTCAGGCCTAGGTGACAGTTGTAAGCTTCAGGTTATTTTTCTTTTCTACCTGCCCCACTTCTACCCACAAAGGGCAGTATGGATGGGGATGGAAGAGGATGTTTATATGAAAGGCAGCCAGGGATGGGAGGCGGGTTGAGAGGGCTCAGGAGAGCAAGACAGCAGGGCTGCCGGGGAGGGGAGAAGTGGGGAAAGAGAGGGCTCCCCACCTAAGGTTGGGGAGCAGGAGTCTTTTTGAAGAATAAGAGCAAGTCAGAAATGTCAAGGGAATTGAGGAAGGGAACAGACGCTAGAATGAAGAATTTTTTTAAAAAAATGGCATTTAGGCACTTACTATGTGCCGAGCACTATACTGAGCACTGGAGGTGATAAAGCTAATCAGGTTGGACAAGTCCAGTTCCACATGGGGTTTACAGTCTTAAACCCCATTTTACAGATGAGGGAACTGAGGCACAGAGAACTGACTTGCCCAAGGTGACAGAGCAGACAAACGGCGGAGCCGGGTTTGAAACTGTGAATTCGTAATTTATCTAAGGGAGCGCGGAGGGGGTTCCACTGACAGCAGAGGCAAGCCCTACTAGACTTGCCCAAGTTGGACCTAATAAACACAGTTAGTCTGTTTGAAACTGCCTTTTGAACTGCCTGTTTGACCACACCAAAAAGCATTTCTTGAACCAGGTTTCTGATGGCTACTCATCATAGGCAAGAGAGTCATGGCAAAAGCTTGGTTTGGTAGTGAGGGAAAGACTGGAGTCTGAGTACTGGCCCTACCACTAGTCGCTTGTGTGCTCTTGGGCAAGTCACCAAACTCTGTGCCTAGGTTTCCTCAGCTGTAAAAGGGGATAATACTACCTGTCCATTTCTCCAATATGAGTGCAAATATGTTCATTTGCTGGGGAAAATATAGGCCCTAAGTAGCTTCAAGGTATTGCTACTTTCTTTTATTAGTTGTTTTGAATGGCTGAGATAACCAGAGTCTTTTTAAAGGAAGTTCTATGGTGAAATGATGGTCTCCTTCCGGCTTGAGCTATCGTTACAGATGATCTGGACTATGGGTTATAAAATAACTTGAACTGCTTTTATGCCTCGAACAATATTTATAGCATTAGCAGACTTGGCTGATATATGTCTTTATCCTTGGAGCAGACACCTCTCTTTTCTAAGCACAATGTATCCATTTTTTATGTGCACCACTTTTAGAATTGTGTTATATCTTTGAGTAGGCAATGTTAAAGTCACCCTGCCACCCAGATTTCAAGGATTTTTTTTTCCTTTAGGCTGACTCCATTAGTACAATAAACCTTTTAGTTGTGTATAAAACCCAAACCTTTAGCTATTTTACATCTAACTTTTTTTCCCTTCTGAAAAATATTTAAGTTTAGCTAGGTAATACTACATGATGCAATATTCATCATCATCATTATTGTTGCATTTATTAAATGCTTACTATGTGCTATGTCCTGGAGGAGATCCAAGATTATCAAATCAAACATAATTCCTGTCCCTCAGGGGATTCCCAATCTATTTTATCCCCATTTAAAGATAGGAAACAGGTCGAGAGAGGATAAGCGACTTGCCCAAGGTCACACAGGAGGCCAGTAGCTGAACTGGGCCTAAATCCCATGTTTCTCGACTTACAATCTAGTGCTCCTTCCACTAGGCTTCACTGTATTTCCCCAGTAATGAAGTAAAACTTCAACCAGTGTGACAGAGATATGGACATTTGAGAGATGGTCCCAGAAGGCAGGTTGACTTGGAGTGAAGAAATCTGAAAAAGGGTATGATTCTTGGGGCAGGGCTCTGGAAAAATTGTTAAAACAAGGAGAAACGAAAACAGCACCTGGCACTGTGGGTAACAAATGTTACAATATAGCAAGGAACAATCTCCCCAGGCACATGATATGGAAAGGATTATCAAATACCCATTGCTCTTCTCAGCCACTCGGATGGACTCCCACCAGCAGTAGCATCATCTTTGGACTCCACATACTCTCTCTTACTTATGTATTATAAATTTAATATACATATATATATATTTATAAAATAATCTTAAGGGCTAGGTTCTCTCTATGTATAACATGCTGCAAGGCAAAGTTCTGTTTAATCAGAGGAAGCTTCAAGATACGATGAATTTTGAATTAAATTACATGGGACTGAAGTGAATGATATCCAAAAGGAGAGAGAAATTGCCTTGCTGATGGAAGGTGCAGTGTTTTCAAATATGGTCTAAGAAAATGCTTCAAAGCATCAAGACGATTATTTGAACATTCACTGAGTCAAAAAATTTCCTTCCAGTCCATAGGGAATCTATCTGACCATTCGTTGAGGGTTCATTAAAAAAGGTTCACTGACACTGTCCTTTAGAAGACCTATGAACACCTGGTATTCTGACATTATTATGTATGGGAATATAGTCAATCTAAAACACTGAAGTTTCTCATGCTTTTATGCTTTCTTATCCAAATTGGTGATAAAGGAAAGGAAGTGAAGGATTAAAATTAGCACTAACCCCGCACCCTAGTAAATAATAAAACTTGTCCAAATAGAATATATGTGCTCATAAAGGCTTCTAAGCACCTACCAACTTCCTAGTTAGTAGCCTTTTTCTAGTTTATGTCAATTAATTCTAAAAGAGAAACAGAAAAAAAAAAATGGGTGAATCAGGCAATGTGATCCCAAGGAAGTTTAGAGGGTGACACTCAAGTCCGCAGACTAGGAATTCCTATATCTTAGTCTCTTTATTGTCAACAAAAACTACTGATTAATCACCCTAGGGTTCGAGATGGTGTGCATAGTGCCCTTCAATCAAGTTAACGGGACAAAACCCTTACCCTCCAGAAGCTTCCACAGTCTGTTCCTGACTCTGATCACTGGTGCCTCTGGGGGGAGAAATTCTACAAAGCCTTAATGACCAAAACTGAAAGTATCATGTGACACAGTTTTGTCAAGCTCATTAAGAACAAGGACTTCTCTAACAATATCCACCACTGCTCCCTCCCAGCCACATTTCCATTCGCCATAAAGGAATATGACCCTTGCTTTGCATCTCAGCGACTCCATTATTCCAAGAGAAGAATTCTAGGGTTCTTGCACCAGCTCTTTAAGAAGGGACACTGCAGTCAAAGAGATACTATTCCAACACATGCCAAAGGAGCCAGGAATCCATCAAGGAAGGAGTTGGATAGCAAAAATTAAGCACAGGGTCCAGTCGCTCAAGGGAGCAGGGTAAAAGAGGAGAGTGAAGAGAGGGAGACAAGTGGGAAGTTTGCTCCAGCCAGCTCCTTACTTCTTGGGGACTTCAGATTTTCCCACACCTATTCCTCTCCCATCAGCTCCCCACTCCCAGGGATGCCGCCTTCCTGCCCAGATAGGAAAGAAAAAAATAAATAAATACAAATTCAAGCCTGAAAAAAGGGGAAGAGGCTAGAGGTGTCATTTCGTTTTCTACATTTCATTGTATTTCTCGGACCAAAGATTCCAGTAGAAGAGGAAAGACAGAAAAATCTTCAAGTTGGTATAGAGGGATGGAGAGAGGGAAGATATGTGTGTGTGTGTCTTTATCTGAGGTGGGGGGCACATCCACGAATAAGCACGAAAAGATCCCTCTTCTAAGGGCCATATTACATCCATAAACCCTTTTTATCTGAACCTTCCTGCTTTAACTTATTCTTTCAATTGAAAATATTATCGGACTGAAGAGTCAGATCCTAAATCCAAAATAAAATACTTTAAAATGAATTGCTTTTTTTTAGCTGTTAGGTTATAAACTCAAAGAACACAACCTACCAAATAAGATATCTGGGAACAGGGAGGGATTAGCATTTTAACTAAACAGCCTAAATCCCATTATTTTAGGTAAAATAGCATAGTCATATAAAACTAAATAAATCAGAAACTCCCTCTCAGGCTGTGAAATATTACAGTGCTTGACCAGGCAGGGAATACACTTTGTGTTCAGTTGGCTCCACTGAACCTCAATTTCTTTTCACATTTTAATGTCATGGAAATGTATTCAGGATTATGTGAAAACCACTCAGATGGAGACCCAAACATGGAAGACAAAAACAGGAGGAGATGGAGCGGAGAGAGAGTGAAGCAAGGAGAGCAACTCAAACCTCCTGTCCGGGGAAGCCTGCTCATCTGAGGGCCTGCGACCTTGGATGCCCCTTTCCCAGGAACACCACCTAGCATTCTGGAACAGGTGTGAGCAGAGGGCAAAGCAAAGAGAATGTCTGAGGTCTCCCTCCCGGGAAGTCCCCATTTCTGCATCCCATCCTGTCCCTCCACAGAGGCTGGTGGCAAATGAAGGAGGAATGGAATGTTTATAAATATTTAAAACTTTGAAACATGAACAAATTACTGAGAATTAGATAGGGAGGGAGAAAGTGATGGTTTTTTTTTTTTGATGGTTATTTGTTCCTTTTTTTCTGGCCTTCTCCCTTTGACTGTAAATACTTGGGGGACACAGATTAGCATCACCTGATTTTTTATTTTTTCATTTTCCCACGCACCTAGTAGCACAACAAAAATTAGTAGAAAGTAACGCTTAAATAAGCCACATTTGCTCATTCCAAAGGAACTGTAATATGAGGAAGGTAGGATGTGCAGGTGCATGAAGGATTCTCTCAGCTACTGAACAGAGTGGGATGTGTCTGTATCATGGACCGGCCAGCCGCCTCCAAGATAGCAGCCATTTACAGCAGAAGCAAATATTTGGGCACTTCTCCCCAATGAGAACCTGCACCTAGCTAGTGGAAAGAAGGTGGTATGGACTGGAGAGAGATTGGCCCCATCTGTTTTTCACATAAGATGACATTTGGAGGGGATCACTGCACTTGGCTTTGTTCTCTTTGGGCACTTGGTATTCACCCCAACCTGAGCCCCATAGCACTTACATACATTATCTATAATTGATTTATTTATATTAATGTCTCCCCCTCTAGACTGCAACCTCACTGTGGGCAGGGAAGATGTCTACCAATTCATTTGCATTGTACTCCTCCATCTGCTTAATACACTGCTCTGCACACATAGTATGTGCTTAATAAATACCACCGATTGACTGATTGTTCTCCCTCCCCTTTCTTCATCTATTTTCCCTTCTCCCCTCACCTCCAAAACCCCGTACTTATTTTGCTCTTCTAGTTGACTTCATGGGAGTCTATAGGATTACTTTTAGGTGTGGGCAGCTTCAGATAATTGGTCCTCCAGTCCACCCTAGTTAAAATTTCACATTTCATTTCTAGCTCAAGACAAGTGATCTACTTCACTAAGGACTACTAAGAGCTACGTATTGAGAGAAAGCCAAGTGTTCATGACTGTATTCTGAAGGAAGCATGGTAACATATTTCAATTATTTTAATGTAGAAATCATCACTTTTAGCATGATCTAAAATTTTGATAACTGAGAAAATAATGGCGATGTCTGATTCATGGCTGCTAAAAAGCCTTTCTACCTAGAAATTAAATAATAAAGCAGAAATGATTTTGAGTGTTCCATTTCTTCAGGGGGAAAAAAATCCATGCATAGAAAGTGGTTGAAATATCCTCAGGCTACATGTTCAATATCATCTCCTGAATTTGAGTCTGGTTTTCTTCATAGAGCTGTGAAAGGAGAGAATTTTTACATCCTCCCTCTGCAGTACTCTGCAAGTCATTAAGTCCCTGGGAGTCTGTAGAATTTATCAGTGAAGAGTGAGACTGGGGAAATGGACATTAGGGCAGGGAAGAGGTGAGGAAGGTCTCAAGATTGCAGGGCATGAGACTGGGGACTGCTGACAGAAGGCAACATTTTCTAGGGGTGACAATGGAGGGAAGAACAGAAATGGACTGGTGATGTTTCTGACCTGGTACTCCTCATCTTCCTTATAAAATCCTCTCCTTCACTTAATTTTTCCTTCATAATTGACAATTCCATCCACCCTCCCCATCTCTAAAGCATATAACGCTCGCATTATCCTTGACTCCTATCAGGCCCCTTATTCAGTCTTTTTGCAATTTTTTTCCCCACAGTATTTCCAAAATCCACCTCCCTCCTCTCCATCCAAGTGGTCATCATACTAGTCCAAATATGTGGACTTTACTGCATCAGTCTCGTCATTGGTGTTCCTTACTCCAGCCACTCCCAACTCCAGCCTGACCACACCAGAGCTCTCCTTAAAGCCCTAATTAAATCACATCTCTTCCAAGAAACCTTTCCTAACTAATTTCTAGCATCCCCAGGTTATATCCTCGCAACAGCCACTCGCTTCTGCACTATTTAAATACATACCCCATTTCCCACTTAGTTGTCAATTATTTCATCATCTGTCTTCCCCGCTACATTGAAAGCACCCCGAAGGCAGGAATCATGTCAATTAAATCTACTCTCACAAGTGCGTAGTACAGTGCTCAGCACCCCAGATTTAGTCGGTTATCTGAGTTTCTGCCAATTTCTATTAAATTAGGCCATTGAGGACATTTACTTTTAAAATGTGTATTTTGTTTTCTAACTTTTTAAAATCTCTTCTTAAACAACCACGAGAAAGAATGCTAAGAAATGAGTTCAAATACTCCTTTCAGTGACACTGATGAAATGCAAAGAAAAGCATAGCAGGGAATCGAAAGATAAGAGATAAATGAAATGCAACCCTGCATTTTGGCAAGAGAGCACATGACAACTATATCGTATTACAATATACATTCTCCTCAGGAGAGTCTTGATGGAATCCATCAAGGAGAAACTCTAGTCTAAAAGGAGCTTCCTTCACCACTGTATACTCATTCAAGGGGAAAACTCTCTTTGGGAAGAACATTTCAATCGGCCCTCACGATCCCCACTGAATGCTTTCCCCAGAGCTGCTTCTGGGTCAGGGCTTCTCTGAGCTGCCCTAGGTTGGAAATGACTTCGGGGATCTTCAAAGTATGGAGCTCACTTTATGGGGTCCCTGGGAGTCAGCTGGGGAGCGGGAACCGACGCAGAAGCTCCCTCAGAGCTCCTTCTGCTCTGAAGCCTGCACAGTAGGAATATTAGGTGAGAAATTGAGAGGTAGCATGGCCCTACTGTGAATTGGTGGAAGAGGACATGCCGAATAAAACATTCACAGTGTTGATACGAGATAGAATTGTCCAAGTTGTGGAACTTGAATCTGGGGACCTGAGACGAGGTTTAGCAAGCAGGAGGCTAAAATGTCTGCTTCCTCTTTCCCTCGCCAAAGTCTGCTTTCTAGCCCAAATCTACTCACTTCCACTCCTGTTTGCCCCAGAAGTTCTCGTACAACCAGGCTATCCCTCTATCCCTTACCTCCATACACAGATTGCAACCTAGAGGAGGGGTTTATGGCTAATCCACTTGATTCCAAATGCAATGGAGGCAGGCAGAAAAATAAGTCCAGAACAGAGCTTATAGAAATATGGAGAAAGAGACAAGAAAGGGTATGCATGTAGCTTTCACCAGACATGTAACCTGTACTAATTCCCAGGAGGAGTGCAGTTTTAGGGTGTCAGAAAGGTGACTGTTGGGAAACCAGTTCCTCATTTTTGGTGTCCTGAAAGGACAGATTGTAAAATGGTGGCCAATTCTTGGATGATTCTTTAATTCACCAGAGTGAATTTAATATTTCTGAGAGGAAAATGCCTGGGCAAACTGGCCACATATTCCAGGGCTTCTGGGCTACTAAATAATTAATTTACCTCAGGCTGTCTGACTGATCTGAAAGTGTTGTGGCATGGAGCCTTTAGGTGGGAGGATGAATTTTAAAGAGAGATGCTCTTCAGAGCTCAACCAGGAGTGATGGGAAGGATGGACTAACGAGGGCAGAGAAGAGGCTGGAAGGACATCAGGGAATGGCAGGAAACTGCCAACTATTTCCCAAACAGGAAAATATAAAGCAAAAACAGCTTTGGACTAAAAGTAGAATAATTTCCCAAAGTTTCTGATCCATCAGGCCAGTGAGACAGGTGAGATGAGCAAGGATGAAAAGATATGTTCTCTTTTCTATTTTTTTGGGGGGGAGGTAACTCCTATTAATATGAATGATAGTTGTGTAACAGAAAGAGGCATTTTCCTATGTCTTTCTTACCTTTCATCTCCTTGCCTACTTCCAAACAAGATGTACCTGTCAGAGGCACATAAGAGCAACCAGCAGGAACCTTTAATACCAAACTAAGTAAAGATTAAGTCTTTCTTTTAGAATGAGAATGTCAAGATGCTCAAGCTTCCTTGAATGTTAAAGGCCAGTTTATCCACACAGTGGTTGTCTGGGACCATAGACTGATTAGGTCATATAATCACTGCACAGCTGCCCTAAAGAGCTTTTATTTGGGGCAGGGGCCACGGAGATTTATCTTTGACTAATGGGTCTGCTACATGATACTGTAAACATTGCTGATAAAATCATGCCTCATAAATCAAGAGAAATGCAGCAGCTTGTGTATTTGACTTAATGAAATAGAAATTCATCTCCTAGAAGATTTTTGGAAGTAAACTTTGCTGAAAGTCAAATTATTGAATTCCCTCCTGGATTTTTTTTTGAACCTAGCCGAGTACCTTCATATAAATAAAATCACAGGGCTATTTTCTTAGAAACAGAATTAAAAAGTGGCACTCCACATATTCAAAGGTGAAGCATCATACAAAAACCTTCTCATTTCCAAGTGTCTTTCCATATCGGAAGGGAAAATTAGCAGCTTCCTAGAATCCTTAAATTCAATGAACAGTGTATTGTCCATGAGACTGATATTAATGGGATATCATTGAACTGGGAAAGAGGTCGGAGCAAACTGAAAGCTGTGAAATGAAATGCACACCTGAGCATGAAATGTGGTGGAATTTAGCAACTTCAGGAGAGAGCAAATTAGCTCAATTAGAATTGACTATTTCACATATTTGAAGGTTCGGATAATCATGTTCCTTCAAACGAGGAAGAGAGAAATGAAGCAACCGGTTAGATTGTTTGACCTGTGTGAATAAAAGCATCTTCCTCAGGTTTCCATCTATTCAGCCATGCAACTTCACTAAGTAAGTCACCCTATCAAGGTAAATCACCTTACATAGGGAGCATTAGCTAGAAAAAGTTGAATTAATTGGAAGTTGGAGTGATTACGATAGCACAGCAGAAATTACGTTGGGAAAGCATTTGCGTTTGAAGAGAAAAACCTCACATCATGTATATCATGGTTGCAAGGATGGTCATTGGAAGAGCCATCAACTTCGCACACAGTAAGCGCTCAATAAATACAATTGAATTAGGTCCTCATGGCTATTTGATTTGGGGGATTTTCCTAGGACAAAATACACTTTTGAGGTAATAGGAGAGGAAGGAAGCAAATTTTTCATGAAGTAATGGGCAGGGTGTTATGCAAATGACTATGCTAATTAGGATTATATGGAAAGTTACAGAAAGATTTTTCCCAGAATGTACTTGGAGCTAATTTGCTGTGGTCTCAGAATGAGATACAGTGCCTCTACTTTTGAATTAGTCATGTGAGTGGTACTGATTCACAGAATCAGGGATCGCAAGGTCTTGAGGGCAAATAGGAAATAGATCACTGCTCCCCTCCTGCTCAGATTGTGAGCTCCATGTGGAACAGGGACTATGTCCCATCTGATTACCCAGCAACTATCCCAGTGCTTAGCACGTGATAAATTCTTAACAAATGCTACTGTTACTGTTATTTATTATAAACCAAACTCAGGGAATAGGAAACAGCTTGATCACCTCAGTTTGAGCAAAGCAAATCTAGGAACTTCCCTCTCACCACTGAGAGCCAGTTTAGTGTCTGAAGAGAATTTTCCAATAGGAAGACATAATTGGGTCTTGAACTTACTCAGAACAGACTCAGGGTAAATGCAGCACTATGGGGACAGGTTCCAGTGTTTTGGAGCCGGGATCATTAGTCGCATCTCCAAGGCCACCCAGGAATCCCAGACATTAAACCCCGTAAGGGACAGGGACTACATCCCAATTTACTTGTATCAATCCCAGGACTTAGTACAGTGCCTGACATAGTAAGCACTGAACAAATACTTCCATTATTATTATTATTATATATTTGCCTGACTGGTAGACTACTGCAACTCAGCTATTTAGACCTTCATCTAGATCCCATACTTAGGAGTGCAGGCAGTACAGTTTTAGACCATCTTTTAGAAGCAGCGTGGCTCAGTGGAAAGAGCACGGGCTTTGGAGTCAGGGCTCATGAGTTCGAATCCCAGCTCTGCCACTTGTCGGCTGTGTGACTGTGGGCAAGTCACTTAACTTCTCTGTGCCTCAGTTCCCTCATCTGTAAAATGGGGATTAAGACTGTGAGCCCCACGTGGGACAACCTGATCCCCCATGTCTACCCCAGTGCTTAGAACAGTGCTCGGCACATAGTAAGCGCTTAACAAATACCAACATTATTATTATTATTATTACCATCATTACTGCATGACAAGTGATGGCAATGTTTCTCATCACCAAGGGGAAAAGCGGGATTATATAGTAAATGTGATCTTTTTTTATCTCATTCTACACAGTCATGCTAGCAGATGGAATAAAAGGCTTGAAAGTCGATGGTAGAATATACTTCTCCAAGAATCATTTGGCTCAATGGGCTATGAGCACCACTGAAAGTCGGACAGCAAGTCAGTCAGAGGTCCCTAAAGGCACCCCCAAAAGGGGTCCTGCGGATGACTGTGATCCAATTTTCAGAGTCTCCTCAGCGCTATGACTGAAAAAATCCTGAAGCAAATGGAGATAATGTGCTAACTTGCACTAAGAAAACCCGAACTCAACCAAGCATCGCAGCTTAAGAGAGCCAGAAGGAGAATAGGGTCCGTCCTCCCACAGTGAATGTTTTCACTATGTGCTTTGGCTAGAAAGTTAGTAACGAGGTAGCAGTCTTCCAATAGCATGCATCTACCTGTAAAGAAAATGATGTGATGCCGGAAGAAATGGTTGTTAGGTTGCTAGTGATATTGGTCAAGGCAGGGTTAACACAAGGCAAATTTTTTTTTTCAAGAATGTAACTCGTGCTTTATAAGAAAACTGACTGCAGCTCTCCTAGACAGACTGAAGAAGAGAATCTGATTTCAATTTTGTCTTTTGCCATTTGCCATTTTGATTTAGTAAAATCTCTGCAACCAAGAGAGCTTTAGTTAATGATAGAACTATTCCTATGACCCAGAGCAAAGGGTTAGGAACTGGATGCACTCTGAATGGACTCACACAGCCAAGAGCAGAGCGATCTATTGGGAAACTTCGTTCACTCTTGTCAGATCTCTCTCTCTCTTTTTTTTTTTTTTTTACCATCGCTGTTCCTATTTCACTTTGCTCTTGCTTTATTCTACAGAAGAATGGAATACTCTGGGGAAACTGGAGCAAAAAAGGGAACTTGTCAGTGGCATTTGTCCCAGCTACGTGAGCTGAGATGAAGGGAATTTATTATCTGGTTCCTGCTCTCTTTTAAAACAGGGAGATTTACTTAGATTCCATCTCCCCCCCAAACACATGCTTGGCAGATTCATTCAATAGAACCCTACTGTTTCTTCAGATGTTTTCAGGGGGACTGACAGGCCAGCAAATACCCTTTTTCCCTCTCTAAATTGTTCATAGAGAATTTATAGGGACTTCATTATGTTTCAAAATGCTTCTCAACTCTCTGTTCCTTTTCCTCCTTTGATTTGGAGTCGTTTCAGCTTGACAAGTTCATTTCATGAAGCTTTTTAAATAAGATAGTGTACTGCTCGTCATTCTAAACACAGGGATTCAGCAAGCCAGAACCCTGTCTTAGAGGGTCCTGATGTCTAGAATGTTTTTAAACTTCTTTCCTATTTTGTGAAGTTGGGGTGAGATCTGTCTTTTGGGTTAAGGTTTCCTCCCTAGGAGAATCCTCAGATTTTTTACTTTGGGTCTTTATTATACCATTTTGAGTAAGCCAAAGTAAACGAAGTAAGGACTTGGTGACATTAGTGGAATGTTGTAGAAAATCATCATCACCGTGCAAGAAAGTGCTCTGCGATTTATTTAGCTGACCATATGTCCCAGTTTAGTTGGGACTGTCACAGACTTCTGTAGCCTGTTCTGGGCAATTTTAGGAAAATATGCCAAAGTCTATGAATTGAGACTTTTCAGGCTATTCTGGTGAGCCTTCCTTGTTCCGACCCTTTTGCTGCTCTTGCTCACATACAAAGCTTGGACCATCAAATAGGGGCTGGAGCCCACTCTACACATGCTCAGTCAAATAGTCATCTGAGACTTGTAATACAAAGGTTTTGCCTCAGATATAAGATGGAGAGAATCCTCCATGGACAGTCAATCATCTGACTTTCACAGCAATGTATCTTAATGATTTGGTGCAGCTGTGAAATTCATTTCCTTAATTTTATCCCTCTTCCTTTCTGTCATGAATACAGTCATTTAACCTCTATGGTACCTTAGGTTCATCACCTATGAAATGGGGATTCGATACTTGCTTGGCCATCCTTATGTCTAGGGCTTCCAGTCTAAGCCCTATGTGAGACAGGGAGATCATAGCAGAAAACAGATCAGCCTGGTATACAGAAAACTCATTTTCCCCTGTCTTAAACCACCGCACTCACTCCTCTCCCAATCTATAACCAGGGCACACTTCAGGTGGCCAGGTAGTCACCTGGCCTTCCCCAAAACCCTTCTTGGAAGCTATCTTTATTGGGGGATGCTTTGAGTAGACCACCATCCAAACCTATGTATGCTTGGGGTAGGGGCTACTGTTTCTATATACCCCGACCTTGTCCAGTGTGGGTTGGAGCCTGGGAACTTTAAATCCCTGAAGACAGGGGGTATGAGAGTTAGCTGTCAAGGGCAGCAGCCTGGAAGTGAATGTTCTGCCAAGCAGGGCGGCAACCAGTCGACTGTGGCCACGGGCCATCTGGAATATGCACACCGACAATCTGGTTGAAGATCTAAAATCCACATCTGCCTTTGGCCAACCCAATGGGTCAGGCCTAGCCCAAAAGTGATTCCAAATGTTGGGGACATCGTGTCCCAGTCTCCCCTTAGATTTCAGCAATAACAATGATGATGGCATTTGTTAAGTGCTTACTATGTGCAAAGCACTGTTCTAAGCACTGGAGAGGATACAAGGTGATCACGTTGTCCCACATGGAGCTCACAGTCTTAATCCCTACTTTCCAGATGAGGTAACTGAGGCACAGAGAAGTTATATGACTTGCCCAAAGTCACACAGCTGACAAGCGGCTGAGCCGGGATTTGAACCCATGACCTCTGACTCCCAAGCCTGTGCTCTTTCCACTGAGCCACCAGTAGTGAATATCTGTGCTGTAAAGTTCCAAGTTCTGGATTCTTCGGGAGAACAACCATTAGTGTTACACTGTCTAGAATGAAACAAAATGAAACAAACCAAAAAACCCTTTGTTGGTTTAAGAATTAACAAAACAAAGGGATTTTTTTTGGTTTTGCTTTTAATGGTAATGTACCAAGCATTGTACTAAGCACTGGGGTAGATACAAGATATTCAGGTTGGACACAGTCCCTGTCCCATGTATGGCTTACAGCCTTAATCCCCATTTTACAGATTAATTACCTGACGCACAGAGCAATGAAGTAACTTGCCCAACATCACCCTACAGATAAAGTGGCAGAGCCAGGATTAGAACCCAGGTCCTCTGACTCCCAGGCTGGAGCACTTTCCACTAGGCCAGACTGCTTCTTTGATGGAGGCTGAGCGGAGGGTGTTAAAACAGAGACTCTTTTCTTTGAAAATTTGCGTTAGGACATTATTATGAACCAAAGTAAGAGGAAAGAGAACTGGATTGATGGGATCATTATCCCATCCACGCCCCTGATGAGAGAATGGTTACAGATTACATTTTCTTGGATGCTTTGGCCAGTTCAGTTTCACATGATTTAAGGGTTAAGACATCTGCTACCTTTCTCTGGGGAGTGCTCTGCTCCTCCTCAGCCCTCTGGGAAAGTCCTGCTTGAGAGAACGGCTTAAATTTTCTAATTTGGGTTTCATCTCATTACTCTATCTCCCCTTGGATCACAGTAAATCACTCCTTTCCCTTTTTTGGTCCTTTACATACTTTTTATTTTTGAGCGACTATTATTCCATTCCTATTAAATCATGATTTTGCCAAGCTATTGTTACCTAACATTTTTATCTTTCCTCCATATTCAGATCCTGTTCATTTCTAAATTATTTTTTATTTCTTTCTTGAGATGCCTCTATTTTGGCTCCATCTTCTAGAGCCCAGGAATCAATGCAACACTGTCCGAGCACACTCACCAGTCAGCACCTCTTCAACATGTCATTTTTGTGCAGAATAAAAGTTGCTTTGCCTTTCCTAGCATTTTCACCTAAAAATCTCCAAGGGCTTTACAACTTTTTTTTTCCGGATTTTCAATCCTCATCATTTTCCAGATCAAATCTATCAGTAAGGTCCTCTAACTCCAGAGACAGATCTGTCCGCTCTCAGGTGAGACCACTCAAAGAAAGCCAAGTCAGGGGATCTGGTTCAAGATTATTGGGTGAAGAGTGGAGGAGGGCAGATTTCTCTGCCTCGATGCCTTAATTTACTTAACTGTGAAATAGGGCTACTACCAACTCCCGCCTCACTTCATAAGGCTGGCCCAAGGATTAAATGAAATCACGTTTTTAGTTCCTTGACCAAAAGTGTTACATGAAATGAACTCTATCCTCGAAAAATATTCTTGGCTCAGGACTTAAAAACCCTTGATCCAGGTGACTTTCTAAATCACTGTTTCCCCCACTCCCTCAAATCACCTTTGGAGATTTTCTCCCCCCAGTTTTTTTTTGGTCTTTTTTTTAAAGAGCATTTGTGAAATGCTATGTGTCAGGCCCTGTACTATGCGCTGGGATAAATACAAACTAATCAGGTTGGATGCAGTCCATATCTCATTTGAGACCCACAGTATTAATCCCCATTTTACAGAGAAGTTAAGTAACTTGCCCAAGATCACCCAGCAAACATATAGCAGAGCTGGGATTACAAACCAGGTCCTTTTGATTCCCAGGCCAATGCTCTATCCACTAGGCCACGCCACTTCTCAGTTGGCAAACCCTTCATAGCCTTTCTTTTTTACCATGCCTTTTTTCACATTGATAATTTAATTTATAATTTTGGGGGGGAAAAATAGTTGGCAGGAGATATTTAACCTCCTTTTAATCTGTCCATTTTCCTTAGTATCAATCCATTACTTCTATGCAGAGAAAATGCATCAATGTTTATTTTTTCCGACATACGCTTTTTTTCTTCAATTTACGTGAATGGTGGACAGTATGAATGCTTGTTTAGCATTTATGAAATATATGGCATAATACTACAGGAGTTCGAAATTAAAAGGCCCTTTACAATGTATTCTATGAGGGCCCTGTAAAATTATTGACTTTGTAAAACAATACGGTTGTCCCTTGTAACTGAATTAAGAAATTGGCTTTTCAAATTACTTGTAGTCGCTTTAAGTGGTTTCAGTGGCAAGTGACATATTTATTAAGATGAATGACTCAGCCCACCCAGGGGATATAAAACTAACCCTGTTTCATTTCACGTAAAAAGTAGAACAGAAGGATATTTTTTCATCATCAATTAAGATGATGGTTCCTGACATTTCATCACACCTTAGCCTTCTTTACCTAGTAAGAATTAATTTTTTTAGGCAGAAGAACTAATCAGAATAATAAAACAGATTGGAATACATATTCTTGGAATTCTTTTTTTTAGTTTATTTTGAGTTATTTCCTGTTCACGAAATCCACCCTCCCTCCTTTTGTATTTCCTGATATTCCCTCAAGATGGATCTACAGTAGTAGTTGAGTTTCTGAAATTAGGGCATCCGACTTCTCCATGAAAACAGGTTGGACAGGACAACTATTAGGGCAGTAGTTCTCGATTTGTCATAAGCACCTTTTCCTCTCTCTTCTTATTGGAAGAAAGTGTCATCTAGCCCATACCCACTATTTTTAGAAGCGATATTCTGGAAGCAAGTTGTGAGGTGGAAAAAGAAATTAATAGTTCATTTTATAGATGTATATATTCTTCAGGTTCTTTAGAACTTATTAAAAATAAAATATCATAAGAAGCAGGGTGGCCTCGTGGAAAGGAGCCTGGGAGTTAGGGGACTTGGGTTCTAAACCCAACTCTGCAACTCACTCACTGAGGGACTCTGGCCAAGTGACTTAACTTCTCTGTGCTTCATTTTCCTCTTCTGTAAATTGGGGATTAAATATCTGTTCTCCCTCCCCTTTAGGCTGTGAGTCCCATGTGGGAAAGGAACTGCCACCAGGTGGGCTCTGGGAAAGTGGCAGGGACTCAGAACCATCGGGCAGGAAGAGAAGAGAAGGAGACTGGTTGAATTTAGGAGTTCCTTGTATACCTTGTGAGATACCTTGTGTATTCCTTGTGAGAAGCAGCGTGGCTCAGTAGAAAGAGCCCAGGCTTGGGAGTCAGAGGTCATGGGTTCTAATCCCGGCTCTGCCGCTTGCCAGCTGTGTGACTCTGGGCAAGTCACTTAACTTCCCTGTGCCTCAGTGACCTCATCTGTCAAATGGGGATTAAAACTGTGAGTCCCACGTGGGACAACCTGATCACCCTGTATCGCCCCTAGCGCTTAGAACAGTGCTTTGAACATAGTGAGCGCTTAACAAATACCATCATTATTATTATTACCTACTCTCTTGTATTGTATTCTTCCAACTGTTTAGTGCAGTGCCCTTCACACAGTAAGAGTTTAGTAAATGTCATTGATTAATCAGGTACTGCCACTTGGTGTGACTCTGGAGTAGTTGACGCCTGCTTCATAATGTCAACCCTATTCTCCCTGGCTCACTATTAGGGTAAGTGAGGGCAGCAGGTTCTCTCGAGGCTCAGGAAGACACCAGGTGGGAGGCAATTAGGGTAGGAATCTTGATTGTGAACCAAAGGAAGGAGTCATTCCTCCCTCAAGCATCAGTGCCAAACAGAAGCACTTTTTGGAAGTTAAGGGGCTGGAGGATAAGTTCTCACTCACTTGCTTCCAACAAGTGGTGTCCTACCAGGTTACCATGGAGACCTCCTAACAAATCAAAGGTGAGACTTCAATTATTAAAATCACATTAATACAGGAAGGGAAGAGATTCAACAGTTGAACTATTATTCCTTGAAATGGAAAACTGAATCTTGAGGGAAAACTGTCAACAATTTCTCAGAGGGGCTTAAGAGTTCATTTAAGCACCCTACAGTCAGTCATATTTATTGAGCACTTGCAGAGCACTGTAGTAAGTGCTTTGGGAGAGTACAGTATAAAAGGGTTGGTAGACTTGTTCCCTGCCTACAAGGAATTTACAATCTAGAGAGGGAGACATAGGGTAAAATAAATTACAGATATGCCCATAAGTGCTGTGGGACTGAGGATGGGGTGAATGAAGGGTATAAATAAAGGGTACAGGGTGATGCAGATGGGAGAGGGAGAAGAGGAAATGAGGGCTTAGTCAGAGAAGGCCTCTTGTCACTTCAACAAGACTTTGAAAGTGGAGAGAGTGATGGTCAGTCTGATAGGGAGGGGGAGGGAGTTCCAGGCCAGAGGCAGTACATGAGCGAGGGGTCGGCTATTATTCCAATTCCTAGCTTTTCTGAACCTCAATTTTGCCCCATTTGTGTGCGCGCACACACACACACACACACACACACACACAAAAAACCTGTTCCATAGAGTTTCTAGACAATAATAGACACTCACAGGGCCTCTCGTCTAGGAATTTATCCAAATCCCTCTTGACCTTATTGCTCCTTTCGGCCTGCACATTTTCCCGTAGTAATACAGTCCGTGTGTTTACCACCCCCTGGATGCAGAAATGCTTCCTTGTGCTCATTTTGAATCTGCCACCTTCAAGCTTCAGTGAGTACCCTCGGCCCCTCATCTTGTAAAAGAGCTTGGAACAGCTGGTGTCCTGGGTCCGCTCAGACCCTACACACAGTACAGCAGGAACATGTGGAAATGAAAGGGCTAGAGGCTAACAAAGCACAAAACCAGTTGCAAAGAATGGGTGACACTCAGCACTAGGGTTAATTTGTAAATGGGGGTGAGATTGGAATTGAGGACTCATGAGATTGGAATGGGATGTGAAAACCAGAAGCATTTCTGGCTCTATTTTTGGAAAGCATTTTCCAACCAAATGTGCTGTCAGATTCATTTGCTCTTTGAATGGAAAGGGAAAGTGCTCTGCCACCTCAAAATGACCAGCTACCCCTGAAATAAAATCAAATAACCTTTCAGGTTTATTTGAATTATCCACAGTATATCTCCTCCAGGTCACGAACTCCAATTCCCTCCCCTCCAGTGGAAGTCATAATCCACTTTCAGCAGATTCATTTTCAAGTATAAATCTATTTCTTCTTAATTGAACGGTTTTTGCTATACTGGAAGAAAGACAGATCTTGGGATCATGCACCACTGCTTCCTTTTTTGCTTCATTCCAGAGAAAATGAAGAACTTGGAAACATAATCACTGTAGCTCTTTATCAGACAGCAATTCCTCTCTCTCTGTCTAACCAGATACAGATCGAGTTCCACATTAGCTCTGGGGACAGAGATCTTAGGTGAAAATCCTTTGAGCTTTATCTATCTCTCCAGATCTATACATGGCTCCATAATTACCTAATACAAATTGCTCACAGATGACCTGAGGATACATTTCAATTCCATTCAGAAGGCAAAGGAATTGACTCAAAGTTGGGGGCGTTTAAGCTCATTCCACATGGATTCCCTTTAGAAGCAAAGTAATTCACTATTCTTAATAGCAGCACTCACCATGTCTGCAAAGTTGTCTTAGGATCCACTGGCACCGTTTCTTTGCACCTCTGGATCTGAGGTACAAACTCCTGCCCCTCTTCCCCTGGCCCGACACACCTGATTTTCATTCCAACTCCACCGACCAATTTTCTTTGTTTACTGCAGGGGCGTTAGCCTCAAAGAAGAAGGTGGAATTGATGATGGTGAGAGACTGTTATCATTTTCCCCTAACAATATGCCCATACTCCTTCACACTAGTGAGGCTGGGGAACCTACACCTCTCTCCCCAAAAGGGAGCAGTTAAGGATACTGAGAAAGAGGGCTGAGTCACTGGTCCAGGGGAGGAGGGGAGGGTGGAGACACAACAAGCAGATTTGTCAACCAATTAGGTCCACGTGGGGGGAATGAATCAGATGGCAGGGTGAGAACTCTGGGAAAGGGGTGGATTGCAAAACTGTTCATTGCTATTGGAATCTGAGTCTCAAGGGATAATCCCAAACCTTTCATTTTCAAGGAAATCAATCTACTGAGAAACCCAAGGCTGTGGGGTTCTCATTTACAGAACCATAGCCTAGGAACTGCTACTGATTTCAGTACCCGCAACTAGAGGTCAAGTGAAATCAATTATCAGCTACTGAGGCTACATTCTTTGCCAAATTCCTCAGCCAATGCTTTCTGTGTTCACTTGTGAAAGTTCCAATCTAAACTTCACTCTTGCAAATTACTTAGGACTGTGAATAAGTGCACTGCTGATCTCAAAAACAACTGTAGCTGCAGAAAGCCTTCTCGCTGCATTCCCCCAACCCATCAGTGTGCCTAGAGGTTCCCAGTCTCTGTGACATGGCCCAGGAGAAACAGGAACTCTGACCCACAGAACCCACAAAGGCAGCAAACAAAACTCATATGACACTTGGACTGTTGGGGCAGAATCAATGGATCACGTTTACTGAGCGATTACTGTCCGCGGAGCACTGTACTGAGCTCTTGGGAGAGTACAACAAAACAATATAACAACTTAGATCAAACATGGGGCTATCTTGGATGAAAAACAGTGGGGCAACAATCAACTATCATAGAACCATGGAGATGAAAGAGAACTCAAGAAGGCTCCTAACAAACCTGTGCTGCGTCTAGGGACGTTAGGCCTCCCTTTTACTTCAAATCGCTAGAGGGAACACCATGGTCATTCTTAGAAGCAGTCTCTCCCAACCCTAACAGTCAGGAAGTCCAACTTGAATCCTGCCTGCTGCACTTTATAGCTTGTTCTCATGGAAACAGAGAAAAACCTCCCACTATTCCTCATGCAATAACCCTGTAGGCTGTTATGAAGCTCCCTCCCAGTTATGCTTTTCTAAGCCAAAAAAAAAATCCATTATCTTTCACTTTTCCATCAAGGACCTCTTCCTAAGCCTCTCATCATTTTTTGATGCTTTCTTATAAATCTTCCCCTAAATTTCCACTGCCCAAATCATTCAAGGCCAGATCCCAAAACCTTCTTCTGTAATAAAATCCCAAAAGAGTCTTTGTACATTCTGTACACTTATGGTAAAAGATGTGTAATAATGAGTACAATTTTGAAGGACCCAATGATTTGCACCCACACCAAGGAAAGTTTTTAACTTCGCAGGTTTTTAGAATTTTCCCTCAATTTTGCAGGTTCCCCTGAGTGGAAACTAAGCCGCAAATCTCTCAGCAGCGGCTAACTCTCACTGGTGATATATTTTACCAACAACATCTCCCACACCAGTGAGTCACCTTCCACTTTGCACCTGGGGGGATGATTTGCATGATATGGTCAGATCAGCTTAAGTAATGAACAGGGTCAGCATTCAAAAAGGTGGAGAGTGCCCTTGACTGAAAAGAAAACAGTTTTGCAACAGTAGAAAATGGGTTTGCTAAACCCTTCGCATGTGGGTTCTGTTTGACCACATGGGGCAATCCTCAGTAGAGAAAATGATTCCAGAGGTCCTGAAAACCAAAGCTGCTCATTTTGTCACTTAGCCAGTCGTTCCAGGAAATTATCCTTAGTGATGCAGTCAATATGCCCCTTACTCTGACTATAATTCCCTTTACCTTCCTCCCAAATGTAGGGGTTCCCCCGTTAAGTCTGATGAAGTGGCTTTAGTGCTGATAAAGATAAGGCTGAGGAAGAAGAAAGGCAGGTACCCTGTCTTTCTCCACTACCTTGGTTCATGTGCTCTCAAGGAACAATTAATGCTCACAGGCCCATTCAATCAATCAGTAGAACTTACTGAGCACTCACTTGTTTGGGGGAGTACAACTGAGTAAAGAGACACAATCCCAGTCCTCTCGGAGCTAGATAGGGAAGCAACAAAGAGTAAATACATGTCATTTCATGAGATTAATTTGGTTGTCAGGGGCTAAGAACGCAGCGTTCTCGAAATGTCACAAGGCAAAAAGGAAGAGCTATGGAACACCGGGTCAAAGCTCAATATTGAGTACCTTCCCATGTCCATGCATGTCCAAACCTATCAGTGCTATCATGGCATAAGTAAGAGGGATGAAAGAGGTGAAAAGGGGACGGTTACTGTAGTCAACTCAACTCAACACAGGCATTAAACTAAATGTCTGTGTCTAGGAGCTGAGAGTTTGGAAAATAGGAACAAGGTACCATGAACTTTTCCTCAGATTCTTCCCTCCAAATCCCTGATAGACCAGCTCTAACTGCCATACGGCTAACTGCAGTCTGGTGGCTTGGAATCATGATCTGAAAAATTATAAACAGCTTGGAATTCCAAACCTTCCCACCCAACTCCCCTACTGATATTCTTTGCATAACTATTGCAGTGGTTCCTCTATTGCAGTGGTTCCTAGGCAGAATTCCCCTTTTCAAGCCTCACTTTGACAGCTTTTTATTTCACTTTAGCAGTCTATAACATTCTGTAACACACCCACAGATCTCCAAGTCCTAGCTTTCACACCATCCATGGTCTCCAAGGGTCTGTGTTGAAATTGCCACTTTGACATCATCTGTCTATATGATATTTTAAGTTTATTTATGATTCAATAGAATCCTTTTGATAATAGCAAAAAAAAATGGTGTTTTTGCCACTCTATACATTCTTAAGTCTGCCTTAGATAGACTGTGTTTGGCTCATCCATGTGTCGACAAAATCCTAAGAGCAGTCAGTCTCACAGCCATGATTTATTAAGTATCCGGGTGCTTAGCACTGTTCGGAGGGCTTGAGGTTTATATTTAAAAGCTGCTCATAACATTAAAGTTCTTCCCTGTGTGTTCTCCCATCTTGTTTCAACAGCTTGGTGGCATGATGTTCTTCCAATAACACAAACCAGGACAAATAGGTCTTGGATTTGGAGTGAACTTCATGAAGCATTTTTTGGAAAAGACTGGAAGAATGCAATGTGATTCTGTGATAGCTTCTGAGAAACCAGACAAATCCAGAGCCAAGAATGTAGGGGTAATAAACAGAAAGGCATTGTCAATTGGTGTTACATAATGAATCCACTTTGGCTATCTTATAACCCTAACTACCCACTTCCCTCAACACATTACTCACAGACACATCCACACACTACAATGATACTACCTTGGTTTGCATATGGTGCTTTTATTCCCAAAGCATACTTATATAACTATTCACATTTTTACTCTCACAACAACCCTTGAGCTAGCAACAAGGGCTAGTGGATAGAGCACAGGGCTCGGAGTCAGGAGACCTGAGTTCTAATCCTAGCTCCATCACCTGCCTCCTGTGTGACCTTGGACATATCTCTTAACTTCTCTGTCCCTCAGTTTCCTCAAAAGTAAAATGGGGATTAAATAGCTGTATGCCTTCCTGCTAGACTCTGAGCCCCACATGAGGCAGGAACTGTGTCTGATCCAGTTACTCTGTTTCTACTCCAACACTTAGCATAATGTTTGGCATAAAATAAGTGCTAAAAGGTGTTATTTAAGGCAGATGATGAAACTGAGATAGAGTGACTTGCCCAAGGTCACACAGGAAGCTGGTAGCAGATCTTGAACTTGAACCCAGGCACTCCAGCTTTCAGACCTAAGCTCTTCCACACAATGCTGCCTCCTTCATACAACAGCCTTCTCTTCTCTTCCAGGAAACTCAGGCTATTCTTAGACGCATCTAATTCAACCATGAAAATAATTACTGCTCTGGATGAGGGTCTGAAAAAAATCACGATGGATCTAAAGAAAATCAGGTGGGGACTTAAGAAAAATTGAATACAGAGCCGCTCCCTTTTGTTCCCTTTTTTTCCCTCAGTTTCTTATGGGAATCTGTGAAGTTCTGATCATTTGCTGAAAGTGGAGTTCCTCTCAGCCTACTGACAGAGAAGTTCAAAATTCCAGGGAGGGAGATTAGGTGATCCTAGGCAAATTTTGGAGGTCAAATAAACATTTTGGAGTTGTAACTATTTTTGAGAACTATTTGCAAAGCTAATATAATTCACTCTCAAAATCATCTCCCAGTGAGCAAAAATAAGTAGTTAAGTGATGGAGAAACTGAGGCCCAGAGAAATGTAAAACTTGCCCAAGATTCTCCGAGAGAGTCAGTCTTGGGCCCAAGTCTTCTGACTCCTAATTCTGAGCTCTCTGCACATGTACTACACAGAGCAGATCGTCTTTAAGACAGAGCAACCTGTTCTTCTCGTAAAAAAAGTACTCGAGTTTCTCATAAAAGTAAAGAGCAAACTGAGCACCAGCCTGCTTTCCACTGGGGCAACACAAAGAGAAGTGGGAGTCACTAAGTGTCCTATATTTACCGAGGAACAGGCGAGAACAGCATCGGCACACTTCACTGTTCTCTGGCCTCTTGTTCTTGATGGCCAATGAATGGAAGAAAGAAAAACTGCACATTTATACCTGTGTTAATAGCCATGTGTCTCACTTAGTCACAGAGGATGTCTTACCTCAGTCAGTGTTATTTATTGAGTGCTTACCATGCACACACTTAAGAATTTAGCAAACGTATTCCCTTTTAACAGTCCAGAGCTGGGCTTACAGTCAGTCTACCTCCAAGGATTCCTGATTCTCCCACCATCACCAGCCTCAACTGCCTCTAGTCCAGAGTCTCCGGGGACTTCAAGGCTCTCCACCCTCTGGTCCCCTCTTTATCTGCAATTTTCACCAGCTATTCCCTAACTCAAAGGTTCTTCCAAAGGTAATGCCTAGCCGAGCCTCACTCTCTACTCTTCACTTCCATCCCTTTGCTCATGCTGCTCCGCTGCCTTGGAACTCTCTCCCTACAGCATATTCTACTCTACTGTTTCCCCTAATTGTAATTCATTTTAATTTCTGTCTCTCCCTCTAGACTGTAAACTCTTTGTGGGCTGGGATCACATCCACCAACTCTGTTGTATTTTACTTTTCCAAGCACTTAGTAAAGTGCTCTGCACACAGTAAGCACTCAGTAAATACCACTGCTTGACTGATTACACAGAACACAACATTCCCCTCATTCACACCCTTCCAAAAATCCCATCTCCTCCAACAAGGTTTTACCCTATTAATTTCCCAACATTCTGAGCCACATCATCTCTTCGACCAACTCCAGCACTTGCGAACTTATCTACACCTTCCCCAGCATTCAATTACGTATCTGTACTCACCTATTTATTTCAATACTCTAGTTGAAAATATTTTTATGTTCGTCTCTCCCATTAGATTGTAAGCTCCTTAGAACTGAGAATGCATCACTTCCTATTCTTGCCCTCCCCAAGTGTCTAGTACAGCTGCACAAAATGGAGGGTTCAATAAGTGCAGCTCCTGTTGCTTGTACTGTATTTTCCCAAGCACTTAGTACAGTGTCTTGTACACAGTAAATACTCAACAAATATCTCTGATTGATTGATACTACCACAGAGGGAATTATCAAATCAATTTAAATGTGGTTGTCTGACAGATTAGCTGAGCTTGTGTTAGCTTACCTGAATGAAATATTAGTTCTTCAAAGAGTCGGCTCCCTCCTTAAATGGTACAGAGACAAAAGAAGAAAGCAGACTAATTGGGAAAAAAGGCTGCAAACTCCCCCGACCCACCTTGATGACCTCAGCCTTTGCTTAGAAAACACACTAATGTATTCCCTTTAGCATTTGTTCTTGTTCTACATTTGTCTAGTTGTCTGTCTGATCTTGACACATCAATCCACATCTGTGAGGCCTCCATTATTAACTATTAGATTGCAAGAAACATACCTATAAAACTTGCAGAACTGCATATGCTCGTAGATACCTAACAAATGCTTTCTGATGCAGTTGTTGATGAGAGAAGGGAAAATAATGACATAGAATTAAGAAATCTATTTCAGTTCACGAGGCCAATCCAACTCCTAAAAAAATTACGTTTAGACCTGACACCAAACTGTCTCCAAAATCCATCCTTCTATGAGAGATGTTTCTGGGAGATATAGAAAATGAGACTCTCCCCTCAGTCCAGGTTTCTTGTCAATAAGCAAGTCATTTGAGGGAAAGCCAGAGGCCTCTGAATAGATTAGATATTTCAGTTTCCTCTTATCTTTCCTTTAAGTGTCCTGCTGAAGGACACTTTATGCAATGCAAATTGACAGCGGAGTCTGTATAAACAATCGAAAAAAATCTCATTTTAGCAAGGTGATCATAATGAAAAATCTTTCACCGAATATATCAACATTCAACACAAATGTTGGGAAGGTTATTTGTTAGAACAACTGTCCGTCTAACTGACCAAAACCCAATTTTTTGCCCAGGTCTAAAATGATGAAAACCAGCTTTTGTGGTGGCACAAAGTAAAAATCCAGAGAGGAGAGGCAGGGCACATAGAAAGGAACAGGGTCCGAGTAACTTAGCAGAGGTTTGGTGGGTTCTACTTGGGACATCAACCCTAGCCAACTGTGACAGGACCTTGATCAATCCCCAAATTGGGGGCCCCTTTACAATCGAGGGGGCATGATTGTAGCTTCATAATAATTTCATGGAAAGCAACTCAATGTTTGGACAATGCAATCACTGAACTAGTTTGAATTCTATGATCTTCTTGAAACTCAATTTCCTTTCCAAGGATCATGTCTACTTACTCTATCATACTTTCCCAAACACTTAATACAGTGCTTTACACACAGTAAGTGCTCAATAAATACAATTGATTGATTCTTTTGCAGCCCTCAAGATCATCATCATCAATGGTATCTATTGAGCAGTTACAGTGTGTAAAGCACTGTACTATGCACTTGGGAGAGTACAATTCAGTAGAGTCGGTAGATATGTATTTGCTCAAGATGACTGATGAATTGCGTTTGGGTTGCTTTTATTTATGCAAGAACCATTGCCGGGTTTAAAACCCTGAAAAAGTTTAAATTCTAAGGGCATAACTGACGTAAAGGAGCTGGGAAGCTGAAAGAGTCTCCAATACGCTGGAACCATAAACAACACCCTTTCCCCCTACCTCTCTTGACTCCCGTCTCAACCCCCTTCTAGAAGGGCAGTGCAAAGCGATAACACTGCCAGCATCTGGATGAAGCTAACAAATCTACCCCATTTTATTTGCCTAAATAAACTTCTTCAGGTCCCACTCAACAAATTCTGGCTAAGCATTGTGTTGATCCTCAATAAAGTATCCATTCAAGATTATAATGGTGATGCAAATCCAACTTCATGATGAGATAAAATACAAATTATTGCAGTACTTTCTAACTATAAGCCACATATATAAAATCACTGAAAGATCTGGCAGGCAGGTCTTCTGCCAATAAAAATATAAAGGGAAAATTGGAGTTTGTACGTGTTTAGAGAAATAATTGCTTTTATGATAAAATTCAGAGATGTTTAATAATACAAAACCCCATTGCCTATTTTGCACTGTAACAGACCTCATAAATTTCCCTTTTATTGCATGATCCAATCCTATAATGGCAAAAATGTTCTGCCTCAGGTAGCTTTCAATACTACATGCATTCTTATTCCTCTCTCTCATTTTCAGGATGGCCAATATGAAGACCTTATGCAAGAAATTTTAAAGTCCAGATTGATTTTATATTACCTTTTCCTACTATTCCCTCAATGATATTCTACTGTTACTGAGGCTTTCGGGGAAGTATGCAGTCATTAAGCAAGTCATCCTCAGCCCAGAAGACGACTGATCGGAACAACGTAAACAACCCAGCCTGGGTTAGATCAGTGGCCCGGCCAGCCCAGGATACTGTCCCCAGTAGTGGCTCCATCCTCTGCAGAATAATCTCTCATGTATTAAAACTTTCTTCAAATGAAATAATTCCAGTTTCTTTAATCTTCACTCAATGTCTGCTATTTAGCACCTACTTAATGCAAAACTTGTTCTGGGTGTTTTGAAAAAGGTCAATGAAAGCAAGAGAAGCATTTCCCTAAACAGAGAAGAAAGGAAGCAGAACGAGAGTTTAACAATCAATCAATGGCGTCTACTGAGCATTTTCTGTGTGCACAGCATTGTACTAAGCACTTTGGAGAGTACAGTATAACAGAGTTGGTAGACAAGTTCCCTGCCCACAGTGAGCCCACAGTCCAGAGGGGGAGACAGTTAACAATATAAATTACGGATATGTACGTAAGTGAACATTACTTAGACTCTGAGCTCCATGATTAATTTATAGCTACCCCAATGCTTAACCAATAGTAATCATTTAACAAATGCCATTATTTTTATCATTAGTATTATCGTTATCATTAAGTGCTGTGGGGTGAATAAAAGGTTCAAATCCAAGTGCCAGGGCAATGCAGAAGGGAGTAGGAGATGAGGAAATGAGGGCTTAGGGAAGGCCTCTTGGAGATGTGCTTTTAGAAAGTAATAGGGAATAGTATTATCAATGTTACTTTTTGAGTGCTCACTGTGTGCAGAGCACTGTACCAGGCACTGATACAACCTGATACTAATAATAATAATGTAGGTATTGGTTAAGTGCTTACTATGTGCCAAGCACTTTCTAAGCACTGGGGCAGATAGAAGGTAATCAGGTTGTCCCACATGGGGCTCACAGTCTTCATCTCCATTTTCCTGATGAGGGAACTGAGGCCCAGAGAAGGTAAGTGACTTGCCCAAGATCACATAGCTGACAAGCGGTGGAGCCTGGATTAGAACCCATGACCTCTGACTCCCAAGGCCAGGCTCTTTCCACTGAGCCCATGCTACTACAACTCTATCAGGTTGAATGAGCTGAATAAATAACTCCATGGATGTGTACAATAAATAACTGCATGGATGTGTACATAAGGCCTGATGACAGGAATAAGATACAAGTACTGTTGGGTTGATGCAATTCAGTGCAGTGAATAAATTAAGGTGCACTTGTTCGCACCTGCCATTCATCTTAGTATCTGTCTCCTCCACTAGACTTGGAAGGACCCTGAGGGGAGGGGTCAAATCTACTAATGCTACTGTACCCTCCCAAGTGCTTAGTGCAGTGTGTTGAACAAAGTAAGCACTCAATAAATACAACTGATTAAGGACCCTGTTTTAATTTACAGCCACCAGCACGTTGATTCAATTGAGAAGGAGCGTGGCCTAGTGGAGAGAGGGTCTGGGAGTCAGGACCTGGGTTCTAATCCCAGTTCTGCCATTTTTCTGCTGTGTGACCTAGGGCAAGTCACTTCACTTCTCTGTCCCTCAGTTACCTCATCTGTAAAATGGGGATTAAGACCGTGAACCCCATGTGGTACATGGACTGTGTCCAACGCGATTAGCTCGTATCTACTTCAATTTCTGGCACATAGTAAGCATTTAAAAAAATACCATTAAAAAAAACCCAATAAACAAAAAAAACTTTGCACCTATTCCTTTTGCACAGACCTTAGTGGAAATACAAGAATTGAAAATAAGTAAACAAAATCAAGTCAGACACCTCTACAGGGTTTGATAACTGGGGAAGATAGGCAATAGACTTTTGACAGTAGAGATAGCCTTCTCCCTGTGGGCCCTTCCACAACAGACAGGCAAATCCAGCCTCAGCTCTGAATTCCCCTTGTTGTCCTATGCTTATCAGGTCCGGGTCAGCTGAGCAGCATGAAGTGGCCCAAGAGTGAGATGGCGGGCACCCTGCTTCTGGTTTTCATTCTCATTCACATTCTCTCTCTCTCCTCCCCCTCGCGCCCCCCCCCCCCAACAAATGTTCACGGGCCCCTTGTTCTGAGAACCTCAGAGCTACTGGCAGGCCTAACATAAGATTGCCCCTGAGCACACTGACTGATTCTCTGAAGCACCCTGTTTCTCCTCCTTTAAATCCCCAGGAACCCAGAGAACAAAATATTCCCTGTTCAAATCACAAATCAAATTCTCTGAGGTCTCCAAGGACACCTCCTCCTCCTCCTCTCCCTGTGGCCCAGGGGAGAGGAAGTCGATCCATATCTAGATTTTACTCAGACCAGCACCAGTCTCGAACACTAAGGTCCTCTGTGGCCCATTTGTTCTGCAGCTTCAAATCCCAAGCTTCCTAACCCTCCCCTTGCTCTCTAAAAGGGAGGAAACATGACATAACACCCCTAGAGTGCCCTTCACTAGTTTGGGAAGTTCAACAGATAGCTGTGGGGCCTTCTCTTCTTTTTCAGCCCTGGGCTACCGCTACTCATCATCTCAACTGTTCCCGGAGGAAAAGATGGATCATTTATTGCTCTGAAAAATGTCGCATGGCCTTTTTTTTTTCCCACCATCTGTGCTCTCGCTGAAGCCACCTGCTCAGAGGCACTAAAGGATAAAGGAGATTTTTCCTTTGGAGAAGGAAGAGTGCAATTATCTCGGCAGGCTCACTTTTTCCACCTCTCTCTTCACTTCTGTGTTCATCCAGGCTGGTTGAATAACCAAGCTAGCCTGTTTCAGGATTAAGGAAAAAGGCTGGATTGAAGAGAGGGTGACTCAGTGCTCCCGAGAGAACTCTGATACGGCACAATCTACCGCCTTGATTTATTCTATACGTGGACATCTTGAGCCCAGGAGAAGGCGGGCAGACGCAACCCCATCGCAGCGCGTACTTCCGCGAACAGAACGATTCTCCGGTGATTTGAGAGATTAAATGCTGCATCCTAAATTGCCCAATAGGAAGAACCCCCTAAAGAACTTTATGTCTGATGATTGGGCGTTAATCTAGATTAAGAAAACTCCATCAGATGTCAGGTTGCTGGCGCTGAGGGAACAGGGAGGAGATGAGATCTCCATCCCAGTGGTAAAGGCAGTAGGAGAAACGCCTGAAGAGAGCAAAGGAGGAGGAGCTTCAAGGAGATAAGCCCAGAGATCAACCATGGGTCTCCCCAAACTCTCTATTTTCCTTCCAGGTTTTTTCTAGAGTCTTCTGTTATTCAAAAGTGTTTAGCCAGGAATTACTCTTAACCAACCAAACAACACTTCTGCTGGGCTGCGAAGGGTAAAATTTAACTTGCACATCACAGGTTAAGAGAAGTAGCCCGGCCTAGTGAAAGATCACAGGTCTCAGAGGACCTGAGTTGTAATCCCGGATCTGCCCTGTACCTGTTGTGTGACCTTGGGTAAGTCACTTAAGTTCCTAGTTTCTCGATTCCCTTTTCTGCAATATGGGGATTCAATACCTGTCCTCCCTCCTCCTTGGACTGTGAACCCCATGTGGTACCTGATTATCTTGGATCTATCCCAGCCCTTAGTAGAGTGTTTGGTGCATAGTAAGAGCTTAATGAATGCCATGATAAGTAACCATTACTATTACTATCATCACATCAAAGAATTGGGTAGGTCTTCACTAATGAAGAGCTGCAAAATGTTGATAATACATTTCTTGCCTTGCTTCAAATAGAGTTGAGGCTTTCTCCTTGACCAAATAGTAATTACAATCGTGGTATCTGTTAAGCACTTGCTTTGTGCCAAACACTGTACTAAGCACTGGTGTAGATAGAAGACGTCAAGTCCCACAAGGGGCTCCAATTCTAAGTAGGAGGGATGACAGGTATTGAGTCCCCATTTTGCAGATGACAGAACTGAAGCACAGAGAGTCAAGTCACTTGGCCCATGTCACACAGCAGGTCAGTGTCAGAGGCAGGATTAGAATCCAGGTCCTCAGACTCCCCCAAGCTTGTGCTCTTTCACTAGGCCACTATTGGATGCCTGCCTGGCAGACAGAGCCTTGAAAAGGAGCTCATTTGCTGTTTATGTTAATACTGTAGAACTCGATAGGGCCAGGGCCGCCAACCACCCGTAAACTCATGGATGGACATGATAAGTTAAAATTGGTCATGTCCAACCATGCCGTGGTGGTGGGCTTCACTGGGCCTTTTCTCCAACCTATTAAGCTGGCAAGTGGAGCAGGCACAGCTGAGCAAATGTGTGGGTGGACGACAACCCTGAAGGGGACTGTGCAAATCTCTGCAGCTACCTACTTTCTCCAGGAGCCTGGCAATAAGCTATCTTGATCCCTGTCAAAAGGGAAGTCATTTTAGGCTCTACAAGTTATATCGTGACAGGAGCTTGGAGGAGATGTATTTATGATCAGTTCAGTACTCAGAACCTCTCATGTTTGCAGTGCTCTGTCCATCTTTCAAGTACGACACCAAACTGAGTGCAATGTTCTGTGCTAGGAGCGTGGGAAAGTACAACGTAAGCACCAAAGAGCTACCAGTCTAATGGGAGAAGCAAAATATGCACAAATAGTGGGAACAGGAAGGAAGAGCAAGAGTCCGAGTCAGAGCAGAATCAATAGGCTATGATAAAATAGCACAGTATGTGTGAATACCAACTGAATGTACAACTGAATACTCATATATATATATTTATATATGTGCTTAGTACAGTGCTCTGCACACAGTAAGTGCTCAATAAATGCAATTGAATATACAAATATATTGAGTGTCCTTTTTAAGTAATCTCCCAGATAGAATAATCATAATTGTGGCATTTAAGTGACTACTATATGCTAAGCACTTGAGTTAATATAATTTATCAGACACAGTCTCTGTGCCACATGAGGCTTACAATCTACGGGGAGGAAGAACAGGTATTTAATCCCCATTTTACAGATGAGGAAACTCAGGCACAGAGAAGTTAAGTGACTTTCCTAAGGTCATACAGCAGGCAAATGGAGGAGCCAAGAATAGAACCCAGGAATACTGATTCCCAGTCCTGTTCTTTTTAATAATAATAATAATGTTGGTATTTGTTAAGCGCTTACTATGTGCCGAGCACTGTTCTAAGCGCTGGGGTAGACATAGGGGAATCAGGTTGTCCCACGTGGGGCTCACAGTCTTAATCCCCATTTTACAGATGAGGGAACTGAGGCACAGAGAAGTTAAGTGACTTGCCCACAGTCACACAGCCGACAAGTGGCAGAGCTGGGATTCGAACTCATGAGCCCTGACTCCAAAGCCCGTGCTTTTTCCACTGCGCCACGCTGCTTCTTCTTCTTTTTACATTAGGCCACGATGCTTAAGAAGGTCATTATGTCTAACCCTGTGCCTTCATGCATTTACAGTACTCCTGAGAAAACAATATCTATCATATTTGAAGATTTATAAGAAGAAGATTCTGCAAAACATTTTCTGTCTCTATATCCGGGCAATGCTGCTGCCCAGTATAGGTTTATGAATACTGCCTTCTGAAAAGCTGGGACTGAATTTTACCAGTCCACTAAAATGAGAGGATTAATATTCTGGTCTAATGGTTTTGCAGCTCCAACTTTCTATGCATATAAAGTTGGCAGATTTACATAAGAAAGAATTTGTGCATTAGCTCCTCTCACTGCTAAAAGTGGTCAGGTTGAACAATTTTACAACTGTAGTAGATGCTGGTCCTTAGAAATGAACATATTTTATTTTCTATTTATAGATTCCAAATCCTTGGAACTCCGGGCATCAGCACAGAGCTGGAATTTAAGACTGACAACAGTTAGTTAACTTGCTTTTCTGAAAGGATGTTCTTATGCTACTTGACAGCCTTGAACTCGTTCACTCATTCATTCAAGTGTATTTACTGACCATTTGCTGGATCCAGATCATTGTATCTCTCCTGGGAGAGTACAATACGAAAGATACAGGTCACTGCCCTTGAAGATCTTATAATCTAGTGTGAGAAGCTCCCAGGCCCAACACAGAATGATACTGATAGCCAATCAATGCGAAAAATGAATAAATGTACATATAAATGGAAGCAGTGTGGCCTAATGGAAAGAGCACGGGCCCGGGCGACAGACGATCCAATACTGCCACTGGTCGGCTGTGTGACCTTGGACAACTCACGCAACTTCTCTTTGCCTCAGTTTCCTCATCTGTAAAATGGGAATTCAATACCTGTACTCCCTCCTCCTTAGATTCTGCGCCCCATGTGGGAGAGGGAGTGGGTCTAACCTGATTATCTTAAATCTAGCCTAGTGCTTAGTACAGTGTTTGGCACATAGTCCCACTCTCAGCTACTCCCCAGCCTAGGCTAATCCTGGAAAACTGAGGTCCCTACCCAAACTGCACCATTTCAGTGGATGGCACTCTAGCTAATGCTAATCTCACAGCAAGTATGACACGAAACTGTCATCACCTTGACAAATCAAAAAAAAAAAAAAATTGGGATAGTGTGCTTCTGATTTTGTTAGGGAGTATTTCTCTGTTTAGACCTAGTGATACACGACAAGAATCTATCAAATTATGTCCCTCACACTGTTGCCTACTCCCAAACTGCCTTTGTTGCACGGGAATTCTCATCAGAATAAGGAAATGACCCATTTAATTTCATTTGCATCATTAATGTCCGAGAGACAGATTTCTCTCCGAAATAGCTGACAGAGAAATCATTAGAAGGGATCACGACAGCAGGAGAATTTGCACAGGGCCTCCAATCTTCCCCCTCAGAACTTACCAACTCAGGAGAGGAAGGACAGAACAAAGATTTGGGGAGTATTTTTGCAACTGAGACAGAGTTAACCCAATATTTGTCTGGTGAGAGATCTTATGCCTGGATCAGAATGGTAACAAGGATGATGCTCTGAATTGATTATATGGCTCTTTCTTCTGAGGAGTTCACAGCTTTTATCTTCTCTACCAGCAGGAGAGGCAAGGGAAGAGTGTGAGGTGTGAATAAAGCAAGTCAAGTACGCTGCCCCATTTTGGGCAAGACAGAGCTTTTCTTTGAGGCACAGGCTAGTGGGGCAACTTTTGTAACCCAAGGTTTGAGCAAAAATTTGATTCAGAGATACAATTAAAAGATAAGATATCAAAAAGAAAAATGGAAGGAAGCTTAGTATTTTGAGTAGTGATAAGCAATCAATGGTACTTACTGAGCGCTTGCTATGTGCAGAGCACTGTACTATGTGCTTGGGAGAGTCCACGGAACTCCCCTGGCCGATTGGAGAGTCGGATGAATCTGTCGGAAATGAATGTACAGAGAAAAGTTAGCAAGAAAGGACAAATCTCTCCTCCACAAGATGCCTTGCTTTAGGCTCTGTTGATGCGTGTGGCTAAAGGATACCTCAATTCCTAGAGGAGGGATCCGCAGCCAGCCCTCCAAGACTGAAAGGTAGTACGAAAAGTAATGGCCAGAATCCAGAAACAAAAGATTTTCTGGTCCGGCTATTCGTACTGCCAAATAAGAATGAGAATAAGAGAAAATGTGTGAGAACGTACAGATCGTGCAGTGTAAATCACTTCAGAATCATTAGGAGTATATTTCTCCTTGAAGTTTGGGTTCCAACTTTGGTCCTCAAATCAACCTACGATAATGAGGATGCATCTCAAGCCCTAATTTAGAAGGAGCATGGCTTAGTGGAAAGAGCGCAGACCTGGGAATCATAGGACCTGAGTTCTAATCCCAGCTCTGCATACCTGCCTGCTGTGTGACTATGGGCAAGTCAAGTCACTGTGCCCCAGTTTCCACATCTGTTAAATTAGCAATTCAATACCTGTCTCCCTCTTTTTTAGACGGGGAGCCCTATGTGGGTCAGGGATGGTGTCTGATCTGGTTATCTTGGGTCTACTCCAGTGCTTAGGACAGTACAAACCCCTCCCCACCCTTATTCTCAGACTGTCCTCTGAGAAGCAGCGTGGTTTAGTGGAAAGAGCCCGGGCTTGGTAGTCAGAGGACCTGGGTTCTAATCCCGGCTCTGCCACTTGTCTGTTGGGTGACCTTGGGCAAGTCATTTTACTTCTCTGTGCCTCAATTACCTCATCTGGAAAATGGGGATTCAGACTGTATGCCCCACATGGGACAACCTGATTACCCTGTATCTACCCCAGTGCTTGAACAGTGCCTCTACAATATCGCCAAGATCCGCCCTTTCCTCTCCACCCAAACGGCTACCTTACTATTACGGGCTCTCGTTATATCCCGGCTAGACTACTGTGTCAGCCTTCTCTCTGACCTCCCTTCCTCCTCTCTCGCCCCGCTCCGGTCTATTCTTCACTCCGCTGTCCGGCTCATCTTCCTGCAGAAACGATCTGGGCATGTCACTCCCCTTCTTAAACAACTCCAGTGGTTGCCTATCGACCTCCGCTCCAAACAAAAACTCCTCACTCTAGGCTTCAAGGCTCTCCATCACCTTGCCCCTTCCTACCTCTCCTCCCTTCTCTCTTTCTACCGCCCACCCCGCACGCTCCGCTCCTCCGCCGCCCACCTCCTCACCGTCCCTCGGTCTCGCCTATCTCGCCGTCGACCCCTGGGTCACGTCCTCCCATGGTCCTGGAACGCCCTCCCTCCTCACCTCCGCCAAACTGATTCTCTTTCCCTCTTCAAAACCTTACTTAAAAATCACCTCCTCCAAGAGGCCTTCCCAGACTGAGCTCCTCTTCCCCCTCTACTCCCTCTGCCATCCCCCCTTTACCTCTCCGCAGCTAAAGCCTCATTTTCCCCTTTTCCCTCTGCTCCTCCACCTCTCCCTTCCCATCCCCACAGCACTGTACTCGTCCGCTCAACTGTATATATTTTCGTTACCCTATTTATTTTGTTAATGAATTGTACATCGCCTTGATTCTATTTAGTTGCCATTGTTTTTATGAGATGTTCTTCCCCTTGACGCTGTTTAGTGCCATTGTTCTTGTCTGTCCGTCTCCCCCGATTAGACTGTAAGCCCGTCAAACGGCAGGGACTGTCTCTATCTGTTGCCGACTTGTTCATCCCAAGCGCTTAGTACAGTGCTCTGCACATAGTAAGCGCTCAATAAATACTATTGAATGAATGAATGAATGAATGCTTGGCACATAGTAAGTGCTTAACAAATACCATCATTAGTATTATTATCATTATTTCCACTAGGCCACGCTGCTTCTCTAAGAAAAGAGGGTAGTCTTAGGTAATGGGATCCACAGGATGTAGGCACAAGTGCCCCCCAAACAAGTGGCAGACCTGGGGGGAGCCCAGCCTGCTGCCCATTATCTTCAGCTCTCTTCTCTGAACACAGGGGCTCTGCCCCATACTCATTAGAATTTAAGCTCATTGTTTGCAGGGAACGTGTCTACCTGCTCCGTTATACTGCACTCTCCCAAGTGCTTAGAATAGTACACTGCACATAGTAACTGCTCAATAAATATAATTGAGGAAATGTTTAACACATAGTAATGCCTTAACAATAATATATTTTTGTTTTTGCAAAGCCAAGCCAATTTAAGAAACATATTTTCAGATTAACACACACAAATCTGGATTCTCCTGAGGCTTCATTAAATGAGACTTCACTGTAATAGCGAAGCCACGTTGCAAGCGAAATCATAGGGGAAATGCACAAGGGAGAGTTAACCCAAAGAAAAAAATTCACCATTAAATGAACAGTTTAATGCAGGCTTGCATTCCTAAAAGACAGCAAATTAGCATGTTCTTAGGATGAGTAAAATGAAATTTCAGAAATTAAAGCAATGAATCTTTAGGGTAAGATGAGTTATACCTTAAAAGACAAATCCAAAATCCACCCACCACGATGACCATCATCT
The DNA here is from genome assembly GCF_004115215.2 of Ornithorhynchus anatinus. Taxonomy (NCBI): domain Eukaryota; kingdom Metazoa; phylum Chordata; class Mammalia; order Monotremata; family Ornithorhynchidae; genus Ornithorhynchus; species Ornithorhynchus anatinus. The sequence goes on along the minus strand of NC_041747.1, from coordinate 9,118,875 downwards.
ATAATGTCCTATAAATCCTGAGAAGACATACTACCTAAGTGAGCTTGGGTATAGGACTGTATAAAGCAGAAAGGAAAAATGCTACCTATTTCAAGTTGAAAAATCATCTATTTGAAATTGTAGCCTGGGAGAGTGGAGGAATCTCTTCCAGAAAGGATTGTATCCAAGTTGTAATCAGCATTTGAAATATCTGCTTTTCTCCACCCTTCCCAAGAAGAGCTTATTTGATTTCCATAAAGAGGGCCCTATGGTCACATTAGCTATGAAGTGGAGACTTTGCCATTATGAAATGAAACATTCCAGGTTGCTAGGTACCATGAAAGTTTGGAAGCCATCCAACCCCAAGGAAGTGTAAATTCTTTTGCATGACAACAGATTACTTACCTCAAACAGGGCCATTTAAGATGGTCCAGTGCAATTCGGTATTCTAAATGGACATTTGTCAAAGGAAAGCATTTCTTCCCGAAGGAACACCTGCTGGTGTGAGAGATAAAAAAGGCCCTGCAGAAACTGAGTGCGTGATAGAAAGTAGGTCCAATAAATTATTGTAACTATGTGCAAATGTATTCCCTTTCAAACCTTAGGGCTCCATCCCACAGTGCTACCTGTCAGACCCCTGGGGGTTTGATGGCTAACACAATTAAAAGTATTAGCAACTCTTTTCACACTATTCAGCTACCAGCTCTTCCAAGACAGTAGGCTTCCCACAAAACAAGCAGCAGGTTGGACAGCAGAGATTTCATTCTAAAGCGAAGGTTTGGAGTCCAACTTGCCTAGCAGGAGAGAGTTGTCCCTCAGAGTCAAAGACACCCCTGACTGTGAAATTCCTCTATGAGATGAGTACTAGAGGGACTGAAAAGGCCAAGGTAGGACCCACAGTCCCGACCACAGTGTGAACACAAAATGGTTGTCTCTTTCTGGGTTGTCATGCTAAATGTCTGCCTGGTGCTCTTTTTGCTTTTGCCTTCTAGTCTCTTGTTCCTTTACGAAGCTCCTTGAATAGGCAAATTTCTTCCTCATTTCCCCGCCCTATTCACCCTCCCTTCTGCATCCGCTATGCACTTGCTTGTATACTGCTTAAGCACTTCAATACTCACCCCACCTCCAAAGGACTTAAGGGCATATCTTTATTAGTCAACTGCTTCCCCTACCTGTAATTTCTTTTAAGGTCTGTCTCCCCTACTAGACAGACATTAGGCTCCTTGAGGCAGGGCTTGGGCCTACCAATTCCCCAAACACTTGATACAGAAAACTCTCAATAAATTCCTTCGATCGATCGATAGCAATACACCATGCCGGTCTATCTTCGGCAATTAACTCCGAAGTCTAACAGCAGCACGGTCCACGGATCAGCTCTCTAAATGTCCTATCAGCTGCAGTCAGAGACGATGCAAATACTTCATCCATGCTTCTTTCACGGTCGCCCTCAACCAAACTCTGCATGCCATCTCTCCGCGTCCTCGTGAGTTCCCTGTGCTCTGCATATCCAGCTAATGAGGAAGATAAAATCATCCACTCAGTCGCTCTGACCTTCCTACCCTCCTTTGGCACTTGCCACAAGTTGGCTCACAGGAAATGTTCTAGAGATTTCGAGACATATTTATTATTGTTTCCTCTTGATAAGGCTGATGTTGCTTATGCATCTCACTGAGAAGTAATGAAGATTAATGCCTTTAGATAATTTAACATCTTTAATTAGTTCATCCCTCCGGCATTCAACACAGGCATTGAGACTCAAAGAAGATAAGTGATTTGGTCATAACTTGGATAACTCAATTCTGGACTCTTGAGGGTTGGCTTGGCTGTCCATGCTGCCCAAGGAAGTTATTCATTAGCAGGTGTAAACGAGACCCAAATTAGAAGCTCCTGGTAAAGAGGGACCAAGTCTAATTTGTACTGTACAGCACATTATAACGACAAAACAAGCTTAACGGTAGATCTGCAATGAAAATAATGATGATAGTAACACCACCAGACTGGACCACTACTATCACCTGACTAGTTACCCTTTTTTCGGTCATTCATTCTTTAAGAAATGCTCAAAGGGTATGAGACCTGGGTCATGGTGGATTTTTCAACTAAATCCTAATCAGTTTAACATACAGGGGCATTTTGTCCCTGGTGAGAGCTGGCTCAAGTGGCAGAACTCCAAGCAGCCCAGATGTCGTAGAAAGAGTTACTACAGTACTTGTAATAACAGTGGTAGAAATGTTGTCCATTGAGGACTTACTGAGCATAAGAATCCTTGATTCCTAGAATTGTGTTTATTCCAGGATCCCTACTCCCTCTCCTTTCATAAACCTATCCCTCCCCTTTCTCCCTCTCTTCTTCCTCATCCCCATCCCCCCAAAGACCAGTCTCCATCTGTGCTATGCAGAAGGAGAGCAGAAGTTCTTTAAAAGATGTTCTGGCTCCTCCACATTTATTCTCATGTCCTTTTCCTTTACAGTGCAGCAGGGCTGTTTCTTAAATGCAAACATTTCCAAGCCCCCCTGCTGCCTTCCTAGTTTGAGTACTTAAGCTTCACCCTCCGTCTGTGTTTGCCTAATCTTTTCTAAAACCATGTTTTCTATTCCTTCCCTAGTTAAATAAATTAGTGCTACTAGACTGACCAATGGATTTATTTCCATGCCACTTGGATGACAGACTCTCCCAGTGTAAGCTTGTCGCAGTCCCAGTGTAAGCTCGTCACGGGCGGGGAACGTTTCTGCTAACTCTGTTGAATTGTACTCTCCCAAGCACTTAGTACAGTACTCTGCACATAGTAAGTGCTCAAAAAATACCACTGGTTGATTGACTGACCGGGAAACAAAGACATTATTTCCCCAGGTAATTCAAGGAAGGAAAATAACGGTGCCTCAGTCGGTGATCAGGTCTGATTGCTCTGATTTGATCTGCTCTGATTTGTCTGGTTAGCCCACATTTTGAGCCCATGGCAGAAGATTTTTCTTCCTATGGCTCCTTTTTTTCCACCATATAACCATCCCTGCAGCTAATGAATCACAAGCACCTTGTTTACTAGTTCAAAAGTTCAGTTAAATTGTATGCCAAGTGACTATTTTGAGACTTTGAAGAGGTTTGGATGCCACACGTTTGTCCTTCAAGATTATTATGGCCTTTACTATGATTGGTACTTTCTAAATGTAGCATGCAAAAAATGCCACTTTTCTTCTACATGAAGAAGTATTTAGAATTTAATGTTCAGCCACAAGGGCAGGTAAAATCTCCCTAGCAGAAAATAAATAAGCAGCTGGGTCATCTGTAAGGCTTATGTATAGCTGCCCTTCTTAGTCTAAGAAGACATCACTGGTGGTGGCGTTCACCTGTGTGTATGTGGCCAAAAGTCCAAAGTGGAATCCTTAGTCTTGATCTCACTAGGTACACAAAAACCTTCTCCCTTGTTGGGTTGTTACTCAGGTAGAACTGTTGTTACAGAGGTAAATGTGACACAGACACATTAGAAAAATACAATGTAATAACTAGCAGCTACTCTGATGTTATTAAAAAGTAGTCGGGTCCTGGCTACCATATCATGTCCATTTCTGGAGCTCCTGATTTCAATTGCATGGGGAGCTCTATAACAGTCCCATGTACAGCTCTGCATGGGTGATGGGGCCAACTGTACTGTCCTCTGCCACTGACCGACGATGGAGTCTCCTGCTGGAAATGACAGATGAGCCTGAGGCCCATCTCTTTCAGGGTTTTGCAAAATAGGCGTAGTTCCCAAAGACTAAAGTACATGACTGGCCACGAAGGCTATCACTGGGTGGTGTGTTTTGCAATACTTTAACCTGCCTTTTTGCTTAGCACATTTCTCACTGGCTGAGGCAGTGCGTTTGTAGGGAATATTCAAATGGCAGAGCTGATGGCCTGCTGCTCCTGCTACGAGTTCCCATGCATTACTAGCAGAGAAGCAAATATTGAAGTCACTGTACCTTTACCACTAGTCACCTCTAGCCTGAGCTCCAGTGCTTCGGTCACCATAAAAGTGAACTGCATTTCACCAGAGCATGCTTCCCAAATAGCAAAAATGTTCACTGGTAAATAAGCAAGAACTGTCACCCAATACTACCACCCACCAGAAGGCCAGCAGGACAGTCAAAAAAAAACCAAACTCATCTTTGGTCACGGAAGCCAGAACAGCGGTAAATGATAGCCCGGACGCTGAACTTTCCTGCCGACAGTAACATAGAGCAGAGGGGAAGCAAGAAGTGGAACTAAGTTATCACAACGGGGAAGTTCAGTATTTGTGGCTGTCATCTTCCCAACGGTCCAGCTATTGCTGCCTGGCTCTGTCGACCTCTGGGAAGAGCTGCCTAAACTCCAGTGTGAACTCTGAGAAACCACAAGCAGCCAGGGGTTATCCTCACTGGTGACTAGAATTCCCAACTCATCCTACTTCTACTTGGCTCGTGCGGAAAGGTGGGGCGAGAAGAGCAGGAGTCAGAGTGGAGAGCTTGCTGTTGGGCAGCATAGAAGCTACCTTTTATCTGGTAGTTGTAGGGGAGCTCCCTGCTTTGGTGGGAATTTCTATTACATGGGCCACTGACTAGATTGTAAACTCCTTGAAAGCAGGGATCATGGCCCGTCCTACTGTATTCAGTCAATTAATCAATCAATGGCATTTTAGTGCTCACCGTGCACAGAGCACTGCAGTAAATGCTCGGGAGAATACAACACAACAGAATTAGCAGACACGTTCCCTGTCCACATCCAGTTTACAATCTAGAGATGAGTTTACAGTCTAGAGTTTCCTTCTCTGGATGTGCGTGGACCACTGTCTCTGCTCTTTGGAAGCCACACTACTGTCTGACTTGGCTTTTTAACCTTTAATCCAACTCTTTCCCTAGACTCTACACTCCTTGTGAGTGGGCAGCATGTCTACCAACTCTGTAATACTCTACTCACCCAAGCATTTAGTTCAGTGCTTTGCACAGAGTAAGTACCGGTGAAGTATAGTGCTCTATAAGTGCTCAATAACTACAACTGATTGATTCAACTCTTTCTCATTGGCTTCCTTATAGACACACGTCAACGATATACCATTCTACTCTAGTCCAAGCATGCGTTCTATCACTCTGACGAAAATGTTTTCTCAAGAGATCTCCCCAAGTACATCCCGGATGTTCTGCTCAGACATTTTCAGCTTCTCTGGACCCAATCTGTGAGTTGGGACACTCATCTTTATCCTGCCCATCCATCTTTCTTTAACTTTGCATATAGCTTGCACCCTGTCTTTGATAACTGTTGACTTCCTAATTTCTTTGTTTGAAACATACTCTCTAAATCATTATTTGCCCCTGAGATGCTTCCACTGATATCTGGATTCAGAAAATTCTCCTTTTTAGCACATGTTTTTGCCCAACATCTAATCCCAGCTCCACCACATATCTGCTATGTGATCTTAGACAAGTCAATTAACTTCTCTGTGCCTCAATTACTTCATCTGAAAAGTGGAGGTAAGAGTGTGAGCCCCTTGTGGGACAAGGACTGTGTCTAACCTGATTAACTTGTACCTACCCCAGAGCTTAGAACAGTGTGCGTCATATAGTAAGCGCTTAGCAAATACCATAATTATCACCAGCATTGTTGGGAGAACATTGAGTAGTAAAGCTTGATTTTTTTTCTTCACAGGATTTTTTACCCAACAAAGGCACGCTATCGTATTGAAACTGATTCATGCTACACTCCTCCTACTACTCAAGTCAAGCATGTTGGCTTATTGATTTCCTGGTCAGAAAGAAATTAATTTCTACTTCCTCAACGTTTATCTGAATTGACCCTCCTAGGCAATAGTCACTATGCATCTATTTGGTCAGGGAGTTTTGCTTCAACCCTAACTTTGTTCAATTGCTTCTACAATTCTCTGATTTTTCTTTCCTGATTTTGCTACACTAAAATAATGCAATTCATAGGAAAGAAACGGTGCATCAGTTGCTAATTATTAGTGCTGATTCCTGCTTTCCTGTTTAATTTGCTGAATAATATCTCCAATATGGCTGTAAACTGCTTCTGCAAGATGATGTCACTGTGTGTGCATAAAATATTATGATTTTCATTGTTCAAAGGCACCTCATTTTCTCTAGATGATCTGTATATGTTAAGTCCATTCCAGTTTTGCTGAGTGCATTGAAAATAGCATTACATTTCACTGAGTTGAACACTTTTCTTGTACAAGATGAATACAAAGCAAATTTAGTATTTTTGACATTTTTCCACTAGCTGGAAGAGGACGTGGAGGCGGTCAGTAGCTTACAGCTATTACATTGTCTGGAAGATATGAGGGAGGAACGACCTGATCTGATTATCTTGTATCGGCCAAGTGCTTAGCACAGTACTTGGCACCTAATAAGCACTATAAATACCAGGCAGTGCACTAGAGTTGTTTCACCTCTGCTACCTGGTGAAGAATTAGCTCCAGCTACTGCTCTCTGAAACTGGCCCAGGTAATTCACTGCCATCATCTCATGGCTGGATAAATCTGAATCCCAGTGAGGTGGCAGAAGCTTTAGGATTTGTGCAGTTCTGATAAACACTCTGTGGACCTAGAAGCTGGTTGGGAAAGAAAGCTGTTTGCCTCAACAGCCTTCCCAAAGAAGCATCGTCTCCCCAGAAAAAGACACAGGCATACAGAGAGAGAACAGCCATTTCAGCAAATTCTATGCAGCAAGACTCAGTATGTACATTCAATTCCTCGTTCCTCTCCTACTTAGACTTTGAGCCCCATGTGGTACAGGGACTGTGCCCAAAGTGATTATCTTGTGTCTACTCCCAGTGCTTAGACCAGTGCTTGGCACATAGTAAGCCCTTAACATTATTATATCATGATATCCTCAGAAGCACTTATAAATGAGAAAGATGAGGGAAATTTAAGAAAATGCTAGTAGAGTAAGCTAAATAAGGAGATCCCAAGAGCATGCAGCCCAGTAGGACAGCGGCTTCAAGTCAAGTGGGCCTCTGCTAGGACCCACCACGAGCCATGAGCAAACTCAAGACTAGTCTCGGAAATACTTTGAGAAGAAGGTGAATAAGCTGCTTCCAATGGGAAAACACTGTGGCAGTGACAGAAATATCTCCAGGCAAGAAGTAACCTCTATTTAAGGATTAGACCATTTTCCTGAATTGATGAAAACTGGACTGGTGATCTCTCTGACCTCCTTATGGTCAGTCTTGGTACAATATTTGGCTTCTCCAATGAACCAGATTCAGAGATCTGGGGCTCCCCTGACCTGTCTCACTTATATTTCCATAGAAAATAAACTTGGTATTTGTTAAGACTGAACTTTCAGCCAACTAAAGACGAGTCTTTCATTTGTTGTGGCTGTTAAAAAGAAATTCTATTTCAGAAATGCCTTTATTACAGAGTTAGCCATTTATCAAGAGAATGAGATAGAGAGCGCTTCCTTGTCCCTGGACATAGACTTCAGCAGTCATATGTAATGCTTCAAATGTAGTCCCTGCAGTTTAACTAGGACATAGAAAGATTAATGACATAAAGGAGGGCAATAAAAGGAACACCAGAATTGAACAATGCCCATAAGAGAGACTCAAGATGATTAATTTATATAGTCTAAAAAAAGGAGAGAAAACTTAGAGTCAGTCATCCCTGGCAAGGTAGTCTTGGAAGCAAATAAAGAAAATTGTTCTCTTTCTATGAAGTTCATGGGACAGAAGGGAAAAGGAGGAAGAGGCTAATGTTAGAAAAGAAAAAGAGTATTTTAGTCACTCTCCAGTATTTCTGGGCTCCCATCGCACACAATGAAAATTTGAAAAAGTTGTCTCCACATGGATGTCCCACTGGTACTTGAAGCTTAATCTGAAAAAAAACTAAACTCCATTATCTTCCTTCCTAAACCCATGCCTACATCTAATGTTCTCGTCCCGGTCAATACTGCCTAACCTTCCCTCTCCCAGAGGCTTACAAGTTTCCTGACATCTTTCATTCCTCTCTGTGTTTGACATCTCATGGTCCGTCTGCTGCTAAATCCTGTTGGAATTTTCTCCCCCTTATTTTGCACATTCTTCGCTTCCTCTCCACACCCACGGCCTCCACCCTAGTTCCAGCTCTCATCTTATCCCATCCAGACTCCTGCATCAGCCTCCTCGCTCTTCTCCCTGCTTCCAACCTCACTTCTCTTCAGCCTTTTCTATATTTTACTGCCAGATCATCTTCCCCAAACATCATTCGACTAGTATTGTCTCAAAAACTTATGAGTTTTACTGTGGGCTGTTTGAGGGTCACTGCTGGCAGACAAATAAATGTGGAAGCATCAATAAGAAATTCCCAATCTCCTCCCCTCCTACTGATCTAAGTGAGTTCATACAGGGAATTATCCCTGTTTTCCAAGTTGTGAGGCCATCAAGGAGAAGCAGAACTTTCTCGGAGATTTCCTCTACAAAAAGGGTAGAGTGCCAAACTGGAAGGCCAAATCTTGATTGTTTTTCCCTAGTACCAAAGTGGCTTCCTCATCCAATGATCCCCTTAGAAATCTGGCAAAACGTTTATCATCGGTGCTTACTGCAACATTTAGCCCAACCAAATGCCCTAAAAAATACTTTAGGTCTGGGGAGATGACATCAATCAATTGATCAAGTGTATTTATTGAGAGCTTATTCTGGGTAGCACATTATACCAAGACTTGGGAGAGTTCACTGGAGTTAGTAGACAAGATCCCTGCCCTCAGTGGGCTTACAATCTTGCAAGAGGGTCTGGGAGAGACAGGCACTAGAATAATTACAGATGGGGGGAAGCAAAAGAGTTTAAAGATATGTAGATATGAATGTAAGTGTCTCGGGTTGAGGTTCCACTAACTGTGAAAGCGGATAGAGTTGCCTACCTGGAATAGAGTTGGCCTGGCCTTTGGTTTCTCAGAACTTCATAAAGTGATCCCAGCTGCTGCTGGCATCTATTTCTGCCTTGTCTCATGGCCAAGGGTGTCTCCTGCCCACATTCACCTGCCAGGAGAAATCACTGATATAGAAAATGCAATAATAATTCATTTTAGCCACTTTCCCCACTATCTGTAAATAATAGTCTTCCTGTCTACCCTCCCACCTCCCTCATTTGATTGTAAATCCCTAGAGGATAGGGACCGTGTCTTTTGCTTCTGGTTTATACTGTGTGCAGCGTAAACACTAAAAAAAGCATTACTAGTATTACTCTTCACATAGTAGCCAATCAAATACCAGTGATGACGCTGCCTAACTTTGGAAGAAAATTGTTGTCTTGGAAACCCAACCAAGCCGACATCAGAAGCCGATCAGTGCCGAGGTCTTGAGGTCAGTAGAGGTAACTTCACCGGTCTTTCCTCTCCCTTTTGCACTGCTAAAACTTATAATTTACAACTTGATCAGGTCTGGGCAGTGATAAAGTAATTTTATCATCCTCATTATGTCATCCAAATGACTACTAACACTAGTGACTGTAATGGGCTAGGAGTGCAGAATAAATCTATTTCTTTGGAAAAGAAAACGCATATCATAAGGGGATAGAGGCGAAAACTGAAAAGTGAACTGGCACGTTCAAAGAGCGCTAGCAGAATCCACCTGGATAGCTGTGTTTTACCGCAGACAAAGTGAAAACTTTGGTGCAACTTCTCAGGGAACTCATTGCTCCTGAACCACCAGGCATACAGGACAGAGGTACGGAGAAACGGGAGAACCTGTTAAAAATGTTTGCGGGGTGGGGGGGGGGGACGTAAAGCCTTGAAGGCATCTATTGTCTGATTGTCTGAAGTCTCTCAGGTAATGCAGGCACTACCAGAGAAAGATCACAAGTGAACAATGCTGCACAGTGAGGCGGGCTGCCATGAACTACAACCTTCAGATGCTTCACAGTATTGCTTCCTCTGCATCAATGTCATTCCAGAGGGACCAGTCCACAGAAAAAGCAGCTTTTATCATCTTATTCAGTGGCATCGTGACACTTCTCAACATCAGAGCCCAAGTTCTCAAGCCCATCTGATCTCACTGTGGTAAGTACTGAATGTCATCTGGGGACACGATTCACTCCTCTTCTCTGAAGTTCTGGAACGCTACTCTGGACCTCCTCTGTTGGCTCTACAGCTGGAGCTGAAGTTTTGCATAAGGAAATAACATCTTGGGACCCATTTGTGATCTTTGATATTGCTGTTTCAGTGCTCAGGAGATAATGGATAGGAAAAATTGTTATTAAAATGCTTCATAGATACAGAACAGTCAGTCCTTGTTCTGGATTAAGGGTAAATTTCCAACCCTGAACATGGGGGGCTTTTTTAGGGACTTTATTAACAAAGTTATGTTCACTAAATAGTTTTCATTATTTCTTAAATCAAAGAAAGAAGAAAGGAACTCATGACAACTCATTTTCTACCAAGCAATTTGTAACATGCTCACAGTCTACATGCAATCTAACAGGAACAATGGAAGGGTAAATATGTTTGTAGTGTAAAAGGGTTTTGTTCTTTCAATAAACGAGTGCATTTTCCCTAAAATGAATAACTGAAATTACACTGGTTAATGAGTGTTTACCACAAACAAGGGGATAAAAGCTAATGTATAAGGTGACTCAAGGAGACAAAATTTATATTAACAGAAATACATTCCATTCGAGTGAAATAATACCCCCCATTTTGGGAGAATACGTTCATAAAACCACTGCAAAGATGAAAAGGAATTTTTAGAAACTCCTAGGAGTCCTGAAAATATGCCTGCCACCTCTCACTCACCCAATTAAATTGGAATATCTGAGGTGAATTTAACTTGGTGGCAATGAAATAAGGAATTCTGAGTGACCAACTGTCGGACGGATCAACTCCAATGACAATCTGCCTTTTCTGGCTGCTAATTTATGTCTTAAAAACTTAGCTCTGAACTTGAGAAGATACAATATAATGACTTGAGAACTCTTCAGAAGTGAAACTCTTTAAAGGAGTCCTCTATAGAGAGAAGCATAGTGGCACTAAAATGACCTCAGCTTTTAAGCCATAAAGGAAACAATTTCAAACTGGGACCAGGAAAGATTCAAAGCAATCCATTGCCGGGAGGGTTTCCACTAATTGAGTTATCATTGTCAATGCGCTGCTGCACTGAGAGGACGCAAAAAAAAAAAAAATGCCGACTTCAGAACAGTTTCCCTGACACACTCTGGAGGTCACCAGCAATCTTATGGAGCAGAAAAACAGGCTAACTGTCTTTACAAATAGGATGCAAGTGGTTGAAAGCATAACAAGATAAAATAGCAGAATAATTGAAAATACAGATGAAAAACCAAATAAAAAACATACAGTCATATATTTTCCAGGCAGCGTGGCTTAGTGGAGAGAGCCCGGGCTTGGGAGTCAGAGGTTGTGGGTTCTAATTCCGGCTTCGCTACTTATCAGCTGTGTGACTTTGGGTGAGTTACTTAACTTCACTGTGCCTCAGTTACCTCATCTGGAAAATGGGGATTAAGACTGTGAGCCCCATGTGGGACAACATAATTACCTTGAATCTAGCCCAGTGCTTAGAACAGTGCTTGACACATAAGCGCTTAACAAATACCATCATCATCATAACCCTATTTACAGTACTCCCCCAAGTGCTGAGGGCAGTGCTCTGCACACAGAAAGCCCTCAATCATTATCAGTGGTATTTACTGAGCACTTACTATGTGCAGAGCACTGGACTAAACCCTTGGGAGAGTATATTACAAAGAACTGTCAGACATGTTAGCTTGTTGGGGGCAGGGAACATATCCACCAACTCTATTACACCGTACTCTTCGAAGTACTTAGTGCAATGCTCTGCACACAGTAAGCGGTCAAAAAGCATGATAGACTGTTCCTTGCCCACAGGTGGCTTACAGATCCATAAATATTACTAAGTAATTAATTCGGTAGGAAATGTCACTCCTCTCTTAAAAAGACTCCATTTAGTCAGTTCAAAGCGGATTGGAGGAGGAACTATCATTAAATGGCGGGCCCAAAATATGGTTTTTGGGCAAAGGTTAAACAGATAGATGTTAAAGGCAATGGGGAAGCTTCTCACCTCTCCTTCTCTGTTCTCCTGTTCCCCCTTGGTCCCCAGCGTGTTTGGGTTGCCAAACTTTTGCCCAAGGCCCTCTGGGGCCTTGTTTCCCAAGTGCACCATTTCCCTTTCCTGGCTTGAGTGAAGAGTAAGGTGTTAATCTCAGGAACCTGGGTCTTGTTAAATGGCCTTTCCATGCTTGTCAAAACCTGAAGCAAGTACACCCACAAAAAACTAAACTCAGAGTCCCACAGGACTGGGTTTGACACTTCATGACTAAACTTTAAATGCTCAGAGATTCTCAGGTTTACCAGCTACTGCAAATGTCACGGGGAGAACACTCTGACAAACTTTGAGTTATCACTTCAATGTTTCGTGAGGCTACAATCACTGAAAACGCTTCAGTTGCTCTTTTTCCTCATTTAAGAAGAGACAGTACTCACAATACTTTCTCTCTGAGTTTTCAAAGGGACATTAAAGGACAGCCCCAGCATAAAACAAAAGCAACAGCTTTCCTATCAGCTGCAGACAGATAAATGGAAGAGCCACCTCCTGGCTCTCCAGCTCTGAGGGTTCTCGGAGCCAGAAGATAGTCCCAAACCCCTGGCTGGAAAGGTGAGGCGGTGATTCCCATGCTGCGGCAGGAAATTCTTTATTTGTGTTTGGGCGGGCTGTCGGGGGTGAGTTCCTTCCCAACCCCTTTTTTGACATTTTCTGTTGTTCTCTCTACCTACCCTTATTCCCCTTAATCCCTTCTGCCCTCTTCTCCTTTCTGTCTTTCCTGCCTTTCAGCCCCATTCTCATCCCAATTGGTTCTATCCTAAACCTGGGCACCTTGGCTTGAAGGCTTTAAGCTATTTATTATCCATGGGAGAAAGAAGACAAACACAATTATTTTAGAGTAAATGTTTCAAATCTGGACAGTTTCGGCGTATGCTCCTTGAGGTCAGGGATAGCACCTACACAGTATGCATTCAATAAATATCATTCAGAGAGGTGGGAGTCCTAGAATTATTATTATTACTACTACTAATAATAATAATAATGGTATTTGTTAAGTGCTTACTATGAGCCAGGCACTGTTCTAAGCCCTGGAATAGATACAAGATAATCAGATCGGACACAGTCCCTATGCCACAAAGGGCTACACAGTCTTAATCCCCATTTTACAGATGACGAAACTGAGGCACAGAGAAATTAAGTGACTTGTCCAAGGTATTAGAAGCCATGACATTCTGACTCCCAGGCCCATGCTGCTTCTCTATTTTGCTGAATTGGGCTGAAGAGATGGCAAATGGCTTGTGTTAAATAGGGTGAAGCATCCTGGGGGCATGGCATGGCAGATGAGAAGAGGGAAGCTGTTGTGAAGACCATTTGGGCTGAGGGAAGGAGGCAGGAGAGGTTGGACAAAGTACGGAGGTCTGGGAGGGACAGAATCTGTGATTATCTTGTACCTATCCTGGCACTTACCACATTGCTTGGAATATAGCAAGTGCTTTTAATAAATACCACCATTATTATTACATTTACATTGATATTTAATAATGTTGGTATTTGTTAAGCGCTTACTATGTGTAGAGCACTGTTCTAAGCGCTGGGGGAGATACAGGGTCATCGGGTTGTCCCACGTGAGGCTCACAGTTAATCCCCATTTTACAGATGAGGTAACTGAGGCACAGAGAAGTTAAGTGACTCGCCCAAAGTCACACAGCTGACAAGCGGCAGAGCCAGGATTCAAACTCATGACCTCTGACTCCCAAGCCCGGGCTCTTTCCGCTGAGCCACGCTGCTTCTCTAATATTTGATCATATAGCTATATTTACTGATCGTGTAGCTATATTTATTGTTATTTTATCATTTTAAATATAGTTATATTGGTTTGTTCTACTTTTTTTTACAACTTGGGAACACATTAATATACATTACGCCATATCTAATAGGAGGCCCAACTTGATTTAACATTCACTCTATTTTCACTGAGCCAATGAAGAGTGCTAACCAGAGTAGGGCAGTACTTAACTACAGACTGCTCCAACCCAATCCAGGCTTATAGAGAGAAAGGTTATGTAAGTAGTGCAAATTCAGGTATATAGCGAGTTGTTCTTTGTATTCTAAAGACAGCACTGAAGATGAGGCTCACCTACTAGGGCATGGGTGGATGAAAAGCCAAATGTGAGACCCACAGGCCTAGCCACGTTGTCTGGACATAAAGGCTGTTTCTCTCTTGTCGTGTTGTCATGTTTGATGTTTGTAATACTTGGTACTGTTTTCTCTTTGGCCTCCTTGCCCCTTCTTCCTTCAGAAGCTTTTGCTCAAAAAGAGCTGCTCTTTTTTCGATGGCAGAATGCCATACTGGTCTGTCTTCAGTGAATGACTCCCAGTTTTTGACAGTGCTGGGATGCAGCATTGTCTGAGTTTTTGTTTTTCCATATCCTTAAAATGTTTCCCTCTGTCTTTCTTGTTTTCTCGGTTTCCCGAAAACAACAATCATTTGGGTATATCCTGCTGTCACTCACTCTCCTCTCATGTCCTACCTAGCATGGCCACAATGAGGTGAGCTCACCTTCAATACTAAGAGACTGACATCCTTCCTGAACTTAATTGCTTGCAGCCAGGTAATTCCAGAACCAAGAATTGCAGATGCACCTCCAGGAGGAAGAGAAGTGCAGGCCAAATTAAGGGCCATGGTATTTGAGCTGGAAAGTTCTCTCCAAAGGAAAAATAAAATTCCTCCTCCCTTCAGTTCAATTTGGAAGCTAATAGGTCAGAGCAATTCCTGAGCCTGCAGTCTAATTCTGTGCTTTCTTCACAAGGAAGAAAGTGGTAGACGTAGCTTGGTGCCAAGGACTTAGGACTCTTAAGGCTCCACTGTGCTAGAAAAGGGCAAGGAGAAATCAATACGGTCATCATAAACCTGCTATGGTGGAGAGGGGACAGTGACAATGGGGAGGCAAAACTGTTACTTAAGGAATAAATTGTCAGCCGTGGCTTTTGATGAATCCAGTGGACTAACCCAAGTCCATGCCCTTTGCTTGAGAACTGCGCAAACAAAAGGGAACAAATAAGAGGAAAAGAGAACAACAGAAGAAACGAGAGTTGGTGATGTCAAGTAATCTGCTGTAATAATAATAATTATGGTACTTAAGCACTTACTGTTTGCCAAGCACTGTTCTAAGCGCTGGGGTAGATACGAGGTAATCAGGATGTCCCACTTGGGGGTCACAGTCTTAATCCCCATTTTATAGTCAAAGTACCTGAGGCACAGAGAAGTGAAGTGACTTGCCCGAGGTCACACAGCAGACAAGTGGCGGACTCCCTCCTCTGACTCCCAAACCCGGGCTCTTGCCGCTAAGCCACGCTGCTTCTGTAGAAACCACCTCAGTTTCCAGACGTTAAGCAGGTTAATTATTCCTATCCAATACAATAAAATAACTGCCTCTATCATCCCTCAACAAGCTTCCCAACTATATTCCCGGTTTATTCACAGGGCATGGATTTGGGTCATTTTACCCAAGTCAATCCTAGAATCATTTTTGTAATATGCAGCCTCACCCTTAAAAATGCTGGACTGCTTAAGTTCCTCCTCTAGGTAACTCCTCGTGGGCTTGAAAGGTGTCATCTCCATTTTGCTTTCCCTAGTGCTTAACACGGTCTCTCACACTCAAGAGGTGCTCAATAAACGCTAAGTTACATCTGCCCATGTAACTTCTATTAGCTCTGCCATTTCTATCACTTTCTGCTGGCTCCTTCTGAGGGCAGTGCTGCCCTGCCCCTTTATCTTTTCTCTCTTCCCTGCCCACTTTGGAGCCTGCGACACAAGAAAACACATTTTGAAGGACTATGACACTGCCAAATCTTTGGGGATTCCTGAATTTATGGAGCACTTCCCATGTGCAGAGCACAATACTGGGTGCTTTATGAGCATACAACTCAAGTCTCTGCCCTTGAGGAGCTTACAGTCTAAAGGAGGAGACAGCAGGTACAAATTGTATACATCCAACGGGAACCAAAGGAAAAGCAAAGATTCAACCGGCAACAGCAAGAGTGAGCAACACATAGATGAATGGAATAAACTATTGTCTGCATGAGGGCTAAGGATGCCTGATTTATAGCCAGAGGACTAGTTGCTAAATTACCTCTTGGGGACACTCAGATCTCGATTATCCACCATCACCTCACCTCTACTGAAGAGAAAGACTCTGATGATTAACTTCCCAAAATAGCACACTACAAAAAGAGATCCTAGAGGTAGTCTTATCCTCCTACAGAAGACAGGATTCAGGAAAGGAGAACCAGCCAAGAAAAAGCCCACAATACAGAAGGATCCTGCTAGAAGCAGAGCAACAGGAATTCTGTTTGGAACTACAGAACCAGAACCAGGTCCGTTTCAAGAACCAGAATTAGGCAGGTGACATCCACCAGCAGTTAGGAAGGCAGAACCCAACCAGGCTGCTGAAATGACTGAAAATGAATGAGATATAAACTCATAAAGTGAGAGCTAGGTAGGAGAAGGCGGAGCTGAAAGTGCCCAGATGTGAACAGATGAGAAGTTGGTGACTTCAAACTGAGCCAAAGAAAGCTGAGAAAGAATAGAGCAGTTTCAGAGCCCCAAATGGTGAATCACCAGCTTATTGTCCAAGGAAGAGCTGCTGTGATTTTCACTGTTATTCCCTGAAAAAACAAAAAAGTTGTCAAGAAGCAGGGCACAGTCCTCAGGAAATTAAACCCAAGTCATTTTAATAGAATACCTGAGTGGAATTGGTTTTGCTGAGGTATTATTGCCACGAGAATAATGAAAGCAAAACATAACCACTGAAAATTATTTTTTCTTTCTCAAAATATTCCAAACTTGACTTTTCTCCTGACTACTGAAGAACCTTCAATAAAATAGGGCTATTACATTCTGCCAAACAACCTGTACTGTTTCTCTTCTTAAATGCATCCCTCATAATGCTGAAAATGTAATTTTTTTAAAGGAGTGTAAGGCTAATTCAGGACTAAACTGAACTGGATTAAGAGTTTTCCTGACCTAGGTGCCCCAGTCTGTAATGAAACACAGAACATGGCATTGAAATCAGATAGCTGTGGCACTCCCGTCTTGGTTATTTTCAGTACAGGGGGTTAGGCAGAAAGCAAGGTCAAAATAGTGGGATTATTTGCACAAGTGAAGGAATAAGGAGAGATCCTCTATTATTACTCTATGACTACTAAATTATTAAGGCACTCTTTTGACAGTGAAATTGGCACTGGAAGGCAGATTGTAGGGAAGGAAGTCAGAACTAGGCTTCCAACAAATTTCCAAGTCACTTTGGAAATAACTTCATTAAAGTCACGCAGCAGGCAAATAGAGCAATTTAAAGATATGTACATAAAAGCTACTGGGATCACTATCATCTTGTAGGGGATGGGGTAAATAGCCATGTGCTTAGGTGATGTGGAAGTTCTGAAGTGTCAGTAGTAATAGAATTTATTAAGTGCTTTCTGTGTGCCGAACACACTGTACTAAGCTCTGGGAGATAATACACAATGTCTTGTCCCCGGGGAGGCTCAGCACAGTGTGGGAAATAGAGTGAGAGGATGAGAGGATAATCGGGGAAGCCTCCTGGAGGAGACGTGATTTGGGAAGGTGTTTGAAGATGGAGTTACGGCTACATTCAAGTTGAGCAAAAGGAAGATCAAGGAGTCTTAATGGAATGGAGCTGAGTGTGATTCAGCATTGTCAGCCCTGTGTCTGAAACAGCAAGCACAAACTTGATACGCACCGAATGGTAGATGTCAGGATGGAACTGGGAGTTGGTGCTCCCAATACCATCCCGATGAGTTTAGCAATGCCTTCAGGCTGGTGCTAGTGTGCTCTGTTCACTTCTACTGCTCGACTGCTCAGAGATGTGTGGAAAACTTGGAGAGGATTCAGAGGAAAGCCACGAAGATGATTTCAGGGTTGGAAAAATAAGACCTCAAAGAAAAGATAGGAGGAACTGGAATTGATGAAACAGGAGGTAAAAAAAAGCTGAGAGGTGATTTCAGTAAGAGTTCTCAATTATCTGATGAGCTCTTAACCAGCGAGGGTGACCCACTATTCCCTTGCTCCACTAAGGACAGAGCAAGAAGGAAGTTTGGACTTCAGGGCTTAGGTTAGATACACTGAGGTTGGTTAAATATTGGAGTGCTTCCACTGGAATTTGAGCATCACCTTCAAACAGGATAGACTCTCCCCCGCCTGATGGTTTGGGTACATATCTGACTGAAGGGATGGATTAGGCATTTTTAAAAATCCTTTCCAAATCTAGAAATCTATGAGGCTTTGAAATAGCTAGCTCTTCAGGCAGTTTCCCCACAACTTCACCAACCACCAAGACACAATGGATAAAGCACCGGCCTGGGAATCAGTAGGTCATGGGTTCTGATTCCGACTCTGCCACTTGTCTGCTGTGTGGCCTTGGGCAAGTCACTTCACTTCTCTGTGCCTCAGTTACCTCATCTATAATATGGGAATTAAGATTGCGTGCCCCACAAGGGACAGGAACTCTGCCCAACCCGATTTACCTGAATCCACCCCAGTGCCTCTGGCACATAGTAAGTGCTTAACGAATATCATTATTAAATATCAGCATCATTACTATTATTATTGCAAATGCCATCTCCTCCAGGAAACCTTCCCTGACTTACTGTAATGAGCTGAGGATCTCCATGGGAACTCACTCATTATTTAGTCTGCATGTCTTACCTGATGAAAGTACTTTGATTTGTGTAAAGTAGTTGGTGGAGAGGAAATGAAGGCAGCAGAAATTAGTTGAATTCCGCTTTGCCTCTATAATCTCTCCCAGACCTCATTCTGGCTCCGTATCTTCAATGTAACACAAAATGACCCTATTCAACTTTTCCTCAAGCCAACCTCAAATGACTGTACATGCTTATTGACCTCTGGATGTTCCCCCCTGCTCTCAAATTTCTTCCTAGGCTATTTTTCCTTTTTATGTGTAATCTAGTCATGCTGGGATTTCTCAGTTAATTCTATCTTGGCGCTTAAATATGTCTGAATTTCTATCGAGTACCTAATAGAGACTATTTCCCTCCACACAGTGTGTTTTGCTCCCTGCAATATCAGCTGCTTTCTTTGCACTTAGCAGTGTTCTCAGGGCTCAACATTACCAAGTTCACAGGAAGTTTCCTTTTCACACACAAAAAAAATGCCAAGCGGTTCGTAGGTTCTCCTGTTAGAGAAGTCGGTGGTATTTTTGAAAGGAAGAACACAAGAGGTCCACTCTAATGATTTCCAGAAAACCTGATGAAAAGTAAAAAGCAATTTGAGACTACAGTGATGTATAAATGCTTTTTTAAAAAAAAATCAACAACCCATAGCTGTTTATTGATGCTGCGACCAAACTCAGATAAATCTTGTTTTACAGGAAATAGCAGAACTGTTTGGAAACCACCTGCCCTAAATGGATTATTAGTTATTCCCCTGCCTGGGGGCAGGAGGTTGCAGAATATGACCTTGAAGCCCCTCCACATCATGAATCAAAGAAAATTACTCCAGGTTTAGTTTGGGAATCTTATGGACTGACGTTCCTCTACTACTAATCTTCTCACTGTGCCTCCATCTCGTCTACCTCACCGCCGACCCCTCGCCCACATCCTGCCTCTGGCCTGGAACATCCTCCCTCCTCAAATCTGACAGACCATTACTCTTCCCCCCTTCGGAGCCTTATTGAGGGCATATCTCCTCCAAGAGGCCTTCTCTAAGAGTAATCTCATTTAATTCCAAGGACATGCTTTAAAATCTTCCCCCGCCAAAGAAAAAATACAGCGTGGCCCCCAAATTAAGTGGAGTACTTTGTAAAGTGGCATTTGCTTTCATTACATTTCATTCATTCATTCACTCATTCAATCGCATTTATTGAGTGCTTACTGTGGGCACAGCACTGTACTAAGCACTTGGAAAGTACAGTTTGGCAACAAATAGAGATGATCCCTACCCCACAACCGACTCACAGTCTAGAAAGGGGGAGACAGACAACCAAACCAAACAAGTAGACAGGCATCATTAGCATCAATATAAATAAATAGAATTATAGATATATACACACATCATTATACACAAGTGCTGTGGGGCGGGGAGAGGGGTAGAGCAGAAGGAGGGAGTTGCAGTGATGGAGAGGGGAGGAGGGGCAGAGGAAAAGGGGGCTCAGTCTGGGAAGGCCTCCTGGAGGAGGTGAGCTTTCAGTATTGTCAGAACCTCCAAAGAAATGATAATTACTATTAGAAATCTCAAAAGGGATGTCAGCTGTGCTTCACCACAACAATTTGTGAAAAACCAAAGATCAAAATTACAGCCTGAAACATGTAACTTTCTCACTGGTCTGAATATTTTACATTTCTCACCACCTTAGCTTTGAAATAATCCTTTAATTAATCATGTTTCTCCATGACTAATCTCTGGGTAATCAAACTAATTTTATGTTGCACGGAAACAAATCCTTCTGAAAGTGTTCTACCCTGCACTTATCTCTACTAATCCTCAGGCTGTTGATTTCTCTCAACTTCTTCAATTTAAGGACACTGTGAATTTTAATCCTCCCTTCCTCGTGTCGGTGATCCAGTCACCCCCACCCGCAGGGTTCCCTTTCTGTAGCATCATTCATACCGCTAGTGAATTTATTGGACTCCACTGAGCCCAGGTCTCTGTGGGACGCTTCTCTCCCCACACCCCGCTTGATAATGAATCTTTAATATCAACCAGACATCTACTTACTAATCAGACAGTGGTCGAGAGGCAACTGGTGACCCCACCCCTCCGCCCAAAGAAGTGTTCTACGCCACCTTCATCACTCCAAATGCCTCACTATGACAAATTCTGACCTGGCCTAACTGCTGCTGCTTGCCATCACGGATGCACCTAAGGGCTACTCAGAGGCAACTCAGGGACTGAATCATCATCCAGCAATGGAATCTGAGGGGCCAAGTTCTGGTTCATTATTGCCCAATCACTCCCAACAATATATAACATGGGGCATCCAAACCACCTAGCTAGCTACCTCCAAATCAAGTTCCTGGAGAATAAAGGCACAAGCAAGGAGCTCCAATCTGACCTCTACACAGCCCTAATTTCTCAGAAGTCCCTCTGAAAAGACTAACACCAGCTGACTCTCTGCGCAGCTGACAGAAGCAGCATGGCCTAGTGAAAAGAGCACAGGCCTGGGAGTCAGAGCACTTGGGTTCTAAATCCCAGCTCTGTCAATTCCTTGCCATGGAATCTTGGGCAAGTCACTTGACTTCCCTGTGCCTCAATTCTCCTCTTCTCCCTTCTACTTAGCCTGTGAGACCCATTCGGGATAGGGACTGTGTCCACCCTAATTAATTTGTATCTTCTACAGTAGTTTGAACAGTATCTGAGACATAGTAAGCACTTAACAAATACTATAAAAAAGAAACCAGACAACCATCAAAAATATAGGGCACTGTCAGTCAATGAGTCAAAGATCAAATACTTGAGTCCTTGGCTTCCCCTTTCCTCCTCCTTTACTCTCTGCCAAAATTAGAATTAGAATTAGAACCCAGGTCTTTCTGTCTTCCAGACCCATGTTCTAGCCACTAGACCATGCCTCTTCTTCATTCTCAGAATAGTATTCTTCCCAGAATTAGCCCCATACGTAATGAAAATTGATTTTTTTCTGGGTTTACATCCTCAAGTTCTTTATAAAGAAGTATGTTTCCCCCACTTTTATATTTAATCGAGACATACATTAAAAGGATTTCCTAAGGACCTTGTGTTGCACCGCAGACAGCCCTCCTGATTCAATCTAGCTCATTCCCAAACCACTTCTGCTCTGCTCTTTAGCAAAGTCTGTATTTATGAGCTTTTCATTATCTCCTAAATGTCCAGTCCTACCGCTTGGCTTCCACAGGCCAATTTTTAAAGTACAGACAGTGAGTAGCTCTGCTGCCTCAGAATCATTAATTCAATCTTCCCCTCATTATTGGTGCTGCTTTCTTCCTCCAGGATTTCTTTCTCCCTGGGCAGAGGGCTTAAAAGCCTTTCCTGCCTGTTTTGGGACCACGGAGTCCAAAGCTAATCTAGAAGGGTTTCCACTTTAGAGAAACTGCCTTCAAGAAGGATCCAGAACAGCAGCAGATTCAAACTCTGCAAGGCAGAGAGACAGGCAAGGAAAGGCCATACTGTCATTGTTCTGGGTCTAGATCTTTATTCTGAAGAATTGGCTGCCCCCTCTTCTAGGGGGTATGGAACAGTCCTGAGTCGCCTGGCCAACCTGGGTGTGTAGAGCAGGGGAGTGAAGTTTTGATCCTTCCTTGGGAACTCAGAAGACTCAAAGAACCACGATTGCATTTCATCTAGTGGAGGGACACTGAGCCTTTCAAAACCCTTTATGGAAGCCCAGTCCTTCTTTCCAAGGACAGAAAGAAGAGGGAGCCCTTTGGCCTTGGATGGTGAGGCATCCCATGGGTCAAAATTCATGCTTTCCCTTTCACCTGAGTCTTTCCTCCCACATTAGCTGTTTCACCCCCAACTAAAAATGGTTGTCCAGGTGTCCAGGGGGGCTCCTGAGGAAGGCAAACTCTGAACACACAACGTGGCTTAATGGAAAGAGCACGGACCTAGATTCTAATCCCGGCTCCGCCACTTACCTGCTGTGGAACCTTGAGGAAGTCACTTCACTTCTCTGGGCCTCAGTTCACTCATCTGTAAAATGGGAATTTAATACCTGTTCTCTCTCCTACTTAAACTTTGAGCACAATGTGGGACCTGATTATCTTGAGTCTACTCCAGTGCTTAGTACAGAGCTATGCATATAGTAAACGCCTACCAAATACCACAGTGATGATTACTAGTATTATTATTACACCTTGTTGTCTCTGGATGAGGCAACCTGATAGGAGAAAACATATTTTGCTCAACTTTCGAGAAAAAGTCTTCCAGTCATCCTGGTTTTATGTCTCCCCACTTTGAGTGTAAGTGTCTTGTGGGCAGGGAACACATCTCTTCTTTATCCTGTACTTTCCAAGCACTTAGCATGGTGCGCTGCACCAAGAGGGCAATCTTTAAATACAAATACCACCCCTTAAAAACCAGGTTCTAAAATAATCATTAAGACGTAACAAGGGATAGAACAAGTATGTGCAGAGAAGCGAAGAGGCAAATATTAATCAGGTGATTAATAAATTGCTCTGAGAGGAAGCACTTTCACTCCTCTCGAGAAAAACAAGTATGAGGAAAGATTTGACCTACATCCGGTTTCCTGGGCAACCCATCCTCTTGCTGCTGTCATCATTTAAAATCCCCGTGGCTACAAGTGAACAAGTCTGCAAATCGTTTGGCAAACAAAGTATTTGACAATTTATCCTGTCAAAGCTAAGAGCAAGGGGAACGATTTTTAAGGAGAAGGAGCCATCGCTGGCAACGTAAGAACAAAAGAAATGCCATTCTTGGGTCAGACCAACGGTCCATTCAGGCCAGTTTTCAGCCTTCAACAGTGGCAACAGGATACTCAAAGTCACACCGCAACCCACCCCCTGCCACTGCTCATTTATATTTACTGAGCACTTAATGTTTGCACAGCATTATACTAAGCGCTTGGGAGAATACACTATAACAACAGACACATTCCCTGCCCATTCCAAGTCCCACCACACCATCACCACTCACAGCCCCACTATAGTGGTCTGATTCACATCCATTCCATACTGACACCTTTCGGGCAAAGGTAAGTTTACGACCTACTACTGTACCCAGAGAAAAGACAGACAAGAGGGAATTTTGACCAGCCATTCACAGGCACCTAGCCCCTGTGGAGCTCTCCCCAGGTGCAGGAGGACTGGCTAGAATTACCAGGTCTCCAAGGACCTGCTGCACAAGCAATATATCAGCTCTGCCTCTGAAAAATCCATGAATTGAAACAACAGTTTTAATTCACTGATACTGGACCCTGAGACTGCCATGGTGATACAAGGACATAAAGTCTAGAGAAGCAGTGTGGCCCAGTGGATACAGCACAGGCTTGGGAGTCAGAAGGACATGGGTTCTAATCCCAGCTCTGCCACTTGTCTGCTGTGTGACCTCGGGCAAGTCACTTCACCTCTCTGTGCCTCAGGGTCTTCATCGGTAAAATGGATTTTCAGACGGTGAGTCCCATGTGGGATATGAACTGTGTCCAAACTAATTAGCTTGTACTGACTCCAGCACTTAGTACAGTGCCTGGCAAATAGTAAGTGATTTACAAATACCATAAAAAATAAGTGTAGGGCAGGACCTAACGTGAATTTAAACTGGCAGTTGGTGCAATTGATATCTCATCTCTTAATTAGCATCGATTCAGAGATAACAATTCACTACTTGACTACGGCGGCGTGACTTTCATGGGGAGATTATAACCAGCAGGTTGTGGTTTCTGTACCAGTCACTGAGCCTTACCTCACTGAGCTATCACATCGTCGTCCAAGAAGAGCATAAAGTGACATGACTTTCGCTGAAAAGGATGAGCTTCAGAGCCGGGCCTCATCCTAGGGCTTTCTGGAAGTGAAAGAGGGAGAAACTGTTTGAGTGGGATGTACTGGAACCAGGTTCTCTGGTAGCATTAAAATCTAGATTGCTTGCAATAAAATATCCAAGCTGTCATCATGATAAATGGTGAGAGTTCTTATCCCACATGCTTCCGAAAAGCTAAAATGACATCAGCGGGTTAAATAGCATACTTGGGGGCCGAATCCAGTTTAGACCCCCTCAGTCTTTACCTTAGAAAGAGCTGCATTCCAAACTGGCTTTCTCAACAGTAGACACCATTTCAATTCAAGAAGAAGCTAAGAGTCACCATGCTATATCAAAATCTTGCTTAACAAAATCTTGTTCTATCAGGTTTAAATTAAATTCAGTAGTACTTAGGGAGCATCTCAGTTTGCACATCACGGAATTAGGCAATGGAATATGAACAATAAAAGTAAAGGACAGGTTCTCTGCAAGAGCTTACAATCTAAAGGGGAGACAGGCAGACCTGTGTAGATAGAGACTTCACATGCCCTTCTGTCTCCTTATGGAGCTGTTTGTCCTGATTTTGTCCTGCTTTCAACAAGCTGCTTCGGGGAGACTCTCTGACATCTACGGCCTTTGGATTCAGAGGCAGAGAGATGCTATCCACGTGTGTGGCTGAAGAGGCTCATAGGTCATGAGGACACCAAGGTGTCCTTCGGGCTCAGGATTCAAAAGCAGAAGCCGTGGCTGTGGGAGTGAGTGCGAGGGTCCCATTTCCCAATCGGTAAAGCAGTCCGGCACGCAGTTAGCTTTGAGGTCCTAGAAATTGGAAGGGGAAAGACTCTCAACTTTCATTTCAGTGCATACCACCAGGTAGGGAATTGAAGATGTGGAGGACGACATTGCCCGGTCTTACAGACGACTGAAGTGACCAAGATTCGTTCTCATTAAGTGGGTGCTAATAACGAGGGCTCCACTGTGATACACGATTGCTCTTAAATTTACATTGTGTCCAGCTCTGGGCCATGACAGAAGGGAATAACTTTAAGAAACAAACGGTGATTAAACTCTAATATAATTGAGCTCTCAAGGAGACTCAGCAAGCAGCATTGATCCCACCACACTTAAAAGAGTCTGGGAGCTGAGCGCCTGTGACCTTTGATTAATTTGTTAATCAAAGAGTGTGCTTCCAAGCCTTTAAAGATTTTCATGGCAGGGTTAGGGAGCTTTAGGCAGCAGGGACCTGAGCGGTTGGGAAAAGGGTGAACAGTCACCAGGCATCAAAGCACACCGAAGAACTGAGTGACAGCCAACACCGACTCTAGCCTGGAATCTCATTCTACACAGTGTCCTCTCCATGCTCGTTCCCTACCAGTGGCAGTGTCTCTTGGAAGCATAGTGTGGTATACAGGTGTGAAAGGAAGTGCTGTATGGCCTAGTGGAAATCAGTTACTCAATCTATGGTAATTCTTAAATGCTTACTGTAGGGAATGCACTGTACAAAGCACAGTACAGTACAGAGTACAGTACAAAAAGAGTACAAAACAATTCAGTTGTTAGACACAATTCTTGCCCTCAAGGAGCTTACAGTATAGAGGAAAGAGCACAGAACTGCAGCGTGGCCTAGTGGATAGAACATGGGCCTGGGAGTTGGAAGGACCTGGGTTCTAATCCTGGATCCGGCACTTGTCTGCTATGTGATCCTGGGCAAGTCACAACTTCTCTGTGTCTCGGTTACCTCATCTGTACAATGGGGGTTAAGACTATGAACTGTGACGTGAACTGCATCTAATCTGATTATCTTGTATCTATCCCAGTGCTTAGTACAGTGCCTGACACCTAGTAAGTGCTTAACAAATGCTTTAAAAAAGAAAAAAAAGGCGCACGAAGTGAGATGTTGTTTCTAGTCCAGGCTCCACCACCTACTATGTGATCTTAGGCAAATGACAACTTCTCTGTGCCTTAATTTCCTCCTCTGTAAAGTGGAGATGAAATACCTGTTCTCCCTCTCACCAAGACTATGAACCCCAACCTTTAACTTCCTATATATCCACCCCCTTATGTGGAATGGTTGACACTACATACAATGAGGTTTCCCAACATCACAGATTCCAGAGAATCAATCACAGCTTCCCTGTCCCCACTTCCAGGCCAAGAATCCCAAATTAAAAAATCTGTTCCCATATTATCCTCCAGGCATTTTACTCAGTTCCAGGTGGGTTAGCCTAACCTTAACACCCACCACCCATCAATGGGAGTTCTGCTGAAACAAAGTAGGGAATCATGTATTTTATGCAAAATGGGAGACTCTCCCATTCACGACGGATACATTGACCTGTAGATCAGCTCTAAGGTAATTTTCCAAATAATTTCTACGATCCTTTTCTTGACCTCCATATTCTATTATTTAAATACGGAGAGGACATAGACATCACCAAAACATATAGCGATGTGCTTTTAAAGACTTCTCAGTTTATAATATTATTAATGTAGTGCCTGTTCGGTAGCTGAAGTCATAACAGTATGGAGAGAAATGATGAAGCTGAAGGAGCTGCAAAATTCTCTGTTAATCATATGAAGAAGACATTAAGCTTAAATTATCTAAAGCAAAGTGCTTCTCACTGCTAAAAAGAAAATCACGTATGAGTGGCAGATGAGATGAAATAACAAGACAGAAAGAGTTTTTCTATAGTGTCTGCCACTCAGTAAGTCATAAACCTTTCATTAGAACCCGAAATGGAAAAAATGAATTATTAATAAAATTTTTGTCTAGGGCATGTCCCTCTAAGTCAATATCTATTTAAATTAGGAAAACATGAAGATGGTGTAAGCTTTTGATATAATTCTCCAAAAACAATTGGACAGTTCCAGAACAACAGGCTCAGCGAAGAAATAAAAACACGGAAATCCAGTTAAGAAACGAAAAGACTGCAATATAAAGTCTTGATGAAGACCGGATCAAAATCAAATTACAGCCTGTGAAATACTTTATATACATATAAATTTTAAATCATGCTTTTGTTTCTTTAATACCACTTTCTCACCCAGACATGTGGGTAGAACTGAGCAGGAAAAGTGTGAGGACTATTTGAAGGATCCAGCAGTGATAAAAGTCAGAATGCAGATGTCAGTAAGCTACAATAAAAACAATAACTATGGTACTTGATAAGCGCATACTATTTGCCAAGCACTGGTCTAAGTGCTGGGTAGATACAGGTTAATCAGGTTGGCCAGAGTTCCTGTCCCACATGGGGGTCACACTCTTAAATCCCCATTTTTACAGATGAAGTAATTGAGGCCAGGGAAGTGAAATGATTTGCCCAGGATCATACAGCGGACAGGTGACTGAGCCAGGATTCAAACCTAGGTCCTTCTGACTCCCAGGCCCATGCTCTATCCACTAAGCCACACTGCTTCTCACCTGGAGGGCAGGGAACTTGCCTACCGACTCTGTGATAGTGTGCTCTCCCTATGGCTTAGTTCAGGGCTCTGCACACAGTAAACACTCAATAAATACAATTGATTAACCGATTACACACAGAGAGCAGAAGATAAGTCATGCCAAGTTCACTTATTTAATTTACCTCTTGTGAATCAGGTAACAAGAAAATCCCCATAGCTACTCCCTAGAAAAGAACCTGGAGGATAAGCTACCTAATTTTTATCATGTTGTGTTAGCTAATACTATAATTGATTTTGCAAGGAATAATTCTTGGATGTTATCTGGCAGTGTTTAGAAATTCAAGACCTGCCTCTTGGAAAAAAGGAGGAAAATTCACCCCATCCCCCACTATCCACTCTTTGTTCTCCAAAGAGAAATAGGCTTTTTTTTAAAAATCACACGGCAAGTGGCTGGGTGAAATCAAGCTTTGACTATTTTTGCAAACTGAAATAATCTCCTGGGACACAAATTACCAGTACAACCCCTAAATGTCGTACTAACAATAGGCACAGGCCTGGCACACTGGAAGCACAAATATAGAGCAGAGATGTAAGTAGTTACCAAGAGACAAAGCAAAATGCATCTGGCCTCCTCTTCCTTACAACTCCCACTGCTTGGGGGAAATGGCAAGCATACACGCAATTCTTTCTTCATCCATTTAAAAATTGTGGGTGATATTAGCGAGCGACCTTAATTACCCACCAATTTTGGACTGTGTTATAAGATTCAGAAACTTTGATACTCCGTGCCCTTTTGGCAAGTGGCACTTTCAAGATGTATCTCAAGCTTTTGAAATTTTTCTTTAAATATTAGCAAATATGATGATATAGCCATCCAATAAATTATGCATACTTTATCAATCACTAGTATTTATTGAGTGCTTACTATGTTCAGACCACTGTTCTAAGTGCTTGGGAGAGTACAATACAACAGAATTAGCACACATGTTCCCTGCCCGTAAAAAGTGTATGCAATATGTGTATGTGTTCATTTGTAACCAAATTTGCATCCAAACCAGAGCACCCAATACAGGTACACAAAATCAGGCAGGGTTCAGGGTGGACTGGCATATACTAGTAAGGTCTCCTAGCATTTCTGTATTTAGCTCTATTTTCTGCTCAGAGACCAGGACTGCAGAGGACCCAGAAAATTCCCAGAGGTTGAGTGGGCTCCAGACATGCACCCCGGCCGCTATTCTCAATGATGTTATTACGATACGTTGCTGACCTCGCCTATCCCCAACAAAATGTAATACACGACATGATGCGGAATGTTGCTTCTCCATCACCTCTTCCCCTGCAGCGGCTGCCCAATCGAGCTCAGTGCTGTGCCTATAACTAATGCCCGCCCTAGCCAATCACACATAAACACACTTCTTTCTTGATCCATTTAAAATCTGTAGGTGACTTTAGTGCGCGACCTTAATTACCTGCCAGTTTGGGACTATGATCTTAAATAAGATTCAGGAACTCTGATACCCTGTGCCCTTTTTGCGAGTGGTATTTTCAAGATGTGGCTAAAGCTTTTGAAATGTTTCTTTAACTATTAGCAAATGTGATGATAGAGCTGTCCAGTAAATTATGTATACTACATCCATCTATCATATTTATTGAGCGCTTAGTACGTGCAGAGCACTGTTCTGCCATCCTGCTGCCATCTTTGCGGAGAGCAAAAGATGGCTCGGCCATCTTTGACAGGTTGCGAGTGGTTGCCATCTTCGGTTGGGCCCAGACCACAGCTCCCTCTGGCCTAGTGCCCTGATATGATGCCTTACCTAGCTTACTGGCAGAAACTGTCACTGCCTAGGAGGAGAAGGGAAATGACCAGATTAATCTGGGCTCCTTCTACCTCTTGATTTCATTAGCTTGTAAACAGGGGAGCTGATTGCTTAAATCAGGTCGGTTTTTTCATCATAAAATATTTCCAACTGCAATTAACCTGCAACGATGATATCAAACAGAAGTGCCCTAAGGGCACTGACGATTCAAAGGTCTAAAGAATTGGCACTAGTTGCTTCTGAGTTTGGGCTGTTACTGAAACCCCAGGGAGATAGAGGAAAGGCTCTAAGGAGGAATTACGCTACCAATATTCTGGGGGTAAATCTGAGCCTCTTTCATCTTAACATCAGCAGTCAGACCCCATGAGAGTGGATAATGTTTTGTGTAATTTGCTTTTACATCCATTAGTAGCTAAGATTAGTGCTCTCTTCTGTGAGTGAAAGATTAATGTTTTGTGCTTCCGTAATTGCAAGATTTGGATAATTGTGTTAATTTGAAATCTTAAAGTATAGAAAATTAATAAGTTTGCTTCACACGAACCACATTAGAAATGAATCTTTCTTAAAGTCGTTGAAAATACGAGATCGGAACCAGGATCTAGGAAAAGTGAAGAGTTACAAATGGGAACTTTCCACTCACAGAAGTGTCCACTGTCATAGCCCATCCTCCCACACTTGGATGGTTAAGTGTTTGAGGCCCATACTTGGTAGAGAATCAAATTAGACATAGCGGGAAGTCATAAGGAGAAATGAAAAAGAGTTGCTTAGAAGCTAACTGGGAGCCAAGACCAACACAACTATTGGAAGCAGACAAGCAATAATTAACCATATTTATTAAGACCTTCCGTTATGCCAAGCACTGGGTAGTTAGAAGATAATCAAATCACAGTCCCCATCCCACAGAGGGATGTAAGTACAGGAGCTTCTATGAGCTGCCCTCAGTGAAATGTGACCCTCTTGGGCAGCAGCTCCCTGAGACTTTTCCAGTAACCCTGTGGGCAAGCCTGGCCCTGCTTGTTCACATGAATGCATTCAAGGCTGGAGGGCAGCTATAGTGACTGTAATAATAATAACAATAATAACAACAGTAATGGTGTTTTGTTCAACCACTTACGATGTGCCAAGCACCATACTAAGCACTGGGGTAGATACAACGTGATCAGACTTGATATGGTCCCTTTCCACAGGGGGCTCCCCAAAAAAGGAATGTAGGCTATAATGAGTGGCGTTAGGAAGTCACCCTGGGAAAGAACATCAGATGAAATTGTAATAGTAGAGCTATTTAGTGAGTACCCACTGACTGCACTGCACTGTGGAAAGCACAACAGAAAGTCCGACAGAATCCCAAAACACATTCCCTGCTCACAAGGAGCTTACACTGTAAAAGGGAAGGCAGGCATAAAACTATTTTCACAGTTTTGCTACCTTCCTCTCCTCTACCCAGGATGGCTAGAGGGCCAGCTTCCCAGAAGTAGCTCAGAAAATGCCTAGCTCATAAAAGCAGGGACACCGAGAGGCTCCCCATTACTGCCACTTCATCGCAGAAACGCTCTATATTATCAGCCAAGAAACTAGTTTCAGAAGGAACATTTAATCCAAGAGCTCTTGTGAGTGGGCAGCCAAAGGAATTTCACAGCAACATTTGCTAGAAAAGCTGCAGCCTTTTAGCTGAGCCCAGCAACAGGAAATCCTCAGAATGGAAAGTGAGCAAATTTCAGGGCAAGATTTCATTTTCATTAAGAATGCCAATCTTTTGCTGGAGCCAACTTACTAAAAAGACTGATTATTTAGGTCTCATTTCACCATCAGTCCTCACTTTTAATGAGGGGAAAGAATTAAGAAAAAAAACAACATCCATGCAATTGTCCTGCATCAACAGTGACACCACTGACAGTGAAATTTTAACTAGGGATGAAAAAGAGAGCCTGAAAAAGCCAATTTGGGACTGACAATCCTGATCACAGCATGGGAGATTATCCCTTCTTCTACTCCCACTAGGAACCAGAGAGAAGGGGAGAAAGAGGTCTATCTGAATTGGGCAGTAAATTCCAACACAACTCTCAAGAGTTCTCAGGATTCACTTGGCCCAGCCTCCAGGAACATAAATTCAACTACCTAATCAATGTGCTGAAGGTCAATCTTCTAATCAGAGGTTTAACGCTCATCTTTAACATTATATTCTTCAACGTTACTGGGCTTGGTTCATCCACTGCCAGGAGTCCAAAGGTGATCCAGGTGATCAACTCCAAACCAACTTCCTTAACTGGCCCCTCTAAGGTCCTCATTGAGTCCCGGGTGAGTGGCTTCATGTGTGTACGGTGTTCCCTTCCCATTCTGGAGGGACCCATCTGTTTGGTCCCCTTGGCTTGCATGTTTAACCTTTTCCTTCCCAGCAATCTCTCCCCCCTATTCCCCAAACTGCATGGAACACGACTGCTTCCATTTGCTATTTTACTCAAAGGAGCAGTGGACGTTCTTGGGAATTTTTTTGGCCTCACTCTAACAAACTAATATACCCCTTTATTACAGATTGCGCAGGGAGAGAGACTGATGCTTGAGAGAAAGTAGAGGTGCCAGATTTACTGAAGATACTCAAGTGACTTGCAGGTGAAAGGAAAAAGATGTGAATGTGGAGAATGAGAAGAGGATGGCTTGGTCCACTGGTGGTAGAAGACAAGAATAACAGTATTTTATCAGGTGCCTCCTGTGTGCCAAAACATTGAACTTTGCCCTAATGGAAAGAGCCTGGGCCAGGGAGTCAGAGGACTGGGGCTCTAATCTCAGCTCTGCCACTTATCTGCTATGTGCCACTTAACGTCTCTGGGCCCCAGTTACCTCATCAGTAAAATGGGGATTAAATCCTGCTCCCTAGTCCTTAGATTGTGAGCTCCATGTGGGACAGGGACTGTGTCCAACCTGATTAACTTGTACCTCCCCAGCACTCAGTGCTTGGCAAATAGTACGCAAATAGTAAGGCTCACAGTCTTAATTCTCTGAGGCATAGAGAAGTAAGTGACTTGCCCAAGGCCACACAGCAGACAAGTGGAGGAGCCAAGACCTTTGCTCGCTCAGGTAGTAGAAGACCATCCATCCTAAACCCTACACTGAGGATGGAAAACACTGGACCACCTGATCTCCTTAGCAGATTAAATCTTACATCTCACTCAGAGGCTTTATACTAGTAATAATAATAGCAGTATTGCTACATAACCTTCCCTCTTCCATCCTGGTTCCATCCCACACACCACAACTTTAGAAATAGTGGATAGATGGCCCTGAATGGCAGCGAAGGGTCAGGGCCAGCCACTGTGGGACCTAGTTTTTTTAAAAAAATTACATGGGTGATTCAGATGCAGAGCAGGACTGGCAGAGGCTGGTATTCAGGGATGTGGAGCATGGAGGGGTGGGAGAACACGGGGCTGCCACAGACATGGAGGCTTTAAAGTTTAAAGGAGGAAGAAGTTGTGGGGAAGGGAGGGGAGTAAAGAAAAATAAATAGACTTACCTGGGCAGTAGATGGGGGCGTCACGAGGAATTATGTTCAGCGAGCCGGGAAGATGAAGTAAAAGTTGCCTCTCTGATGCTCACCTACGATTCATCAGCCAGTCATTTATCTTTCTGAGCAGATTTGGCAAGGGTTTCTCTGAAAGCAAATCAACATGCATTTGACCTGAAAAAGAAGCCCCTTCCAAAGGACGGTGCCTTCACCAAGTGGTCCAGTTGTGTTGGGGGCGTGATGCCAACTCCATATCTGGCTAGTTCATGACCACAAGTATCCTCTACATTTCTGGGTGACCGCCTGATTTCTTTTATGCTCCAGGACCGTAAGCCTTAAGTTACTGTTGTGGCTGATATGTACCTTGCATTATAATTATAATAATAATGGCATTTGTAAAGTGCTTACTATGTGCCAAACACTGTTCTAAGTGCTGGGGTAGATAAAAGGTAATCAGGTTTTCTCACGGGGGGGTCACAGTTTAATCCCCATTTTACAGATGAAGTAGCTGAAGCACAGAGAAGTTAAGCATCTTGCCCAAGGTCACCCAGCAGACAAGCAGCAGAGCCAGGATTAGAACCCATGTCCTCTGACTCCCAAGCGCGTGCTCTTTCCACTAAACCACACTGCTTTCTCCAAGCCCCAATCTAATGTCTACCTCCTCCACTAGATTGCTAACTTCTTGAGGGCAGGGATTGGGTCTACAACCTCTATTGAACTCTCCTTAATGTTTAGTACAGTGCTCTGCACGGAATAAGCGCTCAATAAACATTATAGATTGATTTTCATTTTCATCCCAAGATATAAGTTCCATGAGGGTAGGGAATTGTATCTACTTGGTCTACTGTACTCTCCCAAACGCCTAGTAGAGTGCTCGGCACTCAGTATTGATAGATTAGCTGATTACACAGAAAAGGAGGCAATGACTAGACCAAGATCACACAGAGCCATTACCCCTCTGACCGCCAACCCGGCTCCCATAGCTACCGAACCCTTGTGAAGTCAAGAACCGCACCACGGGTCCAGAACTGCCTCACATGCTCACATTTCTCGCTTTGCCCTTCGGGAAGACTCGACCCATCCTCTCACCGATATGCAGAGACATCTAGTTAGTCCGGATAGCACCAACCATAGGTTAAGCGGGCCTCCGTAAGAGTGCTCAGAGGATATCTTATAATAATCAACTGCCCACCCTGTCCCTTTTAATTGTGTTTTCTATGAATAATTCTCTACCTTGAAGTCATTAGAAGCAGAACTCCTTAGAAGATATTAAGGAGCTTTTGTGTTATTAAAGCTTTATTTCTGGCAAAAAGAAGCCACAGGCAACAATCCTTTTTTCAGTTGTCTTTACAACCAGGTTCATTAAAAAGCAGGTGACTGAAAAGCCTTGAATATTAATAACCATTAATGCTCAGAGAGCACATTGCATTGGGGCAGAGCTGGTCATTATCTCAGCAACTTATATGACATAAACACCAACTTTCCAGTTCAGTGGGAAAAATGACATCAACAAGGAGTTCAACAGAGCCTGAGGTCCTAAAATGCTCTTTAACCAGACTGGGAGTCTGAGACGGCAAAATTAAACTTTAATATTAGGGAGTACATTCTAAGCCCCTGAAGCTTAGTTAGAACAAGCAAAATAATTCAAAAGCCATTTCAAATTATTCAAGAGGAACCTACAAGCCTCTTAAAGGCACGATTAACCTGAGACGGTGCTTTTTGGAAGGTCACTGCAGCCACGTGAAGTCTTCCCAAGAAGTGAACTTCCAGGTCGCGTCTTAATATTTCAAAGAGAAAATGCAAAGGCTCTGCTAGGCAAAATCCCCCATGTTGAACCCTCACATAATCTAGGCCACAAGTAAATGGGGAACTGAACCACCACAAAGGAGAGTCTAAGCGGGAAGCCTCTGCAAGAACAGGACACGTTTGCAAGAGTGAAACATTAATACAACTACGCCATCGCACCCTGTGTTAATTACCCCTGAATAGTACCGTGGCCCAAATCCCTAAAAGATCAAGAAAGTCACATATCCTTCCCACAGGACATAGAGGCCACATCTAAACTGAAAAATTATCCACCGAACAAGAATCTTTGCAAATGTAGAGCCCTGACCCAAAGTGATGATCCCTGGATCTTTGTGACAGCAAGGTTATGGCCGGCAGAGATAAGAAAGTGAGGATGATATTCCACAAACCACCATTGCTATAATAGATTTCTTGCTTAGGTTCTCAGATCTAAAGTCATCACCATCAATATCAGTCTCCCTTCTGGAGCAGAAACACTTTCCCATTTTCAAGATAGCCCTCAGTGGAAATTGGACTGGCCTATGGCACCTAGAAGAGGCACTATTTAGCAGGGGTTCTGAAGAAAGCCATAGAGGGAGCACAATACAAATGTTTCCCCAGGAGCAGAACTGTTTGTGCCTTGGTGAATATAACTGCTCTGTGCTTTTGGTTGCAGGGACTGGAGGTCTTACTGAAATATTCACTTTGGAACTAGACTGCACCTGGAAAGAGAAATAATAACTCTACCCTAAGTTCAAATTGGATATGGTGGAGTGATTCCCCAATTAATGCTTTCATTTGTTGTTTTTAGAGTTTTCCATTTACTGCTTAATTAATACTGATATCCACTGTGCTCATTTCCCTATAATGACTTGTTTCTTTGACAATAGAGCAATAAAATGGTAGCCTATTTCTCAGCATGTAACCCTTTAGGTGGAAGTCAAAATGTTTTTCTAATGTTGTCAATTATTAACACATACACACTCATTCCCATTTGCCCCATTCCTACAGTTGGGGCTAGAGACTGTGGGACAGCTTCAGGGGAGTGTTCTCCAGCATGTGGTTAGGAGAGGGTCAACTGACCATCTCATGTTAAGGTAATTAAGCCCGTCAAACGGCAGGGACTGTCTCTATCTGTTGCCGACTTGTTCATTCCAAGCGCTTAGTACAGTGCTCTGCACATAGTAAACACTCAATAAATACCATTGAAGGTAATAATATTGGCAAGATATTAAGCAGGATTGTAATTCCACTAGATTATAAACTCCTTGAGCACAGAGATAACGCCTACCAATTCAGCTGCAGTTTACTTTCCCAAGCACTTAGCTCAGTGTTCCGCTCATGGTAAGCATTCAATAAATTCCACTGATTGATTGAATGGGAGGTGGTATTGCCAGGGAGAATGTCCTGTCCGGTTGAGCCACTCTTAACTCACCAAGGAGTCACAGACCTTCTTCAAGGAGGACAATAAGCCAGGCACTGTTATATTATACTCTCTCAACCACTTAGCACAGTGCTCGGCACTCAATAAATACAATTGAAAAACTGACTAAACCTTAAAAGAGGGGAGGAGGATGATATGCAGAAAAAAAATTCCTTAAAAGACAGACCCAAGGCACTGATGCACTGGAAGGCAGGAGGTAGGTGAGGAATTGGGGCTAGGTATTTGATGAGATTGTAATTTTTAATTAGCCAAAGACAGTGAAACCATTTGCAGCTCAATTTTCGAATGAAATGGACTTCTTTAAAATTTCTAATCTTGTCAGTGGAACTGTAACTTAAAACTAATAGAACACACTTGGGAAGAAACAGCAAAAGAAAAACTAATTTGATCAGTCTTTATTTATCAGTTCTTACTCTTCCTCTAACAATTGTAGACTATTTTGGTTCCTTTTCCCTGTGCTCTTGTTTCCAAGAACGTTCCTGGCATAAGATCCATCATTCTCAATGACCATGATGCAAATTATATTTCAAGGCAAATCATATTAATATAAGAAAAGGAGTAATAATCAAGAGCCTGTCACAACAAGATCTGCAGTCACTTACAAATGCTGATTTGGGGTGAATTTTCAATGAATGAAGTGGTTACATCTTCCTTTAAAATGGAAGTGTCACGGTACATCCACCAGTACACATCATGACATCAGTGAGGGGGGAAAAGGGGGCATAAAGAAGCATCGTGTCACCTCATGGAAAAAGCTTGGAGCTGGGAGTCAGGAAAACTGGGTTCTAGCCCCAACTCTGCAACTTTGCTCAAGTCCCTTAACCCCTGAGCCTCAGTTCCCTCACCTATAAAAAGGGGATAAAATGTATTTTGAGCCCCATTTGGGACAGGGACTGTGTCTGATCTCCTAACCTGGGATCTGTCTAAGTGCTTAGCACACCGTAAGTGCTTAGTAAATGCCATGATCAATTTTAAGGATCTAGATCACTCTATCACCACAGCATAGACATCTGACCAAATGATTGTCATGGGAGACTTCGATGCCTGTGAAGGCAGTGATTTAGAAACATGGAAAGAAATTGCTGGACTATATGGGATCGATGACCTAAAAACCACTGGCTTGGTTTTTTGTGGGTTTTTTTTTTTCAGTGAAAACACCAAAACCTCAGCTACTGAACACCAACATTTTTTATTCGGGACCTTGGCTCCCATTAAGATTAAAAAAATGCCAAAAACTGGGCTGGTTATTGCCTAATACATTCCAAACTTTCACTAATAATAGAGCCAATGGATGGTAAATTGGCATTGGATGATTGACT
Source organism: Ornithorhynchus anatinus (assembly GCF_004115215.2). NCBI lineage: Eukaryota > Metazoa > Chordata > Mammalia > Monotremata > Ornithorhynchidae > Ornithorhynchus > Ornithorhynchus anatinus. Next base: position 9,081,143 of record NC_041747.1, on the reverse strand, counting down.
ATTAAGCTCCTGGAGAATCAAAATGCACCCAAGAAACTTGGTAACAGCATAAAAGCATCATTTTCAGAGCCATAAAAAACCATCTAACTCAACCAGTGTGACCAATGACTGGGTGTTCCTCTAAGATGCTATCAGTCCAAAAGCCTTTAAGATGGTAGCTGTTGCCAGCAGACCACCAAAACAAGTTTTTGGAAAATGACCCCTCCTCCCCCCCCAAAAAAAAATCAAAATCTACTTGCGGTGGGGAAGACATGCAATATAATGTTATTTTGCTGATCTTGATGACTCCAACAAAAAGAATACTTATCAGAAACTACATCATGGACTATTGGACAAGCTAAGAAACAGGAGCAATGAACAGTGGATTGCCAACACCGATAAAATATAAGGCTGTATGGACTGAAACACCATGTAAAGGGCTTGATAGTATTCCAGGTGCCTCTCTTGAATCTGTTGTGCAGTAAAGGTGACATCTACAGTGGTATTTTTGGAGCACATATTTAACCCTGCTTTTTGGCCCCCTGCACAGGGAGAGCAGTGAGATCGGGTAAATACCCACAAGTCAGCTCTCTCCCCAAGTCTTCTTGAAAATGATGTCAGTGGTATCTTTGAAATCCAGTGACATTTCCTCTGGGTTTCAAACGTGACTTGTTTGAGCAAGTGACTGAGCACACGGTCCCCTCCCTGCTGGTAGATCTCATCAGATTGAGAACCAGAAAAATTGCATTGACTGAAAATCACCGACTGGACGACTAAGGTTAGATATCAGTTTGCGTCTCACAAATCCTCTGGGCTGCCAATGACTTCCATCAGCCCCACAGAGATGAATCCTATCCCCACAGGCAGCCCATTGCCCACTGATGCAAGGATTGGCCACGCCAGATGATGTGAAATGATGTGGCAGAACGGAGGTCAGTTAGGAGACAGCAGTGAAAAGCATATCAACCTGGTATACAGCAGTTAGGAGAGAAGGGGACAGAGTTGGAGAAGAGACTTCAGGTGGTTAGCAACATGACTGAATCAGGCGCCTTTACTGAGCATCTGTTGTGGGCAGAGCTCTGTACTAGGCACAAAGAGAAAAGAAAAAAAAGTCCTAGGCATCCTGGGGAGCAAATGAAACAGAGTACATATTTACACCATGAGGAAGAGGGTGTCAATCAGCCACTGGCCTCAACAGCTCCACTTAATCATTTTGGTAAAAATCTGTACATCGGTAATCTCATCCTTAAATCTGAAGTACACACACAACAGCACCCGAGAAACTTAAATTATATGTCTATCAAGGTAGGCTTGTGTACGTGGTTGACTTTCAATTAACACCTCAATAAATCTATCTATGCATTTCTATAAAGCTCCTTACCATGTTATCTAGACATTATTAATTCATTAATTCAATCCAAGAGGAAAGGATAGGGCTGCCTCTATTGAAATACACCCAATCAAGCGGAAGATGGGAAGTGGCTCATCAGGTGACTTTTCCAAGAGGACTGAATTGAGTTTCATAGGATGAGCCTCAGAGAAACTGTGTCACCATAGCAACCCAGGATGGATTTTTGTTCAATACTCAAGCTAATGGCAAGCTGTTTACAGTTGTATCAGGGAATTTCCATGATAAACAATAAGTAGGATGTGAATTGTTGAGCTAAAAAAATCCTGGCTTTTTTAAAAATATTTGTATCAAAACCAGGTGTAAATTTTAAAAGAAATTCAATTTAGGGTTTCATTTTACCTTTTTAAAAATGAGTCCCCAGGAGGGGCATCTAGCAAAGGGTAACACCAATGTCCCTTACCTGAAGAAAGAGCAAATATGGAGATTCTGGTAGGGAGTCATATGAAACTGCTACTCTGCGGAACAAGTACTTATATCCTGCCTTGCCTGCTACATCAGCCTCCTCGCTGATCTCCCTGCCTCCTGCCTCTCCCCACACTTCACTCCGCTGCCTGGATTATTCATTTATCTAAAAAAAAGGTTCAGTCCATGTTTTCCCCACTCCTCAAGAACTTCCAGTGGTTGCCCATCTATCTCCTCATCAAACAAAAGCTCCAACACTTCGAAAGCACTCCATCAGCTTTCCTTTTACTTTACCTCGCTCATCTCCTACAATCCAGTACACGCACTTTGGTTCTCGAACGTCATCTTACTGTACCTCGATCACATCTACCTCGCTGCTGACTCCTTACCCAGGTTATCCCTCTGGCCTGGAACTCCCTCCTTTTTTACATTCATCGATGGTATCGATTGGGCGCTTACTGGGTGGAGAGGACTATATTAAGCACTTACAACAGAGTTGGTAGACATGATCCCTTCCCAAAATAAGCTTACAATCCAAAGAGGGAGACAGAAATTAATATATTTATTGTATAAAGCATTTATGTACCTATCTGTATTTTGTTTTAATGTCCATCTCCCCCTCCTCTAGATGCAGGGAATATACCTGCCAACTCTGTTGGATTATGCTCTTTCAGGCCCTTTGTAGAGTGGTCTGCACACAGTAAGCACTCAGTAAGCTGCAAGGCATAATGGACAAAGCACAGGCCTCCAAGTCAGAAGGACCTGGGCTCTAATCCCAGCTCTGCCACTTGTCTGCTGTGTGACCTTGAGTTCACATCTCTGTGCCTCAGTTACCTCATCTGTACAATGGGGATTAAGACTGTGAGCCCCATGTGGGACATGGATTGCGTTCAAACTGATTAGCTGGGATCTACTCCAGTGCTTAATGCAGTGCCTGGCGCATAGTAAGCCCTTAACAAATGCCATTAAAAAAAAAATGCCATTGAGGACTTCCCTAAGCCCTCATTTCCCCAATTCCCTCTCCCTTCTACTTCGCCTATGCACTTGGTTGATATTCACCTCATCCTCAGCCCCACGGCACTTATGCACATATCTGTAATTTAATTTAAGGTCTGTCTCCCTCTGTTTAAGCTTCTTATAGGCAGGGAGCATGCCTACCCCCTTGGTTGAATTGTACTCCTCACCAAATGCTTAGTATGGTGCTCTGTATTAAACACTCAAATACCACTGTCGATTAAGCAGGTGGAGATGGCCCTGCCAGTGGCCCGGAGGGCTACAGCTGGGCCTCTTCTGTAGATGGAAGTTTGAGGAGATGAAAAAGACAGGGACGGTATGGGAGGCTCTGACTCCATAGCAGAATAATCCTCTCTTCTTCCTGCTTCCTCAGCCTCACTGTACTAGGCTCTGCCTTGGAGATGGGAGGGAAGGAAGAGAAAGGGAAAAGGGGAGGAGAGTTTGCATGGAATGAATGGAAGAAGGGGTGGGGAGAGGTTGGAGAAAATGCAGCAGAGAACAGAGGTGCCCAAATTGGGACAGTGTTTTATGGAACTCGGGGGTCAGAGAGAAACAGTTTTGTTTTTGTTTTTGTTTTAAATGATTCATGCAAATTTTTTAAAAAGAAATAATTGGGGGTGAGGGTATGGGGAAACGGAGAAAAGTTAATCACTGATACTTACTGAACATTTAGTGCGTGCAGAACACTGTATTGAGCACTTAGGAGAGTACAATACAGTTGAGAGATACTATTTCTGCCCTGGGGCCGTAGGGAATGATTCCAAGGCAGGAGGCCCTGGTTCATTTGTTCTTCACAGCTGGGTCTTGGGCCGCAACAGTTTTACTAAAACTTTACTTGGGGTCACGGAAGGGCCTACCCTCTCCTTTCCCCCTAAGGACCGCCCCAGTAAAAGCAATGGGGGTAGGCAAAAGGCTCTGCATCCTCAAACACCCCTTCCCTTCGCCTCCTCGGAACCGCTCGAGACCAAATGCCAGCGCTGTGTACACGAGGCACAAATATTCCCAAGAAGCGGAGTTGGAAATTGGGGTGAGCTCAAACTCGGTACCTTCGTTCAAAGGGCGGCTGGATGAGGAAGCTGGCAAATGCCACGGGCGTGCGGGCAGGGATCGTCTCTGTTGCCGAATTGTCCATTCCCAAGCGCTTAGTAGAGTGCTCTGCACATAATAAGCGCTCAACAAATACTACTGAAGGAACTCTGAAGGGGTGGGGGAGGGAAAAATAAAGTCCGCCCTGCCTCGGGCAATACCCCTTGAAAATCGCTGCCTTAACAAGAAACTATTTCAGCACCAAATAGGACAGAAGGGAGGCTCACTGTGAGCCCGTCACAGGGCAGGGATAGAGAAGCAGCGTGGCTCAGTGGAAAGAGCCCGGGCTTGGGAATCAGAGGTCAGGGGTTTGAATCCCCACTCTGCCCCTTGTCAGCTGTGTGACCGTGGGCAAGTCACTTCACTTCTCTGTGCCTCAGTTCCCTCATCTGTAAAATGGGGGTGAAGACTGTGAGCCTCGGGTGGGACCACCTCATTCTCCTGTATCTCCCCCAGCGCTTAGAACAGTGCTTTCTCTGCATGCAGTAAGCGCTGAACAAATACCAACATTATTATTATTATGGTCTCTGTGGCCGAATTGTCCATTCCAAGCGCTCAGTCCAGTGCTCCGCACCTAGTAAGCGCTCAATAAATACGATGGAATGAATACCGTCGTCACAGGGCAGAACTGTACCTTGAACTCATGTGAAGCTGAGGCTGAGGCAGCTCGGGGCGCCTTAAGCCGTTCGTCCACGGGGCGGGGGAGGGCAGCGTAGGTCGCTCCTTTGTTTTGCGAGTTTTTGCCAGAGAGGAGAAGGGAGATTAACTCGATTTCTTTTAATTTTATGGGCTGGGCCTCGCCCGGAGCCGGGCCTGCAACCTCCCGCTCGTCGGGCTGCGAGGGGCGGAGGGCCGAGGGAAGGGCGCCAGCGCCCCCGTGTGGTGGGCCGCCGTTCGGCCCCCAATGGCCGCTCCCCCTTCCTCGCTCTTTGCCCTCCCACCGCGGCCCTTCTTCATTCAATCGCATTTAATAAATAATAATAATAATAATGTTGGTATTTGTTGAGCGCTTACTATGTGCAGAGCACTGTTCTAAGCGCTGGGGTAAACATAGGGGAATCAGGTTGTCCCACGTGGGGCTCACAGTCTTAATCCCCATTTTACAGATGAGGGAACTGAGGCACAGAGAAGTTAAGTGACTTGCCCACAGTCACACAGCTGACAAGTGGCAGAGCTGAATAATAATGTTGGTATTTGTTAAGCGCTTACTATGTGTAGAGCACTGTTCTAAGCGCTGGGGTAGATACAGGGTAATCAGGTCGTCCCACGTGAGGCTCACAGTTAATCCCCATTTTACAGATGAGGTAACTGAGGCCCAGAGAAGTGAAGTGACTTGCCCACAGTCACACAGCTGACAAGTGGCAGAGCTGGGATTCGAACTCATGACCTCTGACTCCCAAGCCCGGGCTCTTTCCACGGAGCCACGCTGCTTCTCTACCGAGCGTTTCCTATGTGCACAGCACTGGCCTCAGCGCTCGGAATGGACAGTTCGGCAACAGAGACCATCCCCGTCCAATGACCGGCTTGCTTGGCCCCCTCGCCCGCACCTGTTGGCACAGATCTTGAACAATAATCATGTTGGTATTTGTTAATAATGTTGGTATGTGTGAAGCGCTTACTATGTGCAGAGCGCTGTTCTAAGCGCTGGGGGAGATACAGGGGCATTGGGTTGTCCCCGTCGGGGTCACAGTCTTCCTCCCCATTTTCCAGATGAGGGAACTGAGGCACCGAGAAGTGAAGTGACTTGCCCACAATCACACAGCTGACAAGCGGCAGAGGTGGGATTCGAACCCATGACCTCTGACTCCTAAGCCCGAGCTCTTTCCACTGAGCCACGCTGCTTCCTATATGCCAAGCCCTGTTCTAAGCGCCCGGGGAGATAGAAGGTCAGCGGGTTGTCCCACGTAGGGTTCAGTCTTCATCCCCGTTTGACAGAGGAGGGAACTGAGGCCCAGAGAAGTTAAGTGACTGGCCCAGGGTCACACAGCTGACAAGCGGTGGAGCCGGGATTAGAACCCACAACCTCTGACTGACTCCCAAGGCCAGGCTCTTTCCACTGAGCCACGCTGCTTCCAGAGAGGCAGTGTGGCTCACTCGTCACAGCCCGGGCTTGGGAGTCAGAGGACGTGGGTTCTAATCCCCCTTCTGCCACTGAGCAGCCCTGTGGCTTTGGGCAAATCACCTTGGGCAATCCCTGCTCTGCCACTTACCAGCTGTGTGACTTTGGGCAAGTCGCTTCACTTCTCTGGGACTCAGTGACCTCATCTGTAAAATGGGGATGAAGACTGGGAGCCCCACATGGGACAACCTGATCACCTTGTATCCCCCCCAGCACTTAGAACCGTGCTCTGCACTTGGTAAGCGCTTAACAACTGCCGTTATTATTATTATCTTTCATCACCACCTGGCACATAGTGCCTGGCACATTGCAAGCGCTTAACAAATACCATAATAATAATAATAATAATAACACTCTGTCTTCCCTGCTGCAGGGGAACCCCCTGAAAACAAACTGAACAGGGGTCTTGAATAATAATAATTTTAATAGTAAGAATAATAATGATGGTGTTTAAGCGCTTACTATGTGCCAAGCACTCTTCTCAGTGCTGAGGGAGATACAAAGTTATCAGGTTGCCCCAGGTGGGGCTCCCGGTCTTAATCCCCATTTTACAGATGAGGTAACTGAGGCCCAGAGAAGTCAAGTGACTTGCCCAAAGTCACACAGCTGATAAGTGGCGGAGGCGGGATTAGAACCCACGACCCCTGATTCCCAAGCCCGGGCTCTTTCCACTAAGCCACGCTATCTCTCTAGTAGTTCATTCATTCAATCGTTATTTATTGAGCACTTACTGTGTGCAGATCACTGTACTAAGCACTTGGAAAGTACAACAAATAGAGACAATCCCTACCCAACAGCTTATTATGCGACAAGCAGGTTCTAAGCACAGGGGGGATACAAGTTAATCAGGTCAGACACAGTCACACTCTACAGATGAAGGAACTGTGAGGCTCAGAGAAGTGAAGTGACTTGCCTAAGGTCACACAGCAGATAGGAGTTGGAATTAGAATCCAGATCCTTCTGACTTCCAGGCCCGGGTCCTTGGGAACGTGTCTGGATAACAAATTGTTTTCTTAATAATCCAAGGGATTTCAGCAACACAAGAGTTTTTTTGTCAGAATGACCTGGAAAATTGTGATTACATAGACTTGACCTGAAAATAGAGTTCATTTTAATAGTTTCAAGCAGTGCTGGTTTGGTCAGGGTTACTGTAGTGCCCAGGTCTGGATAAATACATACTTATCAATCACGGTATTTGTCCAACGCTGACTGGGTGCAGAGCACTGTACTAAGCACTTGGATGAGTAAAACACAACAGAGTCGGAAGACAAGTACCCTGCCCTCAAGGAGCTTATAGATGGGAGATGGACAATAAAGGCAATTTAAATGAATAAACCCCAATGAGGCTTTGGCAGAAAGACCCTCCTCCTCCACCTCTCCTGCGGAGACCTGGGAAGGCAGGTGGGAAACAATGAACCAGTTAATAATATGGGTTTAATTAGAGTAGTGTAACCGCAGGGAAAACAGAGCTCCTAGTTGCAATGACCCCTAAATGTCAGGGTGGATTAGCATTAATCATACTTTCAAACATTAATCATTTTCTCAAGACTAATCATTTTAACATCCAGACAGGTATAATTTGCTGATTAAAGAGACCACATCGGTGCAGTATTGAGTTCCTTGCAAACAGACACAAGATGACAGATTTCCCAACTTGGTAAATGGAGACATGAGGTGTTCATTGAATTTTGTCACCCCGAAGAAGTTCATTTCCCTTTCAATCCCACGGGTTCTACATTCCTCCCTCACTGATTGGCAGGTTTATTTCAATGGGGAGATTAAAAAAAAAATGTTAAATTGGTTACCCCAGCTTTGTTTTAGCATGTGTGTCGTAGTGTGTTTAATAAATACCAGCTATCTTGTGTTCCCCTTCCTTCCATCTTCTCCTCCCCAATCCCCAAGTGTACTTCTGACTTCGGGCCCAGTCGAGTTCTCTCCTCCACTACTTCTCTAGCTAGGTGGAATGTTCTAGTTCCCAATGAGACCAGGAGGGAAACACTTTTGTTGGGGTGTTTTTTTTCTTAATTAAGACTCCTGAAAGTCTGGGCCCCCACCAGACAACAGGTCCTCAACTTGAATTTGACCTGATGGCCATTTATCAATTAATGGAATTTGAGCAGTTACTGTGTGCAGACCACTGTACTAAACACTTGGAAAAGTGCACTACAATTGAGTTGGAAGGCACGATCCCTGTCCACAAGGAGCAAGGGAGCTTTGAAGAGGAAAACCCATTCCTACAACTGTGAGAATCTAAATTTAACTTCAAGGGTATCTAGGGGACTAATGAGGCTGCCATGGTACTGCTTACCACCATTAAGAGGATGGACCAACAGAAAAAGCACCACGCTGGGAGTCAGGAGACCTCGGGTTTTTGTTCCGGCTCCTCGGTTTGCTTGCCGGGTGACCTTGGGCATGTCACTTGACCGCTGTACCTCAGTTTCCTCAGCTATAAAATAATACCTGTTCTTCCTCCCTCAGACTCTGAGCCTTAAGTGAAGGGGACTAGGTCCAATCTGATTATCTTGTACCTAACTCAGCACTTAGGACATAATAAACCCTTAAATACCACTACTATTAATGAGAAGAGAAGCACTCGGGAAATCAACAACCTCCCACCTCTCCTATCCCAACAAGCTTTTCCAAATGGGGAGGAATCTGGCAGATGTCTGGGTTGACACCGTATATTACATCATTAAGTATAATTGCATAAAACAGCAGGCCATTTTAAATGGCTAAGAATCAGTCTTACCAGCTAGCAGCACAGCTCAGTGGATAGAGCATGGGCCTGGGAGTCAGCAAGTCATGGGTTCTAATCCCGACTCCACCACTTCCTGCTGTGTGACCTTGGGCAAATCACTTCACTTCTCTGTCCCTCAGTTACCTCATCTGTAAAATGGAGATTTAGACTGCGAGCCCCACATGGGACAACCAGATTACTTTGCATCTACTCCAGCACTTAGAACAGTGCTTGACACATAGGTGCTTAATACCATTATTATTATTATTGGTTGGGTAAGGAATTTGGGAGAGAGAAACCAGGATAAGGCATATTCTCATCATAATCATTATCCATCAATAGTATTTTTCATCAAATATCAAAAATATTTACTGACTGTTGCCTGCATCAGAATGGTTCTGGAGATTACTAATGAACACAGAAGAATTCCTAAAGATATAAATTGAAGAACAAGAAAGCTATCCTGAGTATCATTTATTTGATGGTATTTGTTAAGTGCTTACTATGTGTCAAACTCTGTTCTTAGCACTAAGGTAGACACAAGTTAATCAGGTTGTATGCAGTCCCTATCTTACCTGGGGCTCACAGTCTAAGTAGGAGGGAGAACAAGTATTGAATCTCTGTTTTACAGTTCAGGAAACTGAGGCACAGAGAATTTAGGTGACTTGCCTAAGGTCACACAGGAGGCAACAGGGAGAGCTGGGATTAGGAACCAGGATCTCTGACTCCCAGGCCCAAGTTCTTTCCACTAGGTCATGTTGCTTCCCCAGAATATAGTGTGCTATTAAAATTCTATCTAAACCACCAAGGACTTTCTTGTTATTGTGCTGTCACAGGTTCAAGACCCAGATCAAAGAGAGAAAATGAGAGGGGCAAGGGAAATTTGGGCACAAGTTGGGAGGAGGGGAAAAGGAGGTGTAGATGGTTAGGGAGAAGGGTTTTGAGGTGTGAGGAAGCCTGGGAGAGGAGGGTGGTGGGTCTCTTTGCATTGAGCAGAGAGAGAGCAGAGATGGGGGTGGGGGTGGGAGCAGCGTTGTGGGGGTGGAGGGATCTAACAGGTAGGAAAATAGAGAGTGAACAAGGAATAATGCTCGGTAGATTCCCAAGCTTCCAAATGAGCTTCCTCATCTCGAAGACCCTTCCCAGCCAATCTCTCTCTCACACAAACACACACACACACACCCTCCATTCCCCTGGCCCCCAACCCCATGCAGAAGTTGGGGAGAAGGGTCCTACTAGCAGCAGCAGCTCAGGGCCACTGAACCCACCACACTCATTTGCTGCTTTGTTCCCTCGGGCCAGCATAGCCCTCCAGCTGGGGAGCAGAGGCCGGGAGCAGAGAGAGGGGCTGGGGAGCAGAGCAGTGCCTCACCCTCTCCTCACCTCAGTGGCAGAGTCCAGGGAAGCGATTACTCCTCCCAACTACACGCAACTCCACTCTTTCAGTGCTGAAGCAACAGTGACTTGCCATCCCACCGAACCCTTTTCCCAGCTCCATAAATACTACAGGTCTGTACCATACCCTCTATTTAGTACTTTCTCACTCTCAAAATTCTTAAGGACTTCAGTGAATGTCTGTCATTCAGAGATCCTTCTCCTGGTGCTTTGCCAGAGAAAACAGGTCCAGTGAACTGAAAGGGAAGCTCTTCCTCTGCCTGACGCTGAGGCTTTCTCATCCCAGAGACAACCTAGTGAAGCCCAAGGATTCCAATGGATTCCGTTTCTCCTGGGCATCACCTGGAAGACCAGTTTGTCATACGGCCTGTCCGTTCAGACATGCTTGGTAGGTGATGCTTTCCAGAAGCTGAACTGTCTGCTCTGGCCCACGTCGTAAGGTAAAGGATGACGTGGCTACTGCCTTCGTCTTCACGGCATTCATGAAATGTGAGAAACAACTGAGCAAGCCAAACATCCGGCAGTCGGAGTCCGAGAAGGATGGCACCGAGCCAAGATATTTGATCCTTGTCCAACAGTAATTTTAACCTTTGCCCAGGAACTCACAGAAGGAGTTCTGTTAAACATTTTGCTCTTTGAACACTGCTGTCTCAGGATAGCGGGGGTCAGGGGTTGGGCACTCAAGGAGACAAGTGCAAGGAGAATGAGATTATGTTGGATATGGTGGAAGCTTCAGTGGAACACCCCAAAGAGCAAACGACAACCTTCAATATTGGTGAAGACTCCCAAAGGTGAAGTGATCAACTGAGCACCAGAGCCAGTATGTTCAGGCTGCCAAGGTGCTGACTTCAGAACAAAGGCAGAAGTTTTCCTACGAAGTAACAGAAGTTGTTACCTGTCAAACCTGAAAAACCTAACTCAACACCGAAGACATAAACAAGAACAATGGAGAAACCTGCATGAATGACTGAAATTGTTTGCCCTTGGAGTGTCACAAACTCAGGATGAAAACAGTCCCACAAGATAGACAAACTTCGTGTCCTAATTTCTTTTCAATTGCTTTCAACTTCTCTCACAACCCGCCCATCAAGGCAAGGCAAAGTGGCTGGGAAAACCAATCAATTTATTCTTGCCACCAACTGGCTCCCAGCATTCAAATGGTGATGTAGATACTTGGAGTAACTGAGCCAACATTTTCATTTACTCACCCACGCTGCCTTATAAATACGGTTGCAAATGCCACTGCTTTGTTTTAACATTGGTAGAATTGGTATCAACAAAAAAAACTAACGTTTTTATCTGGCAGATTAGATAACCCCTTACTCCAGAAGCAGAATCGGGTGGAAGGAAAAACTGTTTCAAAAGTCATATCCACAACTCCGTCTGTCACCATCCCCAGATCCATCTGTTGAAGCCTGTCTTTCCAATCCCACCCCTCAATAAGTGTTAAATGAAAGCCCAGTTTTCTTCAAGTCAGGAGGCTCAGGATCTAGTCTGCAACTGGCCTGCTGGGTGACCTCTGGGCCCCTGTTTCCTCATCTATAAAATGGAGAAGTACCTGTTCTGTTCAAAAGAAATAATTGAATATACAAGTAAATATGTGAGGCAGGGCTATACCTGATCTGATTGTCCTGTATCTGACAGCATAGTAAGTTCTAAATACTCTCAGAAGAATAATAATTATGGCATTTATTAAGCGCTTACTATGTGCAAAGCACTGTTCTAAATGCTGGGGAGGATACAATGTGATCAGGTTGTCCCACGTGGGGCTCACAATCTTAATCCCCATTTTACAGATGAGGTAACTGAGGCACAGAGAAGTTAAGTGACTTGCCCGAAGTCACACAGCTGACAAGCGGCTGACCCGAGATTTGAACCCATGACTCTGATTCCCAAGCCCGTGCTCCTTCCACTGAGCCACGCTGCTTGTCTCGGAGCTCCCCGATATTCTGGCATCAGGACATCCTTGCATTTTGGGCTCTTCCATCCCTAAGCCCAGCTTCCATACCCGGCTGTGCTGAGGAGCTCTGGGACTGCCACTAGAGTCCAATCAGACTGGCAGCCACAGGGGCAATCCAGAGTCCCACCGACCAGTGGGCTCCCCAGCCTGTCAGGAGAAACCGAGAGACAGATCCCCAAGCCGAGAGAAAGTTGCCCCCACCCCACCCACCACCAGGCAGCAGAAATGATTCCGACTCAAATGGTAGCATGGAGCGGAACCCCAAACATCTGTCACCCAATTTACCATTTGCCAATCTCTTTCTGGGGTGGGTAAATAGGCAACTGAACACCTCTGCCCCTTGAGGAAATTTCTGGAGTTTAGGATCTTGTTTGGAAAAGAACATTGGTTTTGTCTTGTGTAAGACCAGGCCAGTAAGATTAGAGATGCCCAAAGAACAGCAGAATCCACAGCAGGGCCACCATGGAGGAGGACAGGGGAACAATGTGAATAAGCAAAAAAAAAAAAATGGGGGAAATGTCAATGGGCAGATCCCCTTTTGGCACAAGGGCCAAGAAACACTGCAATTCTTTCATGGTAGAGAGAGTAGAGTGGAGTGTGTTGACCAGGCTGACAGCAGGGAAGGCAAGAGGGGAGAATGAAGTATAGGAGAGGCCAGTGAGGGAGCTGGTCCTGGGGAGAGGCGAGCCTCCCAAGGGGGAAACAGATCAGGGGGCTGCCAGTGCTGTCAATGGGGCTTACAAACTCTTAATTATGAGGCCGTTTGGACGACGGATCAAATGTTCTATCGAGGGCAAACAACTTGATTACCTCAGTTCTAGTCCACAACATCATCTGCACTACTTCATTTTCCAATTTCCTCAACTTCAGGTTATCACTTCAGACCATTTCAACATTTTAATCAATACTGCTCCAACTCTTCACTTTCACCTCTGTTTCTAAATCAAACTTTAAATACAAAATTGATCTTTTGACTCCTTTACCTTACCCCCTTTAACACTGCAAGCCCATAAATCCTATTTCAGCCTTTCCCTGCTTCACAATGAATTGCACAGCTCTTCAAATTGATTTTCACCCCATTAAGTCTCACCAGGACAAGGGCCAGGATGCTAAAAACAGTTTTTCACACTTTACTCAGTCTCTCCTTGCCCTCAGTCTTAGGACTGCATGACTTCCTCAAAAAAAACCTCCTCAAAAACATTCCTCAAAAAAAAAGGACATAAACAAGTCATGGGGCTCTAGGTAACCAAAATAACAACAATGACATTATCATGATGCTACTTTAAATCACGTTTCTGACCAAGAACTCCAGGTAGTCTAATGGATCATTATCTTAGGGTGGTCTCTGGAAGGCCCCAAAGACCATGAATTTGCATGTCTTCCAGGAGGCCTTCCCTGATTCTATTTCCCTCCCTACTCAGCCCCAGTTCAGCCCTTCTGCGTTGCCTAAGCACTTGGTTACTCACCCTCTCTCCCATCCTCCATCGCACATAAAACTCTACGCTTCCCCTTACCTATAATTTATTTCAGCATCTGCCTCTCCTCCTAGATTGTAAGCGCTCTGTTGGCAGGGATCAAGTCTAGTACCATCACAGTACTCTCCCAAGGGCTGAGTACAGTGTTTTGCACAGAGTAAGCACTTAATAGACACTACTGATTAGGGAAACTGCTTCCACATCAATTATAAAATCGAGGTGTTTATTTCTGGTCACTTATCTCAAACAGCACCTGAAGAGTGCAAGGCCCTATTTTAAGCCCTGCTAAAGAATATACTCAGTTGTACCTGGATGTGTTGCTTTCACAACACATATTGGGCAGGGGTCTGGGGATTGAATTGGAAGGTTTAATGTACAGGTGTACATTGGGGTCTTGTCTGACCCTTGACCTATCATCAGTGGAGTAAAGTGGATCTAGTAAACTGGCCATCTTATCACACCTAATGTTCACCACCATCCTTGAAGAGACAAGACACTTTCAGAAAACTTACAACTCAACAGGCTAAACAATAAAGTCCTTAAAAGCAGACCTACAAGAGCTGGTGGACACCAATGGCCATGCCCTGGACCCACACTCAGAAAGGCAAGCAAACGTTTTGCAGAACAACACGATCGTCACTCATAAACCTGAAGATCACTAAGGTGGTAGATCAGCCTGCACCAGTTAAGTCCTACAAATAATCAAAAGCTTTCATCAGTAAGAAGCTAAAGAAGGGACTGAATTCTGCTGCCTAGGCCACATTCTTCCCAACAATAAGGAAAAACAAAAGCAGCAAACTCCATTTAAGGGATTAGTATGTCCTTGGGAGACTACATGAGGCATGAAGGGAACATCGACATTCGTGTCCAACCAAGACCATGACCTATCATAGACAACACTTCCAACTTCAGTTTTGTAATGGTGACCCCTGAAGCACACTTAAACAGCAAGATGGGACTTGGCCCTGCCACACAATTCTACTACAGTCAGAACTCTGTCACAACACAGCTACTTAGGTGAGGCACGTACGCAGGGAGATGGGAGGTAAACCCAAGCATCCAGGGTCAGTTCAAGGTTCTGTTGGACCTTGGGACCAACCTCGGGCCAAGATTTATTCTTTCTCCAATTCCCCTAAAGTACATGCCCCTAAGTTTCCTAAATTTAAAAACCTTGAAGACGGACAGAGACGGCACTCAGAATCAATTTGGGAGAATTTTATTAACTTAAAATTGACATCTTTCAATTTCTTTTGAGTCTGCCAAGCCCTCTGTAAATATGCTTTATTTGTTCATATACAAAACTAGATGGTGCTTATTAACGGCACCACAAAAATCATGAGGATTTTCAGTGCTACAGTAAGTTTTGTAGTGATTAAAACATATTGTCCGATTGATCGACTGGTCACATCACTGAATGCTTAAATATTCTGGGGAGTGTTTGAAAGCACTGTTTATAAATAATAATTTGTAGGTTTTAGGTAGGTAGATAAATGTCTCTGATATAAAACATTTCAATACATTCCTCTTCTAACTAGAGACACAAGCCATTAGAACTATTATTACTGAAACCAATCGGGAAAAGAATAAAGTTTACCTTCAGTTTTTTTTATTCATAAGAAGCTTTCCAACCAAAAACTTTGTTACTGACAATAATGAACGAGCATATTGCAAGTGACATTCAGCAGAAGCTGGAGAAGGAAGCTGCATCAAAAGGAGAAATTAAGTATCTGCACTAGACTTTCTTTTCTTGAACCGACCATTTTGAACAGAATCATTAAATGCGGACCAGATAAGTCAATATTTGTGCGCCTGGAAGGCAATTAAAAACTTCCACACGATGTGACAGGGGGGAGAAACAAAGAAAGAAAGAATACCACAGAACACAGTATTTCAGAGAACATAGCACATGAACACTTTGTCAGCCACAGGTTTCCGGGATCAGATTGGCAACTGAAACTTCACATCCACCTGAGCTTGTTTGGCTAAGGTGACAATTTCTGAGAGCTTTACAACCTGAAAGAAAAAAAGCAAATCTTGTGAGGGGCTGTGCTTCCATACAGAGTTTGGGGGAATTTGAATTATTCTTCTCTTTGAATTAAATGGAAGTTAGGCCAAAGGGAGTTATTGATATGAAAAATGCAGTGTAAACTCAATTTACTTTTAAACATTTACTACCTGCCTTGCACTGTAGCACATATCAAAATATAAGGGACTGTGAGGTTTTGGAGTTTAAAAAAAAATCTAAACTAAAGAAAATCATCCTGAGTTTTTATTTCAAAAACTGGGTTCAGTGTAGCAGTGCTCTTTGGACATCTTCAGATCAGAACTGCTTCTGACTGTGTAAAGCAGGATAACCCAAAACATAAACTTGCCAAACTAAGGAAACCACATCTTAGTACCTGAGCGGGGGAGGAGGAGTCAGGGGATTCAGTCATGTCACCCCAATCTAATGGGAAGCCCTAGCCTTGCTTAGCTGGCATGTTTCAGAGCTGCTCAAGCTCAAATTTAAGGTGGCAGTGTAAGCAGTTGGGCTACTTAACTGCCTCAGAGAACGAGGTCCTGACTGTAACAATTCAGGGACATGTGAAGTCATTTTTTCCCTTTAAAAAGTGTGTTTTATGGCCCAGTAAATATAGTAGGATCTTCTTTTGACAGAATTTTGTCATTGTTGGAGCAGGATCACAGAGTTCTGTATAAGACATTAATATTTTCGAAGCACAAAAAGAAATTTAATGGTGTCCATTTCTAAAAAAAAGTGCATTAAGCCACAACTTTAGACAAGTTGCATGTAAGTCAAGACGTGAACTTGGCTCGAAGAGGTAGCACTTTCACCTCCAGGACAGAATAGCTGGTGATTCAATTACTATCCTGGTACTTGGATTAATGCCCAATGCTGACACTGTAATGCTGAAAGAAGTATATCAGGGAAGATCTTTCTATACTAGGAAATGGAGGTTATTCAAGAAGACAGAAAAGAGGGAAGAATTCACAACTGACTTTTAACACCATAGAACCATACTGAGTGAATCTGATGTATTCCCTGGGCTTCCAAGTCTCCTGTCATGTATCCACAAAAATCAGATTATTTCACTTGATTTTAGTATATAGCATTAAAGGTGGGAGGGAAATTTCCAAAGTCCTCATATTTTTAACTTGATCTCACGGAGTAAAATTAAGAAGTTACATTCATATGAAAACAACCATCCCATTAAATACAGTGTTTGTCATGATATTCCAATACATTTTGCCTGACTTATGAGGAAGTAATGTAGAGAACAATTATCCAAAAGGCAATATAGCTTTTACTTAGAATGCCTCATAGGAGACATTTGTACTTCTGAGTTCTTCATTACCTCTCCGCCTACTCTTTTGGTCCAGAACATTTCATTCATTCATTCAATCGTACTTACTGAGCACTTACTGTGTGCAGAGCACTGTACTAAGAGCTTGGAAAGTATAATTTAGCAACAAATAGAGACAATCCCTGCCCAACAATGGGCTCACAGTCTAGAAGGGGGGAGACAGACATCGGAACAAATAAACAGGCATCAATAGCATCAACATAAATAGAATTACAGATGTAACATTTCAAGACTTTGCCCTTTGATTTGTTTTCTGTTTACCAGTCACTGTAATTTCAAGATTTTACTTGCTTCTTTATATAACATGGCAGATTCACTCAAACTGCAAAAATATTGGGGAAATTTGCCACTATATTAGAGCAGTCTGAATTTCAAAAAAAGTATTTTTTTCAAATAATAATAACGGTACTTGCTAAGCACTTACAAAGTGCCAAGCACTGTTTTAAGCACTGGGGTAGACACAGGTTAATCAGGTTAGACACAGCCCCTGTCCCTGTCAAGGTTTCAGTAGGAGGTAGTAGGATTTAATCCCCATTTTACAGATGAGGCAACTGAAGCACAGAGAAGTGACTTGCCCAAGGTCAGAGCAGACATGTGGCAGAGCCAAGTTTAGAACCTAGGTCCTCTGACTCCCAGGCCTTTCCATTAGGCCATTTCTGCTTCTTTGGGATAATCTTGTGATAATTTTGCAACTGTCATCACCTACTTACCATTTTAGCAGCTTCATCCAGGTCATCACAAGCAAGAATTTTAAGACCACTAGCTGTAATCAAGGCTTTGGCATCATCAACTCGAGTACCTGGAGAGGATTAAAACAAATCATATTTAGATTCATGAAATCATTTTCTTTCTAAAACTCAAAAGTGCTTTCCTGTATTTTATTCTGATTATAGCCTTGTGAAATTTAGTTACTGCTGTCCTCAGGACTCAAAAGATACTTCTGATGATATTTCCTAAAAGTGTGTGTGTGGCTGATAAAGAGAATGTCAGACCCACATCCCTTCCTCATAAGGTGTATTAAAAGATTGTTCCTTTTCTGTTGCCTTGGCTCCCCCAATACCTGATTCTGTTTTGGATGGTGCCTGTAATTACCTTCTTGAAATCTCTCCTCTAAAAGTTACTCCATTTCTAATTGCTGATCTCAAAGTTCATCTGTCTTGTTTCTTTCTCCCAGCGGCCTACAGGTGTCACATCAACTGAAGTTATGCTTCAATTTGTCTTTAAAATGTTTCCTCCCTCCTCCTAGTTTATAGTCTCTACCACATCAGCTCACTGCTCAGGAGAAGTCTGGTCATTGGGCAGTCATCAATTCAATTACCTATCTCATCTAGTGATGGTATGAATTAACCAAGTATTGCTTCAATGCTGGGAGACTGGCTGCATTCAGGGAAGCAGCATGGCCTAGAGGATTCAGCCCGGGGCTGTGAGTCTGAGGGACCTGAGTTCTAATTCCAGCTCTGCCACTAGTCTGCTGCATGACCTTGGGCAAATCACTTCACTTCTTTGTGCCTCAGTTACCTCATCTGTAAAATGGGGAATATGACTATGAGCGCTATGTGGGACAGGGACTGTGTCCAACCCAGTTACCTTGTATTACCCCAGAGCATAGTATCGTGCCTGGCACAAAATAAGTGCTTAACAAATACCACAATTATTTGGATCTTGATTTTGTGATCCTGTTTTGTCATTTCCAGGATTCAGAGCAGTGCTTGACACATAAGCACTGAACAAGTACTATAATTATTTAAAGTTAGGAAGGGCACATAAGCAATACTAACAGAACTGTTCTACAAGTTAGATATGGCATTTATGGTAGATCCAAGCCACTGGTCATACAGAAGCTCGTATTCTACAGTTACTCTACATTCCTTCAGTTTGGATCAGTCAGTCAATCAATGACATGTAGTGAATGCTTACTGGGTGGAGAGCACTATTTTAAGTGCTTGGGAGAGCCCAAAAGAGATGGTAGACACGTTCCCTGCCCACCAGGACGTCACAGTCTAGCGGAAGAGATATTCAACCTTGATGCCATATTGATACCACACACTGTCTTTAAAATGTTAGTTCTGACTTCCCCACTTATAAATTTCCCATTTCATGTCCTCATACGGCAGCTGACTGGGTATCCTGTTCTTATTTATTTTCTTCATGCGTTCTACCAACTTAAACTCTTGGGCTGACAGAGAATTTACAGAGTGACTGCATTCCAGGACCTTGCTGTTGGTCATCCTGTCTTGCTATTTGATGTCAAGCCTCTTTCTAGGGGACACTCATGAAACTTCTCAAGAAGCTATCTGTGTCTTCTGCAGTTGGTCTAGGTACCATCACCACCACCAACAACATTTCTGGAGCATCTACTGTGGGCACAGAACTGTACTAAGCACTTTAGAACATAAAGTAGAAGAAAGACATGGTCCTTGCCCTTAGAGAGCTCTTAGCCTCACAGTCATATGACGGTGGACACACCCTCATTTTTAAAGAACTTCAGTCGGGACTGGGTAGTACAGGGTGACAATATGGAGCTCTGTGTGGCCAATGGAAATCTTTGGGTGTGTGAAGGATTTTCACAGTGCAGACTAGTATGTATCCTCGATATTATAATGTCTCTGCAAAGCAGTTTATAGTCATCTACTCATTTTCTTCTAAATGTACTGTCAGAACAAAGACAATAGCATACAGCAACTTCTGGATGACAATCAAAGGCATTTGATATCCCTCATTGCCTGTTGAGCTGAAAGAGAGCCCCAGAGAATTCTGACAGCAGCTTCCTGGTCTCGTTACACCCTAACACAGAAGTAGAGACTCGGCTGAATGTGATCCAACCAACTACATTGCCTTGCATTACTCTGAGGATGATGGGAGAAAGTCAAACTGAGCATTTTATTTAGACTCAATTGGTCATACCACGGGGTAAGTAGCCTTAGGATCTCAGTGACACTTCTCAGAATAGCCAGATTTGGTTAGAAGCACCCAAAGATTAGGCCTATCAACTGCTTTTTAAGATGTTAGAATTCAGGTCAAAGGGCTTGGTTTTTGTTCCCTGACCTTGCCCTACATGGGTCACGTTTCAAAGATGATGCCTGCTGTACTCTTAGTTTGGCACCATGTAAGCATTCAGGAAATGTGTAAGTAATGGTATTCTGTAAGTAGGGCCCCCCACCCCCCCCAATAAGACCTAAAGTTAAAACACTATGCAAGTAATTCTGCTCAGATAGTTACATATAGCTGTCCCATGGCTTTGGCAGATTTTTCGTTTGCGATTTCGCCTTATCTGTGGTTGCCTAGACTGAGTGGATCCCACCAGCAGCAGTGGGTCCCGCCCCAGCCCCTGCCGTCTGCTCTGTCTCCAGATGCCAGCAGTCAGTGGCTGGCAGATAATCCCTACATCCCCTTGGAAGCCCCAGGCGGCCAGGAGTTGTTGGATAAACCTTTGTCATCCGGCACAGATGGTATTTGCAGCTTTATCTCATTTGCAGGGGTTTCTCTAATGAATCCGCCAGGAATACAGATGGACAACTGTACATATTTTAGAGTACTTATCACTAATTCTCAAACTATGATATGGCTTTATATAAAGGGTATCAGGTGATCTATGTATCCCACTATAAAAACACTGTAATAACCCTTAACCATACATTTAGCATTTCAAAAGGTTATTAGGGGATTATTTTACTCCATGTTCCCAAATATCTTAATAACTGAGTAATATACTGAGCTGCACAATGGAACTGCAAAGGCACACCCAAATCATGCTGAATTCCACCAACAACCCCGTGAATGTTCATTAAATACATATTAAGCTGCTCTTTTCTTAGACCTTGGTGGAAGGAGCACGGGCCTGAGATTCAAAGGTCCTGGGTACTAGTCTCGGCTCTGCCAGTTTAATCAATTAATGGCATTTATTGAGCACTTACTGTGTGCTGCCCACTGTTCTATTTGCTTTTTTAATGGTATTTGTTAAGCATTTACTATGTGCCAGCCACTGTAACTAAGCACTGGGTAGATACAAGGTTGGACACAGTCCATGTTCTACATGGGATTCACAGTCTTAATCCCCATTTTACATAAAGTATGTGACACACATGCTTGGCAGAGAACAATATAGTTGGTAGGCCCGTTTCCTGCCCACAAAGAGCTCAGTCTAGAGCCTCTGTGCCTACCCTGTGACTTAATTTCTCTGAGTCTCAGTTTCCTCATCTGTAAAATGGGGATCAAATGCCTGTTTTCCCTCCTACACAGACTATGAGCCCCAGGAAAGGTCTGACCTAAATACCTCGAACCTACTCCGGCATTTATTGCAGTGTTCATATATATGTACATATAGGTACAATGTATTACCATTATTATAAAAAGTATCTTTATGGCAAACTACACAGAGTAGGTATAAAAGTACATTCACTATATATAGCTTACTGTAAAGAAGATGTCTACAATTTTCTGTGGTTTATAATCGGAAACAATTAATTTGCAAGTCAAATTTAAAAGTTACTTGATTGACTACTGACCTTGTAACCGTACCACAATAGGTATCGTAATATCCAGATCTTTCACTGCCATGACTATGCCTTGGGCAATAACATCACATCGCATGATCCCACCAAAAATGTTTACCAGAATAGCCAGCACCTATGGGAGAAAAGTGAATATGAGGAGGTTTCAAAAAGATAATCAAAAGGAACTAAGTTATCCTCCAAAGGAAACACTGATTTTGCAGTATTAAGAAGCTTCAAATTTAAGTAATTGACAATCTGGACTGAATCTAATAGAATCACAACCCAAAGATAATTTATATTTGATCCCAAGTCACTATCCCATCCACAATGCCATGAATTCAGCCCTTTTTTTCATGAGGAAAACTTCCTTAAAACTCTGAACTAAAATGGCAAGTTCCACACTTAATCAAGCTGGGGATCTTGACTGCAGCCAAAGAAGTGTTTCTTGAGAAATACTGTTGCAGTGAAGAAAATAATCTTTAAATTTAGGACTACAGAGTTATGTCATCAAAATGCTGAGGTGATCGTTACACGGGGTCATTACACAGCTGTTTTCCATTCTGCTTAAGATAGAATAAGAGGGAATTGATAGACTGTAGCCATGAGGGATTTAGTGTTAATACAGTGGAAAAAAAAAAAATCCCTGACAGGAGCACTGCTACTCAATTACCAAGGGAGGTTTTGAAATTCCTCCTCTGGAGGCTTTCCAGACAAGAGTATATTCCCACATGTCAGGGATGGTTTAGGTGTGGTTCCACTTAAAGGCATGGGGACCCGCTGGGTGACAACTTAACATCTGACTGGCCCCATGTTTTTATGACAAACCTATTTAATATTCACTCTGGAGAGCCACCAAGCTTCACATACAACCATAACTACAAAAATGTTATTGTTCCTGCTAATGTTGCATTATACTGAGGAATTATCCACTATATAATAATGTTGGCTCCCAAACTGGGCCAAAGGGAGCGTGTTAGTTTGCTTTTATCCTCAAAGTCGACACATTATTCTCTTTCAAAGTTGAAACAGAAGTGCTGGCCTTACCTTTTTATCTGAAGTGATCAGCTTGAAGGCTTCTGTTACTTGATGGACTGTGGCACCACCACCAACATCAAGGAAATTGGCTGGAGTACCTCCATGAAGTTTAATTATATCCATTGTGGCCATAGCCAAGCCAGCACCATTCACTGAGTAAAAGGGAGAAAAAAAACAATTCCTTCAGCAAGGAGCCCTACCAAACCAGAGCTCCTTAAACACCAGTCCTCTCTCCCAAAACACCCCCAGAACAGTACCTAGACAGCCTATGTTTCCATCCAGTCCTATGTAGTTGAGATCTGCCTTAGCTGCATCTTTATCTCTTTGATCCTCCTGTGTCCAGTCCTGCAGATCAAAGATTTTCTTCTGGCGATATGCAGAATTGGAATCAAAATTAATCTTCGCATCCATACAGAGCACTTGAGTGGAGAAAAGAAAATTTGGTCTTCGATTTAATTCAAAGACAAAAATACAGTACTGCAAACAGATAAGCTTTGCCTACTATAAGAGTGAGGGAAGAAGCAGTATGGCCTATTAGATAGAGCACAGGCCTGGGAGTCAGAAGGACCTGGTTTCTAATTCCAGCTCCTCCACTTAGCTGTTCTGTGACCTGGGCAAGGCACTTAACTTCTCAGTGCCTCTGTTATCTCATCTGTAAAATGGGCATTAAGACTGTGAGCCCCATGTGGGACATGGACTATGTCCAACCTGACTAGTTTGTATCTACCCCAGTGCTTACCACAGTGTCTGGCACAGAGTAAGCACTTAACAAATGCCATTTAAAAAAAAAAGGTACAGGAAGGGCAAAGATGCTGATTTTTGTTCATCATTAACAAAATAAATCTTATTTATGCCCTGCTACAGTCAAATAATTGGGTCAGGAAGAGCTACCCAGTGGCTATTGGTTGCTTGCCAATTCACTCTGTAATTTGACCTGACTCTCAAATTGCCAGCTCCTCTCCCAGGTGAATGAAAAGTCAGGAGAGCCTGGCTCAGAGAGCCAAGACAAATGCCCTGATTGCCAGGTAACAATCAATAGCTCTGGTGTGATTCATTGGAAAGGTAAATACTTGTTGGCCATCTGAACTGGAACAAATATTTCACTATATCACTCTATTCTTTCCAAACATCACAGGGGTTAAGATTGGAGGCCAAGTGCTTTTATCTGGGCAATCAGAAAAACCTACACAGTAGGTATCCCCAAGTGATTAAAGAAAAAAATAACAAACAAAAAAAACACCAGCCAATATCTTCACTCGCCTCCAAAGTTCTGCAGTGTCTATTACATGTACCACTGCTCCCTGTCACCTCCTTCTGGCCATGATCCCCTTATGAGTTTAGGGACAGGGATAGCGACTAATTCCCACCGGTGTACTCTCTCCTGCTGTTTAGTACAGTGCTCTCTACATAGTGTTTAATAAATACCATTACTACTAGTACCTAGTACCGTGCTCTGCACACAGGAAGTACTCGATAAATATTATTGATTGATGATCTCTAGGCTAAAAAAGCATAAACATACACCCAGAGTTTAAGCTCGAATTCCAATAAAAACAAATAGAGGCAGAATTGACTGCATTTTTTGGAGCCAGGTCACATGAGCACATACTAATTTCCATTGCTTAAAATGGCTTCTTAATCTGTTAGTTTAGTGGAACTGACTTCTACTGAAGTACCTAGGGGATTTCTCCCAAACTCCATCACACCAATCATACCCCACTACAGTAGCTCTAAAACCCCCAAACATGACCCTCGGGTGGGTGAATTCGGTCCTGCCTCTTGCCCAATATATTGACCTTCGTGAACCCAAAATGTCTTTCACTGAATTGCACAGATAAGTGACACTTCCACCATAATACCTCAATCAAGCATTGGTTGGGAGGATGAGGGGGGAGAGTGTCCATATTTCCAACTACAAGGCAAATTAAATCCACTCAAGAGGCTTTGGTGTTTACCACCCCTTCTGCTATGTTACTGGTCTGTCAGTAAGAGATTCTCCAAATAGTTCCACCTTATTTTGGTTAATAACTTCACAAAGTTGCAGAACTGGCAGATGGGTATTTGGACATTTCCACTCTGTCATCCTACCTGCTCCCTCTGCTCTTGGTTATCAGCCTCCAATCAGTCTCCTATTACCTAGTTGGCACATGTTCCGGCATCTGTGGTTTGCTCTTACTTCACTCTCAATGAAGGCCCACATTCATTCTAAAAGGGAACCCGAAAAACAGCTGGCCAATAAAGTGGTGATGACTGCAGTGGCTACCGAGGTAGCTAGCTTGGCAGTAGCCTTTTGGTCTAAGGTGCTACAGCACAGCATCACTGGCTGAAAAATGGGTTTCGAACTTAAAATTTGCATGTGAGTTTCACAGCTTGATACACACACCCCTTCCCATCTTCCTATCGTTGAGCCTACGAGCCCAGCAGGAGCACAAATGGCAGGGATTAGACAAGTGCAAGTAATGCTGCACAGATTCTCCACCCAAAAGCCTTCATGACTAGACTGTGGCTTGACCGGTGTTTACAGCAGGAGATTTTATCAGCATCAGAAGTTCAAAATAGCTATGTGAGAGAAATAAATCAGCAAGTTCTGCCTACCCAGTCTGTCCATCAAGAATGTGTTTGGGAACTGATTTTTCCTGTTTAATGTGAACTAAGGGGAGAAGTTGTGAATTGGTTAAATATGCTAGATATATATAAAAAAAGTTAGATCATTCAACTTAAATCTTATTGATTTGAATTACCTCAGAGGTATTTGGGGAATTAGGGTGAGACTGTGAGTAGACTGCCTCATTTATTTCTCTTTCAGAAATCTAACATGCGAGGGCCGAGTGAGGGCTACTGGTTACTGAGTCAAAGTAGAGAGGAAGCAAAGTCAAAGAAATCTTTTTAAAAAGTGAAGCCCAGGCTTCCCCTTGTCCCTAGCAGGCCCAACTCCAGTGGGAGGCAGGTTTTCAGCCTGCCTCAGGCCAGATTACAGAGTCAAGTGCTGCAGGGGAGCAAGGGAAAGCCTGCAAGTAGGATCACTCAAATTCAGAAGAAACATTTTTCAGATTATTCTTTCCTTTACTGAGTAGTTTGGGCAGGTTCATTCAGATCCCTGTGGCAGGCCTGCCATCTCCAGCCACCTCTGTCACGAGGGTGGCTCTGATGCAACTCTCAGACTCCTGTCAACTCTTCATGATATTAACTGGGGTCTTCAAGTACAGAGATCCGGCCGCTAATTATTTCTCCAACCTGGCCGAGAATGGATGCTGGAGCTGCTGGAGACTCTTTGGGGCTATCGATCGATCAATTGTATTTATTGAGCTCTTACTGTGTGCAAAGCCCTTCACTAAGCACTTGGGAGAATACACTGTAACAGAGTCGGTAGGCACATTCCCAGCCCACAAGGCCCTTACAGTCTAGAGGGGGAGACAGATATTAATATAAATAAATCACAGATATTTACGTTAAGTGCCGTGGGGTGAATGAAAGATGCAATTCCAAATGCAAGGGGCTAGAGTTCAAAGCCAAGGCCAAAACCTCCAAAGATGCCCTCCTCCAACCACCATTCCTCCCCACCTTTTGATGTGTCATTAGACTTGCTATATATTTCAGCTCCTTGGCAGTCCAGAGAGTACTAAGCAGATCCCCAGATCTACGCCTCCGGCCCTGACCGCTCTCCTTCCCTGAATCTTGCACTTCCTCTTGCCTTTAGGACATATCTACCCGGATGTCCTGACGACATTTCGAATTAAACATGTCCAAAACTGAACTTATTTTCCGACCCATACCCTGTCCTCCACGTTCTTCCCGTCACTGAAGACACCACCACTCTCCTCCCTACCTCACAAGCCTGTATCTTTGGCGTTGTCCTTGACCAACCTCTTTCTTTCCGTCCACATACTCAATCTGACACTAAATCCTATTGGTTCTACCTTCACAGCATTGCTATAATCTGCCCTTTTCTCTCCTTCCAAATTGCTCCGTGCTGATCCAAGCACTTATCCTATCCCACTCTGACTACTGCATCTGCCTCCTCGCTGACTTCCCAGCCTCCTGTCTCTCCCCACTCTAATCCACATTCTATTCTCATCTAACAAAACCATTCAGGACATGTCTCCCCACTCCTTAAAAACCTCCAATGGCTGCCCATCCATCCCCTCAAGCAGAAACTCCTTACACTTACTCCTTACTCCTTTAAAGCACTCAATCAGCTCACCCCATCCTACTTCACCTAAGTTAGGGTGTGAGAAACTGTTCATGCTATCCTACTAATTAGGCATTTTTAATATAATTACCGCGCAACTATTCTTCTGCAACAGGGCCCTCAGATTTTTAAAATGAACACTGAAAATTCAATGACTCTTTCAAGGTTTACAAGCTACTCCACTGTGACAGAATTTAGGCACCATTACCACACTACCAGAAACAGACTTCAGCATAAAGGTCAAATCTAATTATGGGTGCTATGTTGAAAAAGAGGCCTCATAAACGCTGAAGAGAATTAGAAGCCCAAAGAGATTTATTATTGGGTACTACTGAAATAAAACATGTTATTTTACAAAAATTTCAGTACTCGGGGTATTTTAAAACCACATTTTAAGAAAAATTTAGGCCAGAACATAAGAAACGTAGAGAAAACACTGCACTGAGAAGACTTGATGATTCCACATTCCATTCACCACCAAGCACCTAAGTTAGACAGAATTTAGCAATTACTCTGTCAACTGAAGTGACAAGCTAATCTTCTCCTGTATGTGGCTAAGAATAATATTATCAGGATTCCACTATTGGGTAACATGCTCCTGCCCAAAAAAAACCTGCCAAAGACCCATCTCTACATTAGGAAATGTTCCTCCTTCATTTGAAATGACAATTCAGAATTTTTGATCCCTCTAAAAATAAAGAAAACTTACCAACTCCATCTGCATCTTCTACCATTGGGTTTATTTCTACCATAGTGGCATCATATTTCATAAAGAGGTTATACAGCTTCATCATGTTTTCTGCTGCTGGATCCACAAGGTTGGCAGGAAATCCCATTTTCTGGGCAAGCTGAAAACATACATATTCACAGTTAGTGTGGTCTTTTTTTTCTGAAAACCATTTACAGATTATAAAAGTTTTGGCACCCACAGTTTTAGGAAAGGATTTCATTTTCAAATGGCAAAGCAACCCTTACCCACTAGTACAATTGTATTTCATTAAAATACAATTTAATTACATATTTTCATATATCTACACTATGCATAATTATGCACATCAATATATTCACTTAAATATTAGCCCAGAGTAAGAACTTAGTTCAGAGGGGGAGGGGAAGGAGTCGAGAGGCTGCTCAATTGTAAAGATGGGATCCAATCCATATTCTCCCTCTTGCTCAGACAATGAGCTCTTGTGAGACAGGGACTGTGTCCACCAGGATTAACCTGTATCTCCTCCAGTGCTTAAAACAGTGCTTGACACTTAGTAAACACTTAAATACCATAACCAACAAATTATTTGGTAGCTGGCTCTTTCCAAGTCATTTTGGAGTTCCTTTTATAGAACATTTCTGGCCTTTACCATAAGAATGAAGTCTTAAGCTTTGCAAATATAAACCAACCATTAGCACTAGCTGCATTTCTCTGTGGTTGCTACAATATCCCCTATTCCCTTCAGAGGATTCATTTGGTCACTTGCCAGAAAGGCATATTGGAATGTGTCTGTCATATTGTTGTGCTGTATTCTCCCAAGCACTTAGTAAAGTGCTCTGTACACAATAAGGGCTCAATAAATATAATTGATTGACTACCAAGGAAGATGTGACATACAGATTTGGCCGTAAGGGAATTATAAAAATAAAACCTGGAGGCTTTTGCACTGAAACCTGAATTTTATCCAGTGACCTCCTCAAAAATTATTTCTTAAGCCAAAAACCCATACTCTGATATATATGGCTTTTGCAAATATAAATGGAAGATGTCCAGCATATAAGTCCTACTCAAAACAAATCCATATTTTGATTTGCTTTGAAATGGATAAAGGAGTTTTGTCAATCAGGTTCACTTGCTTAATGTAAAGCTAATCACTTATTAAAAATGGATTCATGTCTACATTCTCTGATTATGGGGCCGGAAGCAAGATATTTTGAAGCAACATACCCTGACAGCCTGTTCCTTTTTGATGCCTTCCATGATATCAATAGGTTCCTTAACTATGGCATCAGGATTCTCTGCAGCTACGTCTTCAATATTGACACCACCTTGAGAACTGCCTATTAGTACAGGACCCTAAATAAAAATAAAAGCAAATTTTAATCAAATTATCATTCAGGTCTCATTCTTAACAAAAGTACTCCCAGGGTATATAAAATAAATAAGCCAGTAACAGATTAATACACAAAAGCATCCATTCATTTTTAAAGTTAGTCCATCTGATCTCCTCCTTTGGGGTTCACAGAAGCACAGGGGTCCCTCTTGCTGGGTGTAAGTGGAATTCCCACTTGAAGCCCCAAGGTTTTCAGAGCACCTCTATCTTTGATTTCACCCACATGCATAAGACTGGGTAAAGAAAAGATGCTTCAGTGCTAACTGCTTGAAGGAAGACCCCTAATTCTCAGATCCCATTGGTTTCTGGAAGGGGGGGAAGACAGGAATGGGAGAGGAAAGGCTGTGGATGTGTCCCCTATTTAAGGAGACTCTGCCATGATAGCTGTCACCTAAACTGGTGTCTATTTTTGTAGCCCAAAATTTGATAGGCAGCCCAGGAACCCAGTCTAAATGACAATTTCCAAAATGATATTCTTTCCATTTTAAATCTCTCTAATTTCAACTGCATTTGGTATTGTTCATTTCCTCTCTTAACTAAGGTAGTGCATTGATGAAATCCATTCTAAAGTTTGAAGGGACGAAAAGGGAATTTATCCATCCAATTAAGACAAATAGGTGAACTTTTAATTATCTACGCTTACAGCATAATGAGACATAAGGTGGATAAATTAAATGGTGATTACTGCAAAAACCTCAATTCAATAGTTTCAACTTTCTTCCCGCCTCTTTTCAAAGCTAACGAGCAGCAAAATTGATTTTCTTTTCATTTCACCTTCTTTCTTGAGAGGAATAAGTCTTGGAGATTAAGACTATGAGTCCTATGTAGGGCAGCAACTATGTCCAAGGTGATTAGCTTGCACCTATCCCAATGCTTAGTACAGTGCCTGGCATGTAGTAAGCACTTAAATACCTTTTTTTTTTTTAAAAAAAAAAAAAGGATCTTACAACTTACAGGACGGGATCAGAACACTAGCCCCTATGCTTAGTATTCCAAATTCGGCAACTGCAACGGGATGCTTGGGGAAGCAACATGCTGTATGCCTTTTTCAACATCTACCATAAGCGTTAAGAAAGTATGCCACAGCACTTATAACCGCAATTTATTAATTTATTTTAATATCTCTCTCGCCCGTTAGACCGTGAGTTCCTTGCGGACAAGGAACATGTCGTCTACCAGTTGTATTGTAG
The DNA here is from genome assembly GCF_004115215.2 of Ornithorhynchus anatinus. Lineage (NCBI taxonomy): Eukaryota > Metazoa > Chordata > Mammalia > Monotremata > Ornithorhynchidae > Ornithorhynchus > Ornithorhynchus anatinus. The sequence continues at coordinate 9,051,194 of NC_041747.1, read as the reverse complement.
TTGCCCAAGTGTTTAGTACTGTACTCGGAACACAGTAAGTGCTCAATAAATACCACTGATTGATTGATGCCTAATTTCCCCCCCTTGCAACTAATTATGGCCCACTCTTCCATGAATTTTTGTTCTGCACAGCTTTCTTTGGCAATGAATTCTATTTGTTTTCCATCCCCTGTGGAGAGAAAATGTTTTTTCTTAATTTTATACTTCCCCTTTCAAATTTCCTTGGGTGCTCCCTAATTCTGGGGGCATTGGTACAATGGAGAAATTGGAAGTTCCTGGAAGTTCCTTTACTCCTAGCAGGGCATAATCTGGCTGTAAACCAAGGAACTGCTCAGAGGCAGAAAATAGAGCAGATTCTTGTCTCAGAGCCAATTCCAGCAGTGAGGCAAAAGTCAAGGAACTTCCACTCATCATTCTCTTCTCTGGTTCCCTTGGAGGGGCCCACCATCTGGCTCTGTTTTGGGTCTACTGGAACTCAATCCAACCTCATTTGTGGCTACGAAAGAATGGACACAAAGCACAGGAGAACTGAATGATCAGCTCCTAAAAACAGAAAGGAAAAAAGTAAAATCAAAGGTTCCCTAATATTTGGAAGACATTTTGAGGTTTGTCTGCAAAAAAGGGTGAGACTATTATGAGGTAGTTTTCCTATACATTAATTACCCTGTGCTAAGAATACCCAAAGGCCAGTTAAAAACCAATAAAGATTAAAAGCACAATGTTGACTCTTACGCAGATTTCCTTCTGGGACCAGAAGATTGAACAATCATATCTTGTTTTTAGGGCTCCCTTTTAGATTCCTTCCCCAGGACTTTGGAAATATACTAGAAATACTTTGAGACACTTTCAACAATTTATGGTTAGCAATTATTCTACTCATTTCCTAACGGTGATTTTGTTTCCTTATATTATCTTTGTGACCTTCAGAGACTTACATTAATAGACAATTTTAAATATCTTACATGAAAACTCTTAATTACTAAAATGAAGATCTTTTTCAATTGAATGGCCCAAAATAGAGCAGTATGGACTAGTGGAAAGGAAAGAGGCTTGGGAGTTAGAGGACCTGCATTCTAATCCATTCTGCCACTTTCCTGCTATGTGACTTTGGGAAAAATCACAACTTCTCTGTGCCTCAGTTTCCTCACTCATAAAATGGTAATTCATTTCCTGTTCTCCTTCCTGCTTAGACTGTGAGTCCCATGTGGGACTGGGACGTTTCTGACCAAATTATCTTGAATTTATCCCAGTGCCTGGCACATAGCAAGCACTGCACAAAAACCACAATTATTATTAGTAACAAGAATCCTTGCATGTTTTAAGATTTAAGATTCCAAAAATCCTATTCCTAGTACCGACAAAATATTAGAAATAACAACTACTACAATAACTAGATATCATAAACCAAATTCCCTGAAATATTTAGAGCTGAATATTTGGCAGATTTTGGTTTCTTCTATCTACACACTGCAACATAAAATTCAAGTCATCTTAAAAATATATTTAAAGATGAGGGAATCTTCCTTTGAGAAATATGGACAAGTTCTTCGGTCCTGAGACCTCAGGGCCAAGAAGCTTCTCCCAGGAAGTGGTTATATGATAAAGTTTTGAACAAGTTGGTACTTACACTCCGTTATCCCCATTAGTTATGTTCCTACTGAGGCTCGGAGGGCAACAGGTAAGTAGGCAGGTAAGGGTCAAGCTCACTGCAAAATGCACACAGGACTCATTTTCTAGCTCAAGTGACATAGCACAGCGCGATGCAGTGCCATAATAACAATAATAATAATGACGGCACTTGTTAAGTGCTTACTATTTGCCAAGCACTGTTCTAAGCACTAAAGTAGATACAAGGTAATCAGGTTGCCCCCCCTTCTCTCCCCCCCCCCCCCGAGGGGTTCACAGGATTAAGTCTTAATCCCCATTTTACAGCTGAGGGAAACTGAAGCACAGAGAAGTGAAGTGACTTACCCAAAGTCACACAGCTGATAAGAGGTGGAGCCGGAATTAGAACCCACAACCCCTGACTCCCAAGCCTGCACTCCTTCCACTAAGCCACACCGCTTCTCTAAGAGTCATGACCCAGCAAAAGGTTGCCTTGGTAGCCAATGTAGGCAGGATATATGGAAAAAGAGCATAGTGAAGGTGATCCCAAGGCAACTGAAAAGCTTCAGACTTGGGACTGAGAAAGACTTAAATTCGATTTCATTTAGGCAAAGTTGATGGTAGAGCTCGCGTTCCCCCGTGAGGCCAAAAATAGTTCTAAGTCTTCAAAAAAATCACAAAAACAGTACAGCTTGACTACCACCCAGTGGTACGTTGTAGGTAGGAAAATGCTTTCATCTGACAAAATGAAAGCAAAAAAAAAAGATAAGGATGTCACAATAAATGAGTTTGTGGAACTTAAACACTGCTATACGTTAAATGATGTGGTAGTGCTTTTCCTGAATCATACAGCAAACTATGCTTTTAAAAAAGGGCTGAATAATTATCTTCACGCAAGTAAATATGGGATTCATGATATAAGTAACTGCATTTTCAAATACAAATCTGACTTGTGCCAAGAACAGCTAGAGCTGTTTTTAAGTCTGAATACACCAAATTCATTACTAAAACACTATGATTACTTACTTGAAATGACCTTTCCATTGTTATTGCAAAGTAGTACTCCCTCCTGGGATATCTACGTTCACAGACAAGTACTTGATTGCATATCCTGCCCTTTTCGCCTGTTTGCTTAGTAAATAGCTTCTTCCCAATCATTTGGGAAGAAATCTTTTTAGCTTCTTCTGGCCTGAAATAATTAAAAAAAAAGCCTCAGAACCTCACATCTCCTATTCCGAGTTTAATTTTTATCACATATAAAAAAATCAACCCCCCCCCAGTGCTTCTTGTGTTTTATGTTTAAATTGTATTATTTAAACATTAATGTCCTTTAAATGTATTGCAATGACAACACCTGAGGCATGGTTGTTTAAAATACAGATTTTTCAGCATCTGGAACATTTAAAACAGACTTACGAAAAAACTATTTTCACTCCTCCTTTGAGGCCACCTTCAAATGTTCCTTTTCCTCTGCCACCTGCTAAGACCTGTGCTTTTAACACAACATCTTTTGAACCTAAAAGGAAAAAATAATTACTATCAAAAATGAGTTATCGTTCAGTAAACAAGAAATTGTTAATTAGAACATACAACATAAATCTACAATTGGAGAAGCAGCATGGCCTGGGAGTCAGAAGGTCATGGGTTCTAATCCCGGGTCCGCCACTTGTCTGCTGTGTGACCTGGGGCAAGTCATTTTACTTCTCTGGGCCTCAGTTACCTCATCTGTAAAATGAGGATTGAGACTGTGAGCCCATGTGTGACAAACTGATTACCTTGTATCTACCCCAGTTCTTGGGACAGTCCTTGTCAATAGTAAGCGCTTAACAAATATCATCATCATCATTACTATTATTGGGAAGGGAAGAAAGAAAAATACTCAGTTAAAGATCAGGTATTTAACACTAGCTTAAAACAAATGGAGGACACGTGATTAAGGAGAGTTTGAATTGGTTAAGAAATACAGTGCTGTCACATGTTAAGGAACATCTGGTAAGGTGTCTGAGCTTCATCATCCACCTCTGGAGTCTACCTTGCATAAGAAACACAGAGTCAATAAAGCAGACTTGCAAATCAGAATAGAACCTCAGGTCTCAAGAGTCAGGGAACAAGCACATAAGAACTTGGATATATATTTTAATATATATCAAAGTTATGTATATACACACAAAGTTATACATATGCATATATGGATATATATATAAATTGATCATAGGTGTGATTTATTAATTAATCCAACTCATTAGAACTAAGACTTTGTACAGAAGGGGAAGGGATGGTGAAAATTCTTGAGTTCATTGGTGTTTTGACCCTATCTGCAGAATAAGTTATGCATTCAGATCACCCATTGATTCCCTAAAACAAAATGAGTATTTATTTTTACACAACTCAAGTGATGCAACCCTTAGGTCTTTAGAAAGTTGACTGAAGAGTGAGATAACTGGCTTCAAAAGTACACAGTCAAAAAAAAAAAGGAAAGACTCCCTTAATGGTGTTTCTTTGGGGTTTTGTGGCATTAAGAAGCTTTACAATACAGCATGGGAATGGAAAATGTATTTTTTCAATATACATTTTCAATTAAAAAAAAAACCTAAGTGGAAGAAGAAACGGAGAACTGCATCCTCATATCTGCATTAAAGAGAACAACAAATATATAAATAAGGGACCTGGTTAAGGAAGATTTGTGTGCATGCATGTATGCGATAGGCAAAAACAATGTAACTTTTTAAAAGGACGAGATACTAGGATGAGATCCTAAAATGGGAAAACAGAATGAGAATACCTGAATTAGCTGAAAAAGACTCACTCACTCAGAGTTCTGGTTAATGTTTGGCCCACAGATACTCAAATGTTTACTGATCTAATAGAGAACATCCTCATCACTTGACATAAGAATTTGAGTTCACAGCCAGTGAAGATGGAAACCAAATAGTCCTGAGGCCAGACCAGGCCGAGAACTGCATCTTGCTTTTCAGAGGACCAGATGTGGAGTTGCCATCTTGGCTCCATCTCTGGTTCCAAGGGTCATGACAGGCTTTCTGAAGTTGCCTGTCCTGTCCAAAAACTGTGTAGAAACAGCGTGGCCTAGTGAAAGAGCATGGGTCTGGTAGCCCAAGGAACTGGATTCCGATCGCGACTCCACCACTTGTCTGCTATATGACCTGGGGCAAGTCATTAAATTCTCTGTGCCTCATTTCCTCGTCTGTAAAATGGTGATTAAATCCTTCTCCGTCTTACCTAGACTGTGAGTCCCATGCAGAACAGGGACTGTGTCCAAACTGGTAATTTCACATCTATCCTAGCATCTAGGAAAGTGGATGGCACAGAATAAGTGCTTAAATACCATTATTACTATTATTATGAGAAACAAAGGGCTTCACCTCCATGATGTCAAGGGTGCGGGAAAGATCACCTCCCTCCCCCCACAGAAAGGGCACCTCTGAATAAGGATAAGTACAAACATATAAACTGAGAGAGGTCTGCTGGTTGTTCAAGGAAGCAGCCTGAGACCAAGGGTAAAGAAATACTAAAAGATTTTGGAAACTCTACTGGTAATTGGTCCATGAATAAACAGGAGTCCACTGCCAGAAAGTGAGGTATCTGCTGGACCTTAACAAAGGAAAAAAGAGTTACGGAAAATCAATTCAATCAGCGAACTGTAGCCTTCTCATCTCTCTGCATCACCTTGCCTAGTTCTCCCTGTCGATCCCTCAGGAGCAGCAGGAGCCTCTGGGCTCCCGCTCCCAAAGCAGGCTCCATTGTGCCCCCGCTTTACGCTCTGGCCGCTGCATTGTTATCGCTCCCAGAGGTGAGCGCCTATCTGCCATGCCCTCATCTTCGGCGGCTCCCTCGTGCTCACGCTGAGTCCTCATTCTCAGCGGGCCACTGCGTTAGATCAGTGTCTTTCCAGTCAAAAGCGCAATCTCCCCCAAGTTTTCCCCACCGCACAGCCTCCACTATGTCCTCCTGCACCCTCATCGGCCCCATCGGTGTCCCTGTGCAGTCCGCCCATCACTCAGCCCTTGGGTTGCTTCCGTCCTTGCTGTCCTCAGCCCCTCCTGTGGGTTGGTAGAGTCCTCCGTGACCCCAAGCTTCTCCGTGCCCTTGCAGAGTCCTCCCTGTCAACATCTTCCTGTCTGCCGCCCTCTGGCCCCTTCTGTGTATTTGCTGAGCCCAATCAGCAGTTCTCTCCCTCAGCAGGAGTCACCGTAAGCTCCAGGGATCCTCTCTGTCCACAGCTCCCTCTTAGGGGTCAACTCTCCAAGCTTCTGGTGATTTTGTGACCTTGCAGGTTCTCATTGCCATCAGCCCTGCCGGTGCCCTTGCAGAGACCCCCCCCCCAGGTCAGCAAGCCCCTTCCCTGCGCTTCTACAGTGTGTTTCGAGCCTACGGTCCACTCTGTGAGTCCTCACCTTCCACAGCACCCTTGGAGTTCCTGCAGGGTCCTCACCATCCACGACACCCTCTGTCCTGAGTCTTCACTGTCAGGGTCCTCCTCAGCTTTCTCTTATGGTCCTCAGCCAGGTGTCCCCCAAGGTGCTCAAGATCATCAACTCTCTCTGGGTAATCTGACCATCCCCATTTGTGCCCGCTAAGCATGCTCCTTCCGAGCAGCCCCTGCGTGGGTGACTCCAGAATCCTCACTGTCCCGAGCCCTTCTGTGATCTCAGAATCTCTCGACAGCTCCCTCTTGAAAGCTCCGGAACCCTGTGTCCTCACTGTCGGCGGCTTCACCTGGGGCAGGAGCGTCAGTGCAATTCCCTTCTCCTTAAACAATCTCTTCTAGGAACGTTCTCTCTGTCAGGATGCTGCTCTCTGGACTCTCACACAGTCCTCCCTCTCAGAAACACCCATGGTCAGGGCTCATTTTCCTTCTCCTCTTCAGGAGCCAATTCTGTCCCCTAGTGCAGAATCCTCACATCCAAGGGTCCCCTTCCTTCACAAAGCTCTCATTTCACCTCTCTTCTGCGGCCTTGTCATTTAGCTCCCCGCTACACGTGTTACCCTTTCTAGGTGCTCCACTTTCACTCTCCACCGCTTCTCGGCCAGGGGTCTCACGCTTACTGAGCCTTCCTCGGTCCTGGCAGAGTGCTCCCTGTCAGCGGCGCCCCTGCATCTCCCTCGTTAAAAGTCCTCCTGGGTCCCCTAAGCCTCCTCTCCATCCGCAACCCCTCACTGTATGGCAGCACTGTCGTTCGCTGCTGCCGCTTCCCCTCACTTGTACTTGCGGAGTCCTCACCTTCTACAGGCTTGGATCCCGGGCGCCCTCAGCGCAGGTTCACTTCCAATGAGGTGCAGGCCGAGAGGTGAGAGTAGGGAAGGGAGAAGCGAAGGCGAGAGGGAGAAAAAGAAACAGAAAGGAAACTGGGGAAAATAGCCAAGTCCCTCACCCCCTCTCTCACTGACTGTTCCCCTGCCATCGGTTTTCCTGATAATCATCAGCCACCTGAAATACTCTCTGTAAAACTCATTTGTTCGACATGAGTCAGAGACACGTACAGTGATAAAACTAATTCAGACTGATCTTTGTACTCTATAGTCCAAATGACAACTTATATGCCTAGGGGTACACAAAAGAAGGCAGCAAAGAGATCTTCTGCAGCCTAAAGCCATAACCAATAGGAAGAATGTCAAAAATGTCAATCATCACCTTCTTCCTCCAAGATCTTGCAATCTTGAACACAACCTGTATTTCAGAATACTGGGTTGGCTGGCCCACTGGTCTGACCCTAGAATGGTATTTACATTCTTTAAGATTAGTGTAGAACAATGTACACACTAGTCCCTGATGAACAGAGAGTGAGAGCTCTTCTAAAGTGTTCAAATGATTACCAAATATGCTATCTTAATTAGTTGATGGCTAGAAAATGAGCTTGGGATCTGGGCACGATAGGGGCCTAGTATTTTTTTTTTTAAAGAATTCTGTTATAGATACAATAAAGTGATAGTAGCTAGATGCTTTCTAGTCAGAAAATATGCCGAGAATTAGCACCAGGTGAGGTTTATTGCAATCATCTGATGCTAGACTGTGTAGAATAAGGACGTTAGCTTTTTGTAAGATTCGTGTTTTATAGGATTATAAAGAAGTAGTTTCTGAATTGGCTTTCTGTGATCAAACTATAAAGGGCCCTTCAAAATCTTCAATAAAATGAACTGCATCCATGTGCTGTTTTTCCATAGGTTTTCTTTGCTATGACTATATTCTTTTAGAGAGGGACGATCATTCTCTCTTTAGGCCGCAGGAGCCCGGTAGAAAAAAGCGGCAATGTCAGGAAGAGGAAACAGGTAAACTCCAACCAAAAAGACCACTGTGATCTTCTTCCCAGGGTCTGGAGCTTGAGCTGCAAGTTCTAAATTTGCTGTGGCCAACTCATGGACACTTCTCACCAAACAATATTCACATTCCCCAATTAAGCCCTCTTTTCCCTGGCTCCCTCTCCCTTCTGCATTATCTATGCGCTTGGATCTGTGACCTTTGGGCATTTGATATTCGCCCCATCATCGACTCCACGGCGCTTATGTCTATATCTATATATTATATATTATAAATGATTTATTTAAACTGTGGTTCCCCACCCCCATCAAGACTGTATGATTATTTTGGGCAGGAAACATGTTTGCCAACTCTGTTGTTGTATACTCTCCCAAGCTCTTAGTAATCTGCACATCATAAGCACTCGATAAATAACACTGATGGTGACATTCCGTCTGCTGCTCTATCTCCCGCAATATATATCCCTGGTAAAAGGCAACCTCATTTCCAGTCGAGTACATACATCCACACTTGAGTGCAAGACGAATATATTATTTTATAAGAGGCACAATGAATCTAAGTTTGCAATATATCTGAAATGCCAGCAAATATAGAAAGGCAGTAATGTCACCTCATCTAAAGGTGAAAAAAAATATTGTTTTACTAATACAGTGATTAATAAGAATGACATTTGTTAGGGGCTTACTATGTGTCAAACACTGTTCTAAGTGCTGAGGAAGATAGAAATTAAAAAGGTTGGACACAGTCCCTGTCCCACATTGGGCTCACAGTCTAAGTAGGAGGAAGAACAGGTACTTTATCCCCCTTTTACAGATGAAGAAACTGAGGGACAGAGTGGTGAATTGACTTGCCCATGGTCAACAAAGCAAGCAACTGCTAGAGCCGGGATTCAAACATGAGTCCTCTGACTCTCAGGCCCGTACTCTTTCCAAAGGCCATCTGGCTTCCATTGGGCCACGTTGCTAACTACAGAATCAGGGAAATTATCTACTTGAACTTCAAGACTCTTTCACTGTCCAAAAGCAAAGATAAGCAAAAGAAAAAAAAAGTAATAAGTAGAGCAGTAGAAAAACCATATGGGGTATTTTTCTGACATTCTAAATTTCAGTTGTCAGCCTCCCCCTCCCCAAAATACATATAAATAGAAGAGAATACATCTAAGGAAAACTCCTTTATTTTCCTTCTCCCAGTTATTTAAATCTTATAGGCTTTCAAACTTAAAATGTGGAATAAAACCACTAAATACTTGAGCATCACCCCTGGGTAATGCACTGGCTACAAGTTGGAAGACAAGATATATCCAGAAGCACACATCAGCATCCAAAGCAGGGAACAAGTTCCTTACACCACTCATATTCTTTGGTAAAATGAGGTAGTAATGCCACACAAACTGTTCTCTGCAGGATAAGGTTATTTCAAACTCTAAAGGCACAGAAAAATGAAGTCCTATAGCATTATTATTTATACCTAATTTTTGGGCAATTGAATAAGCTTCCTCTGGTGTTTTTGCCACTTGTCCACTGGGAACAGAAATGCCGGCCTCTTGCAACAGTTCCATACTCAGGTACTCGTGTAGGGAAAGTTTCCTCCGCGGCTGCTGCTGCCCCTGGAATCCATGGTTGCTGAACAATCCAGAGCTTCCCAGGACCTAGAAAAGCGGGAGATTTTCACTCTTTGTTTCCAGAGCAGGTATCTGGTAATCGTGTCGAATTATTATACAAAAAGAGGATCAAGCTGTAGAAGCATTAAAGAACAGAAACTATTACGTAGCTGTATTAGGAAATATCAGAAAGTAACAAAATCTTGCCACAAATGTGACCGAGTAACTCGTTGGCAACACTGAATTGCCCTCTAGGAGTGGCAATAAAGCCAAATGCAATGTTTCTCAAACAGTAATTTGAGACTCCTTCCCTCCCACCCTGCTCCTCCAAAGCTCGTGGAGGGGAAAGTTCCAGGGGGATGACGGAGCTGTAGAACTTCAATCTCTGGTTCAAACCGTTGGGAGAGTGTGATTTCTCCACACAAATCTCTCTCCCACTAGACTCACTAACGTTGGTTAGTTATACAGGACCCTTAGATCATTCACGGTCTACTTCTGATTTGGGAATGAGGAGCATAAAACCCCAAAATCCTTGTCAGAGAAGCTTCCAGGAGCAAGGAGGGCCCTATTGGAAGGGTGAGTAAGCACACAAACGAGTTATGGAAAGAAGCTGTGGGATGGTGACCCTGGAAAACAACAACAACAACTGGAAAAACAAAACAACAACTGGAAAAGTTGTTAAAATACGGGAGTATCGGTCTCCGAGAGTTCAGGCATTTGCATGGATGGCCTAGTGGATAGAGCACAGGTCTCGGAGTCGGGAGGACCTGGGTTCTAATCTTGACTCTGACACTTGTCTGTGTGACCATGGGCAAGTCTCTTAACTTCTCTGGGACTCAGTTACCTTGCTGGTAAAATGAGGATTAAGACTGTGAGTCCCATGTGGGACAAGGACTGTGTCCAACCTGAGTAGCTTATATTTACCCCAGTGTTGAGAACAGTGCCTGGCACATTGTAAGCACTTAAATGCCATTATTATCAATACATATCTTTACATTATATTGCTCTCCGCTACTTGTCTACTGTGTGACCTTGGGCAAGTCACTTCACTTCTCTGGACCTCAGTTACCTCATCTGTAAAATGGGGATTAAAACTGTGAGCCCCACGTGGGATAGGGACTGTGTCCTACATGATTCACTTTATCAACCCAGCGCTTAGTACAGTCCCTGGCATGCAGTAAGTGCTTCACAGATACCACAATTATTATTATAATATTTGTGAAGCACTTACAATGTTCCTCTAGATTGAGAGCTCACTGTGGGCAGGGAATGTGTCGATTACTGTACTGTACTCTCTCAAGCGCTCAGTACAGTACTTTGTAAACAGTAACCGCTAAATAAATACCACTGAATGACCAAGGGCACTGAATAGGACTCAACGTTTGGATGCGTTTTCATTTATCTGTTCTACTGTTCTTAAGGTGTCAGCAGCAGGAGCCCTGATATTAAAAATGATCAAAGGTGAAATCACCTATATCACTCCAGAGGGTAAATTTGAGGCGGTGCTTCCGTGGTCTTAAATTTATCTAGAGACAATCAAACGGTCCCCTTTAAGTGACAAATTTATATCTGTTCTTAGTTTTAGCACGGGCCATGTTCCAACAGACTAAATTCCAAAAATAGCTAGTGCTAACGAGGTCAAGCAGCAGGAAGTGTTTTAAAATGCTAACAGACCTTTCCACCAAATGGAAAAAAAAAACCCTCCAAACTACATCATTTACCAAAAGCAAAACCTTTTTGCCCACTATTCTAGATTGCAAACTTGCTGTGGGCAACAAATGTATAGATTCATTCACTCAATAGTATCTATTGAGCGCTTACTATGTGCAGAGCACTGTACTAAGCCTAAAGATGTGTACAGTCTAGTCTCCCAAGCTCTGCACATAGTAAGCGCTCAATAAATACCACAGATGATATTCTATATCTACCCGAGTCAATCAACTCCAAACACTATTCTCTTTACTTGGGCTTGGGGCCAGCTGGATGGGTCAAACTGTCATTCTTCAACAGACCAGCTGCGTGACTCTCCAGTAAGGCGGGCTCTGCGTAACACCTTTGGGAAGCGTCTTGCAGAAGGTGGGAATGCAACAAGACTAGAATTCTTGAGAAGCAGTGTGGCTCAGTGGAAAGAGCCCGGGTTTGGGAGTCAGAGGTCATGGGTTCTAATCCTCGCTCTGCCACTTTGTCAGCCGTGTGACTTTGGGTAAGTCACTTCACATCTCGCTGCCTCGGTGACCCCATCTGGAAAATGGGGATTAAGACTGTGAGTCTCACGCAGGACAACCTGATGACCCTGTATCTACCCCAGCGCTTAGAACGGTGCTCTGCACATAGTAAGTGCTTAACAAATACCAACACTATTCAATTTAGAAAGTTACGTTATTCGACATGGCAGGGATCTGAACCAAGTTCCTCAAAAAAAAAAAAAAGAAACCCCAACGAAGTCGCCTTAATGGAGATGCGCTAATAATAATAATTTTGGTATCTGTTAGGCGCTTACTCTGTTCTAAGCGCTGGGTAGATACAAGGTACTCAGGTTGTCCTACCTACCCTACACCCCAAATCGAGTCCAAGGACCCCCCTCGAATAATAATGATGGTATTTGTTAGACTGTAAACTCGTTGGGGGGAGGGATCGTCGCTCTTTACTGTTGAGATGTACGTTCCCAGGCGCTCAGTACAGTGCTCCGCGCACAGTGGGCGCTTAATTCGAGTGAATAAAAGGGGGGGGAATATAGATTTCGCAGGGAGGTCCTGGGTTGTGTGTGTCCCTGGAGAGCCGCCCCCCTCCCCAAATAGCACCTGGCAGGGGCCTTTCCCACTGGGACAGCAGCAGGTCCTGGGAGCCGCCGGGTTCATCTGAAGGTCACTGTCGTCGCCGGCCGGGGCCCCCCCCCGACCCACTTTCTTTATGGACCCCCATAAATAAAGCGGATCCCGGCCCGCTTTATTTATTTATCCCTTCCTTTCCATCAGTGCCCCTCTGCCCCGCCAGACTGCGAGCGGGCAGGGTGTTGGACGGGTCCTCTCCCCAGCGCCTAGGACAGTGCTTTGCACAAAGCTCGGTGTGCTCAATGCGATTACTAAAATAATGAGGGATTGCTGCTAGTGGTGAAATGAGGAGGATCACGGCTGTTGCTAGTGGTGACCCCGGGGGGATGAGGGCCGCAGGGGAGGCAGGGACCGGCTTGCCGGGCCGGGCCTGGGGCGGTCCCGGGGAGGTCCGGGCCGGTTCGGCCCCCGTCGGGAGGGAGAGAGGGCGGCCGTCCTACCTTGGCGGCGGCGGCGCAGAGCGCCGTCCGCGGGCCGTGAGTCCGCAGCGCCGCGGCGGCCGAGAGGCGACCGGTCATCATGGAGGCCGCCATGGCGGGGACCCTCCTCACCTTCCCCTCCGCCGCCGCCCGCGCAGGCGCAGCAGCAGCAGCACCACCACCGGACGCCCGCGCAGGCGCAGCAACAGCAGCACCACCACCTGCCGCCCGCGCAAGCGCAGTCGCAGTCGCCGGGGTTTGGGAGGGGGTGAAGGCACCCCAGCCGCCCGCGCAGGCGCAGTCGCCCGGCCGTGGGTGTAGGGGGGAGGAGACCCAGCCGCAAACGCAGGCGCAGTCACCGCTGGGAGGGGGCAAGAGCCCCAGCCGATCGCGCAGGCGCAGTCACCGCTGCGGTTTGGGGGGGGGAGAAACCCCAGCCGCCGGCGCAGGCGCAGTCGCCGGGGCGGGAGGGGGGAAGGGCCCCAGCCGCATGCGCAGGCGCAGTCACCGCTGCGGGGGGGGGAAAGAAGCCCCAGACGCCGGCGCAGGCGCAGTCGCCAGGGCGGGGGAAGAGCCCCAGCTGACGGCGCAGGCGCAATCGCCGGGCCGTGGGAGGGGGGGGTGGGAAGTGCCCCAGCCGCACGCGCAGGCGTAGTCACCGTCTCGGGGAGGGGGGGGAAGAAACCCCAGACGCCGGCGCAGTCTCCAGGGCGGGGGGGAGGGGGGGGAGGAAAGAGCCCCAGCTGGTCGCGCAGGCGCAGTCGTTAGGACGGGGGGAGCGGGAAGAGCCCCAGCCGCCTGCGCAAGCGCAGTCACCGCTGGAGGAGCGGCGGGGGTGGAACCTCAATCGCCAGGCCGCTGCCGCTCGGAGCTCCAGCCGCTTCACTCGATGTAGGCCGCTGGTGCTGCCCTCGGCTGGCCGCGGGGAGGAATTACAGGGCCTGCGCCGGGGCGGGACAGACGGCCAAACCTCACTCATTCATTCACTGATGATGAGGATCATATTCATTCACTCATTCAGCCGTATTTATTGAGCGCTTACTGTGTGCAGAGCACTGTGCTAAACGCTTGGAGTGTACAATTCGGCAACAGAGACCATCCCTGCCCAATAACGGGCTCACAAGCTAAACGATAATAATGTTGCTGTTTGTTGAGCGCTTACTATGTGCCAAGCACTGTTCTAAGCGTTGGGGGAGATAGAAGGGCATCAGGGTGTCCCACTTGAGGCTCACTGTCTGAATCCTCATTTTACAGATGAGGTCACTGAGGCACCGAGAAAGTGACTTGCCCAAAGTCACACAGCTGACAGGCGGCGGAGTGGGATTAATAATAATCATAATGTTGGTATTTGCTAAGCGCTTACTATGTGCACAGCACTGTTCTAAGCGCTGGGGTAGATACAGGGGAATCAGGTTGTCCCACATGAGGCTCACAGTCTTAATCCCCATTTTCCAGAAAATGGAAAGAGCCCGGGCTTAGGAGTCAGAGGTCATGGGTTCGAATCCCGGCTCTGCCACCTGTCAGCTGTGTGACTGTGGGCAAAGTCCCTTCACTTCTCTGGGCCTCAGTGACCTCATCTGTCAAATGGGGATGGAGACTGCGAGCCGCACGTGGGACAACCTGAGGACCCTGTGTCTCCCCCAGAGCTTAGAACAGTGCTCTGCACAGAGTAAGCGCTTAACAAATACCCACATAATTACCCACAAATACCCAGAGAAGCAGCGTGGCTCAGTGGAAAGAGCACGGGCTTTGGAGTCAGAGGTCACGGGTTCAAATCCCGGCTCGGCCATTTGTCAGCTGTGTGACTATGGGCAAGTAGTCACTTCACTTCTCGGTGCCTCAGTTCCCTCATCTGTAAAATGGGGATGAAGACCGTGAGCCTCACGTGGGACAACCTGATTCCCCTGTATCTCCCCCAGCGCTTAGAACAGTGCTCGGCACATAGTAAGCGCTTAACAAATAACGCTTAGAGAACGCTTAACGCTTAGAGAAGCAGCGTGGCTCAGTGGAAAGAGCACGGGCTTTGGAGTCAGAGGTCATGGGTTCGAATCCCGCCTCGGTCACTTGTCAGCTGTGTGACTTTGGGCAAGTCACTTAACTTCTCGGTGCCTCAGTTCCCTCATCTGTAAAATGGGGGTGCAGACTGTGAGCCCCACGTGGGACACCCTGATTCCCCTGTGACTACCCCAGCGCTTAGAACAGTGCTCGGCACATAGTAAACGCTTAACAAATACCAACATCATTATCATTAAAACAGGAGAAGATCCGGGGCGGCCCCTTGGTCACCTTGAGGAGCGACCGGAAGTGGAAGGGGCGGTGCTGAGGCGGCGCCATTTCCACGGTCCCGGCCGCCGAGGCGCATGCGCGGAAGCGGCGGGCGGTGCCGGTGACGTCACTTCCGCCCCCCGCGCGCGCGCGGGGGCGGCTTCCGGCGTGATGGCGGCGGGGCGGCCGGGCGTCGGGGTCGGGGTGGTGGTCACCAGCCCCAGGCACCCGCGGTGCGTCCTCCTCGGGAGGAGGAAGGGGGCCGTCGGCGCCGGCGCTTTCCAGCTCCCCGGGGGGCACTTGGAGTTCGGGTGAGTTGTCGTCGCGGGAGCCGCTCAGTGAGTCCCGTCCCCTGAATGAATAATAATGTTAATAATGTTGGTATTTGTGAAGCGCTTACTATGTGCCGAGCACTGTTCTAAGCGCTGGGGGAGATACAGGGGAATCAGGTGCAGAGCACTGTTCTAAGGGCCGGGGGAGACCCAGGGTCCTCGGCTTGTCCCACGGGAAGGCTCCCAGGCTTCATCCCCATTTTACAGATGAGGGAACTGAGGCCCAGAGAAGTGAAGCGACTTGCCCACAGCCACACAGCCGACAAGTGGCAGAGCTGGGATTCGAACTCATGAGCCCTGACTCCAAAGCCCGGGCTCTTTCCACTGAGCCACGCTGCTTCTCCGAATGAATGAATGAATGAATGAATGAATGAATGAATGAATGAGGGAATGAATGAATGAAGTGGCACTGGGACCGGAGCAGTATTATGGCATTTGCTAAGCAACGTGGCTCTGTGGAAAGAGCCCGGGCTTTGGAGTCAGAGGTCATGGGTTCGAATCCCGGCTCGGCCACTTGTCAGCTGGGTGACTCTGGGCAAGTCACTTCACTTCTCGGTGACTCAGTGACCTCATCTGTAAAATGGGGATGAAGACTGGGAGCCCCACGTGGGACAACCTGATTCCCCTGCGTCTACCCCAGCGCTTAGAACAGTGCTCGGCACATAGTAAGCGCTTAATAAATACCAACATTATTCTTATTATTATTAAGCGCTTACTATGTGCCAGGCACTGTACTGAATGAATACAAGCGAACATAATAAATATGATAGTATTTGTTAAGCACTTACTCTGTGCCAAGCACTGGGGTGAATGAATACAAGCCATTCAGGTTGTAATAAATAAGTATGATAGTATTTGATAAGCGCTTACTCTGTGCCAGGCACTGTACTGAGCACTGGGGTGAATGAATACAAGCCAATCAAGTTGTAATAAATAATAAGTATAGTATTTGTTAAGCACTTACTATGTGTCGGGCACTGTACTAAGCACTGGGGTGAATGAATACAAGCCATTCGGGTTGTAATAATAAGTATGATAGCATTTGATAAGCACTTACTATGTGCCAGGCACTGTACTAAGGACTGAGGTGAATGAATACAAGCCAATCAGGTTGTAGTAAATAATAAGTATAGTATTTGTTAAGCGCTTACTATGTGTCAGGCACTGTACTAAGCACTAGGGTGAATGAATTCAAGCCAATCAGGTTGCAGTAAATAAGTATGATGGTATTTTGTTAAGCGCTTACTATGTGCCAGGTACTGTACTAAGCACTGGGGTGAATGAATATAAGCCAAACAGGCTGTAATAAATAATAAATGTTACGGTATTTATTAAGCGCTTACACTCTACTAAGCACTGGGGTGAATGAATACAAGCCAGTCAGGTTGTAGTAAATAATAAGTATGATAGGATTTGTTAAGCGCTTACTATGTGCCAGGCACTGTACTAAGGACTGGGGTGAATGAATACAAGCCAGTCAGGTTGCAGTAAATAAGTACGATGGTATTTTGTTAAGCGTTTACTATGTGCCAGGTACTGTCCTAAGCACTGGGGTAAATGAATACATGCCAGTCAGGTTGTAGTAAATAAGAAGTATGATGGTATTTTGTTAAGCGCTTACTATGTGCCAGGCACTGTACTAAGCACTGGGGTGAATGAATACAAGCCAAGCAGGCTGTAATAAATAAATATTACGGTATTTGTTAAGCACTTATACTGTACTGAGCACTGGGGTGAATGAATACAAGCCAAACAGGCTGTAATAAATAATAAATATTATGGTATTTGTTAAGCGCTTACACTGTACTAAGCACTGGGATGAATGAATACAAGCCAATCAGATTATAAAAAATAATAAATATAGTATTTAAGCGCTCACTATGAGCCAGGCACTGTACTGAATGAATACAAGCCAGTCAGGTTGTAATAAATTATAAGTATGATAGTATTAAGTGCTTACCATGTGCCAGACACTGTACTAAGCACTGGGGTGAGTGAATACAAGCAAATCAGGTTGTAATAGATAATAAGTATGGTAGTATTAAGCGCTTACAATGTGCCAGGGACTGTACTAAGCACTGGGGTGAATGAATACAAGCCATTCATGTTGGACACAGGCCCTGCCCCACGTGGGGCTCACGATCCCAGTCCCCATTTTACAGATGAGGTAACTGAGGCACAGTGAAGTGACTTGCCCAAGGTCACACAGCCAGACAAGTGGCGGGGCCCAGGTATTTCTGACTTCCAGGCCTGTGCATTATCCACTGCACCGTGCTGCTTCTCTAAAATAATGGTATTTTTTAAGCGCTTATTGGATGTCCAGCACTGTCCAAAGCAGTGAAAAGCAGCTTGGCATAGCTGCTAGTGCACGGGCTTGGGAGTCAGAAGATCATGGGTTCTAATCCTGACTCCGCCACTTGTCCACTGTGTGGCCTTGGGCAATTCACTTGACTTTTCTGTGCCTCCAGTACCTTATCTGTAAAATGAGGATTGAGACTGTGAACCCCACGTGGGGCAGGGACTGTGTCCCACCCGATTTGCTTAACCACCCCAGCGCTTAGTACAGTGCCTGGCACATAGTACTCACTTAACAAATACCATAATTTTAGTTGTTATAATATCACAAAAGAGTTTGGGGACTTGGTAAATACAGTGTTTCCTCTAGTTTCTAAGCTGATTGTGGGCAGGGAATGTGTGTGTTTATTGTATTCTCCCAAGTGCTCTGACAATGCTCTGTACACAGTAAGTGCTCAATAAATATGATTGAATAATGAATGTTTATGGACTATTTGAAACCCAGTTTCCTCTAATAGTTACAATCATTTAGGGATAAATAATCACCCTAAGTAGATAAGGCAGATAAGGCAGGGCAAGATGGACTGAGAGTGCTTAGTACAGTGCTCTGCATACAGTAAGCGCTCAATAAATACGATTGAATGAATGAGAGTGTTAATTTATTGAGGTGTGTGTGCTGGTGAAATTCTTCTTTTGTACTGGAAGGTCCCAGTTACAGACTTTCCAGGGTGAGCTTTAGGTAAAGGAAAACAAATGCTGTGGTGTATTTTTGTTGTTTTTCCAGTGAAAGCTGGGAAGAATGTGCTGAAAGGGAAACCTTGGAAGAAACAGCTCTTCACCTGAAAAATGTTCGCTTTGCTTCTGTTGTGAATTCTGTCAGTGTGAAGGACAGTTACCACTATGTCACTATTTTGATGAAGGGAGAGGTGGATGTGACTCATGAATCCGAACCACAGAATGTAGAACCCGAAAAAAATGAAAGTAAGATAGTTGTGTAGTAGTGCTCTTAATTGAGAAGAGTGTGTGGCTGGGGGCAGTTACTGGGGTTCTCATCCTAGTTTTTTGTTTATGGTACTTGCTAAGCGCTTACTATATGCCAGGCACTGTACTAAGTGCTGGGGTAGATATATGATAATCGGGTTTGACAATCCTTGTGTAGGAATTGTAATCTAAATCTCCATTTTACAGATTAAAAAAATACTGAGGTACAGAAGCACAGTGACTTGGCCAAGGTCACAGTAGACAAGTGGCAGAGCCAGGATTAGAACCCAGGTCCTCTGACTCCCAGCATTACCACTGTACAAATGGCTGACTTGAAGCAAAATGTTTTCACCTTCATAGACTCATTTCGTAAAAATGGGAAGGTTACGCATTCGTCTTCCCGGTGTTTGTGACCAGCCTGCCTCGGCGCGTTCCCACCTCCCCGCCCTGAGCTCTTGCCCTTTACCAGGTAGGGCTGGGGGCCCCCGTGGCATAAATCGGAGCCTGGGTCCCCACGGAGCGAGCAGGAGCTGAGCGCGGCCGAGGCTGGACAGGAGTTGGAACTCTGGAGCTGGGGCAGCATCGTGCCCACCGCAGCCGTGAGATCTGTGGGGCCCTGCGGAGGCAAGCAAGGCAAACGGGCGGGCATTTGGGGGCTGGAAAGCCCACATGAGTCCCACCCAGGTGCCCCGAGAGGCCCAGAGGTGAGGCGGTGGAGGAGGTGTGACTTCTTTGGCTCATTTTACTTACACTTCCTTGCCCTCTCCTTCCTCCTCCTGCCCCTGTCTCCTCCAAGCCACACCCCCTTTCACCCCCATACTCAAATTGCAAAGTCTTCTGTGCCAAAAGTTCTCCAAGAACCTTAGATTCCCCTCAGCAGTTAGCAAGAGTTATAGGATTACGTGTATAGCAACGGACTGATAGGAAAATCATTTGGGTTTTGAAGAACATGTGTAATTGCAGGTATTTATCTTATCTGAATGTCACAATGTACATTATAACCTACCTAGTCTACCTTGTATTGTGATATTCAACTTTAGAAAGTGAAATGGTCCTGGCCCAGAGTCCAGCCAAAAATCATATTTTACTTCCAGCAGAAAATACCGTGACTTATTAAAAGCAGTTCAGATACTTTGGATCTAGCACACATTGGAATAAAAATAAAA
Organism: Ornithorhynchus anatinus; assembly: GCF_004115215.2. Taxonomy (NCBI): domain Eukaryota; kingdom Metazoa; phylum Chordata; class Mammalia; order Monotremata; family Ornithorhynchidae; genus Ornithorhynchus; species Ornithorhynchus anatinus. Next base: position 9,031,426 of record NC_041747.1, on the reverse strand, counting down.
CTTGTCCTCATTTGCCCTTTTTTTCCTTCATGCTAAATTTATTTTCTCATTCCTCTTTTCCAGGTTGGAAATGGGTCCCTTGGGAAGAATTTCCTCCACTAGACCAATTATTCTGGGCTTTACGGTGTTTAAAGGAGCAAGGTTATGATCCTTTTAAAGAAGATTTTAATCACCTTGTAGGATATACCGGAAATCACCCTTGAAAGAAAGCCCTAGGTACTCTGGTATAAATTTTAGCTTCTCCTGAAGTAACGTCCTTTCAGTGTCTCCAAATACCTGGAGCTGTTGTCATTGAAACCAAAAGTCACTATTTTATTCCTGCTTACAGTGATTGTCTTTAAAAGAAGAAACTCTCTCTTGATTTGAGAAGCAGCAGGGCCTAGTGGAAAGAGCATGGTCTTCAGAGTCGGGGGACCTGGGTTCTAATCCTGGCTCCGCCACTTGCCTGCTCTGTGACCGCAGGCAAGTCACTTGACTTCTCTGTGCAGTTTCCTCATCTGTAAAATGGGGTGTCATATCTCCCTCCCCCTTCCCCTCTGGAGGGGAATTCATGAGTCCCTAGCATCCAGACAAATTTGGGAGTGGGAGACTAGGGATGAGCAGAACTGTAAAACACTCTGGAATTCCCAGCTCTTTCGAGAGGCATTCATCCCCCCAATTAATTCCCACCACCTCAGATCATATCATCCCTGAGCATATATACCAATATACATATTTTGTTACTTGTGCTTCTGTTTATTCTTAAAATATTTTTTTATTCACTCGTTTCAGCTAGTTGTGTCTTTATTTTTCATTCTCAGTTTATCATTTGGTGCATGCCTTTTCCCCTTAGATTGTAAGTTCCTTGGTGGCAGGGGGGGTCTTGTGTTTTACTAATATTAATATCTTGTAAGTGCTTGGATCTCAAGTACTGTCGATGATGAAGATCACCTGCCACTATCTTCACCTCCTCATTCCGTGGGAGGTTTATTCTAATTCAACATATGTTGACAGGAATTTCCCCTTTCGAGACAATCCCTTTACTATCTACTAGTAAATTCTAATATTGAAAACACAGTGCACATTTTCTTTAAAAAAAGCAGCACACTAAAGTTGAATTTATTTACAAAACCATGCAATATTACAATAATTACAAAAAGTTGTGAAAATAAGCATTATTTCAATACTGATCTGCTTCTGAAACAGCCAGTCATCTTCACTTTAAGACAGGGGTGGGGGGTGGGGGGGGGGCTTAAGACAGGTTATTTTCATTGGGGACATCTGTGCCTTTTGAAATAATTACAGCAGAGTTGTAACGTACAAAAGTCCATATCCCCGGGTGCTTTTCCCAGAGCTCCTCTTATTATACATTCATCAAAATAACTGGTTCAGGTTGGGGAAAGGCAGTGCTGGCACAGTTCTTCTCGAGAAACCGAAAAATCCCCTTCAGCGAGAGACATTGCTAGTCATTTTTAATGCTTAATATCTCTCTTGTGAACTCGAACAGAAGCCACAATTGCAATTTTTAGAAATCTATTGTGGTCCCAACTGAGCTGCACATTTTCAAGAGAGTCAGTGTTTTGGGCTATTTTGTGGCTTTGAGATTTGCACGGTATTTCTGTGGTCGACCTGGAAAGTCTTTGTCCTCTGTCCTTAATCAGAGTCACTACTGCTACTCGAAGAATCTGTTGACATGACCTCTACGTCGTCTTCGTTTTCCTTATTGTGCCCAGGAGGTTCCAACATAAAGTCATTGCTATGATTGGGAGGTAGCATGTTCAGAGACAGATCATTTGACTGCCATGGGTATTGTGGGGCGAGAACATCTAGAGGGGAAAAAAAGTCACTTTATTCAAGTCTCACCCTTCATTTCTCATTTATCACTGTGATTATTTTCAAATTAAAAGGTTTCCCTAATGTCAAATGATGATCAATTTTCCATTCTAATGCAAGCAGAATCCTTGGAGTAATTGTGGGTGACACGGGTTCTGCCCCACCCCTCCCCCGCAGCTACCTTAAGGTCAGACCAATAACCTTGTACCTCTATTGGACTCTCCCAAGTGCTTAGTACAGTGCTCTACACACAGCTCCTGCTCAATAAATATTAACTGACAACAAAAACAGGAACTCTTAAAGCTCACTAAGGTGGGCTTTTCAGAAAAGAACCTTGGAAACCAAGTCTATGTGAAGAAATGCTTTGAGAGGATTGTTTTGTAAACTAAGTGGGGAATCGGAGTTCCCCTGCAAGGAGGATTACGGCTTCAGATCTTTCCGTCCCCCTCTATATCCTCTTTAATCTTTAAAAGTACAGTTCTCACTGGGGCCGGTCTTCTACAGACATCACCGATAAAACACCAACCTGGCAATCTGCCCGCTGCAAGTGCGTCACCTGGGAGGTGTCCGTTCACACCATTCGTGGAAGGATTGCTCATCTGCCCCAGTAAACCACTTCTCATCTCCAAATCCGTTGGGTACGGTCTACGTGGGTCCCCTTAAAGAGAATACATGCGCTTTTGTTTCAAACAGAAGCATCAAATTGCTACTGCTTTTATTTCATTCAGTTTCTCTGGCTTCACATTTGCCAGGTGGAGCTCATCTGATCAAGGAACTCCACCTCCCCCAATCAGAGGAAAAGTACAAAAGAAAATCCCTTCAGAGAGCTAGTTGTCTTAACTTCTGAGGTTCTGCACTTTAGAACTCTGCCAGGCAACCAGAGAGAAATCCCTAAGCAGGAATAAAAGCAGAATGCTCTGTAACTCCCGACCCTTATAAAAAGCTATAAAAATCAGCTCAACCAATCAACTGAATTATAAGGCAAGGCTAGATCAGTAGCACAGCCACAAAAGAGGCATTTAAGATAAAATGGCTATGAACATAGACTGCAAACTAATGCACCAACTCTACAAAGAAAACAGGTAGTCAGTTTGGAGCTCTCGAGTCCTGGGTCTTGCAGGCCTAAATGAAAAATAATGAACCTGCTTCTAAAGACCACTTCTTTGGCCCACACAATGTTTAGTTCATGGCCCATCGAGTCAAAGAAATTACTTCAAAAAGTATTTCGGAAGTTGAAAACGCAGGTCGCCTGACGTAGCCCATTGAGTAGAATTCAGTGGTTCAGATGGAAGAGAGAGAAGCTTTAAATCATTCACCGGTTAGGTTTGGCTAAGAGGATAATTCAGATGCAGGAAGATACGTTCTATACACCATATGAAAATATCTTTACAATTTCCTAATTAGAGGCAAAAATCTCCCAAGTTCTCAAACTCACATATATTGAGAATGAAAGACAAAGGTGTTTACCTGGGACCCAAGTCAGAGGGGCACAAACAGCGTTGCTTGCGCTAATCCTATGGGCATATTTAATTATTTCTTCAGAGGAGATGGCCCCTGCAAAAGTAACAGTAAAAATTAAAGGGGAACATTACACTTATTTCACACAATCAACAGGTTACATTCCAGTTCACTCAGAACTAACCTGCTACTTTAACTTTTTTCTGTACAAGATAACCTTGCCCCTTCCCTTCTCATTCATATTCAGTGGCACCTGACAAGCTATGTTTAAAATCCAAAGGGGAAAAGAGATCGACATAGGAAGTGAACGACAGCTAGCAAAATTAACACTGTATTGCCAATTCTGCATTAACTCAGAATGGGGGACAAGAACAAACTCAGTACATGATACGGATTATCCAAAAATTTAACCTATCAAGTTTCAAACTCCTATCCTAACCCCAACTGTGACCTCCTTGTGGCCAGAGAGCTAGTCTCCCAACTCTGTTGTGCTGCACTCTCCCAAGTACTTAGTACAGTGCTCTGCACAATGTGAGTACTCGATAAAATACCACTGATTGATTTGGCTGGCTAGAGCTGTAATAAGAAGCAATGGGTTTTTTCTCTTCCTAAACCAATTTCACTTCCTAGTCAGGGTATTAATGAGCAAGGAAATACTGAGAGTGAGGCTGCCAAAGCAGGAGCAAGATGGAGCCAGATAACCACCCCCACACATCCAGGACCCTACACACTAAAACCAGCCACAATGAAACAGACATAAAACCTTCCCCGTCAACAGAACTTAAAGGAGTGCCTATGTGGAGAGCGTCATATGAGGAGCTTAGCACATGCTTCTTTCCCTTTACCGGTTTATTTTCTAAATTGTTAACTGAATGGAAACATTACTGAAAGGAAAAAAAGATGAGATCTTTATAAAACGTTTCTATGTTAGCAATGTTACATAAATCAAGCATCTTCAGAAATCCAGGTAGCACTGAGTAAATTGCTCAAAAACTATTCCAAGCTTTTTAGCCATACAAACCTTTTCTTGCTTTATCTATTGATTTGAGCTTTTCTTTTGCTTGGTAAACAGCTGTTGCCTAATTTGGGGAGGAAAAAGAATGAGAAATACATTATTTAGGACCACCTCAGTGATAGTTTTACACTCAATATGAGCCCTTTAATGGAAATTTGGAATCACGTAGGTAAAATGTGGTGATTCCTACAACTGCCTGCATGGTCCCTTAACGTAAGAGGGGGTCAGAGAAGAAGCAAGCAGCCACACTTCCCCTATTTGTTCTCTAATAAATGCAAACATCCGATGGGGATCCAAGCCACGAAGCAAGAGAGCATGGCTCTGATTCTTTCCACGTGACCAGGGTCGGGAGAACGTCTGGAATATGAGGCTTGCACCTTCTTTCAGGAAACCGATATTCCAATTCAACTACATCTCCACAGTTGGGGAATAGTCATTTGCCAGCGGACACTTGGAACTGACTCCCCAGTGCACAGAATTGATAAAGGATGCAACGCTAATTAAGGAACCACATTCTGTCCTCAAGTGAATCTCTTCTTTGCTACAGATAGCAAAGGAGAAAATAATCTCTACATTTTTGTAATCAAACCCTTGCTTCTGACTGAAGACTAAATTAGAGGAACACACATCTATTGATCTAAAATAATTTATTTTCATATAAAACATCCAAAATGAAAAGATCTGTGGTGTTACCAAGCTTTATGAAAACTTTAGACTATGAAGGGAGAAAAAGACAGAGTTATCTAAGTAAAGAACCCAAACAAATAAGATGAAAGAAACAAAACCAAATAATCAAATCATGCACAAGCCTTTGTAATATTTCTCAACCCAGCTTAGCTCAGCAGTTATTTCTAGATTTGGGCAAAAAGCTATGGCTTTCAGCCCATCAGAAGTACAAAGGACATAAAAACCCTCCTCCCGCTGCAAAAACCACACCTATCAACTTACCAATATTTGTTCTGCTTCTTTCAACTGTTTCTGCAGCTGCTGAATATCACTATCTCTCTTCTCTACTTCTTTTTCCAATAGTTGCATTTCATGATGAATTTTCCCTTGCTCAAGTGCCAGTTTCATTAATTCTTGAAATTCCCCATCTCTAAGAATTAGCAACTCCAGGATCTGTCAGGTAAGTCTTGGGTTAACTAGGTGACAGTTGGAACACTGAGAAAACCATTCCTATCCACTTTTCTCCAAAATCCCATCCCAAAGGAACAACCTAATGAATTGCTGATTGTTTGGGGGGGAGGGGGGACACAGGACATAGAGATATAGTTCTTAACCCTCCCAACTGAGCCCTGCCCACTGCTACACTGGCACCTCTTCAAGGGCAGAAGTGATGTCTAATAACTCTATTGTACTCTCCCCTGCACTTATCTAAGGCCCTCTACACAGCAGATGTGCAATAAATGCTACTGATGGGTGGAAACAGCCCAAGGCTGGGAATCAGGAGGCCCGAGTTTATGTCCCAGCTCTGTCCCTGGCCTGCTGAGTGATATCTGGCAAGTCACAACTTCTCTGGTCCTGTTTCCTCATGTATAACATGGGGATAAAATAGATGGAGTGCTCCATGTGGAAGATTGGGGCCAATCTTGTAACCTTTTACCCACCCTAATACTTAGCCCAGGGTAAGCAAGCACTAGAATCATTCCATGACTACTGACTGATTGATTGAAAGTAATGCAAAAGAAAATTGTCAGTAAGGCTGCAGTCAGAACTCAGTGTTGCCCATTGGGTGGCTCAATCCACCAGGACTCACCGCTAACGAACAGGAGGCTGGAGACACAACTCATCTGTTTATGGGGAATTGGTTTCTAAAAAAACCTACTTACCTGGTTCTCCTCCCCAGGCTGCAACAACTTCTGGTTTCTTGAAAGTGCCAGGATTTCTATTAACTCCCTAAAAAGAAATTTTCGGTGTTGTATCGCCAATACCTCTCATTTTAAAAGCCACAGAAATGCATTAAGAATTGTCATAATAAAATGCTTTCTTGATCATACTACTTAATATTCTCACCCTATTCCAATGGGTAAAACCTGGGAATTATAGGCAATACAACCATAAAGAGACATGGAATTAGACCTGGGGTCGAGACATTTAAGAGGTAGGTTCAAAGCTAATAAAAAGAGAGATGCTGCATATAGCAAGCAGTTATCTAGAATGCTTAAGGAACTTGTTAACCAAGCAAGATATGTAGGTAACAGGTTCCAGAAAGCCTTAAATTCTTATCTCTGATTTATTTTACTACCTGTAATCCCCTCGGGATCTCTAATGGGTAATTAGAGGAAAATAGTTAAGGATGTTAAAAGTGCATTCTTAATAAAAATTAAAAAGGGGGGATGCCAAAGAGAGCACCTATCATTTTTCCTATCGGAGACAAAATGCAATGCATTTCCACTAAGACCCCGTTTTAATGACACTGAAATTTCAGTTGCACAGGAGAGACAACATAATCTAGTAGAAAAAGCATGAGCTGGGAAGTAAGGCGGTCCAGCATCGAGCCCCATCTCTGCCGCTGGCCTGCCAGTGAACAGGAACTGCGTCTGACTTTCATTCATTCATTCAATCGTATTTATTGAGCGCTTACTGTGTGCAAAGCACTGTACTAAGCACTTGGGAGAGTACTGTATAACAACAGACACATTCCTGCCCACAGGCAGCTCACAGTCTAGAAGGGGAGACAGACATTAATATAAATAAATAACCCTTTTTTAACCTCTCCCAGCATACACAGCACCCAGAACACCATTTGCCTGCTGTGTGACATTTGGCAGATCTCTACCTCTCTCATCTGTAAAATGGGGATTCAGTTGCTGTTCTCCCTCTCTCATAGACTGGGACTGTATGTTGGACAGGGACTGTGTGTCTGATCTGACTGCACCATCTAACCCAATCCTTAGTATGTGCTTGGCAAATAGTCAGCATTTAATAGATACCACAATTATGATTAGTAAATAGCTCTAATTATTACTATGGGAGTAGGCATGTTCCCCAGGGATAGCAGCACCACCATCACTCAGGCACCACATGATTACCGAGTTTTTTCACCCCCACACAAACTGGCTTTCTTACTAAAATAACAGCCACAACCTCAGGAATCAGACAGCTGATGTTTCACTGCCACGATCCTTTCCTTATGCTTTCTCATTCTTTGGCTCTGCAGAACTGCACATATACAAATCTATCTCAATATTTGCAGAGTTTAGACCAGGAGCAGCATCTTTTCATTTTAAGCATGGGCACCGACCTGAGATGTGGGCTTGGAAAAAGAGGGAAATATCTCAAGTAACCAATAATATTAGCTCCTTTGAGAGTTGTTTTTTTTTAAATGACTTCCATTTAGATCTGAAATCAGATGCAACCTGGACACCAGGGCTACCTCTTCGCAGGACTTCAGAGACCGGTTTCAGGAGTTCCCGTCAAGTGTTCTAGATCCCTGGTGTTGATCCAGCATCACTCAAGGAACAGGGAGATGTGGTTCTATTCTCGGTTCTGGCTGTACTTGACTATCGTGGGCGAAGATGGCACACCCTACTCGTTTACTGTATTCGAGTACTGGCAGAAACACGACTGACGGGTATGAGAGTGTGTGAATGGCACTGAGCAAACCACTAGTACTCGAATCAACTTGTCTAAGCCGGTTCTGGGTCATGAACGTCAGGGCCGAGGCCAGTCCGTCGCTCCTGGGGGGAAGACTCCATCATCACCGAGTGCTCTGGAGTCACTTTTCCAAACCGGCAGAGCCGTGAATGGGGGGAGCATGCTGACATCTGATAAACCTCATGTGGAAACGTCATGAGCCGGTGAATTTATGGATCATTTCAGAAGCAAATAATCAATCAGTGCAATTTAGTGAGCGCTTACTCTGGGCAGAACGCTGTACTGAGGGCTTGGGAGACTATAATAAAGTTAGCCGATACGATTCCCTGCCCTCCAGGAGCTTACGTTTTAGTGGAATAATTTAAAAAGCATAGGGGCACCCAATAAACTAATGAGGACTCACTTGGAAAGTGCAAAATTCATGGCTGGCAGACTCGAGGTGAAAACAATTTGCCTAGAAATATCATGCTGCTAATTCTCATCTTGCCATTTTACTTTGCTCACTGCCTTCCTTCCTCTCAAGAGGATTTCTCAGTTAGCATGTACATCACCTCTCCACCAAGAGCTACAAAAATAGCCTACATCAGTTCACTGTATCTCCTGGGTGACTCTGACGGGCATACCCTTGGATGCGCTCAGAGGACTACAATAAAGGTAAAAGACAAGATCCCTAGCCACAAGTCGAGCATGTAATATTCACGTAATAACGTTCGTAGAGGGGAAGTATTATGGCAGTTGCCTTGCACAAGGTTTTAAAATTTACTATAGGAATAATAATAATGCCATTTTGGCAATTGCCTTGCTCAGGATTTTAAAATTCACTATGGAAATAACTGGCTAAGCGAAAAATCCACTTTTCCTATTGTCATCTGTATTTGAGCCTAATAAAAGTATAAACAGTGTGCCTATGCTAATCTGGGACTGTATGGAAAAATAACTGGTATTTAATCTTGTTGATTCGGCAGCCCTGCCTAAGGGTCAATTCCATTATTAAAAATATAATAGGCCCCATTCACTTTTAACCTAAATTTTCCACTTAGGAGCACAAGTGAGCATAGTCGCTTCAGGTAGCTCGGAAAAAACGTCTCAAGTGCTCCGAAGTGATTTCTTTAAGTCACAAAGTCGGTCAGTAACAGAGCACCGGACTAGAAGTCGGGTCGCATCCAGCGCTTAGGACAGTGCTTGGCACATAGTAAGTGCTTAACAAATACCATCATTATTAATTCCAGATCTGTGTCCTTGCCATAAGACCTCAGTTGCCTGTCTACAGTCATGGAGGCTAAAGTTCTCAGGAGGTGATAATGAGCAGTGAAAGAAACTACAAGCAAGGCACAAGACAAAGTTGGAGAAGCCATCAGCAGTCATTTACACCGATCGTTTAGTTCTGAATGGGGATCTTATAAAATAGTTTTAAATTTTAAATAATGGAATTAGCTTGAAGATAGGTGATTTCATTCAATCGTATTTATGGAGCCCTTACTGTGTGCAGAGCACTGTACTAGGCGCTTGACCCAAGGCCGTGTGAAAAGTTTGTATTCCAATTACTTGACTACTGCTTGATCCTCTAGACTCTAAGCTTGCTGTGGGCAGGGAATGTCACTGTTTATTGTTGCACTGTATCTTCCCGAGGGCTTAGTACAGTGCTCTGCACACAGTAAGCGCTCAATAAAGACGACCGAATGAATATGGGGGAGAAATGAGGAGGGGCTCCGGGTCCCCGGGGCACTTTTGGTTTTGAACTCCTAGAGGAGGGTTGTTAAACCATCAGCAAATCCAGGCAGGGGGCGGGGAGGCAGCCAGACAACAACTGTGACTTTCATTTTCTCGGTAACCAAATCATCACCCCGGGCCCGCAAGGCCCCTGGTGGATACGTTCGGCCGCCGGCACTAAACCTTTCACTGCTCCACCACTTCTGAGCTGGGTGACCTTGGGCAAGTCACTTCTCTGGGCCTCAGTTCCCTCATCTGGAAAATGTGGATGAAGACTGTGGGCCCCGCGTGGGACAACCTGACTACCTTGTATAATAATGGTGGCATTTGTTAAGCCCTTACTATGTGCAAAGCCCTGTTCTAAGCGCTGGCGGGGCATACAAGCAGAGAAGCAGCGTGGCGCAGTGGAAAGAGCATGGGCTTTGGAGTCAGGGCTTGTGAGTTCGAATCCCAGCTCTGCCACTTGTCAGCTGTGTGACTGTGGGCAAGTCACTTAACTTCTCTGTGCCTCAGTTCCCTCATCTGTAAAATGGGGATTAAGACTGTGAGCCCCACGCGGGACAACCTGATTCCCCTGTGTCTACCCCAGCGCTTAGAACAGTGCTCTGCACATAGTAAGCGCTTAACAAATACCAACATTATTATTATTATACAAGGTGATCAGGTTGGCCCACGTGGGGCTCACAGTCTTCATCCCCATTTTACAGATGAGGTCACTGAGGCCCAGAGAAGTGAAGGGACTTGCCCACAGTCACGCAGCTGACAAGGGGTGGAGGCGGCATTCGAACCCATGACCTCTGACTCCCAAGCCCGGGCTCTTTCCACCGAGCCACGCTGCTTCTCTAAACCAGCGCTTAGCACGGGGATTGGCACAAAGTAAGCGCTTAACAAATGGCATCATTATTATAAATAAATACCATTACTGCGGTCGTGAGGTTTAGGGGCGGGGAGTCGGGAGAACTGGGTTCTAATTCCGGATCCATCTCTTGCCTGCTGTGTTGACTCTGGACAAGTCATTTTGGAAGCGGCTTAGCCTAGTGGAGAGAGCCCGGGCTTGGGAGTCAGAGGTCGTGGGTTCTAATCCCAGCACATGGTACGTAGTTCAGTGCTCTGCACATAGTAAGCGCTCAATAAATACGATTGAATGAATGAATGTGAGCCCCAGGTGGGCGAGGGGCTGGATCCGATCTGGTCGACCCATATCACCCCAGCACTCTGCACAGTGCTCGGCCCACAATAAGCGTTGAACACACAGTCCGCTTACTATTCTTGTGGCTGTGAATCTGTTCGTTATTTATTCGAAAGTATTCATTGAGCGTTTACTATGTGCAGGGCACTGTACTAAGCGCTTGGAATGTACAATTAGGCAACAGAGACCATCCCTGCTCAATAATGGGCTCACTGTCTAAATGAAGCCGCACGGCGTAGTGGCTGGGGCCCGGTCGTCATTCATTCATTCAAAAGTATTTATGGAGCGCTTACTATGCGCAGAGCACTGGGTTCTAATCCCGGCTCTACCACCCGTCTGCTGTGTGGCCTCGGGCAAGCCGTTTCGCCTCTCCGGGACTCAGTTTCCTCCTCGGTGAGATGAGGATTGAAGGTGTGAGCCCCACGTGGGACAAGAGACCGTGTCCAGCCCCATTTGCTGCCCCCACCCCAGCGCTTAGTACAGCGTCTGCCCCATAGTAAGCACCTTCCAAACACCACCAATCACCACCAATCCTCCCCCGATTAGACTACGAGCCCGTCATTGGGCAGGGATGGTCTCTATCTGTTGCCGAATTGTACATTCCAAGCGCTTAGTACAGTGCTCTGAACATAGTAACCACTCAATAACGAGCAGAAGCAGCGTGGCTCCGTGGAAAGAGCTCGGGCTTGGGAGTCAGAGGTCATGGGTTCGAATCCCGCCTCCGCCCCTTGTCAGCTGCGTGACTGTGGGCAAGTCCCTTCACTTCTCTGGGCCTCAGTGACCTCCTCTGTCAAATGGGGATGAAGATTGGGAGCCTCACATGGGACCACCCGATGACCCTGTATCCCCTCCACCCCCCCGGCGCTTAGAACAGTGCTCTGCACCCAGTAAGCGCTTAACAAATACCCACATTATTATGATCACTTCTCTGTATTATGATGACTTCCTCTGTAAAATGGGGATGAAGACAGGGAGCTTCACGTGGGATCACCCGATGACCCTGTATCCGCCCAGCGCTTAGAACAGTGCTCTGCACACAGTAAGCGCTTAACAAATACCAACATTATGATTACTTCACTTCTCTAGGCCTCGGTGACCTCCTCTGTCAAATGGGGATGAAGACTGGGAGCCCACATGGGACCACCCGATGACCTTGTATCCCCCCCCCCCAGCGCTTAGACCAGTGCTCTGCACACAGTAAGCGCTTAACAAATAGCAACATTATTATGATGACTTCATTTCTCTGGGCCTCAGTGACCTCCTCTGTCAAATGGGGATGAAGACGGGGAGCCTCACGTGGGACCACCTGATGACCCTGTCTCTCCCCCGGCGCTTAGAACAGTGCTCTGCACGTAGTAAGCGCTTAACAAATGCCAACATTACTGTTATTATTAAATACTACTGAATGAACCGTCCTCATTCTAGAGAAGCAGCGTGGCTCAGTGGCAAGAGCCCGGGCTTGGGAGTCAGCGGTCACGGGTTCGAATCCCGGCTCTGCCACTTGTCAGCTGTGGGACTGTGGGCAAGTCACTTTCAACTTCTCTGGGCCTCAGTTCCCTCCTCTGAAATGGGGATGAGGCCTGGGAGCCTCCCGTGGGACAAGCTGAGGACCCTGGGTCTCCCCCGGCCCTTAGAACAGTGCTCTGCACGCTGGAAAGAGCACGGGCTTTGGAGTCAGAAGTCACGGGTTCGAACCCCGGCTCTGCCACTTGTCAGCTGTGTGACTGTGGGCAAGTCACTTAAACTTCTCGGTGCCTCAGTTCCCTCATCTGTAAAAGGGGGATGAAGACTGTGAGCCCCACGCGGGACAACCTGATTCCCCTGTGTCTACCCCAGCGCTTAGAACAGTGCTCGGCACATAGTAAGCGCTTCTCGATCATCATAGTAAGCGCTTCACAAAACACCAGCATGATTCTGAAGCCCTGTGCGGTGCGGGGGCAGGGGTCCGGTGTGCGCTCTGACCTGGCCAGCACCTCCAGGTCTTCGAGGCCCGCCAGCAGCTTGTCGCGGGTGCTGTTGCCGCCGGGGGCCGCGGGCCCGGCTGCTGCTGCTGCTGCTGCTGCTGCTGCTGCTCCTCCTCGCTCCTTCTCCGCGGCCCCCGGCGGGGCGGCCGCCCCCGGCCCCACCGGTCCCCCGGCCGCCCCCGGCCCGGAGGCGGAGGCCCCCGCTGCCGCCGCCCCCGCTGCCGCCGCCGCCATGGTGGCCGGTCGGTCCCGGCGCCGCCAGCGAGAGGACGACGCGGCGGACGGAAGGGCCCCGCGGGCCCGGAGCGGCCAAGAGGGCCCGCCACCCCGCACACACCCCCCCCCTCCGTCTCCACAGCGCCCCCACGAGCGCCGGAGGACCCGCCCTCACCCCCGCAGCATTCATTCCTTCAATCGCCTTTACTAATCATTCATTCAACGGTCTTTATTGAGCGCTTGGAATGGGCAAATCGGTAACGGATAGAGACGGTCCCTGCCCTTTGACGGGCTGACAGTCTAATAATCATCATCATCGTGATGGCATAATGATAATATTCATTCATTCAATAGTATTTATTGAGCGCTTACTATGTGCAGAGCGCTGGACGAAGCGCTTGGAATGGACAAATCGGTAACAGATAGGGATGGTCCCTGCCCTTTGACGGGCTGACAGTCTAATAATAATCATCATCATCATCATGGCATTCGTTCATTCATTCATTCAACAGCATTTATTGAGTGCTTAACAGAGACGGTCCCTGCCCTTTGACGGGCTGACAGTCTAATAATAATCATCATCATGATGGCATTCGTTCATTCATTCATTCAACAGCATTTATTGAGTGCTTACTTTGTGCAGAGCACTGGACTAAGCTCTTGGAATGGACAAATGGGTAACAGAGACAGTCCCTGACCTTTGACGGGCTTACAGTCTAATAATAATCATCCTCATGATGGCATAATAATAATAATAATGTTGGTATTTGTTAAGCTCTTACTATCTGCAGAGCACTGTTCTAAGCGCTGGGGGAGATACAGGGTGATCAGGTTGTCCCATGTGAGGCTCACAGTCTTAATCCCCATTTTACAGATGAGGTAACTGAGGCCCAGAGAAGTGAAGTGACGCCCACAGTCACATAGCTGACAAGTGGCAGAGCTGGGATTCGAACCCATGACCGCTGACTCCCAAGCCCAGACTCTTTCCATTGAGCCAGGCTGCATTTGTTCATTCATTCATTCAACAGCATTTATTGAGCGCTTACTATGTGCAGAGCACTGTACTAAGTGCTTCGAATGTACAAATCGGTAACGGATAGAGACAGTCCCTGCCCTTTGATGGGCTTACAGTCTAATCGGGGGAGACGGAGAGACAAGAACAGTAGCAAGAAATAGAATCGAGGGGATGAACATCTCATTAAAACAATAGCAAATAGATAGAATCAAGGTGATGTACAGATCTCATTGACAAAATAAATAGGGTAATGAAAATATATACAGTTGAGAGGACGAGTATTTGTTAAGCGCTTACTATGTGCGAAGCACTGTTCTAAGTGCTGAAGAGGACACAAAATGATCAGGTTGTCTCACAGTCTTAATCCCCATTTTACAGATGAGGTAGCCGAGGCATTGAGAAGTGAAGTGACTTGCCCAAAGTCACACAGTTGACAAGCTGCTGAGCCAGGATAATGTTGGTATTTGTTAAGTGCTTCCTATGTGCAGAGCACTGTTCTAAGCGCTGGGGGTAGATACAGGGTCCTCGGGTAGTCCCATGTGAGGCTCCCGGTCTTCATCCCCATTTGACAGATAAGGTCACTGAGGACCAGAGAAGTGAAGTAATAATAATAATGTTAGTATTTACAAAACTGCTCATCAGGGACAGTGCTAGCTTGCCATTCGTCTGCAATTCTTTTCCTCAGTGGCCAGAAATCTTCTGCAGATCCCTGTATTTAGCATAGGACTTTACGTACTTAATAATAATAATTCTATTTGTTAAGTGCTTACTATGTGCCAGGCAAAAGACACCACAGTTATTATTATTATCTTTCTGAGCTAACAAGATTTCTCAGTGGTGACGGCTGGATGGTCTGCATCTCGATTTTGCACTAGATTTCTTGGTGGTGTAGAAACTGTGTTCTAATCCCAGCTCTGCCACTTGTCTGCTGGGTGACCTGGGGGAAGTCACTTCACTTCTCTGGGCCTCAGTGGCCTCAACTGTAAAATGGGAATTAGACTTTGAGCCCCATGTGGGACATGGACTATATCCAACCTGATTAGCTGTATCTACCCCAGCGCTTAGTACCGTGCCTGGCACATAGTAAGCACTTAACTAATGCCATTTAAACATACACAAATAATAGCAACAACAACAAAAAAACCCTTGGTTGTCTTCTTTCTTTTCCTTCTCCACATTTGTTGAGCACTTACTATGTACTAGGCACTGTACTGAACGCTGGGATAGATACAAGATCACCGGGTTGGACCCAGTCCTTGTCCCACGTAGGGCTCACAGTCTTAATCCCCATTTCACAGATGTGGTAACTGAGGCATATGGAAGTGAAGTGACTCGCCCAAGGTCTCACAGCAGATAACTGGTCAAGTCAGGATTAGAACCCAGGCCCCTCTGACTCCCAGGCCCGTGCTCTAGCCATTAGACCACACTGCTTCTCGTGTGCTTTAAATGACTGAAGACACGAATTCACTCTGCCAAAAGCATTTGCAGTGCCTCAGAAAGTCAACCCAGGTTTCCAGGAAAATTGCCAAACTTCAAGAAAGCAAATTTCAGAGGCTTTTTATTTTTCTAATCCAATTATCTCATTTAAATCCAAATGGAGCCCTTTAGCAAGAAAAGTTTTCCTCCGTCTAATAACGGCTCTCATCTCATGCATCCCATCTGTCCTACTTCGATCACGAGACCCTCAGGGCTCTTGGGGTTCTGTGGTCCCAAGTACCCCATCCAAAAACCATACCGTCTCCAAAAAGTCACTTCATGTTGATTTACATGCATTAGCTCCATTAAAGTAATTGAAGTATTTGTCCCATCATCTCCTCTGGATTTCAGAAAACCCTGTTTTTGGAGATGAATCCTCAACCATTTCAGATTAAACTACCATACATACACATAAGATATCTGCACCGTGGATTTCAAAGGGAAGGCCCACAGTCTTTAATCAATCAAACCTAATACTTAAAATAAAAGCCTCCCATTTTACAAAACTCCCAACATTAATCCTCAACAACCCTGAGGAAAGATGGACAAGAATTCAGTATTAGCCCTTGTGTATATAGTATTGGCCTTTTTGAACTCTCATTTCTTCTAGGTATCAGTTCCTGATTAATCTTTTATCTCCACACCTTGGGCAAGTTACTTCACTTCTCTGCACCTTTACCTCATCTGTAAAATGGGTAGTAAGGCTGTGAGCCCCACGTGGGACAGGGACTGTGTCCAAGCCGATTGGCTTGTATCCACCACCGCGCTTTGAACGGTGTCTGGCACATAGTAAGTGCTTAAGAAATGCCATTACTATCATTAGTATTATCAACATTAATGATAACAATAATCAATAGCATTGATTGAGTAGAAGTGAGCTGCAGACACTGAAACCCTCCCTTCCTTCCTGCACCAGTATCATAAACTTTTGTAGACCAAATTGCTAAATTTCAGGAGCCAGTTCCTGAAACAATGGCAACTTCTACAAACGTTAGGGGCAATTTTTTTAATGGTATTTGTTAAGCGCTTAGTATTTGCCAGGCACGGTACTAAGCACTGGGGTAGACACAAGATAATCGGGTTGGACACAGTCCCTGCCTGGCATAGGGCTCACAGTCTTAATCCCCCTTTTAAAAATGAAATAATGGAGGCCCAGAGAAGTTAAGTGACTTGCCCAAAGTCACAGAGCAGACAAGTGGCAGAGCCGGTGTTGACACCCAAGGTCTCTGGCTCCTGAGCCCATGCTCCTTCTACCAGGCCATGCTGCTTTACATTCTAAGTGCTTAGTACAGTGCTCTGCACATAGTAAGCACTCAATAAATACTACTGAATGAACGAATGCTTCTCGAGGCCTAAGTCAAAAGACAGGATGAAAGAAGCGATCGGATTGGGGAGTGAATCAAATGAAAGGAAATAATAACTGATGATAAGCTGACACTTAAAAGGAAGAAAAAGAGTCATTACAAATGCAGGAGACACATGAGGAGAAAAAGAAGAGGCTGAAGAAGCAAAAGGGGAAGCCCAAAAGAATGTAGTATTTTCTTTTTAATTTTGTAGTTTTGATCCATTCTACATTTCACATCTCTGATGTAATGATTGCTTGACCATTTCCAGGAACAATTTGGCTGGAAGTAGGGAACCACCTGCTCCCCAGACACAAATCCCACTGGTTGCTTTGCATCACCCCTTTTTTCTTCTTCTTGAAAACACTGGCCCATTAGCTCACCCCCTTGGGTACTCTGGAAGATTCATTTTATTTTCCATCCCCACCCCTCTAGCCCTCGCCCCTCTTCCAGCCTTGGTTCTGATTAAAACTCCCTTACCTCTTCTTTGTCTGTGGAAATAATACAATTGTGTGGAAGCGTATTCTAAAGTGCATAACAGAAAAACCCCATGGGGTACTAAATGGAAACTAAAAACCTAGGGCATGCCCTGGGTTCAGAGGGAAACCTCACTGGGAAACCAAAGTGGATGCTTTGTCGGTTTGGATGAATTAATGAACTTCCTATGATGCTGAGCTCCATCACTGCCCCTGCTGATTCTGAGTTCCGTGTGGGTGGGGCTTGTGTCTTACCAACTCTTCTGCACTCTCCCAAGCGCTTAGTACAATGCTCTGCACACAGTAAGCATTCAGCAAGTGCCACTGATTGATTGACTGCTGAGGAGGGCTAGAATCCCTCCCAGCTGAACTACTGTACTGTGTGAAATTGGGATAGAGTGAAATGGCTTCTCGACCCCACAGAGAGCAGCACAAAATGGAAAATAGAGTTTATAGGTGTCCCCTCCTCCCACTGCCTTATGGGAGCTTGGTTCGGCCTCACCTCGCAATGTATCGCCAGTGATCTGGTGAGGTGCTGATTGCTGAAGGTGAGCTGTTTTTGCTTCTTAGTCTGGATGCTGATCCCATAAAGACCTATCCTTCATACTCAAAGATGAGCTAAGCACAGGCCTGAAGGTCAGAAGCATAAGCTTCTGTAGTTCCCCTATGGCTGCATGTGTGAGTGGGTACAGGTATGAAATATCCCATCGTCAGTAGGCCTTGCCCTTGAGGGGCTTTTCATTCGTGGTGATGGTTGGCTCTGAGCCATCCACGCTCTCTCCTCCAATCACCCCGTACCCCAAAGCAGGCCTTGTGAGATGGCTGGCGAGGGTATATGGGGCAGTTTGGGACGGTGGAACAGCGTATTTCTGTGCACCTTCTCAGCGGTGGGTTCCGCTGTGCCCTTATCTGATGACCACCCTGATGCTGAGTGGGGCATTCACCTCGGTCATACCAATGGAATTTGTTAAGTTCTTACTATGTGCCAGGCGCTGTACTAAGTGCTAGTAAGATATCAGGTTGGACACACTCGGCTCACTGAGGTCTTCAGATGCCGAGAAGCAGTGTGGCCTAGTGGAAAGAGTATGGACCTGGGAGTCAGATGAACTGGGTTTTAATCCAGGCTCTGCCACTTGTCTGCTGGGTGACCTTGGACAAGTCACCATTTCTCTGTGCCTCAGTTACCTCGTCTGTAAATGGGATTCAATACCTGTTCTCCCTCCCATTTACACTGTGAATCCCGTGTGGGGTAATAGAGGTTATTAGAGTTCACAGAAGAGCAAGGATCCCACAGATTCAGGATATGCAGGGAGGGCATAAGATTAACTTGCCCCAGATGGCCAGGGAAGCTGGGTTTCTGCCTAGAGAAAAAAGGCAGTCTCCTCATAGCAAACAGACCAACTGTCCACTCTCTTCGGACCCCTGCTCCTCTACTCCCTGACCTCCCTTGCCTTTTCAATTTCAAAGGCTTCCAAACTTGTGTTTTCTGAACCCAACCCTGGCCTGAGGGTTGTACCAATGAGGTCATTAAAATAAGTGCATTGCTTAACATTTAGTGGATAAGAATTTGCAGGGGGAGGGGGAGGGTGCAAAATGAAGGGGGTTTTTTTTCGGGGGAAGGAGGGACGAGGGGCATGGGGGGGCAGGTCCATGCGGAACAACAGTGTCTCTGTTTTCACACATTCTCCAAAGGACGCAGTTCTTTGCCTTCTTTGGGGGAAACTGTTGTTCTCCGACAAATTGGGTTTCAGCCAGATCTGCTCCTCAAGCCCCTCTTAATCAGTCAATCAGTTGTATTTATTGAGAGCTTATTATGTGCCAAGCACTGTACTAAGCACTTGGGATAGTACAAAGACCAGGAATAGCAGACACATTCCCTGCTCCTAAATTACGGCTTACCCTCTAAAGCGGGAGACAGCCATTAATATGAATAATAAGTAATTTCTAATATATAATTCAAAGATTCTCAACCTAGTGCTTTGGAGCTGGAGTGGGGCAAATATCAGGTGCCCCTACATGAACTATTCCCGACTTTAGGAATACCCAAATTGTCAACGGACCCACTTGTTCTACACTGTGAACTGTGAGGTTTCTGGTAACCGTGTGAGCGGGTTATTCATTTTACACCTAATGAACATTTCTCCTAATCCCAAATTGAATAGGCCTCCCAGCGGACAGGGGAAAGCCTGCTCAAGCTGTTGCTTCAACCTTCTTTCATTTGAAATCACTTGCCAGACCAGCCACGCTTGTATCTCCTTTACATCAGACACATCAGCAACCCTTTGCAAGCTAGACTCCCAAGCTGACTGATTTTTCGGGTTTCAGCTTCAGCTAGCTGATGAGGCTAATGTGCTCTATAAAGAAACCCAAAACTCCTTCTTAGTGTCTGGCAGCAGAACTGCATGGACGCTGAGAAGCAGCTCCTCAAATTGCATTTTAATAACTGGCCCTAACCGTCGTTCATTCATTCAATAGCATTTGAGCGTTTACTCTGTGCAGAGCACTGTACTAAGCGCTTGCCGGTCTAACTCAGTAGGGCACCTCAAAATACTGCATTTTGAACTTCTAAGACCAGTGGTGTTTTAAAGAGTGTGGCTCGGTAGAAAGAGCGCGGGCTTGGGAGTCAGAGGTCCCGGGTTCTAATCCCGGCTCTGCCGCTAGTCAGCTGTGTGACCTTGGGCGAGTCGCTTAACTTCTCTGTGCCTCAGTTACCTCATCTGTCAAATGGGGATTAAAACTGTGAGCCCTGCGTGGGACCACCTGATCACCTTGTATCCCTCAGCGCTTAGAACAGTGCTTGGCACAGAGTAAGCGCTTGACAAATACCGCAACTTAACTTAAAGGCTCATCCGCTGTGTAAGTGCATGTGCTGAAAAGTGAATGGAAGTTGAAATTGGAGAAAATCTGGTGAACCCTCAAAGGTAGTATCTACCCCAGCATTTAGTACAGTGCTTGGCACCTTAGTAGTCCCACCACGAGAGGGAACTCTTTCCTCACTTCCGGAGTTCAATAGATGGTTGATGAGGGAATACTCACTGCTCTTTATGTCTGTGCTTTAGACCCAAGAAGCCATTTCAGGGATTAATAGTTTGGAGGATTCGGAACTCTAGCCTGCTCCCCTTTAAGCCTCAATAGGCAAAGACCGGGAAAGGAAGGTCTTACCTCTTCCTCCTCTGCAAAGAATTAGTTGGAGATGGTCCCCACCTACCATCTGTTAAAGAAATGTGTCCCAAAAGGCAGACCAGTAAGCCAGTAAACTTGCACAGGCCTGAACAAAGGAAGTCAGCTGGTCTGAGGCAAACAGCTCAAGGGAGCTCTTGAGCATGTGATGTCTCCAGCATTGTCCGAGAACAAAGAACTTTTTGCTGGTTTAAAAACACAAATGACAAATCCCAAATGACACCAGGATTCAGCAGTTTTAGGGAGCTGAAAAACTCTGTTTGCGCCTTGAGTAGGGTCCTGAGCTGTCAAATAGGCAGGACAATTTTTAACAATAATAATCATTATTATGGTATTTAAGCCCTTACTATGTGCCAAGCACTGTTCTAAACACTGGGGTCGATACAAGGTAGTCAGGTTGGAAAAAGTCTCTGTCCCAAATCGGGCTCACACTCTTAGTCCCCATTTTACAGATGAGGTGACTGAGGCTCAGAGAAATGAATTGACTTACCCAAGGTCACACAGCAGACATGTGGCAGAGCTGGGATTTGAACCTATGACTTTCTGACTTCCAGGCCCATGCTCTACCCACTAAGTCACACTGCTTCTCCAACTTGTAAGCCTGTAAAGTCTCATCCTCAAGGGGCCATCACTAAGTAAGTCCTTCTCCAGACAGGACAAAAGTTGGGGGCAGTTTCAAGGAGGTGCAAGGGAGTATCACCTGCCAACTTCAACACCTTCACAGCCTTGGTTTCTTTAATGGAAAAAAAGAAGGAAGGAAGCAAGGGATATTGATAATGGCAGGGAGAACATTTATGGGAAGAGTAAACAGGTCGACATTTCCGAGTCACCGAAGCTGGTTCTGCCGCTCCAGGGAAAAGCAAGATGGGAAAAGGACAGAGCTCTGTCTGGAATGGGCTCTGAAATGGGCATTCTTCATCGTCAACAGGATTTATTGCATTCTAACTAAATGCAGAGGACAACACTAGGTGCTGTACAGGGAAGTGTAAAAATCAATCACCAGTATTTATTGCACTCCTATGCCGAGAACAGGACTAAATTCTATGGGGAATTGTAAAAATTGATCAATAATACTTATTGCACTCCTATGCCGAGCACAGTGCTAGGTGATATGGGGAAATCAATCAATGAATGATATTTATTGCATCCCTACTTTATGTCAACACCATACTGAAAAGGATATGACATGGTTCCTGCCCTCAAGGACTCGGAGGTCAATGGGAGCTATGTCCCAAGAGCAGTTTTGGCTAAGCACTCTGCTGTTTGGGATCAGGACTGCACTGACCCATGGGGATGATGGGAGAATCCCAGTGGGCTGTTGCTCTAGTTCTGACTCTAAGTGGCCCAAGGGCACACAAAGAGCCGTTCAGGGCCAGTTAGGGGACTGCCGGACTTTGTTGAGAAGCCTCCTCTCATCGATGCCTCCGCCACCGTCCCGCCACTTCCCCAAACCCATGCACCCTCCCCCTGGCTCACACACACATCTTGTTCTCAAGTGTTACTACTAGAATTCCCCAAGAAAGCTTTGAGCTAATCTGGCTCCTTTGGGGATTACTGCCCTTAGCTACCGGGCATGGGCTAACTAACCATTCCTCTCACCTCTAGTTAAACCATCCAGACTGAATTTTTTAAATCTCAAAGAGAAACTGGAAGAAGTAAACATATAAAACATTTCACCTGTAATAGAAAATCTCATATTAAGAAAGTGAGCCCACTGCAGGGACAGTTTTTAAATTTCAAATAGCCTTAATAAGCAGGTGTTTTTCTTGTTAAACTCTTCATAGCACTTTGGGATCTCCTCAGATGAAAGATCCGGAGCAAGTGCAATGTGTTATTATGCCCATCAAATATACCCACTTCAAATCCAGGAAAAGTGCAAACAATTTAATTCCATAAACTGCAATGTCTTTCAGCCGCTTTGATGTGCCTGCAGAGTCCTCAATTACACTACATCCTCCCCTCCCCGAATGTTTACATCAAAGCAGTCTCATGTGCACCTTTATCCAACCAGCTGTTCATTCTGACAGGCTTTCCTCTAATTAACCCCTTTTCCTCTCTCCTCTTTGTTATAGCTATTGGCCCAGCCTTTTACTAAAGGAGGAAGAGGCAGGAGGAGCAGACTGTAGTCTCTCTCATTGGCTCCGAATCTGAAGACCTTTCCATTATCTTCACCTGTAGTTATAGAAAAGCTTGGGCATGCAGACAGCTAGGATTTCTGGGTGTAGAGGCATGGGTGGAGTTTGGTCTCTCAACTTCAAGAAGGCTTTTGAGCCTACCTCACCTACCGTTTTGACCAGTACAAAGGTAAAATGTCTAGACCAATCGATCAATGATATTTATGGCGCGTTTACTTTGTGCTGGGGAGAGTACAACACAACAAAGTGTGTAGACAGGATCCCTGCCTTTGAGGAGCTTTCAGACTAGAGCGGGGACAGACATTAAGACAGATGACAGAGAGGGAGAGCTTCAGAGTAGAAGGATGTGTTCAGAAGTCCTGGGGGGCTGGGGGTGCAGGGATTATCCAAGTGCTTAAGGGCTGGTACCACAGACCACAGAACTAGGATGTGGTCCACCTTAAAACCGTGTTTATCAACAAATCAATGTCAATTTAGGAAGAACACCCGGTGAGCTGCCAGAGCCTTGGTTACCAAACAGTTTTGTCAGCGACCTGGAGGCTGAAACTGACCCACTATACTTGCAGATGACTCCAACTTGGGGACTAGCCACTGGGTTGGAAATTGGGATTAAAACAACTTTGGTAAAATGGGCACAGTATCAAAACCAGAATGGATTTCGGTCAGGGTAATAGCCTGGAGAAGAAAAAGAAACTGCATAAATACAAAACGGGGACCGAGCAACTCAGTAGAAGTTCTCCAGGTGAAGACCCAGAAATCATATTGAATAACTAGCTGATCGAGAAGCAGCAAATTAACAATGAAGTGAAAAAGGAAACACGATACCAGCGGACAGTGGACGTCCAAGCATGTGGTGCATGACCCTGCAGAAATCTCAAAATGTGACCTAATAACCATGTGCCTTAAAATGTGGACTAATTTTATTCTAATTTACCTGCATTATGCTTATTTTCTTCGGGCCAAGATAGCATAAGTATGGTGTCCAATCTTATTTCATGCTGTGCCAACTCAGCATGCTTTTCCGATGCTTGCACTGCCAATTTGCTTTCTACTGTGGCATCAGTGCCGCACTTTAACAACTTATCTTCAGTGCTAAAACAGCCAAGGATGCTAAGTAAGTGCTCCATGCCAAGGGGAGCCTGACATACATGTACCTCGCGTCTGCCAATAAGCAGCAGGGAAGAGGAGGAGGCATGGCCTAGTGAAGAAGCGTGGCCTAGTGGAAAGAGCATGGGCCTGGGAATCAGAAGACCTAGGTTCTAATCCCAACTCTGCCACTTGTCTGCTGGGTGCCCTTGGGCAAATCGTGTCACTTCTCTGTGCTCAGTTACCTCATCTGTAAAATGAGGATTAAGACTGTGAGCCCCATGTGGGACATGGAGAAGGTCCAACCTGATTATCTTTTATCTACCCCAGTGCTTAGATACAAGATCCTGTCCACATGGGGCTCGCAGTCTAAAGGGCAGGAGGGAAGGTGTTTTGTTGGGGTTTTTTAATAGTATTCATTAAGTGCTTAATGAATAGTACAGGCACTGAGTGCTGGAGTAGATACAAGCTAATCAGATTGGATTCCATCGCTATCCCACATGGGGCTCACAGACTTAATCTCCTTTTCACAAACGAGGTAACTGAAGCCCAGAGAAGTGAGGTGACTTTTCTCTTATGGTGTTTGTTAAGCACTTACTATGTGCCAGGCACTGTATTAAGTGCTGGGGTAGATACAAGCTACTCAGTTTGGACACAGTCTCTGTTCCACATGGAGTTCAGTCTTCTTCCCTGTTTTACAGATGAGGTAACTGAGGCAGAGAAGTGAAGTGACTTGCCCAAAGTCACCCAGCAGATAAGGGACAGAACTGGGATTAGAACCCAGGTCTTTCTGACTCCCAGGCCTGTGCCCTATCCACTAGGCCACGCTGCTTCTTGGTATTTTATCCCATTTTTCAGAGGAAAAAACAGAGGTACAGAGAAGTTAAAGCGGCTTGCCCAAGGTCAAGCAGCAGCTAAATGGTGGGGCCAGATGTAGAATCTGTTGACTCCCAGTCCCCTGCTCCATCCGCTAGGCCTCGCTGCCTCTGTGAAAGGCATCTGTGCATGGTGCCGGGGACATTTCTCTCTGCAATTTCATTAGTGCCACGTGTCATCTCTCACCTGCGGAAATTTTACTTGGCTCATATGAGGGATATCTGACTCAACCACGGAGCTGAACTTGGTCCAGCAGGGGCTTTAAGATTAATATTTTCACTAAAGATAAATCACATGTGTTGTCTCAAACCAATAAGACTCTTAGGCCTAAAGTTTTCATTGGCTCCTTATCAGGCAGTTAGGGTTCCTGGCTGTCTAGTGGTTGCCTGGCAGAGGGAGGGAGTGCTGCAGCCCCTTTGTTATTATTATTATTATTATTGTTATTATTACAGGGCAGCCTTCCCTCTGATACTCCCACTGCCTTCATTTTTGTCACTACTGACTGTTGCCTTCCCCCATCATTTCTACCACCGCAAGTTTCAGGGAACAGCTTGCAGTCACAGAGGAAATGATTGAGACTGTGAGCTCATTGTGGGCAGGGGATGTATCTGTTTGTAGTTGTAATGTACTCTCCCAAGCGCTTAATACAGTGCTTTGCACACAGCAAGTGCTCAATAAATACGAATGAATGAGGGAAGCCAAAGGTCAGCGGCAGCAAATGGGCAGGGAGCAGGAGAGTCAGCAAGAAATGTGACTTCACATTGACCTCATCTTCTCCCATTTGCTGCTGGTTTCTGCCCCCCTGCTGCTAAGGCAGGTGCCCTGCCCCGGCCACTGTGAAAATCACCTCAGTAAATAGTTAACACCCTGGGTTTGGGGGTGTGTGTGTGTGTGTGTTTGGATGCATGCATTTATGTTGCTCCTGCCTAGATGTCTTCCTCTGCCTCTTTTTTCTCTTTCTCTGGCTCTTTCGTTTCTGCCACTTTTTGACTCATTCCCCTAATTCTGCTCTGCACTCCTGAAATTCTGGTCACCTGAAGAATAATAATAACAATAATGGTATTTGTTAAGCGCTTACTATGTGCCAGGCACTGATCTAAGCACTGGGGTAGATACAGGGTCATCAGGTTGGACACAGTCCTTGTCCCGCATGGGGCTCACAGTCCTAACCCCCATTTCGCAGATGAGGTAACTGAGGCCCAGAGAAGTGAAGTGATTTGCCCCAGATCGCACAGCAGACAAGCGGTGGAGTCGGGATTAGAACCCATGACCTTCTGACTCCCAGGCCCATGCTCTAGCCACTACGCCATGCTGCTCAATCAGCTGGTTAGCACAGGAATTGTTTTCAAAAAGTCTTTCTTGTGACTCTGTGGTTGGGATTAGGTGAGGGTAATGATTATGGTTTTTTAATAGTTAATTTTAATTTGTCATGTGCTTACTATGTGCCATGCATTGTACTAAGTGCTGGGGTGGATGCAAGGTAATCGGGTTGGACACAGTCCCTGTCCCACATGGGGCTCACAGTTTAAATCAAGCTGTCATCCAGCAGCCAACTAGCAGGGTTTTTTAGTGCCATCCTCAGCATTTACGATTGTTTTGATGTTTTGTTTGATTTCTACCTCTTCCCCCAGTAGGTGTTAAGCCGACTGAGGGCAGACTCTGTGGTTTTTGCTTCTATTGTACCCTCCCAAATCCTCAGTACAGTGCTCTACACAAAGGAGGCAATAAATATTACTGATGGTTGGGAAGTTCTGACAGCTTGTAACACTGTGTTCTGACTTCAATAACAGTGGAGATCAGAAGCCAAATCTCTATTTCCCTAAAAATTCTGACTTTATTTCTTGATAGGACACACAAGTCAACACAAAGAAGCATTTCCCATTCATTTAGTCCCCTTTCTTGCCTTCCCCTTGTAATCACAGTAATTGTGGAATCTTTTAAGGGCTACTATGCATCAAGCACTGGGGTTGATACAATTTAAGCAGATTGACGTAGTCCATGTCTCTGTGTCCTCACCTATAAAATGTCTCATGTGGGCCTCGCCATTTTACAGGCAAGGACACGAAGACATTAAATGACTTGTCCAAGGTCACACAGCAGGCAAGCAGCATAGCCAGGACTAGAACAAAGGTCCTTTGACTCTTAGGCTGTGCTTTTTCCTAAGCTTCCTGCTTTTCCCCCAGTCTATCTAACAGAGGGCAGAGAGGAAAGCTGTCCAAGGATTCATGTCGGCCCATTCTGGCCTTCAGGCTCAGGCCCTAGAGGCAGAAGTCCAACTCTCCCCAGACACCCACCAGCCTCTCCAAGCCCCCAGCAGACCCTGTTGAGCTCCCCACCTTCAAAGCCCTTCTCAGATCACATCTCCTCCAAAAGACCTTCTCGACTAAGCCCACATTTCCCATATCCGGCTTCCCTTTTGCGTCAACTATGTACTTGGGCCGTGTACCCCTGAGTCTCTCTGATACCCCAGCTCCACAGCACATATTCTTTTACTCTACTACTTCCTCTCCCTGTTATTTTAATGTCTGTCTCCCACTTCAGACTGTAAGCACCTTTTTTAATATATTTGTTAAATGCTTCTTATGTGTCAGGTACCGTACTTTGCACTGGGGTAGATACAAGCTAATCAGGTTGGACAGAGTCTGTGTCCCACATGGGGCTGCTCACAGTCTAAATCCTCATTTTACAGATGAGGTAACTGAAGCACAGAGTGGTTAAGTGACTTGCCCTAAGTGACACAGCAGACAAGTGGATCAGTAAGCAATAAATACCACTAATTGATTGAGGCAGTAAACTGTATGGGCAATTCCAGGCCTAAGCAATTCATGAAGTTACCCTGGGATTCAGAGGCAGTGCAAGCCCCCCATCCCAGCTCTTCCACCAGCTATTGGCCCCCCCTCCCGCCCAGTGGATTGGAAGGAGTGGTGAAGAGAAAAGTTGTTGCTCCCGCTTTCAACGTTGGGTGATGGGTGCTGGCAGACAAGAAGATTAATTCTAACAGTTATTGAGTGCTTACTGTGTGCTGGAGGGCAGAGAAGAGAATGATTTCACTTCCGGACGTGGAGGAGAAGAGATGCCTGGAACATAAAAAAAGCATTCAGAACCCAGAATGACTCCCAGTTTGAAACACAGTTTCCGCTTCTTCTAAGTAAAAGAGTGCCACTAAAATACCCTGCCTGCATGACCTGCAGGTAGTACTTTTCTGCTCTTCTATACTGCACTGCACTTAAGTCCTGGGAGCCAATCCCCTAACATTAATTGGCCAATGAGTCAGCTATTGTTAGCATCATTAATGGCCCAGGCAGACTTTGAGAAAAGAGTCCAACCACTAGTTAGGTGAGCCCCATGCAGATGTAGGCAGTGACTAACACCTAGAGCGTGTTCTAAATTTACACCTTGACTTTCAGTTCATGTGACTTTTAATGGAAATGTACAGGGCCTAGTTACTGAGGGACAACTGATCTTAACTGGAGGCTAACATTTCACGAAAAGTTTGAGCTAATTTAAAGGCTTAGGTGTTTGAGCTATGAATGGGTTAAAAAAAGGTCAAGAAATAGCAATGACTTTTTTTTCCTAGCCCCCCACTAAGGCCCCAGTCTTGCAACTCAGCTTTACTGAACTATAATCTTCTCGAAGAGCAAAAACAAAGTTACACATTTAGGCAAGTGACAGTTTCAGTTATAAACTTATGTCAGCCCAAAATAATAGGCTCGACTGAGCAGGTCTGGAAGAAGAAGAGAGTTCAAAGCCAGCTGAACTCTCTAAGCATTTGAGACCAAAAAGTCCAAGAAGCAAAGTAAACAAAAGAGTTTCCCCTTCTCATGCTACAATGTAAAACTGTGCTCTTTCTTTGCTTTTCTTAAGAACAGAAACTAGTGGGAGGAGACCCACTTAGGTGGAGGAAGAGCCGGAGCAGGAGAATTAAACCCCGACAAAAGTAATGGAAAATCTGACATTGTTTGGGTGGAGACTTTAGCATAACTGAAGACTGAATTGAAAGTTAAGTTGATGACTTCGGAAATATAAGTATAAAATTTCCTATTCCCGCTTTCATATTTTAATTAACTTTCTTGATAATCGTCTCAGCAGTTACTACGTATTAGGAAGTGCAGTAGACGGCAAGATCTTATACTGATATTCTCCAACTTTTGCATTTCCCTAATTTGTATTACTTAAATTTGCTCCCTTCAATTATGGCTGATTGGTGGCTCCCACTGGAGACAATTCACCTCATCAAAGGACTGGAATGAAAGGCAAAATGGGTTCAGTTATTATTCAGTCTAAGGTAGTTTATGCAAGAATATCAAGGTCACAAGAAAAAAAAAACCTCACCCCTAAATGCTAGGGCTAGACTATCTCTCTGGTCTCTGAATTTCTTTCCTTTTATGAAACTGCAAATTATAATTATGATATTTATTAAGCCCTTTCTAGGTGACAAAGCAGTGTTAATTAAGAGCTGGGGTAGATAAAAAGTAGTCAGTTTGGGCACCTACCCCATCCCACCCCAGACCCACAATCTAAATGGGAAGGGGAGCAGGTGTCTTAGATCCATTTTACAGATGAAGAAACTGAGGTCATACAGCAGGCCAGAGGGATTAGGTTGGGACCAGAAACAGAATCTGATCCCAGTCCCATAAGTCTTCCACTAGCAAAACCTTAAAAGTTACAAGCATTTATTAGAGCCCCTAATTAGGCCTAGTGAATGCTAGGCATTGTACCAAATGAGTTAGACAGACTTCCTGACCTTCAGGGATTTATGATATAAAATACAGTCGAACCTGGTTATAACATTCCTTTTTTGAATATTAACCCTGAGACAGGGTTATTCACAACTTCGTCCCTAAGAATTGTGCACAGGATACAAGCTCCAGCTCATTAACCTCTGTATGACATTTAGCTCTAGCGCCATGAATTCTTCCCCACCTTGAAGGTTGTTATAACCGGCTTCTACTGGCCTAATCTGTAAACTTCGAGCTGCCGTGAGCGCCAGAACCCTGGAAATATGCAAATCGGCAAACCCGAAAAAGATGACAGACCGCTCTGCAGATGCACTTATGGACTGACAATCACCCTGAGGAGTGAATTTACGGATCACATGGTAATTCTATACCCAGTTACGGATTCTCATTAGTCGTAGACAGCAGATGATGTAGGAAAAAGATCAGCATGGCAAATATTCCTCTGGGACACTATGCAATAAGGAATGGTGTCTGATGGCACTAGATCAAAGTAAAAACTTTTAGAGCTGTGGTTTTGGCCAAGATATTAGATTTGGGCCTGCCCTACATGTGCCATGCAGTATTTTGAAAGTTTCACCAGTGTCACCTTCTTTGAAGGGATTGCTAAAATCCAAGTCTGGGAGGGACGGAGAATCTGAAGGAGTTGCCGTTTCCAGGCTTTGCCGGCAGTGGAGCCCCACTTTCGATCAGCCTTCACTCGTTCACTCCGTTCATTCACTGATTCATTCATACAATCAAATTTTTTCAGCCTGTTTGTCTCCCCATTAGAGTATACCCTCCCTGTGTAACTTTGTTATTCTGCACTTACCAGGCAACCAGTAGAGTGTGCACCCCAAGTTAGTGTTCAATAAATGTCGCTATACTACTACTGACATTTGTTAAGCGCTTACTGTGTCAAATACTGCAATTATTATTATCATCATTCCCACCTAAGCCCTGTCTTCCCTCTGACTTTCCCATCACTGGAGAAAACACCACTACCCTCCCTGTCTCCCAAGCCTGTAACCTTGGCATTGTCCTCGACTCATCTATCTCATTCCACCTACATATTCAATCTGACATTAGATTATACCTTCACAGCATTGTTAAAATCTGTCCTTTCCTCTGCATCCAAACTGCTACCACGCTGATCCAAGCACTTATGCAATCTCACCTTGACTAGTGCATCTGCCTCCTCGCCGACCTCCCGGCCTCCTCTCTCTCCCCACTCCAATCCATAGTTCACTCTGCTACACAGATCAGCTATCGACAAAAACATTCAGTCCATGCCTTCCCACTCCTCGACAACCTCTACTGGCTACCCATCCCCAGTGAATTGCAGTGACTGCCTGGCCCCGAAAGAAGATGGAAGTTGCTCCACAATGACAGACCTCAAGGTGAGCAGAGGTGTTAGCTAAAAGGCTTGGTTCCCTTTTCCCTTTCAGGAACCCTCTGGACTGAACCCACCCAGAGCTCATTCTGACAGAGGAGTCATCACAATTCTCCCCTTTGCCCTCTTAGTGGGCAGCGAACGTGTCTCCCAACTCTGATAGATTGTACTCTCCCAAGTGCTTAGTCCAGTGCTCTGCACACAGTAAGCATTCAATAAATACAGTCGATTGACTGACTGGATGGACAGTGGCAAGGAAATGAAGATTCCAAGGTTTTTTCTTTATAAAATGGATATGAAGCAGATGGTAAAACGATACCCCAAAGAAATCCCATGCAACATCGACTCTATCTCCAGGGATCTGCAGAACAGGAAGCAGAGGTGCATCCCAGCATGAGTTTAGTTTGGAACACGGAGGACTGGGAGCTGTGAAGATCGTGACATCTCGCGTTTTAAAAAGTGAGGTACAGCGAAGCACGAGGAAACTGTGGGATAGGACAGAGGAGTTCCTAAGATTGCTAAGCAGCAATTCATTCAATATTCATTCATTCAATAGTATTTATTGAGCGCTTACTATGTGCAGAGCACTGTACTAAGCACTTGGGATGAACAAGTCGGCAACAGATAGAGACAGTCCCTGCCGTTTATCGGGCTTACGGTCTAATCGGGGGAGACGGACAGACAAGAACAATGGCAATAAACAGCGTCAAGGGGAAGAACATCTCGTAAAAACAATGGCAACTAAATAGAATCAAGGCGATGTACAATTCATTAACAAAATAAATAGGGTAACGAAAATATATACAGTTGAGCGGACGAGTACAGTGCTGTGGGGATGGGAAGGGAGAGGTGGAGGAGCAGAGGGAAAAGGGGAAAATGAGGCTTTAGCTACGGAGAGGTAAAGGGGGGATGGCAGAGGGAGTAGAGGGGGAAGAGGAGCTCAGTCTGGGAAGGCCTCTTGGAGGAGGTGATTTTTAAGTAGGGTTTTGAAGAGGGAAAGAGAATCAGTTTGGCGGAGGTGAGGAGGGAGGGCGTTCCAGGACCGCGGGAGGATGTGACCCAGGGGTCGATGGCGGGATAGGAGAGACCGAGGGACGGTGAGGAGGTGGGCGGCAGAGGAGCGGAGCGTGCGGGGTGGGCGGTAGAAAGAGAGAAGGGAGGAGAGGTAGGTAGGTAGCAATTCTAAGATTGAGAAACAGCATGGCTCAGTGGAAAGAGCACGGGCTTTGGAGTCAGAGGTTATGGGTTCGAATCCCAGCTCTGCCACTTGTCAGCTGTGTGACTTTGGGCAAGTCACTTAACTTCTCTGTGCCTCCGTTACCTCATCTGTAAAAGACTGTGAGCCCCACGTGGGACAACCTGATTCCCCTGTGTCTACCCCAGCACTTAGAACAGTGCTCTGCACATAGTAAGCGCTTAATAAATACCAACATTATTATTGCTACAAAATGGAGCTGGCTTTGCACTTGAATGCTTCCACAAGCTTAGTCCTCTGTTACTTGATCCAGCTAGCTGCCTCTCTAATGGCTCAGGGGGTGTCCCTTTACCAGCCAATCTGTTCTTTGCAGGAGGATGAATGGCTTTTTATGTTTTAGGCATCAAGGGATTCATTTTCACACTCTGAATAGGATGGACCTATTCTTCCATCTGGAGCTCCTGAGGGCATGACTCACACTCAGGGGTATTGGGAGGGTGGGTGGGGGGGGTTGCAGAGGGAGCACCACTCTGTTCCTTCCCTCACAGGCCAAATGCCTACCAAACCTTGATAGGGTTGTGGTCACCTGCCTATGCCTGCACACAACCCTGAATACACTTGCAAAATCCTGTACACACTGGCATACAACTTTATGAAGCATGTAATAATAATGATGGTATTTATTAAATGCTTCCTCATCGTCAAAGCTTTACTAAAAATCTTATCTCCTCGAGGAGGCTTTCCCTGACCAACCCCTCATTTCTCCAATTACTCATCCTCTGCCCTTGGGTCTGTACCTCTTAAGCACTCTGATTCTCTCCCCACCCCAGTCCCTCCCACATCACTCTTAGGCACTTTGTTAACCCACCTGACTCCAGCCCCACAGCACTTTTTATATAACCTTATACTCTGCCATTTCCCTATTTGTAATTTATTTTAATGATTTTCTCCCCAAATATACTGTAAGCTACTTGAGGGCAGGAATCATATCTACCACCTCTACTTTACTGCACTCTCCCAAGGGCTTAGTACAGTACTCTGCACACGATAAATATGATTGAATAAATTAATGCATTGACTGATTGATTCCTACGGCGCAAGGTACTGTGGGATTGATAAAGATAATCAGATCAGTTACAGTTTCTGTCCCTCGTGGGGATCATAGGCAGATGGGGAAACTGAGGTTCCGAAATAAGTGTCTTGCCCGAGGTCCATTCATTCATTTGATCCTATATCTTGAGTGCTTACTGGGTGCAAAGCACTGAACTGAGTGCTTTGGGAAAGTACAATATAACTATAAATAGACACATTCCCTGACCACGATGAGGTTACAGTCTGGAGGAGGAGACAAACAATATAAATAAATACATTACAGATATGCACGTAACTGCTGTGGTCACACAGAAGCTCAGTGTCAGAGCTGGGTTTAGAAGCTGGGTCTCCTGACTCCAAGTCCGGTGATTCTTCTACTGAGAAATACTGGTCTCTCCCAGGGGGCTGCTGCTTGAACTGATTCCATCTGCTGCTTCCCAAAGTGACTCTTGTAGGTTCATTAAGGTGCTTCTGGGGGGAGCGAGGCAGTGTGAGCAATGCTCTGAGGGCAGATACTGCCAGGAATCCACTCTGCTGACCTCACCTCCAGCCCCGCCCGCTCAAATAAACTCCCCGCCCCATCCATGGTGTCCCAAGCAAGGACAGGGCAAATGCCTCTGAGCCTGGTGCAGAATGTCAGCGGGGACCCATTCTCCCCACAACTTCACTCTGTGTAGATGTCTCTGTGCTGACTACACAGCCCATCCTCTCCCTACCCAGGGACAGGATCGGATCTATGACTAGCTGGCCAAACCCACCAAAGAAAATGAAATTTCTGCTCTCAACCTAAAGCAGTGTGAATATTGGGCTGGCTCCTATTGGAAAATTCACCCTTTCAAGGATCGCCACCCAGGGTGCCAACTCTGGGGTAGCAATGTCTTATCCCTACCTCACCATGAACACTAACCCTAACTCTGATCCTAAACTTCCCTACTGATAGTCTTGGGGGCATTCCATGATCGACTGTCAATACTTTGGGCCAGTGCTGAGGGTGATTGATGAAGAAAATGACTCTCTGAGGGGCTGAAGGTAAGAGGTGGCTGAAGGTGCCCCTGCCACCTTGGCAAGCCTCCAGCTATACCTCAGACCATAAATACTTCTTTATTTGGCTCCCCTATTAGAGTATAAACTCCTTGAAGACAGGGAATGTCACTCATTTTGTAGTTTCCAAGGGCTTAGTACAGTGTATTGCACCCAGGGGCACTCAATAACTGATTAACTTGGGAATCACCCAGTCAATCGCATTTATTGAGCACTTACTGTGTACAGAGGATTATATTAAACGCTTGGGAGAGTACAGTATAACAAACACAGTCCATGCCCACCATGAGCTTACTACTACTTCTATCAAAAGTTCCCTGGAATGCCCCAAACTTTCATCTTCTCAGAGTTCAGCGGAGTGTTTCTGGAACTCGCTGTTCCAGTAAATGATCTTCCTTCTTTCCCCTTGCCTCCTCTTTCCTCACTCTCATACCTGTTATACTTGTAACTCAGCTGTGCAGTTCCATTTCTCTAGGGCTGGTCCCCTGACCAACCCTCTCTGAGTGCTAAATCTTAATTGGTCAGACATTAGATTGTGGCATTTTTTTTGATCTGCAGGCACAATCCTACAAACACACCCAGCCTAAAAGATTAAGAAACAGTAACTGTTATGAAAAGATAAAGACAGGCTTTGCTAGAATTTATCCATCATGGTTAGGCCTACATTACATGCTTCAACTCTTCCAGCCCAGCTGCTCTGCTGATGCTGCGAAGGATGTCTCTGGCACAGCTTCTGTCCCTCGGCAAATCAATCAGTGGCACTGATAGGGCACTTACTCTTTGCAGAGAGCTGTACCAAGTGCTTGGAAGAGTACACTAGAGTAAGTGTACACAGTCCCTGCCTTCGAGGAACTTTCAGAGACACACCTTAAAATAAAGGTAAATTGTAATGCTCGGCTTCACATCTGGGTTTCATTTCCCCTAGCTGCTCACCTCTCTTTGTCGCCTATGCATTTGCCTGTGTATCCCTTAAGCCAATTTAAGGCTTTGATACTCAACCCAACCCCAAAGCATATCCTTATACTATGCTATTTTTCCTATCTGCAATTCATTTTAATGTCAGTCTCCTCCTGTAGACTGTAAACTCCTTGTGGGCAGGGACTGGGTCTACCGACTCTATTGCACTGTACATTCCCAAGTACTTAGACAAGCTCTCTGCTCAAAGTAAGCACTTAATAAATATCACTGATTGACTGATACCCAGCTCCCAGGGCCTTGAAAGTTTTCTCAATCCAGGTCACCACACTGTAATGACAAGTCTTGAGTGTTCTAAATGGGCAAACACCCCATTTCCTGTGAGTAGGACTCTGATGTGACCATCGGATGTGGATACATTTAATTTGGGGGTTATCTAATTGAGTTTCAATTCTAATTTCTCCTTCCCGGGAGATCACATGCTTAAAACAAAACTGGCAATTTCCCAGCTGCAGTGAAATCATCTTCAGGTGAATTAAGTTGGTGAATTAAATTTGAAGCAGCGTGGCTCAGTGGAAAGAGCCTGGGCTTCGGAGTCAGAGGTCATGGGTTCGACTCCCGGCTGTGCCACTTGTCAGTTGTGTGACTGTGGGCAAGTCACTTAACTTCTCTGTGCCTCAGTTACCTCATCTGTAAAATGGGGATTAACTGTGAGCCTCACGTGGGACAACCTGATTACCCTCTATCTACCTGAGCGCTTAGAACAGTGCTCTGCACATAGTAAGCGCTTAACAAATACCAACATTATTATTAACTTGGAATGGCATCCAATCCAACATTAGGGACAGGTATAAAGCAATGTCCTTCTCTTTTTAAATCTCCTTATAAAAGCAGTTATAAAATCTGTCTTCCTGTAATCCTGGACTAGTTTCTAAATCTTAGCCTCTAAACCCTTCATCTCTCTCTGGTTCTGGTTTGTTTAAAAAAAAAATCGAAATCCATATTAATCATAAAACTGTTACCCAGTCAATCGGTGAATGAGTCAGCAAAGAAACTAAAAAGGGCATCCGATTGTTCCTTTAGCCATTGGGACATTCTCCCTTTACTGGGAACTGGAGAGCACTACAGCATGAAAAACACAGTGGGGAGGCCTGAGTCAGTTGTGTGGGCATCTAAATAAGACCTCTTTAGACCAACAGGTGCATTTTTAATGGAACCCGCCAAATAGACTTAATCGATGGATTTACGTATGTAAATAATTACACTTGGAAAGCTTCCTGCGACGTTCTCTTCGCTACGAATGCTTTAAAGTCAATTAGCCATCATCTCAAGAAAATCTAACGTGTGGGTTAGTACCTGTAGACAGTCCCGAACCCATTCACAAATCCAAGTCCCGCACAGACTTACCTTTCTGAAATAACAAAGAAATAAAATCTAGCAGACATAAATTGAGAAGCGCTAAACATGTCAGAAGTAAATTCTTCTATATATTGTACTCTCCCAAGTGCTTAGTACAGTGGTTTCCACCCAGTAAGCACTTAATAAATGCAATCGAATGAATTAATTTGAAAAAAAATCATCTTCTGTGTAATTGTTCTTGCTGAACACCTATCAGCAAGAGCAGGGGCAACAACGGTAGCATTTA
This sequence comes from Ornithorhynchus anatinus, assembly GCF_004115215.2. Lineage (NCBI taxonomy): Eukaryota > Metazoa > Chordata > Mammalia > Monotremata > Ornithorhynchidae > Ornithorhynchus > Ornithorhynchus anatinus. The sequence continues at coordinate 8,994,882 of NC_041747.1, read as the reverse complement.
TTAAGCCCCTATTCTGTGAAAAGCACTGTACTGGGGACTTGGGAACATACCCTGGAAGTAAAAAAATCTGATTCCTTCCTCTGATAAATTTACAGTCTAATGGAGTAGACAGGTAAATACAAGTTCCAAACTACAACAGGCAAAACAGTGAGAAAATACAAGTCTCAAATATAATAATGTTGGTATTTGTTAAGCGCTTACTATGTGCCGAGCACTGTTTTAAGCGCTGGGGTAGACATAGAGGAATCAGGTTGTCCCACATGGGGCTCACAGTCTTAATCCCCATTTTACGGATGAGGGAACGGAGGCACAGAGAAGTTAAGTGACTTGCCCACAGTCACACAGCCGACAAGTAGCAGAGCTGGGATTCGAACTCATGAGCCCTGACTCCAAAGACCATGCTCTTTCCACTGAGCCACGCTGCTTCTCAAAAGGTGAAAGAGTAGGAGCAGAGATACCAATGATACAAGCAAAAATAAGAAAATTAATGATTAAAGCTATTTCTAGTATCTGAGTGTGCATCTGTTGAACTGTGTGTGTGTATGTGTTGCTATTAGAGTGTGTACGTGACTGTGTATTGTTTGTGGGTGTGTCTGACACAAGTGTACGTTGACAGATATACAAAGACAAAAGCAGTCAAATAAATAAATGCATGCTCTGCCCTGCTTGGGAACTAATGATAATATGGGTGGTGTTTGTTAAACCTTTACTGTCTGCCTAGCACTGTACTAAGTGCTGGGGTAGATGCAAGTTAAATAGGTCAGACACAGTTCCTGTCCCAAATGGGACTCACAGTCTAAGTGGGAGGGAGAACAGGTATCGAATCCCCATTTTACAGATGAAGAAACTGAAGCAACTAGAAGTCAAGTGACTTGTCCTGGGTCACACAGCAGGCAAATGCCAGAGTCAGGATTAGAATTTAGGTCCTTTGACTCCCAGGCCCGTGCTCTTTTCATGCCTACCGTCATCATCATCATTATCATCAAAACTATGAGACAAATGGAAAAGTAGATTAGTTTACTCATTTAACCATGTTCTGCTGGTGGTTTTGGCACACGAGTGAGTAGACTGCAAGCTCATTATGGGCAAGGAATGCTTTTGTTAATTCTATTGTACTCTCTCAGGCACTTAATACAGTGCTGTGCACATAGGAGTCACTCAATATATGCCACCGATTGATTGACAGAAAAGCATCAGGACACAAAGTTAGCTGAATACACTGGTCTGTTAACATGAAGTGACACCCAGTCCTCTCCCCAGCCTTTCCTCTTACAGTGACTTGGGTGGTTGCTTTGTCATTAAGTTGCTCTAGGAGTTCACACACCCTTTCACTCATTGAAAATCTGTCATGATGGAGAAGTTTGGAGATTCCTTGGTGCATGACTAGTCTTATTTATTCACAGTTCATTTAGAGTTTATTTACAGATTTAGTCTTTCTAGGAGGGTCAATTGTCTTTGTGGATCTCAGGTGGATAGAACACTCTGCCCCTAGTTCTTTGGCAGCAAAAAGAAGGAAATGTATCCCCTTCTCACTTTCCTCTTGCTATTTGTTCAGAAAGCAACAAGGAAATTATGTGAACATTGGGCCAGAAAGAGACCACTTCTGCAGTCTTGGACCTGTTCTCAGACTTTGTTACACAATGATTTCTCTAGCGAAGCAGTTACCTAAGGTACATGGCTGTTTCTGTTCAAAAGTTTAAGCTTCTCTTCCAGGCTCAGATCATGCGTTTCTGCCATCTGAAGCATCAAGGCCCAGAATCCTGGGATCAATGAGCTCCGCATTTCCCCAAGGAGGAACTTCCTCAGTGACTGTACATGGCACGGTTGCACTTCCTTTGGCCTTTACAGATACTTCAAACCCTCTCACTTCCTTTGTCTCGCAGATAAAAATGCCCTTTTAAAAATGAAACAAATATTAAAAGTCTTTCTCACAGTGCTCATCACACAGCAGGCACTTTATGAATACAATAATCAGACACAGTCCCTGCCCGGAGGGGCTCACAATCTAAGTGGGGTGGAGGACAAAGGGTAGAAACATGGAAAAAAGAGAGATTATAAGCAGTGAAGTTAGAACATTCAATTTAAGACATTATATGAGAGACGAGACTGCGGAAGAGGGAGACTTACTTCACCTCACCAGACCAGTTCTTGGGTCAGCTTCTCCAACTTCCACCCAGTCCTATCAATAATAATAATAACTGTACTTTTTAAGTGCTTACTGTGAGCCAGGCACTGTTCTAAACAGTGGGATAGATACAAGTTAATGAGGTTGGACAAAGCCCCCGTCCCATAAAGGGGCACGCATTCTTAATCCCCATTTTATAGATCAGGTAACTGAGGTCTAAAGAAGTGAAGTGACTTGCCCAAGGTTACCAGCAGACAAGTGGCATAGCCAGGATTAGAACCTACGACCTTCTGACTCCCAGGACCATGCCTGAGAAGCAGAGTGGCTCAGTGGACAGAGCCCAGGCTTGGGAGTCAGAGGTCATGGGTTCGAATCCTGTCTCTGCCGCTTGTCAGCTGTGTGACCATGGGCAAGTCACTTAACTTCTCTGTGCTTCAGTTACCTCATCTGTAAAATGGGATTAACTGTGAGCCTCACGTGGGACAACCTGATTACCCCGTATCTACCCCAGCACTTAGAACAGTGCTCTGCACATATAGTAAGCGCTTAACAAATACCAACATTATTATTTATCCACTAAGCAACACTACTTCTCAGCTGGGAATGCCTCAGTTTCTGCTGAATCTGTACACAGGGGACTCTGCTTCCATTTCCTCTGTGTGGGCAGGGCTAAATCTCGGCAGTGGTCGTCGGGAGGGGTGGGGGCTGACCTAGCCACTGGGAAACCAGCCCTTGGTGGGATCCAGAGCCCAGCCCGAAGGAACTCATCAAAAGACAGTGTTTCAGTTTCCCAGATTTTGGGCAAGTCACATTTTTTCTTAAAGCAAGTCAAAGAAAAATTAGAAGAGAGATGGCATGGGGGCATTTTCTTTTAATTACAAGTTGGCTTAAATATGTATGGCCTATCACAAAGATGGTGGCTGCCTGGGATTTCCTACAGAGGGTAACCACCCAGTTCTTCTCAGGGTGGCGACGGGATGGAAGTGACTTGTCAGAGGGGCATAAGTCAGGGTCTTGGAGCCAAGCTGCCTGGGATACTTGTTCGGGGGTGGCTGAGGGATGGGAGCAGCAGTGGAGAAACACTCTTCTGCAAAACGCAGCATACCATGTGATTATTCGTTCATTCAATAGTATTTATTGAGCGCTTACTATGTGCAGAACACTGTACTAAGCTCTTGAAATGTACAATTCGGCAACAGATAGAGACCATCCCTGCCCACTGACGGGCTCACAGTCTAATCGGGGGAGACAGACAAAAACAAAAGCAATAAATAGAATCAAGGGGATGTACATCTCATTAACAAAATAAATAGGGTTTATGTTATGATTCTGTTACATAGTGTATGCTCCCAAATTAATATAATGGCTGAGGCTGTCTCTGGGGCAGAACAAGTGGTTCATAGTTCCAGAACATTCACCTCAACTGCTGGGGGTCTCCCTTGCATGCACTGCATGTGTTCGCCCCGTGCAGATTCAGATGACAAGAGGAATTTTCAATTAGAAAATCCCTCGACAATCTCACTTCACTCCACGCACGTTTGACTTCTCTGCGGTTCTCAGTTCCCCACCAATAGAGAAACCAAAACCAGTTCAGAATCCCAGGTTCATGGTGAGATAAAGAGCAGATGGTTCCCTCTTCTAATGTTTTCTTTACATCACCATCAACAGCAGTTCCAGAGTGCTACAGTAAAGAATACTTCTCTGAGCTCCTACTGTGCACACAGCACTGAACCGAGAACATAATTTGCGTTTAGCTTTTCCCTAAGGGCCTACTGTGCTCAGAACACTGAACTGAGTAAGTACTCCATGCCGAACATTGTTCTGAGTCCCTGTTTTATACAGAACACTGGACTGAGCTCCTATTCCTTTAGACTGTGAGCTTGTTGTGACCAGGAAATGTCTCTGTTTATTGTTATATTGTACTCTCCCAAGTGCTTAGTACAGTGCTTCGCCCAGGGTAAGTGCTCAGTAAATACAATTGAATGAATGAATGAATACCATGGACAGAGAACTGTACCTAGAATCTACTGTGTGGCAAGCATTATTCTGAATCCCCACTGTGTACGGAGCACTGTACTGATCTTCTACTGTGCGTGAGCATCGTCCTGAATACCTGCTGTGCGCCGAGCCCCATCCTGGACGAAGCACAGTACTAATTCTGTTTCTGGCATGATTAAACTGAGGAAAACAGGAGCCGGCCCCTGACCCTCCGGGCCTGGAAAATGATGTGGTTTGGCTGCGTAAGCCCCTTGCAAGGGTTGACTGGCAGTCAGCCAGGGAAAGGCTGAGCCCCAACCCGATGTCTCCTGGGGGCTGGGTGGTGGAGGAGCCAGATCTGGCTGGGCCCATTCTATACTGTGGATCGAGGAGAAGCCCCCCCAGCGGCCTCCCAACCAGGTGTAGGAGCAGCAGATCTGTGGTCCGGCGGCCATGCAGGGTAACTGGATATAAAGCCTTCAGTGTTTCTTTTGTGCTAATTGTGCCGCTTCAGAAATGTTTCCCCTCTTTTTCTGGGACTTTTAAAACTAAATGAGTCTAAAAAAGGAGAAATATTCAGACCTGCAACTCTGCCCCAATCAAGCCCTCCCCATCGATTAGGAAATAGGCTGTGATGGTCCAGGAACCCTGAGGGCCAAGACTGGCTGCTGTAGGCTTTGGACACAAGGAGGCTTTCGCCGACCCCTGTCCTGCAAACTAGATATCTAACTCCCAGGCAACCGGGAACTTCCCAATCCCACTCACTTGGCTTGGGAATTTAGTGTCTGGATTGTTTCCTTTCGGTTCGCTTTAGATTGCAATTTGCCGATGGACCTCATGATATTGGTGGCAAACATTTTTTTTTTAAATTTCAGTATGTGAATGAAATCTGTGTGAACCAAATCACACAGAAAAAGTTGGAAATATCACAGTTCCTCCCGTGACTAGTCTTATCCTGGAGCTTCCTCGCATTGGCTTATTCTAAAGCTTCAATAAAAATTGGTCGGAAGAAAGCACCAACTAATCCCCTTTTAGATAACAGATTTGATTAAAAAAAAAACACTTCCAAGGGATAGAGTATCAAATCCACTAACAACCAACCCTCGGGTTATGAGCAGAGTTGTCCTAGACTGGAGTGGCTGCTGTTTTTAACTGCTTTAGTTTACTAAAGCATCCTAACCCTGAAATTGCATGCCAGAGCCTAGAGAAATTCTACCATTTGAATGCAATTGTTTTTGTACAGTTCTTGATTTAAGTGAGACATAGTGATTAGATAGGATTGAGGAGAACAAGAGGGAAATAGAGGATTTCAATTTCAATTTGGGAATAAACAAGCAGCACATAGAATCATTCCGAGTAGAAAGGATGCAGCTTCTCATAGGACTGCCTCTCTCACATCCCTTACTGCCGAGAATTCTCCAAGATAACCGCCAGCCGCTAAGGAAATTTTAACCCACATCGATGGCTAACAACCTTCTCAATTGGAAAAATGACTTAAACAGAGTCTCAGTTTCTTTTGTTGCAGCATAAGTGTGTTTCTTCTTTTCTGGCCCATTGAGATGAAGAACAGCTGCTCAAATTTTTCTTTCTCGCTCTCTCCCTCCCTCCCGCCCCCCATTTTTCTTTTTTCTCTGAACCATAGTTTTTTCTTTCCCATTATAAATAATTGTAATGGCTTTAATTTGTCCTCTTTGTGACATTTTCTAGCCCTTTAAACTCCTTCTATCACCCTTTCCAATGATTCCATTATCTCCTTAAGCAGTGGTGCCCAGAACTATGTGGTAATGCAGTAAGGGTCTTACTAGGGCTGATCATAAGGCACTTTGGTCCTTAAATCTCTCATGGCAGGACCCACCATGGTTGCCTCTTCTGTCTCTCCTCTCAGCCCCTACACTGGGCTCAGGACCAGCCTCTACAAAACACCATCAGTTGCATTTCCTAAAATTCCTGTTAAAGACCACTGATGACAGACTCCTATCAATGGTTATGGAGCCATTTAATAACAACTTCGTCTGCCAGGGCAACTACTTTTAGATGTATTTTTCTGGTAAACCTCCATTTTGCCCCATATCTGCAGGAGTCAAACAGTTTTGGAATTTTCCCTTGCAGATACCAGAATTTCTCAGAGCTATATTCCAGCAATCGATTAATCAATCTTTGTTACTAAGTGCCCACAGAGAACAGAGTATTGTTCCAGGGGCTTGTAAAATAATAATAATGGTATTATGAAATATCTACTATGTGCCAAGTCCTGGGTTAAGCACTGGGGTAGAATCAAGATAGTTGGTACTGAATCAACTGTAACCAAACTAGCTATTCAAATCCCTATACCCCTGCAAGGAAAACAGGATTGCAAATTTCCATGGCAAGAAATGTACAGTTCGGGGATTTCTTTTTTCTCACAGTCATCTGAGTTGTCCTAAGCAAGCATGGACATTGTGTGCTCTAGATATCTGGACTTCGTTTTCTCATTACTGATTAATTATTTTAAGATATAATGGGAAAGCGATATCTGATTACTTTTTTATTTTTAACCTACTCATCAAAATTTGGAAAACAGAGACTGACTCCATGCAGGGTAGAATCAACAATTGTTTCCCCACCAAATCCTGAACCCATATATTTCTTAATGGTGCAAGTCGTCCAACTTCCTTCCAAAAGCACACAATACTGAGAGAAGGAAATCTGCTCAGGGATACAATAGTAATAATAATTGTAGTATTTGTTAAGAACTTACTATGTGTCTAAAACTGTGCTAAGCACTGGGGTATATAAAATACAGTCAGATCAGACACCGTCCCTGTCCCATGCCATTCCGAAACAGGTGGGTTAATGATCTGGGGGGAGGAGGGGACAAAATATATTTTTGTCCATGTAGCCTCCAAAAGTGACCCTGAGAAAAAGGGAAGAAGGCATAATAGTAGAGGTTCTAGCGGTGGTAGTACTTGTTATTGTAGAAATAACAGTGGTACTTGTTGAATATCTACTGAGTATAATGCTCTGTAATAAGCACTCAGGAAGGTAAGACAGAAATATGAGGCATGTTCCTTGCCCACAAGGAGCTTACATTTTGATGGGGAAGACGAACATAGACTATTACAAACAGCTAAAGCAGAATAAATGAAATGTTCAACTAAAATATGGACGTAGAAAACTGCTGAGGATGAGTGTAATCCAGAGGCAGGACTGGAACAGCAATATCAAAAACCTCATCCAGAAGCCCAGGCCTGGCCCAGCTCATAAACGGTTAACTCTTCTTCTCTTGCCTCCCAGGGCTAGCTAACTTCCTTGAGGTAGTGGGTGTACCCCATCTGCAGTGGGTGTGACATTTCTTTATGCTGTGGTGTTCCTGGTGTGTCTAGAATGTCATTTACATTGGGTAATTTCAATGTTCACAAGTCTGTCATGATGGATTAAGAGATATCCTGGATTTACAGTGAGTCTTTCCTCCTAAATTCAATATGTGAAAGTGCATTAAACACTTTTCTCAATCATCCCCCCACCTATTATTTATTTTAGTACCTGTTTCCCCTGTTAGATTGTAGTCTCCTTCAGGGCAGAGACCAAGTCTATTATTTCTACTGTACTCTCCCAAACCTTTAGGGCTATGCATGAGTGAAGACTCAATATAATTCTATTTATTTATATTGATGCTACTGATGCCTGTTTACTTGTTTTGATGTCTGTCTCCCCCTTCTAAACTGTAAGCCCGTTGTGGGCAGGGACTGTCTCTATTGCTGAATTGTATTTTCCAAGCACGTAATACAGTGCTCTGCACACAGTAAGTGCTCAAAAAATACTATTGAATGAATAAATACTACTGCTTGATGGATTGATTGACTGAAGATACCATGTCTCAGGTTCTCAAAGAGAATACTGGTCTTCTCGATTAGATGCTTTTCCTTAGCTTATTCATGCTTCTTTGAGTAGAATGTGGTCTCTACCATGGAAGACAATCTTTCAGTGTATGAAGAGACAGATTCCCAGGTTCAGAATGAAACAACCCCTCCATCTTCTTCAGACTTGCTGAGAGTCCACATTGCTCTTCAAATGGGGCAGAACGTAGTTCAAACACTTGTATACTCTCTCAACAGTTTCAGCTTCTATTTTGGTTTAGATGCAAAAAAGTACATTTTACACTGGCAGAAACTTAAAAAGGGAGACAAAGGGAGCATGAGAGAAGAGAGTTGTGGTAGCCAAAGAGTAAAGAGTTTCATCAGGAGTGTAACAAAAGAAGGTGGAACCAAAAACTTTACATGGGACCATCAGCAAACGATGAATGGAGGGGAGATGGGAGGAAGAGGAGGACAGATCAAGTCAAAAGAGGACATCAAGGAAACAAGAATGGAAACAAAGAGAAGGTGAAAGAAGAAAATGAGCACCATGTTGAAAGTTTTTCATCTTGCCCAAAAGGATCACTTCTCTCTTAGCTTTAGAAAAATCTATCAAATTTGTATGGTGCTCTTTTTGTTTTTCCAAACTGCTTTGACAAAGATCCTCAAGATGATGTGCTCAAAGCAAACGAAAAAGGGCAACAAGGAGGTTTCATTAAAAGTTTCAAAGGACACATTTAGCACTGTTACTCAGTATTCTTCTGGGCTTTATATTTGCAAAGAGTTTTCCAGTCAAAACAATTCTAGAAATCATGAAACATTATTTGCCCTTCTTTCTAGAGAGCCATTTGAGTGAATTGTGGTGCAGAAAGCGGGTAATATCGATAATATAATCAATATATCTATATAATATATATAATATAATAAGCGGTATTTTTTAAGCACTTACTGTGTGCCAGGTACTGTACTAAGTGGGGCAGATACAAGATAATCCTTAGGACACAGTCCCTGTCCCACATAGGGCTCATAGTCTTAATCTTTATTTTACAGATGAGGGAACTGAGGCACAGAAAGGCTAAGTGACTTGCCCATGGTCACATAGCAGACAAGTGGCAGAGATGGGATTAGAACCCACGACCTTCTGACTCCCAGGCCCACACTCCTTCCACCCAAGACTAGAACCAGAATTGGGGATTTAGTCAACTGGAGGGCTGCATCCTTGAGTGTAAACCCAATGCTCCCTAATAATAATTACTGTGGTATCTGTTAAGCCCTTACTATGTGCCAAGCACTATTCTAACCACTGAGGTAGGTACAAGATAATCAGGTTGGACAAAATCACTGTCCCACAGGGCGCTCACGATCTGAGAGGGAGAACAGGTTTTAATCCTCATTTTCAGATGAGGAAACTGAGGTAATGAGGTACCCAAGGTCACATAGCAGATAAATGGTGGAGCTGGGATTTCAATACTGGTTCCCTGACTCCCAGGGCAGTGGGATAGTGATAGATCAGTGGAGGGATGGGAGATCAAGTGAGTTAAATTAGTGGAGAGAGCTGTATTGAGGGCACCCATTTGTTCACCATGAGAAGGAAGTTTAGGTATGAAGACCAAATGGAGCTTCCTTCCCATGTAAATATGGAAATCAAGGTTAAAGATACAGAGAGGATCAATTCTAAGTCAATAGTTTCTTGCTGTTGCTAATGTGAATGAAAGCATGGAAAACAGGGGCCTGCCAGATCTCAAAAATTTTGGTTTAACACATGCAGTCTAAACTATCCATTCTAAATTTGGTTTCTCAGGAAATACTGGTATTGTTTTTCTACTTTCCTTTTGTTTTCTACTCCCAGCCCCCAGCTTCACAAGACAAAACTGCTTAGATTTGGTTTTGATCCAGCTTCTTTACTTTTCCTGTTATCGAATAGTTATTACAACCACAGAAGAGAAAATAGTCACAATAGGCAGAGTTCTCAGACCAGTTTTCACTAATTAGTTTCAAACAGGAAGACCTCATCATTCCATCAAAAACAATATATCTATGCTCTTCTCCTTGTTGAGACATAAGGTTCTTATTCATGATGCTGTCAAAATTTACCGTGAGACCTTGTGAAAGCTGCTTATCCTCCCCACATCTCAGTTTCTCCATCTACTTCATGGGTTTATGCAGGAAAGTTTGTTTTCTTTGGACCCAGATTTTACCCAAAGCAAAACGCTTGTGGCATTTTACCCGTTTCTGTTAGTTCAGAGAACCTGGATTGAGCCATAAATCTTCCTAATTAATCCCCCAGGGACATTTGCCGAGAGACACCCCAGCCTCCAGCAGTAGCATCCCAGGAAACTTGCTGCCCCAGTTTACCATCTCTCTCATTCATTCTTCAGACTCTGAGATGAGACCTGGGGATTTTGATATGGAATTGAATTTAGGAGGCGAAAGGTGGCATTCCCTCAGTCCCCTGTTTTATAGCCCTTCCTCCCCCCCCCCCACCCCACCCAGGTGCCATGTAACCACGGGTGTAGACTTTATATGGTTAAACCCTAGGTACTGGCTTTAATCCAGCTTCAGATCAGAAAACCATGGGCCACAGGATCAGTTTCAGGTCACCTTTAGAGGTTCAAGTTCTGTCTGGAGCCAGCCCAGAGGAGTGCCCAAAGAGCCTAGACTGAATTCAAATCCCAATCTACTTTAGGTGGACCCAAATGCCACCTGGACCCAAGATGATTTTCCTCCCCAGCAATGAATCACTAACAAGACCGGTTCTTCCTTCTCACCAACTGATAAAGCTGGGGCAGAGGCAGCTCTTAATTTGTGCCAGGATTTGCAGCCTGTAATAGCCCTTGGGCAATACCTTCATCTTGCAACCCCTTGAGTGTTGTCACTGACCTTAGGGTTGGGGGGGGGTGCTGTTGCCCAGGATTGGGGTCTTGGGAGAAGGACCCACAAGCAACCGTACAAGCCAGGTCCTGGAACCACCAATAAGGAATCCCAGGAGCATAGCAGTCTTTCAACCCAGAAACAGAGGAGGAGACATGGTCCTGTTTGGGGCTCTAGTTATCATGGTGATGCTGGCAGGGAATGCAGCTTAGAGTTGAGCAGCAGCAAATGGAGAAGGAAAGAGAAACCACTGAAAGCAGCTGCTCTTGCCACCTCCATTGCTGGCCCCTACATGGAACCCCCACAAAGGCGGTAAGCAGCTGCAGAAGGGACAGCTTTCGCCTACTCAGTCAGTCTTATTTATTATTACGATTATTATTATTATTCACGATAATAATTATTATTATGGTATTTGTTTAGCACGATGTGCCAGACACTGTACTAAGCACTGTGGCATCCACAAGCAAATCGGGTTGGACACAGTCCCTGTCCCAAGTGGGACTCACAGTCTCAATCTCCATTTTACAGATGAGGTAACTGAGGCACAGAGAAGTAAAGTGATTTGCCCAAGGTCATACAACAGACAAGTGGCAGAGCCAGGATCAGAACCCATGGCCTTCTGACTCCCAGATCCATGCTCTATCCACTACTCTATGCTGCTTCTGTTGCAGATCACTGTACTAAGTGCTTGGGAGAGTACGATAAAACAGTAAGCAGAGACATTCCCTGCTAACAACAAGCTTCAGTTTAGAGGGGGAGATGGGCATTAACATATATAAATTACAGATTTGTACATGAGTGTTGTGGGGCTCCAAGGCGAGGGGATGAATAAAGGGACCAAGTCATGGTGACACAGACGGGAATGGTAGAAGAGGAAAGAAGGGCTTAGTCAGGGAAGGCCTCTTGCAGGAGATGTCAAATTGTACATTCCAAGTGCTTAGTACAGTGCTCTACACATACTAAGCGCTCAATAAATACTATTGAATGAATGAATGTGTTTTCAATAAGGCTTTGAAGGCAGGGAGAGTCATTGCCTGACAGATATGAGGAGGGAGGGAGGGAGGGCATTTCAGGTCAGAGGCAGAATGCGGGCCAGAGGTCTGCACTGAGAGAGAGGACCTGGGGCAGTTAGCATTACTACTGTTTTCCCACCTACTCCTGCCACTGTTCCGTTCTGTAAGGTTGGGCTAGTAGGTGAACCACTAAATTAGTCAGTCTGTCAATCCTATTTATTGAGCGCTGTGTGCAGGGCACTGTACAAACCACTTGGGAGAGTTCAATATAACAATATAACAGGCACATTCCCTGCCCACAATGAGTTTACAATTTAGAGGGGGATTGGGTCTGCATTAAAGTATATGTATCTGGATGTGCATGTATATTTGCATATGTGTATGAGGTGTGTGTCTCCATCACCTCCCCTCCCCGCAACTCCGTGTCTGTGCCCGCCCTCCCCCCCGCCCCCAGATTCCCTTACTGGCTGTTTTTTCTCTCCCCACAGCACACTTAGAACCCCATCCTCTGGCAGGCTGCGGACTCCACCTTCCACTTTGCACTGCAATAAATACAGTCGGTGATCTTGGGCCAGGCTTTACCCAAACTGCTCTCCAGAAAAGCTAGAGGAATTCAACTTCACCTCTCATCCTTGGAAAAGTACGGTTGACTCTCTATTGACCCAGATGGGCAAGAGAAGTAGCCTAGCCTAGGGGAAGGAGCACAGGCCTAGGTGTCAGAGGACCTGATTTCTAATCCCTACTCCACCTTTTGTCTGCTAGTGACCTTGGGCAAATCGCTTAATTCCTCTGGGCCTCAGCTACCTCATCTGTAAAATGGGGATGAAAAATGTGAGCCCCAAGTGGGACGTGGACTGTGGCACCTGATTAAATTTCATCTACCCCGGCACTTGGTACAGTGCCTGGCATATAGTAAGCGCTTGACAAACACCATCGTCATTATTATCATTATTATAAGAGAAGCAGAGGTCGTGAGTTCTAATCCCGACTCTTCCACTTATCAGCTGTGTGACTTCGGGCCAGTCATTTAACTTCCCTGAGCCTCAGTTCCCTCATCTGTACAATGGGAGTGAAGACTGTGAGCCCCACGGGGGACAACCTGATTACCTTGTATCTCCCCCGGCGATTAGAACAGTGCTTGGCTCGTAGTCGGTGCTTAAGAAAGACCATCATTATTAGCACAGTGCTCTGCACGTAGTAAGCGCTCAATAAATACGATTGAGTGAATATTATTATTGCAGCTGGAGCTCCTCACGTCCCGGGAGGGGGTGGCCCGATGGCTTTCCAAGCTGCGGGCCTGGAGGGCCCGAGGGAGATGAGGTCCTCCCCCGCCGGCCCCGCAGAGGAGGAGGGTCCCGCCCCTTCTCCGCCGTCCCCGCCCTCGGCTCCGGGTGCGTGAGTCGTCGTCCCCGCAAACACAACCCAGCCCCAACCGGAGCCGGGGGAGCAGGACCAGCCGCCGCAGCCACCGCAGGACCCAGCCCGCATCCCTCCGCCGCCCGCCGGGAAGGGGACAGGCCGGCACCATGGTCAAGGTGGCATTTAACTCGGCCCTGGCCCAGAAGGAGGCCAAGAAGGAGGAGGCCAGGAGCGGCGAGGAGGCGCTCATCATCCCCCCGGACCTCGTCTCCGTGGACTGCAAGGTCCGGGCAGGGGTCCTGGGCAGGGGTGGGTGAGGACGGGGCTCCCCACCTAGGGTGGGCTGCACCATTTCAAGAGCCGGGGCGAGGCTGCGGGCTCTTAAGGAGGGAGAGAGAAAGAGAGAGGGGAGGGCGGTTGCAGGGGCCGAAAGAGGAGAGGAGGTCTGGGCCAGACCCGGGCCAGACCCTCACCCTCCTCCGGGCTTCATCCCCCTCCGACCCCCTCGCTTCTTTGTAAGGCGATGCGTGTGCGGGGAGGGGGGTGGGGACACTGTCAGGACTAGAGCCGCCAAGCCCGATTTTGGGGAGACAATGAAATGAGATGGCAACAGAGGGCAGGGGCATTTGTGCCAGCCGTTCGTGGGAGTCCTGTGAGGACGCGTTTCTAGAGAGAAGGCAGCGGCACCACCGCCCCCCCCCCCACGAAAACAGCCCATTTGTCACTTCCTTCCCATTATAAATCATCTTTCTAAAATGGCTGACAGTGGAACAAACCCAAACCTCTCTTTTCTTCCTACTTTCGTTTTGAGCTCGAGCGGGTGTGGACGGAATCCAGGCCCAGTAAGCCTCTTATTTAAAGCTTTTCCCACTTCACCTTCTTAGCCCGTGCTCCGATCCTTATTGGCAGCCGAAGTTGACCGGGGGGGAGGCGAGGCATCTCGGCTGGAGCAAGAAGCTGCCTGTTTGTATAATGAAAACAAAATCGTTTATGCCAAAGGTCAGCAGTAACATGACGGCGAGGGTTGAAGTGGGTGTTTGTGGAAACCGGCATTGGATTTACAAAACACTAAGCAAAAAAAAAAAAAAGTCGCAGGACGATAAGTACCGAAACAGAAAATGAGAAATCGAATCCCTCTGCCTCTAATTAGGTTTACTGCAAAAAATAGTTCAGCCTAATAAGCTATTTGGGATTTGTCTGTCTTTCCATTACAGCAACCCCTTCGTTTCCAGGGGTTTATAACAGCCGTAAGCATTGGGTTTGGACCGCAGCTGGTATCCCAAATTACCAAGCCAGTACCAATGAGAAACCCCGTGGTTTTAAGAAATATATATCGTGTCTATCACCTAGTAACTGCAGAGAGACAGTCGCCAAAAGAGAAAGGAGGGAGAGAGATTTCTCGGCTCCTAGGTTGCAAAGAAATCACTCTATAAAAAAGTTATTGCTGTTGGAGGTTTTTGTGCACCTCTATAATTCAAAATCGCGTTACTTCCAAATTAGTCATGTTACAAATTAATTTTCCCGTACCATTTAATGATAAAGGGACTCAAACACCGCTTTAACGTAGAGCGTAATGATGCGTTTTACTATTCTATATCTGGTCTAATTTGCTATAGAATTTGCCAGTTACAAGAACCTATTCAACTAGGAGTATACTGTATTGATTCAATAGCATTTCAGATTTTGCTTTGTACAAGAGAGTGCTTCAGATGCACACACTGAGAACTAATTTAATTACTGGTGACTTGCCTTGAAATAGAAACGACTATCCTCCTTAAATGGGTTACAGGGTTTCTAGTGTCTGTGGTTTCCATGAGTACCCTAAAAAGAGCGAACATCATGCTTGAAATGCACAATATGGACAGGCGGCAACTACTTTACAAATCACCACATTACCTTTGTTTTAGCTACGCTTGTTTAGTGTACAGAATATGACGCCTATTCATTTTCAAATGGAAACAGTACAGCAAAGAGTCTAATCTATGAGAACAAAAAAACCCCTCTATTAATATTTAATGACCTTACACAAGCCACACCCACCACTCCCGTCCTTTCTCTTCCCCCGCCCTTTTTCCCCCCCAGGTGGAAAAAAAAACCCACCCTATGATGTCACTGTCACTCTGGGCTATAGGTCTGCCTTAGTGCTATGGGTTACCCTTTGAAAGTCTTGGATTCCCATTGGTAAGGAAGCTTTAAATCTCATGGTTACAGAAACAATGACCCTCTTCTCGGGAGCCTCAGAAGTTATCTTAAAGTACACCATCTTTAGACTTGTGGTTGAAAGCGTCTATAAAACAGTGACCAAATATAGCTCTGAGGCTTTTTCTCAGCCTCTAAAAGACGGCATCAAAAGGAAAATACTGCGTGGGCCGAATCCTGCTTCAAAACTACAGTGGTAATCAGGGAATTGGCAGATTCAGCTAACTCCTGCAGAAAGACCAGAAAGCTCCTTTTCCACTGGTCACAAAATACTGCTCTGCATTTAGATCGAAGCACTTATGGGGCGCCTTGAAAGTTTGAAACCTTGAAAATTTACTGTACTTTGAGCAATATGTAGGTATGCAGCAAATCTTCAGAAATCCAAAATGCATAGTGACAAACGGGGGAAGTGGGGGGAAGGGGAATGGTGGCAGATTTATTTTTTTTTAAATGGTATTTGTTAAAAGCTTTCTACGTTCCAGGCACTGGACTAAGCACTGGGGTAGATGCAAGCTAATCAAGTTGGACACAGTCCCACTTGGGGCTCACAGTCTAAATCCCCAATTTACAGATAAGGTAACTGAGGAGTGAAGTGACTTGCCCAAGGTCACATAGCAGATAAGTGGTGGAGCAGGGATTAGAAGCCAGGTCCGCTGATTCTCAGGCCCATGCTCTTTCCATTAAACCATGCTCCTTCTCCAGGTGTTTTTTGGGGGGTGTTTGTTTTTTTTGAAAATTAACTTCTTATAACATTGCTTAGGTTTGACAGTGATTTTATGTTGTGATTGCTGCAAAGGGAAGAGGTATAAGAAGAAAAGTGGGGAAAGGAATGAGACAGAGTTGGAAATAAAAAATAAATGGCATCAGTTACGGTCACCATGTATCCTGGCAGCTTTCTCTAACCCATCAATCACTGCCCAGGTACTCTGAAGTAGGTAGCAGGAAAGCACCCAAGGAGCTCTTTTTTACCCACCCATTTTCCCCTGACAATCTATTGGTTCCTCTGCTGGAGGAGTCTCAGAGGAACTGTAAAAGTTCATTACTGTTATGAATTGACATTCGTGGATATATTCTGAAGATCACCATCTCACACCTTTTTTCCCCACTGCCTGAAATCAGCTCCCATTTAATTTAGCTCCAGCAAGAAAGTGATTCTGTATTTTATTCATCCTTTTTAATCCCACCCAACATATCAAAATACATATATTTTTTCCACTCAGAAGCATTCTTGGCATGAAAATGGAGAATGGGAGATAAAAAAAAAAGACTATGCTGGAGATTACTTGTCTCTTAGATGAATGTCCTTTCCCCCTCGGGTGTGGTCCTCTTTGTTAATACTTAGAATTTGCCTGCCCAACGTTTCTCTTCAAGCAGCATATAAAGGAGATCTTCCTGAGCCTTTTCCCCAACAGTGAAATAGATACTGTTCCTTTGCAGGGTCAAGTACAGGACAGTAAGCATATCTAAGGAAACTTCAGAAAGGATCCTTACAATCCAAGCTCCCAGAAACAGAGAGGAAGAATTATTTTTTCCCACAGATATTCCCTGCAGCTTCTTTACCAAATTAACTAGACAGGCTTGTTTCTACCTTTTGGGCTACATTGTTTTTAATCTATTCCATAGTTAGAATAGGAATACAATAAAAATCTCTCTCCCAGGCACTTAGTTCAGTGCTCTGCACACAATAAGTGCTCAATCAGTCGATGGTATTTATTGATCAAGTGCCCAATCAATCAATGGTATTGAGCACTTACTGGGTGCAGAGCACTGCACTACGCAGAGGGCAATAGAGTAGACATGTTCCCTACCCACAGTGAGCTTACAGTCTAGAGATAAATACCATTAACAGGGAATCCATGATAATTTTGATCAGTACTTAGTCTCCGATTCCTATTTTTTGCCCTTCTACTGCTGCCAAAGGAACTCAAGCTTTGATCCAAGGAAGTAAATGTTTGATCCACAAGAAAGTTAGAAAAGTCTCAGTTATGTTACAGACAGGGCGATAAGCAGAGGCAGTGAGTCAGAGTACTTGAATCTCTATCTGCCCAAGAAAGATTAACAGAGCCTGCGAGAGAAAAAGAAGCTAAACTGTGTAAGCTAAACACAAACGCCGAGTGAACTTGGCCAATCAGTTGTATTTATTGAATGCTTACTTTGTTCAGAGCACTATACCAAACACTTGGGAGAGTACTGTACAAGAGAGTTGGTAGACATGTTCCCTGACGACTAGGAGTTTTCGGTGTAGAAGAGACAGACATTAATATAAATCATGGATATGTGCATAATTGTTGTGGGCTGAAGGTAGTGAATAAAGGGTACAAATCCAAGGGAAAGGGTGACATAGAAGAGAGAGGGAGTAGGGGAAAGGAGGGCTTAAGTCAGGGAAGGCCTCCTGGAGGAGATGTGATTTTTAAAAGGTTTGAGAAGGTGGGGGGAGTGATGGTCTGTTGGCTATGGGGAAGGCCAGAGGCAGGTTGTGGAAAAGGTCGTCACTTCACTTCCCTGGGTCTCAGGTTTCCTCCTTTGAAAAATGGGAATTCAATACCTCTTCTCCTTCCTACTTAGACTGTGTCTGACCTCATTATCTTATATCTATCCAATACTTAGTACAGTGCTTGGCACATAGTTAATGTGCCACATAATACCACAATTTTAAAAGTAAACTTGTGAACCCCAAATCACTTAGTTATGAAACAGAATATATTTAGAAAACTCTCACTTTCAAATGGGAAAATTGAAAGCAAATTTCTATTCAAAATAATAGTCATAAGTTCAAAGGATTTTAGGTATTAAGGTTTGAAAATTGAACAGCAAATCTGAAGCTTCAATTTTGAGAAACATAAAACACTGTCCCTCTTGTTCCTCATTATTATGTTTCCTAACAAGCGATATTCTTATTTCTACAATAACATGCAGGGTCTTCGGGCAGTCTCTTTAACAGCATACTTAAGGAAAGAGTATAGTGTAATGGAAAGAGCCCAGACTTGGGAATCAGAGGACCTAGGTTCTAATCCCAGTTATGCCAACTGTCTGCTGTATGGCCTTGGGCAAGTCATGTAACTTCCCTGTGCTTCAGTTTACTCATCTGTAAAATCGGGGTTTAATATCTGCTTTTCCTCTCCTCTACACTGGGAGCCCCATGTGGGACAGGGACTGTGTCCAACCTGATTTGTACCTATCCCAGCACTTAGTATGGTGCTTAGCACATATACCATAGAGCTCAATACCATAATAATAACAATTACTATTAGGAAATCTGTTGTGGCTAAGTTCAGCTATGCTGTGAGCACAGCTATAGTAGTCCTGCCTCCCAGCTGTTTTGTGACACATGCCACTGGGCACAGGGGGACAGAATGAAAAGTGGCTCAGGGCAAATCATCCCCGTCACTGCCCAAACAACTCAAGTACATGTCCGGTTGGCAGTGGGATGGAAAACTTTCCCCTCTTAAATGCTGATTTCTGAACAGAGCCTACACTGGATGGTAAGAGGCCAGAGAGAAGGTGCACTGCTCTATTTTCATGTATGTAGTGGGCAAAAGATTCTCAAAGACACTCATATTCCTTGGTGCAATCTCATTGTTGGCAAAGTTCATCATAAAATCATCTTCCTTCACTTTTTTCTTAAAGTGACATTACGTTTGAGGCATTTTAGCCAGAACCAGTTATCTCAGATTGAAGCATTACAGTTGTATTTCTCAATCACATTTATTAAGTACTTAATCTGTGCAGAGCCCTGCTCTAAGCAAACCAACCTTTCTTAACTTCAATTTACACTCACTTTGTTTTCCAGGTTTAGTTGTGTGTTTTTTCCTGAATTAACCTAAACCAGTAACAGCTCAATATTTCAAGTGATGCTTTAAGCGTTCTTTTTTCCCCTTCCGTACTATGGGGTCATTCTGTTAAGCAATTTGTCTCTCAGATAATTGGAGGAAGGAGAGAGGGCGAGAGGGAGGATAGCAGCTACCAACCTGGATCTTCCTTTTTGCCTCACCTCTGCTCTCTGCTTCCAGATGCCAAAGCGGAAATGGCTCCCACCACCCCCACCCATTCCTCACTGGCAAGGCTCGGTCCCCATGCCAAGAAAGGGGGCCCACTTGGCCACTTGCCCTCCTTACCACCCCCCTCCTCTCATCTATCTCAGGATAGAGCCACAGTGGCTGACTCAATGGTAGTTCCACCCCTGCTTTTAAGTAAGAAATGAAACAGAGAAGCAGCGTGGCTCAGTGGAAAGAGCACGGGCTTTGGAGTCAGAGGTCATGGGTTTGAATCCCGCCTCGGCCACTTGTCAGCTGTGTGACTTTGGGCAAGTCACTTAACTTCTCGGTGCCTCAGTTACCTCATCTGTAAAATGGGGATTAAGATTGTGAGCCCCAAGTGGGACAACCTGATTTCCCTGTGGCTACCCCAGCGCTTAGAACGGTGCTCGGCACATAGTAAACGCTTAACAAATACCAACATTATTATTATGTTCCTTGTCTTGCTTACTATTCCAGCTTAACTCATTCTAGCAGTCTCACTAATGGGCAAATGGGGAGAATGCAGGTGTGTTTTGTGACTTTAGAAAATAAAAAGTATGTCCATGGGCTTGGTGTTCTAGCGTGGTAGGAGTTTAGGGTTGCGGATTCCGACCCTGCCCAAACACTCGGTGGATAATGAATGCTAATGTCTGCCTTCTATCAAATTCCCATTCCTCAGTGTTTCTACCCTTGGGAAAGGAGGCCCAAGTAGAAATTAAAATTACTGAGTGCCTGCACAAATAATCTCCTGTGAGTTGAATGGTTTGCGTATATCCATAAATAATATAATTAAATTAGAGGCTCCCTATCATTCCTGCAGTGAAAATCATCTTATCTAATTATGGTCATATTTGTACACAGCAAATTTAATAATTACAGATTGAAAAAGATCTCACTGATTCAATTGGGTCTCAATGGCACCAGTGATGGCCGACTCCTTAGCCATTTAGAGGGATTTACATCAGTTTAGCCTGGAAAGTATCGGGTCTTGAGCAGGGAGAATGTTCACTTGTAACCTCTGCATACCTCCCAGAGGGCCCAGGATTCTGGCTGAGTGACAGCCACTGCCTTGGGGAGCGATGGGAGGGGGGAGTTGGCTACACATGCCCCACACCCTCCATTTTCCAAATGCCTCCTCCAGCTTGTTGGAATTCAGAAGGCTAAGGGCCCCCCCCCCCAAAAAAATATGGAAGCTGGGAGGGCCTCAGGAGGGACAGGGCAGAAAGTGGAAAAGCCTGAAGTGCAGTTTGTCAGCTGGTATGCTGACCCCTTCAAAGGACATACGGTACATCCTGGGAAAGCTGGAAAACACATCGTGCTCCTTGACTGAGTACATCGGATACTCACTGGGATTCACTGACTGATTCGGCTAACCGTATTTTGTAATCTCTAAATGAGGTGAATCATTTAAAAGTAAAATAAATCACATTTTTCAAATACAAAAGCTATTCCTTTGTTATCTCCACTCATAAAAGTACCATTTATTAAATGCAATAAACAACAAATAGCATGAGAGATTATTTTTACTCACTTTGCCCTTATTTTAATTGTTCTTTATGGGACATTTTTATACATGAATTATTTTTGTTGTTGTTAATTAAGACAGGGACACAGTACTGTTACATGAATTGCTTTTGCCCCAAAACATTCAAGCTCCTGAAGGATTCAAGCCCATCTCTTAGGATAAGAGGTGTAATTTATCTGCACACTTTGAAGAAAATGTACTTTTAGATTCTTTCTCATAAAAAAACAAAAACTTATCATAAAGGATAGTATTAAGGCTGCTTCCATTTTCAATCCCTCCATATAATATCTAGAGGGACTGCCATTTTCCATGTCCTTGCTGTTGTGCTGAAGTTGAGGTGGATACAGAAGAGAAGGTCAAAGAAACACGGCCATGAACCTTCGCGATGGCCTTCGATCTTCCCTTTCGGGGATACACCTGGACAAATGTGTCATGAAAGGGGAGGGAGGGAGGAGGCAGGAACAGGTAAGAGTTGGACATATATATCCAGTCCTGGAAAGGCAGGGGGAGTCTGGGAGCAAAGAGGAAGAAATCAAAGGAAACCCTCTTTTTAAACTAGACATAAATGAGATTGTTTTAAAAATAATTCAGTGGTCAGTGTTACTATCACAGGATTAATTACATGACTGAAAAGTAAACTGGAACTAATAAGAGAATGCAAGTCACAAAACAATTAGGTCCAAAGTTCAAAAAGCCAGTCATGAGCTTGTCATTCTCAGAGGGCTCTTTTTGGCTATTTACCAAGGAGTGAAGTGAGGCTGGCTGCTCTCAATTAATATCTAGCTCTTTTCCCGGACCTCACCAGAGGTATTACTCAGCAGGCATGCTGAACATAGGTTCAAACAGGCCCTGACTTGGGATCCCTCATCACCTCAACTCCCTACAAGGTTAGAAGAGGCAATTTTTCCCCAACCAAATCAAAATGTGTGGAGAGATGTTTCTTTTCTTATGCTTATTTGGAAAACTTTTTTTTTTCATTTATTCAGGCTTTTTAATTATTTGAGACAATGCCAGCCTTGTGAGTTATAGATGGGATATCATGCTGGGCATGATAAATTTGAAATTAAAATGCCATCAGAGGTTTGCTGACAGGTTTGCACAGCTCTTCGCAACATCAGCAATTTAGCTAATCCTTACAAAATCACCCAGTGAACTAAGTAGGGCCACATTATTCGTTTTCTTGCCATCTCTCACCTCTTCTTCCCCCTTTCTGCCACCCCCTCCTGATATTATCAAGTTTTTTTGCATCCTGAGAACTTTTTTTTTTACCCCCCTCTGTTGGCTCAAAAACTTGAAAGGCCGAGTAACTAAATAACATATTACTCTCGTGCTCCACTATGGATTTTCTGACTTGGGCGGAGTAGTAATATTACAGGTTCATTTCCAAGGGAGTAACCCAAAGCTTGTCCTCTTGGTGAAGTTGTCAACAAGCATCCATGTTTGAAATACATCCCAGCCCTTGAGATGAATTATGTTTTCTTGCATACCACCGTATAGTTTTGGTTGATGGAAAATATGTGAACTTCTGGTGGGGGAAAAAATTAATCAGCCTTCAGATCTTTGATAAATCTCAGTTTTTCATGTTGGTATTACCTCATCACCTTCAATGAGGTGAAGAACTCTGTTTTAGTCATTTGGGAGCATATAGCAAAATAAAAAAGTCCAACCCCTGTCCTCAAGGAGTTTGTACTCTGAGGCTTACATGTTCATAGATGTGAAATATATAAAACCAAAAGCATAGGTTTAAGTGGTAAACAAATAATGAACAGGTACACACATGAATGCTGTATGATCGGGGAAGTGGGAATTTTCATTAAATTGGGATAAGTATTGGAGAGGAGACAGGAAAATCAATTAAGGTATGGTTAGAAGGTTTGCTTGGGAGGAGTAAAGAGTGTGAGCTAGGGAAAAGAAAAAAAGTAGGTAGCCACTGGAGGTTTTATAGGAGAGGGTGATGCGTTCTGAGCAGTGTGTGCAGGCTACACTGAAGAAGTGAATAGGATTAAATCAAGGAGACTGGTAAAGAGGCTTTATCCAGGATAGTGGTTCTAAGGATGGAGAGGCAATCAATCAATGGTATTTATTGAGTACTTACGTGCAGATCACTGTACTAAGTGTTTGGGAGAGTACAACAGAGAAGCAGTATGGCCTAGTGGATAGATCACAGGCTTGGGAGTCAGAAGGACCCAGATTCTAATCCTTGCTCCACCACTTGCCGGCTCTGTGACCTTGGGCTAGTCACCTAATCTCTCTAAGCCTCAGTTACCTCATCTGTAAAATGGGGAGTAAGACTATGAGCCCCATGTAGGATGAGAAGTATGTCCAACCTGACAACCACACACACAGTGCCTGGTGTGTAGTAGTAAGTGCTTAACAGAGACCATTAAAAGAAAAAATACAACAGAATTAGCAAATACATTCCCTGCCCATAATGAGCTAACACTCTAGGGAGGGAGAGGGGGAAGAAGAGGCAAAACCATTTGTTCTTAAAATCAGAAGTTAGTGAAAGGTTCAAGCACATTAATAGTTGTTCAAGAAAATTTTCAGTTGCAATTTTTACTGCATCTTTGACTATTAAAGGCAACTATTTTCCTCATGAAAAATCCATTCTGTTACAGGATGGTAATAGTAGCAATTATTGAGCCCCCACTTGGTATAGTCTACTGTTCTAGTGACCTGATGTCAATATGAGTAGATCAAGGGTTGTCTCTACTCGCTGATGCTTTGCATCCTGAAAGGGATGATACAATAAATGGAGATATAGAACTGACCCTTGACATTTGTTTTATATTTAGGACCCAGAGGAAGTGGTGCCCATTGGCCAAAGAAGAGCCTGGTGCTGGTGCATGTGTTTTGGACTGGCATTTATGCTGGCTGGGGTGGTCCTTGGAGGGGCTTACCTGTACAAATATTTTGCATTTCAGGTAAGTGGAAAAAATTTAAGTGCACTTTCTCCCATTTCTGTGTTAGATAGAGTGGTTTTCTACTTTTGCCATGGGTCTGGCATCTTTCTTTGGCCTCTGAGCTTTAACTTGGGTCACGTTGCTGGACTTGAGGTGAGCCTGACATTTGCCATATCTAATACCTGTCCTACCTCACTGCATATGCTCCAGAACTACAGCTCATTGCAAAATGCAGAAAAAAATGAAGGTTGCCTAATATTTAGCAGTCTGGAAATGAGGGACTTATGAGGTTTGGGTTTCTTACATACCATTTGACCATGTCAGCTAAAATCTTGGTAGCACTGACACGTTATGGCTTCTTTTTATAATATTAAGTGCTTACTCTGTGCCAGGCACCGTATCAAGTGCTGGGGTAGATACAAGGCAAGCAGTTGGACATAGTCCCTGTCCTTTGGAGCTCAGGGTCTAAGTCAGAGGGAGGAAGATGTCTGGGGACCCAGGAGGTAACTGGCTGGAATCAGGTCCTCATGCCAGGGCCCTTTTGCAGTTGCTTTCTTCCCTCCCAGTCATTTGGTTTGTCCATCCTGAAAAGTACATAGAGTGCTCAGCGCTAAGGTTTATGAAATATGTACAGCAGCATGGTCTAGTGGAAATAGTATGGGCCAAGAGTCAGGAGACCTGGGCTCTAATCCCATCTGTTGCCACTGGTCTGCTCTATGACCTTGGACAAGTTGCTTACTCACTCTGGGTCCTAGTTTCCTCATCTGTGAAATGGAGATAAGATAGCAGCCCTCCCTTCCTCTTAGACTCTGAGTCCTGTGGAGGACGTGGATGGTGTCAGGTCTGATTGTTTTGTCTCTCCAGTGCTTAGCCCTACCCTTCCCACAGAGTAAGCATTTAATACATACCAGAATATGTGTAACTCATGGTTTTCAGTAGTAAACAAGAATTTTCCATTATCATGCAGTTCTCTCTTGTCATTGTGAAATCCTCGGGCAATAAACCTGCAAGTTGAATTCCACTGTAAAAGTGTGAAGGATATTCTCCTTTCAGAAATCACAATGGTTATTGCCTTCTATTTTGAGTCACAAACTGCTTTTCAGATAACTCAAGAAAAACCTATTACTGAATCTTAGAAAAGCCCTCTTCCTGCAGCCCAACTTTTAGAAAAACGGGACAGAATGAAAGTAATAATAACAATAATAATAATGCTGGTATTTGTTAAGCGCTTAGTATGTGCAGAGCACTGTTCTAAGCACCGAGGTAGATACAGGGTCATCGGGTTGTCCCACGTGGGGCTCACAGTTAATCCCCATTTTCCAGATGAGGTAACTGAGGCACAGAGAAGTGAAGTGACTTGCCCACAGTCACACGGCTGACAAGTGGCAGAGTCAGGATTCGAACCCATGACCTCTGACTCCCAAGACCAGGCTCTTTCCACTGAGCCACGCTGCTTCCCCCGAAAGTCTACATCTTTTTACTCAGATGGGATTGGATTTTTCCTCAAAGTACAGAGGACTGCAGAAATGGCACAGGACTTGTAGGATTCCACATTAAAACCTTTAAGAGAAAAGACAAGGCTAGGGGAGCCAGCAAGCAGCATGGCTTAGTGGACAGAGCATGGGCTTGGGAGTCAGAAGGACCTGGGTTCTTATCCTAACTCCATCACTTCTCTGCTGTGAGACCTTGGACAAGTCACCGAACTTCCCTGTGCCTCAGTTTCCTCATCTGTAAAATGGGGATTAAGACTGTGAGCCCCATGTGGGACAGGGACTCTGTGCAATCTGATTAGTACTTAGTACAGTTCCTGGCACATAGTAAGTATGTAAATACCATAAAAAAATAGAAGCATCGCTGGCAAGGCTAGACATTGAGTCCTTTTGGACAAGCTTATAATGGTGGAATCTTTCTATTTCCTGAGATCTGGAGATATGTAGGAATGCTTGGTGTGGTTTGGAATATGTGCAGAGGGGAGTATTGAGAGGAGTTGAACACTGTACAGGCAACTGAATGCTTTTATGAGTTAAGATACAATATCAACAGTATCATCCACATGTAGATTTTGCTCAAATCTCTGGAGAAATGATGAGAAACTCCTTTTCTGTAGGCTTCTGGTTATTCTGGTTTAGGCAGAGTTGCCTATGTAGTTAATAAAAGGGAAGTGTGGCTCCATATGGGATTGATATCCTATCTGGGTGGTGATTTCATTTGAAATCAATCAGATCACTGATTACTCTATTTAAAGAACCTTTTTTTGTGGGCACCTTCGTAGTACCAAATAACTTTGCATTATAACATCCCGAAGAAGTATGCTTAGCAGAAATCTCTTTTAGAAATGAAGTAGCACAGGGATTTTAAGGCAAGAAGTGGTTCCCTTTAAATTTATTCAGAACCATTTACATTTTAAGTGGGAAATTTCTATGCCTGTTCATGTTACGCCTGATACCAGAAAGGGAAGGGTGTAAGAAGCGCCTGCAGTTTTCATGGGCACTGCAGCTGGCAGCTACAAAAATCCATTAACTCATGGAGGCAGATTTTGGACACTTACTCATTTAACCTCTGGTCTTGTTGCCTGCCTGTGGGGCCTGGAGAATGGGCCTGAGAAACTGAAAGAGAGGGAAGGGAACTTTTGGTTTACAGCCCCACTCAATGCCCTGTGCGGACCTGATTATCTTGTATCTACCCCACTGCTTAGTACAGTGTCTGGCACATAGTAAGCACTTAGCAGATACCATTAAAAAATAAAGCATGGAGAAAGAGAAAAGGGAAGGAGGATTTAGTTTTCTTTCTGGCACTGCCTTTATCACTTTCCAGACTGAGACTGTGGCTAGAGCTTCCTCGGTCCAAGTGAGCGAGTTGCATTCCAGGTCTACCCAACCTCTGAGATAGCCAGAACCAGGGGGGCTGGTTGCCTAGCCCAGGTCTAGGAAAGTTCTAGAAGTGGTGGCCCAGCTGGAAAGCTGCAGGGAGGCCACCCATGGACCTCCAGAAGATGCCACAGCAGCTATACAGTGTCCAGCCTTTGGCATTCCAAAAGTCCAGGAGTCTGCAGGGGACTGCTCCCTGAAACGGCTGCAAGATTCATTACAAGGCAGGTAGACAGTTCTCAGTGCCCAAGTGAGGCACCTGGTTATCTGGGTGTTACTTGCAAACTTAAGAAAGGCGAAAAAGGATTTTAATAGATTGCTCTCATTCCAAAGTGAAGCACTACTCAATTTCAAATCAAATCAGAGGTATTTGTTTAGTGCTTACCATGTCAGAACACTGTCCTGAGTCCTTGGGAGAGTACATACAATGGAATTATCAGATATGATCTCTGCCCATAATGAATTTACAGCCTAGATCCCTTATGAAGTTTCCCAACCCTAAGCCTTCCTGAAAGTAACTGTGTTATGTGTACAGAGATCTTAAAGCAAAAATTATCACTTACTAGAATTGTTCTGTCCTGCATTGAAATTACCTGAAAACTTTAAAAAGCGTTTGAGAAGCAGTTCTAAATTTCTCTGCACATTTTAAAATGCATTATGACTTATTTGAATTGAGATGGTCCTTTAAATTTAGCTTTTGCCAGATGGATGATTGTTTTTGTTTTTGTTCTGTTAACCGGGGGAGAATAATAAACTTCCTCTTTCTCAGAAATCATTTTCAGCTGGTTTCACACCCAGATCTGATCTCGAGTATAAGCTGTTGATATGTAATTAAACAGTATATTTGCCTTAAAGTAAAGATTTGCAAAAAAAAGGGCTACTGGCTTTAAAACACTTAATCACCTTGCCCTCTCCAACTTCACCTTGCTACTCTCCTACAACAACCCAGCCCGCACACTTCGCTCTTCTGATGCTAACCTTCTCACCAAACCTCAATCTAGTTTATCTCGCCACCAACCTCTTGCCCACTTCCTACTTCTGGCCTGGAATGCCCTCCCTCCTCATATCAGATAGACAATTTATCTTCCCCACTTCAAAGCTTTATTGAAGACACATCTCCTCCAATAAGCCTTCCTTGACTAAGCCCTCCTCTCTTCTTCTCCCACTCTCTTCTGGGTCGCCCTGACTTGCTCCCTTCATTCATCCTCCCTCCCCTCAGCACATATATATAGATCTATAATTTATTTATGAATTTATATTAATGCCTGCCTCCCCCTCTGGACTATGAGCTCATTGTGGGCAGGGAATGTGTTTGTTGTTATATTGTTCTCTCCCAAGTGCTTAGTACAGTGCTTTGCACACAGTGCACAATAAATACGTTTGAATGAGTGAAAATGGTAGCTTCAGTAATGCTTACACTATAGAAAATTGGCTCCTATTAAATTGTTGAACTGTTGTTCAAACTTCTTTTAGCAGGACGACGTGTATTACTGCGGATTAAAGTACATCAAAGATGACTTCATCTTAAACGAGCCCTACGCAGAAGTTCCAGCTGCCCACTACCAGACGATTGAGGAAAACATTCAAATTCTTGCACAAGAGAACGTTGAATTCATCAGTGTGCCTGTTCCTGAATTTGCTGACAGTGATCCAGCTAACATTGTTCATGACTTCCACAGGGTAAAAAACTCATATCCAGAAGTCTAGAGAGCATTTTGTTTGTGAAGGTTGCCAACTGAGTAACTTAATGTTAGCGTTAGACCAGTATTTTTTTAAAAGTGGTGCCCACATCGCTTTGACCCAGAAAGGTAAATGTCTGTCACAGATTTGTGTGGCATTCTGAAAAATATCATTCATTAAGATGAATCAACAATATGTTGAGAGTAATATCTCATTGTCTGATAGAAAAAATGGTGGTCGGGGTGGGGGGCGGGCGTCATGGGACTTTCTCAAAAGGTACAGAGCCAGTCAGTGGGAGAGAAGAATTAAAAGGTTATTTTTGGTTAATTCATACTTGGTTCAGAAGTTCCTGGAGCCTTTTGATTATTGGCTGTGCATCCTGAACCACTTAGCATTTTCTGTAAACTCTTTGGATGTATAAGTTAGGGATGCCCACTGATGGCAAAACATTTGACCTCATGCACAAAGGCATTGTAAGTGTTCTAGATGAGTTGTGGCATTTTTAGGAAGGGTTTTTCTTACGTTCACTTAAAAAAAAAGTATTATCCTAAGACCATATAATACTACCATTCATCATTCTTCAGGATTAATATAGTATTCTATTTTGCATATTTTTGTCACATCTATACATCTATCACATCACACATCTTTTCTAGAAATGTGTTTGCTGCTAGAATGAACATGATCTGAAAAAAAACATGCTTTTTTCTCCCCAGAGACTCACAGCCTATCTCGATCTTAGCTTGGACAAATGCTATGTGATCCCTCTGAATACTTCAGTTGTCATGCCACCCAGGAGCTTATTGGAACTTCTTATTAATATCAAGGTAAGAAACACACAGCACCATTCTTTTTTATTGTTCCATCTACACTAGACACATGAAATGCAAATACTCTGAAGAGAGCAATGTAAAAGACTAAAAACACCTTTTTCTTAGTGATTTTAGTTCTCGCTTTAGAATCATGAATGGTTGACTCACTGCTTAGTCTTACAACCCCAAGGCCCATTTTCCCTGTTCAGTTATCATCATCAAACTGGATAAAACATTTAGATGCTAGATGAGTATGGGCATGAGACTCTAGGTCACGGCTGTACAAAACCTCAAGGTTTCTCTATGTCTACAGGATCAATTCAGTTCATTCTGTGAATGAGGGGTCAAGTGACAAAGTGAAAACTTGAAAAGCTTATTGCCTGGAAGTGTGACTGCAGCTCAGTTTAATTAAAACTATCTCTCTCTCCCTCCAAAAACCCTCAGAGCGTTTTCAATTTTCCTGAAGCTTAGTTAGCATTACTACAAACTCTGTAAAACTTCTTTGATCTCAGAGTTTGAGTCCATATTTTAGCTCAGAGTTTGGGATGGAACTAGTTTCTGCAACACCCAGTCTAAGTCAATTGCTGTAGCAAGATTCCAATCAGCCCAATTCAGTCAAGGTATTTGCTTTCCGATGTTTTAGCTGTCAGTGAGCCTTTCCAATTCTGGAACTGAAAGAAGGTGGTTCCCCTGGCCTTTTACATAATGAGGGGCCAGGGCAGATGCTGGGCTCCCAGAGAGATCTGCAGCTCCAGTGCAGTCATCACCCTGACCAAAACCAGTGCCTCAAACCCAGACCCACTACGGTGCCCCTACCACCCTCAGCAAACAGCAGAATTAACTTCGTGGTCAGGGAAATGTTCACATGAATCTAGGCACAATGGCAGACTGGGGACTGGTGTTGAATGGACCACATGTCTGAGAGCAATATTTGAAACTTTTTCCTAGTTATAAAAGTGGAGACTCCTTTGGCTGGGTTATGTGCCTCAGATGTGAAATAAATGCTTTGAAATGTTACTCAAATTCTTATTCTGTTTTATTCATTTTAATGTAGGCTGGAACATATTTGCCCCAGTCCTATCTGATTCATGAACACATGGTCGTCACTGACCGCATTGAAAACGTCGATCAGTTGGGTTTCCATATTTACCGTATGTGCCACGGCAAGGAAACTTATAAACTCCAGCGCAGAGAAATGGGTATTAAAGGTAAGAGCTCTAAGATGGCTTCTTCAAGGATGGGAAAATTCTGCTTTGCAGTTTGTGTCGAACAGTGCTCTGATTAAAAGCCTAAAGAAAGTTGTCTCTTACAATTGATGGGGAAATTCAAGTGAGTCGGTCAGTCATTGCAGAACATTTTTAAGCCTTAATTGGTGGTATTTATTGAGCGCTTGCTATGTGCAGAGCTCTGTTTTAAGCACCTGGGGGATTACAATATGAGAGAAAAAAAATGACTGCATAGTGCTCCCGCAGTCTAAATCTTTTCTGACCATCAAGAGCAGTGGTCAAAGAATAGGCCACTACTTGCCAACCCAGTCTTGGGCACCAGCTGGCATCTTTTTCAAGTCACTTTGGCCTTATCCTAAGAGTCCTGGTCATAATGGCACCTTGCCTTGGCTCCTTGATCAGGTTTTTCAGGAGCTGTAACTACCAGTTTTTGCCCAGCAAATCAACTTTATTTCTGGGCAAGGGTAGCACTGTTCAGTGAGTGGTGCAAGAGGCTTGAGAAGGAGTAGACTGAACCACTTCCTGATTGTGGTGTTGGGACAAATCTCTTAGCATCAGCATCAAACTGGCAATGACCTTTTTTCAAGTCTTGATGGGAGAAGATGTAGTTATAGCCCTTTGATCATTCTAATCCAAACAGGCAAATCTTGAATGAGAACTAATGGGAAAGCAGAAGTTTTTATGGAAGCAATTTTAAAAAAAGGGAATTTTCCCTACCAAAACAGGTCTAATGCATTTACAAAAGGTCCGCGACATGGGGCCATCCAGAAGGCAAAGAAACCTTTGTCCTTCATGGCCATGATTTAATAGAAGAGTGTTATACAGGCAGTCACCGTACAGGCTCTTTGCAGACAGAAATAGGGCTACCCATCTCTTCCAGTTTTCCTTCTCTAACCTGCTTTTACCCTCTGGGAGTAATTCACACTTCCCTCTTCCCACCCAGTGTCCATGTTGCTTTTTATCAATAGTATTTATTGAGCCCTCCTTTGTGCAGAGCACTGTACAAAGTCAGCTCTTGGGAGAGTACAAGACAACAAAGCTGGTAGACAGGTTTCCTGTCTACAGTGAGTTTACGGTCTACAGAATAGCCTCTGGAAACCCTTATGGTGGCTGGGGAGGGCCAGGTGATATCACTTGGTGGCTGTCAAGAAAAAGGATGACAGCCAGAAGGGGCAAACCCTGAGTGCTGCAGCATGTGCAGAAGGAGGGAACCTCATTGAGAAGTTCACTGTAGGTGATTGGGTTCTTGGGATCCAGAGAAGCAGTGAAGCAAGATGAAGGAGAAGAAAGAGGGGGAAGGATGAGAGAGGATAATGGGAGAGGGAATGATGATGGGGTGGGTGCAGGGAGCATATAGGAAAATGAATTACGAGGGGAGTCGAAATATTTTCTTTTCATGAAAATACTGGAAAGAGACTTGTTTACAGTAAAACTGGCTGGAGGAAGGGAGATCCTGACAGAATGACAGAGGCAGACACTGCCTGTAGTTTGGTCTCCCTAGAATATGCATTGAAAGAGTATTAGGGCTCAGGAGCCCGGGGGGGAAAAAAAGTTTCCAATTCACTGCTCTGTCAATCAATTGATGGTATTTTTAATGAGCGCTTACTGTGTGCAGAGCATTGTACTAAGCACTCTGAAGCCAGCCCACTCCTGTTTCAATAGGAGTTACTTCCTCTATTTCCCTGACTGCAGGTAATTTAAAAACAAAACAAAACAAAAAGACTGATTTTGGGACTAGGCCAAACCCCAGATTTTCCAAACAAGGAAGGAACTGTGTAAATGCTGACATTAAGTAACCTTATTCTTCACAGGCATTCAGAAACGTGAAGTCCACAGTTGCCGCAAGATCCGGCACTTTGAAAACAGGTTTGCCATGGAGACACTTATTTGTGAGCAGTAATGAAAAAACATTACTAAAAGAAGACTTACTACTTCAGTGAATCCCCACCCTTGGTATTTTGTGCAGTGATTTATTTTTTAAAAAATCTTATGTAAGTAGCACACAGGGCTTTTATTGTTGAATACCTTCAAACTTTTCATCTCATGGTATGATTAAAACCAATAACTTTGAGTATTATTTTTTAAATGTGGTGTCTTTTATATTTTAACTGTATAAAGTCATAGCTATTAGTAAATTTCATGTCACTAGGCAAAGTATGAGAAGAGTAAAATTTCTTTAAAACATTTGGCAGGTTTTTTGTTTTAAAATTTTCTTTTGAGTAAAAGGATGAGGGAACCATAAGATCCTCAGAAACTGTAGTAAGAATTTGTAACTATTATTGCCCTGCTACCAAGTTTGCCTCCATATTTGAATTGCATTTGCAGTTTCCCTACTTGGAATGTGCAGGTTTTGCAATTGTACCTTCTTAGCTCATCATTGTCAACTTGATGTTTTAATAGGCCAAGCACTGCTGTAACAATATTTTAGAAAATGTATGAAAATTAAGCAGCAACTTGTGTCACTAATTTGTATATAACCTATGTAATGTGCAATGGAATATAAATCTTACAAACTTGTTTGTCTAAAGAGCTTGGGTTTTTTTCCCCATATTCACACACATCCACCCGTGTGCCCGCTTTTACTTATGTCAAAAGGTTTCCTGGAAAGGAGTAAACTGCTATGCAGGAGTTCAAAAAAGTCATTATACTTTTTCTATAAATATAGGCCACAAAAAGCCATTCCTCACAATCCAACGGCAGATTTTGCATTTTAAAAAAATCTGAATCCATTCTCGAAGGATACTCTATAATAGATTTGATGTTTATTTTTAAATCATATTTACTCTATGACTTGTGTAGCTCTAAAATGCTTTTACTTCTGTTACAAATTGTGGCCACAGACCATTAGTGTTGAGAATGTAGGTTATTGACAATTTGCAAGATAGGTAGAGATTAAGCAGTTTCTCTTGCTTTTAAATAAACTGACACTAATCTACTGCCTCTTGCAATATAGCTGGGAGACTCTTCCCTTAACACCCAGAAACCTCTAAAACACTCTTGCAAAAGGTTTCAAACTTCTTTAGATTGGTACAATGTTTAGATTTCACCTCCATTACCCATGCTTACTCATGGGTCTGTTAATTCAGGTGTTTAAGTTCTTATTTATATATCTTAGCACTGGGGTACGTACAGGTTACTCACGTTGGACGCATTCCCTGTCCTGCCTGGGGTTCACAGTCTGAGGGAGAACGAGTATTTCTATATAGTGTTCTATATATTCTCCCTGACAAGCACCTGTTGGTTTATGTCTACAAGGGATCCTGTCTTCTATTACTTTTTTATGTTCCCCTAGAGCCTTTAAGGTACAGTGCTCTGCCTGCAATAGACACTCCATAAATATTGTAGTTACTGCTGCAGATGAGTACTAAATGGTGCCAGAGAAAGGCTATAGCTAGTTTCTGACCTCACATCCAGTGCTTTGTGGTGCAGAAACAACACAGAGTAGCCCACTAGTAACAATTACGTTATTATTAATAAATAACAATAAAAATGCTGATGTTATTTGTTAAACACTTCCTCTATGCCAAGCACTATAGTAAGTGACAGTGTAGCTACAAGTTTATCAGTCCCTGTCCCACATGGGGCTCACAGTGTACATAGGAGTGGGGTCAGGTATTGAATCCCCATTTTATAGATGAGGGAAGAGACACGAGAAAGTTAAATTACTTGCTCAAGGTCACAGAGCAGGGATTAGAACCCTCATCCTCTGACTCCCAGGTCCATGCTCTTTCCACTAGGCCACTGCTCCCCAATCAGTAGTGGAATGGGGAGGGTTCTTTTTCTTTCAGAGAAAGTGAATTCTCTTGAAAAGTTCCAGACTCCTCAGGGGGAACCTCCCCTCCTTGGTTTTTAGCCTCAGAGACCCTTTTGATAGTTCTTCCAGGAGAGAAAATTTCCTCCTGCAGTGGAGTTGTTCTTGCCCCGCCCAACTTCTCCCCTACTGAGTGGGACAGTTAGGAGGAACCAACCAGGCGGTGGTATTTATTCAGCACTTACTCTATGCAGAGCACTGTACTAAGCACTTGGAAGAGTACAACAGAATTAGCAGACACATTCCCTGCCCCTAACGAGCTTACAGTCTACAGTCCTTCCTTTGTCTTATCCACAACCATTTACAAGCTTCTAGTCTAGACTGAAGAACCAGTTCTTCATGTTGTCTTAAGCACATCCGTAAACACTTCATCCTTTAACTCAGTCCTCCACAGCTCTGTGAAGATTCTGATCTTTTACTGTCCCCACACTTGCCCCTGTATTTAGTTTTTTTTAAATCGTATTTGCTAGGCACTTACTATGTGTACATGCTTCATTCCTCTCCCGTCAGCCTACTCACTGTGCTTGGAGCTTGTCTCCTGGTTAGGTATTAATGCAGGATCCACCAGAAGGGAGGTAACAGGACAAGGGAGGTAACAGGACCTAGAGAGAATGAACCCAGAGACAATTCATTTTCATTTGTCTGGAAATATCCTCCCATTCTCAACTCTGAAACCTATTTTGTCTGATCATCAGCTTTTACAAAAGAATGGGTCCAAGGGTGTAAATCAGTGTGGGATTAGGCTAAATGGTATATCCCATTGGGTACTGCAGTCACACTCTGATTTTGGCTACTGAGATAGAGGAAGTCACTTGGTTTTAATTCAGCCACTCTTGAATGGTCTGGGTTCTTTGAGCTTGGAGTTCTGACAGGCCTCACTTGCTCACTTAAAATTTTATCTGATGGCCATGAGAGAAGGATAACACAAATTATAATTCTGGATAACAAATGTTTCATTGTTATCCCTCCTGGGATGTTTACTTTAGGTTTTACAAAAGAAATACTGTCAACTCTGAATTTTTCTGTATCCAGTTTGTGAATTTTCCAGACCCATTAGTTTTTCTTTCTTTGGTTATCCAGTCTGTGGATTTATTCACGACCTTTATTTCTTTTGCATATCACCTTTGGCCATTTCATTGCTCATCACCTCCACCTAAAGGTGAGCAGGTAGAGGTTAAAAAAAAAAATCAGTGAAACTAACAAGTTAACTAACAAGTTACCACTTGTGTAGCAGCTCTGGTGGTGGAGGAGGTTGGCATTTGCCTAAAATGAGTTTTCTAGGTTGCCCATAGATTTTATTTATCCCTGCCCCAGATTGCAAAACAAACTTGGAACATTCAGTTGCTAGCTTAGCCCAGAATTCTGATATATACATATTATATATCTTTTGCATAAGCCATAATGAAAGGCCTATAAAACTCATTTTATGATATGGGGTAAAAGCTGGACATTTTATTTCCTTAACTTTCAGGAGAGCATTCAAAACACACCACGATGTTCTGGAGTTCCATTTGTCCTCTTTTAAAAAAAGCCTTCCCTGACTGAATTGTACTGAACTGAAATAATATTTTAATCAGGGGATGATCACTTGATTTATCAGATACAGAACAGCTTCCTACCATTGTGAAAACTGTTGCCATCAAGCTTCCTACTATTGTGAAAACTGAGGGCAGTTAATTTTTTAAGAAAGGTTTCTTCAGGAGTGAGAATAATATTTCTCTTGAGCAAGACTGCAAAGGATTCTTTATAGTTCCTGGCTAGATTTTATCAGTTCTTTAACCCTCTATAGAACTTTGTAAGAGCACCGTTAAATACCACTTTTCAAACTCACCCATGATGCTGTAGAAGAGGCAGACTATCAGACCTTTCTGCTGTACTTTGAGATAGAACACTTTTTGTAGAAACAATTCATGGTAGAAGAAAACAAGCATGCAAAACCCATTAGGGAAAACCTGAACCCAATTTTTTCAGGATCCTGTAATTATGAATGCAAACAATTAACGTTAGTAATAAGCAGGAAGAAAGGGTTAATAGCTCACTTGCTGACATCTGAGAGACCAGGTTTTGAAGGACACATGATAATGTGATTAGCCGCTAATTTCCTACCATTTCTTATACAGAGCCAAAAGAAATAGCCAGAATGGAAGGCTGGCCTGGAGCCCAGGGTCATGCAATCCCAAGATCTAGCTTTCTGGTGCTACAGGGTTGATTGATGGTGGCAGGATCTGAAGGTCAGGGGCCAGCATCCCGAGCTGAATAAAATCTACTGACCATCTCTGGTGCTTAGAACCATTTTTAAACCCATCCTCAGCCCTTAGGCCTACATGGTCATTCAATTTATTTATTTGGAATCCTCTATTTTTAAAAGTTTTATTTCTGACTCACCCAGTAGAGTGTATGTTCCTTACGGACAAGGGATGTAACGCCACTTCTTTGTTTTGAATTTCCCCAGGACTGAGTACAATGCCCTGGAAACTGAGCTGAAGAAGGTTGTTCCCAGTGGGAACCTATTGTTGACGGGGGCCAGAAGGGGAAAGGAGATTCTGTGTTTCCTGCAGTTCTTTGCAAAATAAAACTACATTAATCGCTTATCACCTTTAAAAATAAAAGCTGCATGATCATTCAAAGAAGGGGCTTGAGGAAGCAGGCAAGCTAAATGGTAGATGGGAGAACACAGACATTTCCCTGGGATTTATTAACTGGATGGGGTGAAAAACAATGACACCCATCTGTTTGGTTATCCCACACCTTAATGAATTGCCCCCCAGAAAGCTGGCTTGGTTTCACGGTTACATACATATTGTTACCTACAGAAATTCTGTGCCAAGAGATTTTTCACCAATAGCTAAGTTACATTACTTTCCCAAGTGCTTAGTACAGTGCTCTGCACACAGTAAGCACTTAATACGACTGAATACTTGTGAAACTGCATTTCTGGACTTTATACTATCAGTATTTTATACCCAGCTTGTGTTTTGCTGAAACTTCATAATGTCATTGTGATGTCTAATCTATAAACCAAGCCTATGTAGTCTCATGGAATACAATTTTTTTTGGAAAGAATAGTTTCCAGTAATCCTTTGGACCAATAAGCATCCAGCTACAAATCAGCCTGCACACTTCATTCCTCTAGTGCTAACCTTCTTGAAATACCTCGGTCTTGTCGATCTCACCGCCGATCTCTCGCCCACATCCTACCTCTGGCCTGGAACGCCCTCCCTTCTCATATCAGATAATTGCTCTCCCCCACTTCAAAACCTTATTGAAGGCACATCTCCTCCAAGAAGCCTTCCCTGACTAAGCACTCCTTTCCTCTTCTTCCATTCCCTTCTGCGCTGCTCTTGCTCTTTCATCCACCCTCCCTCCATCCCCATAACACATATGTATATCTCTGTATATATCTGAAATTGATCTATTTTTATTAATGTCCACCTCCCCCCTCTAGACTGTGAGCTTGTTGTGGGTAGGAATGTGTCTGTGGTTATACACAGAGAAGCAGTGTGGCTCAGTGGAAAGAGCCTGGGCTTCGGAGTCAGAGGTCATGGGTTCGACTCCCAGCTCTGCCACTTGACAGCTGACTGTGGGCAAGTCACTTAACTTCTCTGTGCCTCAGTTACCTCATCTGTAAAATGGGGATTAACTGTGAGCCTCATGTGGGACAACCTGATTACCCTGTATCTACCCCAGCGATTAGAACAGTGCTCTGCACATAGTAAGCGCTTAACAAATACCAACATTATTATATTGTACTCTTCCAAGTGCTTAGTACAGTAGTTAGTACACAGTAAGTGCTCAATAAATACAATTGAATGAATGCACTATCAAATAAGATCCCTATCAGCTATGAAAACTTACAAATGAACATTTTGGGGTTTCTAACATGGATTGCAAAATATGTTGTACTTTCTTCTGTCAATGCTTATGACCTGCCAAATATCAGCACATCTGTAACTAATGCAGTTTCCTGAAATTCAGCAATTAACTGATGCAGTCTATTGGGTTGCGATACTTGCCGGGGAACATTTCTTTCAACCTTTCACTGCATCACCTGTGTATTCACCTGTGCTATGAAACACTTGACTGCTTAAAAAACAAACCCAGAGAACATCTCGACCCTCAAGTTCCAAGACCAGTGTCACTAAAAGTTGCTCAGCATTCAAAGAAATAACAGAACCACACTAGTTGAGAGGCATTAAGGTCACCTTGTGTAACAAGACTCACAGACACCACTGTCAGTTTCAGTGGAAACAATGGCTTTATGAAGGAGGCTTTCTCACCTGAAGGATGGATACACAGGATGATCTGACTCACCTGGGGTGGCTGGAGGAAGGTATGAAGAAAACCAGGTGCCCCATCCTAACAGCGTGGTCTAGTGGATAGGGCACACACCTGGGAGTCAAAAGGTCCTGGGTTCTAATCCCACTCCTGGGAGTCAGAGAGTCCTGGCTTCTAATCCTGGGAGTAAGAGTTCTGGGTTCTAATTCACTCCTAGGAGTCAGAGGGTTCCGGGTTCTAATTCCACTCCTAGAAGTCAGAGTCCTGGGTTTTAAAGTCACTCCTAGGAGTCAGAAGGTCCTGGGTTTTAATCTCACTCCTAAGAGTCAGAAAGTCCTGGGTTCTAATTCCAATCCTAGGAGTCAGAGAGCCATGGGTTTTAATCTCACTCCTAGGACTCGGAAGGTCCTGGGTTCTAATGTCACTCCTGGGAGTCGGAAGGTCCTGGGTTCTAATCTCCTCCTGGGAGTCAGAAGGTCCTGGGTTCTAATTCTCTCCTGGGAGTGAGAAGGTCCTGGGTTCTATTCTCACTTCAGGGAGTCAGAAGGTCCTGGGTTCTATTCTCACTTCAGGGAGTCAGAAGGTCCTGGGTTCTAAGGTCACTCCTGGGAGTCAGAAGGTCCTGGGTTCTAATGTCATTCCTGAGAGTGAGAAGGTCCTGGGTTCTAATGTCACTCCTGAGAGTGAGAAGGTCCTGGGTTCTAATGTCACTCCTGAGAGTGAGAAGATCCTGGGTTCTAATGTCACTCCTGGGAGTCAGAAGGTCCTGGGTTCTAATTCCACTCCTAGGCGTTAGAAAGTCCTGGGTTCTCTTCCCCCTCCTGGGAGCCAAAGTCCTGAGTTCTAATCTCCCTCCTGGGAGTCAGAGAGTCCTGGGTTCCAACCCCAGCTCCACCGCTTGTCTGCTGGGGGAAACCTTCCCTTCCCCTCAGTTACCTCACCTGTAAAACGGGTACTAAGGCTGCCAGCCCCTGGTGGGTTTGGGGGCCGCGTCCATCCCCATTACCTCCTATCCACCCCAGCACTTTCCTTCCCCTGGGCCGGTCCCTCCCCTCGGTGAAAAGGGAGTAGGAGACGTCGAGGGCCGCTCGACCACCCGCCTGAGGGGGGAAAAGGAGGGAGAGAGGCGGCCTCACGGGGGGGGGGGGGGGCCGCAGCCACCGCCCCTTCCGGGGGCCTCGCGACCGGGGGGGGGGGGGGGAATGCCCTCACTCTGGGCAAGGGGGCGGGGCCTCGCCTCGCTCTGGATGAAGGGGCGGGGCTTAGCCTCGCTCTGGACAAGGGGGCGGGATTTAGCCTCGCTCTGGATAAGGGGGCGGGGCTTCGCCTCGCTCTGGGCTCCGGGGGCGGGGATTAGTCTCGCTCTCGCTCGGGGCTCAGGGGGCGGGGGGGGTAAGCCTCGCTCTGGACGAGGGGGCGGGGCTTCGCCTCGCTCTGAGCTCCGGGGGCGGGGCCTCCCCTCCGCCCGCCTCCGACTGGCTTTCGTTCCCCCCCCCCCGACTGTGGGCCTCGGAGCGGAAGTGACGCCACCCGGGGCGGAAGTGACGTGTAGCGGCGGGTCGGGGTCCCGTGGGGGCGGTGGGGTGGTCCCCGGCCGAGGCGGGGTCGGGGGCGGGTTCGGCCATCTCTGTGGCCGGAGGCGAGACAACGGGCCGCTGCGGCGGGGCGGGGAGGGGGCCGGGAGCAGCCTCCGGGGCCCCGCGCCGCCGCCCTCGGGGGCCCGTCATGCCGCCCAAAGCCTCTCGGAGAGCCGCCCCGGACCCCCCGCCTGCTCCCGCTCCCCCTCAGGCGGGGATGGAGGCGGACGGCGGGGCCGAGGACCTGCCCACCCTCAGCAGGTGAGAGCCGGGACCGGCCGCGGCGGCCGGATGCGGACTTGGCCTCTGCCTCCCCCTTCGAAGAATAATAATACGAACGAGGGTATTTGTCAAGCCCTCGCTCGGTGCCCAGCACTGTGCTAAGCGCTGGGGGAGACGGATCGTCGAGTTGTCCCTCGGGGGGCTCACCGTCTCCATCCCCATCTTCCAGAAGAGGCCTAGAGAATGATGATAATGGTGGTATTCGTTAAGCGCTTCCTAGGTGCCAAGCACTGTTCTAAGCGCTGGGGGAGACAGAAGATCATCATAATAATGTTGGCATTTGTTAAGCTCTTACTATGTGCCAAGCACTGGGGGAGAGAGATCATAATAATAATGTTGGTATTTGTTCAGCATTTACTACGTGCCAAGCACTGTTCTAAGCACAGGGGGAGAGAGAGATCATAATAATGTTGGTATTCGTTAAGCGCTTCCTAGGTGCCAAGCACTGTTGTAAGCGCTGGGGGAGAGAGAAGATCTTAATAATAATAATGTTGGCATTTGTTAAGCACTTACTATGCCGCCAAGCACTGTTCTAAGCGCTGGGGGAGATAGAAGGTCATCGGGTTGTCCCACGTAGGGCTCACAGTCATCATCCCCATTTTCAGAGGAGGTCACTGAGGCAACAGTGAAGTGACTGGCCCAAAGTCACCCAGCTGACAAGTGGTGGGGGCAGGATTAGAACCCACCACCTCTGACTCCCCAGCCTGGGCTCTTTCCGCTGAGCCACACTGCTGCTTCTAGACTGTGAGCCCGTTGTGGGCAGGGATTGCCTCGCTTTATTGTGTTATTGTACTTTGCAAACACTCAGTCCAGTGCTCTGCACACAGTAAGCACTCAATAAATACAACTGAGTGAGTGAATGGGGACGCTGCCGAGGAGACTCTTCCCTCCCTCCCTCCCCCTGCCCCACAACACTCATGTATGTATCTATAATTCTGTTTATATTAACGCCTCTTGTTTTGATGCCTGTCCCCCCACCACTAGACTCTAAGCCCATTGTGGGCAGGGATTGCCTCGCTTTATTGCGTTATTGTACTTTGCAAGTGCTCAGTACAGTGTTCTGCACCAAGTAAGCACTCAATAAATACGATCGAATGAATGAAAGACGACGCCCCAGGGTCGAGGGGAAAGAAGATGGGCCCCTAAGAGCGGCTCCAGCCTTGGACCGGGTGGGAAATGGGGGTGAGGGGTTCGGCTGATTGCTTCTTTCCTCCTTCCCCAAAGTCCCAGCACACTGTTCTGTACTCTGTGGACTTCGAACAGATGCGGGCCAACTGTTTGGCTTCTGCAAATGAAGGAGAAAAAGTTACTGAGATCTAGCATTCTTTTTTCCCTCCCACCAGGATTTTACAGCTTATTAAGGTGCTCAGGAGGAAGTATCCATTGGCCTCTCTATCTCATGCAATGCAAGAGTTGTCCCCCCACTTAAAATGTACTCAGCAGTAGGGTCCTCTATTGACCTAGCCCCAAGTGACTTACTACGTGTCCTGCCAGAGTTTACGGTTTTAAATGCACGTATTCGTGCCTCTGAACAGACCGCCATCCAGGAACTGTTCATTTATTGAGGTTTTGTAGCATCACGACCCACAACCAGGTCTTTGAGATCATTAGGGCGGAAAAACAAACCATCTGTTGTTGTTAGTAGTTATCCATCGTGCTGAAATACTTTCTGTAGTATAGTTTTCCCCCAAAATTCTTGAAATTTTGGCGCTCGGGTCTATGGGCAGAATCTTTTAAGGGTGTAAAACGGTTATTTTTAAGCTCCACCTGTTCTGTCTCTCCTTTTCCTCCGCAGCTATGGGATACAGCTTTGTATCAGTGTTGCCTTTTTAGACTATGTGCATTAAGTAGACTAGGATGCCGGTTGCCCATATTTTAAAATTAACTTTGCAACCCATAGGCCAATACTTGAGTTTGTGCAGAACTCCTATTTGGAGATTCTATACTTAAGAACCCCCATGACATACTGCTTTTTTTTTCCCCCTCATTTAAGTAACTAAAATGTATAGACTGTACTTATTATAATGTTTGGCAACAATTCTTTCTGCTAGGGAGCTTTAATTCCATTGGAAGGCTCTGGTGATAACCTACAAAGTTTCCAGTGATCTGAAATGTTTATAATGTTCAATGTAACTTACATAAAATGACACCTCCAGAATGGTCTGATGTAACAATATTGCATTGAGATGTCTGTTTTATATGGACTGTGCCCATGAGCATAGCCCAATTGAAAGTACATTTGTGGGAGTAGGACAGACAGGTGGTCGCAAGAAACTGGTTCTGCACAAGCTACCTCACTTTAAACAACTTTTTCAGGCTCCTTTGATGTTTTCCAAATCCAGCAAGCCTCTTATAATTAATCAATCAATGTTATTTATTAAGCACTTATTATGTACAGAGCACTGAACTACGCATTTGGGGGAGTACAACAGAATTAGCAGATATGTTCCTGGCCCTTATGAGCTTACTGTCTAGAGGGGAAGATGGACATTATTATAAATACATAATTTAAGGATGTTAGACCATAGTTCAAGTTACCTCCATATTTTTAATGATTTGAAAGCGTTTCCCAGCCCATTCTAACCTCCCTTCCAAGTAATTAAAGAAAAGTGCAGAATGTTGAGGAGAAAAGAATGAAAGAAACAGTATTGTGTATCAGTCTGCATTGAGATAAATGGTGGTAGATGGTAGAATTATGATAAAATTTACTGAAATACACTTGGTTGCCTACTTTGACAGTTCATAAAGTGTTGGAAATTGACCCTAAATCTGTCAACTGCTCTTTACCTTAATCTCACTGATCCTGCCTCCAGGCCTTGCTGTTTCTACTTAGTCTGACTTCCTCAGACAACACTTTTTTTTTTTTCATAAGATATATGGACTGCTTAGTCCCTGTCTTCATCCCCTTTGCATCTCTTTCCTCACTCTAGGGCTTTTTTTCTGTATTGTATTCATGAAGGGAAAAATCAAAATGAGGCAGTGAAGATAGATAAATAATTATAACTTAAAATATCATTTGGACTGTCAGCACCATTGCAATTGGGAGTCATTGTCTAAATGGAAATGTTTTTAATGAGCTGCTTGATACTTAAAAATATTCTTTCTGTTTCTTTCTCATAGTCTGGAATTTGAAGACATCGAAGAACCTGATTTTGCTGTACTATGTCAGAAGCTGAAGGTACCAGCTGATGTCAGAAAGGGAGCTTGGGATACATGGAGGAAAGTCTCATCCATGGATGGGATGCTGGTGAGTATTTTCTCTTTTTGGGGGGCTCTTAGAGTGATCTGTTACTGCTTTTTCATGTTATCTCTGATCACATATGTTTTAAGAGTGCTTCTGCAGAAGAGGTGATAGGTTAACTTTTATTTTGTAGCACATTTTCAGAAAATCTGCCCCCAACGGTCCTTTAATACAAATAATTAGGAGCCTCTTTTTTGATAGGAACTAAAGATATTTGCAAACATCAAAGGGATTTATTTTGCGCTTGTTGTTCGGCGAGTTTTCAAAGGAATGCTATTCGGGACAATTAAAATACTTTCTGGTTTGGAAAATAATTTTATTTGCTTTTAAACATTGCCTTGAGTTTTCTGTGATCCACATATTGAAACGTTATGAATTGAATGTGAAATTAGACCCAAAAAGTATAATGCAAGGTCTTTGCCAATAGCATAATGAATTATGAAATTAACAATTTCAGTATTAGATATTTTGGATAAAAATAGAATTGTAGCATATTGAGATTGTCTTTGTTAATGACCATATTTTCTCCTGCTTTTAAGAGTGTCATTGTTCATACATTTTTTAAGAACATTCAGTCGTATTTAGTGAGCGCTTAACTATGTGCTGAGCACTGTATTAAGTACTTGGAAAATACAGGAGCACATGCAAAGAAAAAAGCCCACATAATTCTAAGTGTAGCATGTTCTTGCTGTCATTTTTACCACCCTCCCCCTGGCTTAGTATAGCACATCCCCATCACAGGCGATGCACCTTTGATCTCTCCTTCTCCAAAGTCCTGCTGAAATCACATCTCCTCCAGAAATTTTCCCCAAATGATTTCTAATCTCCCCTCCTTATTTTCCCCCAACTGTCATTTCAGCATTTTCCCCTTACAAGTCCCCCTAGCACTTAGGTTCATACGCTATACTCTATTACTCCAGCCTACTTGTAATTTATTTTAGTGTGTATCTTACCCACTAGATTGTAAGCTCCCCGAAGGCAGGGATCATGTCTACTAATTCTCTTGGACTCTTCCGTACAGTACACATAGTTCAGTGGTCTGCCCAGGCACTCAGATAGCATTCTAAATTCAGTGTTCTAATCCCAACCACCACTTGTCTGCTGTTGATGTTGGGTAAGTCACTTAATTTCTTTAGTCCTCAGTTACCTCATCTGTAAATGGGGATTAAGACTGTAAGTCTCATGTGGGACATGGACTGTCCAATCTAATTAACTGGTGTCTACCCTGGCCCTTAATTCAGTGCCTGGAACATAGTAAGTGCTTAACAAATACCATAAAAAAGTATTGATTGAGCATATGAAAAACCTGGAAAAT
Source organism: Ornithorhynchus anatinus (assembly GCF_004115215.2). NCBI lineage: Eukaryota > Metazoa > Chordata > Mammalia > Monotremata > Ornithorhynchidae > Ornithorhynchus > Ornithorhynchus anatinus. The sequence continues at coordinate 8,949,975 of NC_041747.1, read as the reverse complement.
TAAAGCTGAAATTTCTTTAAAGAGGAGAGGATGTAAAGGGAAGAGAGACGGGAGATATGTTGTATTGTCCTGGGTACTGTGCCGGGGAGTGGAAAGAGGACATCTGTCAATGATGTTCAGGTCATACGGACTTGAGTATTTGGGATGCGTATGATTAGAGGGAGATCAGAGCAGCTTCCTTCTCCTCCTTTACAAGTGGCTAGTTAAGCCTTCTTGCCTCTTTCAGGAGGAAGAGAGAGGATGGAGTTTACCTTTTTTGGGGGAGGGGAGGGAGGGTGGTATTTGTTAAAGTGCTTACTACGCGCCAGGCACTGTATTAAGCCCCAGGGTAGATGCAGGATATTCAGTTTGAACACAGTCCTATGTCTCAAATGAAATTCATGGTCTCAAACCCCATTCACAGCTGAGGAAACTCAGGCACAGAGAAATGAAGTGACTTCCCCAAGATCACACAACAGACCAGTGAAGAAGGCAGAATTAGAACCCAGGTTCTTCCGACTCCCCAGCCTGTACTCGCTGCACCAAGCCACTTTGCTTCTCCAAGCAGTGTGACCTTTGGAAGTATTCTGAGGTCATACTTCTGTAAATGTGTGGTCTCAGAATATTTTGGAAAATCCCTGAGTCAGTTAAGGTGCCCTTTTCAGTATACAGCTGGTCACCAGTGTAGTTAACCTCTTCTCTTTTGCAAGTGTTAATTTAGCACCCATATGGTGAATATCTTGGTTGAAAAGATGTCTGGGATCATATGATCTCACTATCTATTCCTTTGAGGAATTAACGTCTACATTCTGTTTTACTTTCATGCCAGATATGGTTGGGACCTAGTCACTGGGCAGGGGAGGTCAGTTTTCTAGTTTTGGAATCCAGAAATTCCTTGCTCACCATGGAATTACAATGACTACTATTGTTGACCGACAGGAACAGTGGTCAGCTCTTTTTTGGTGTGTCACTTGTTTACTCTTTGATAATGTTCCTTATTCTCAAGTGAAATTTTAGTTCTTCAGTTGTGCAGAATCATTTTTATGGTGGGGGTCATTATGTTGGTCCTAAAGAAGCAGCATGGCCTAGTTGATAGAGCAAGGGCCTTGGAGTCAGAAGGTCATGGGTTCTCATCCCAACTCCCCCACTTGTCTGCTGTGTAACCTTGGACAAGTCACTTAACTTCTCTGTGCCTCATTTACCTCACCTGTAAAAATGGGGATTGAGACTGTGAGTCCCAAGTTGGGAGCTAGGACTGTGTACATACCGAATATCTTGTATCCACCCCAGCACTTAGTACAGTGCCTGGTACATAGTAAGCGCTTAACAAATACCGTTATTATTGTTAATAATAAATTCACTTGCCTCAGCTTTCTAGAAATTACTCACTTCTAATTCAAGCACAATGGGATTTTTTTAAACTTTCTAGGCTTGCTAGAAAGAAATGGAAGTGTTAGAATTGTGATTACACTGAAACTGAAATCTCTCACAAAAACTTTTTACTTCCTAAACTGATCTCTGATGAATTCCTGTATCAGTCAATCAGTGGTATTTATCACATGCTTATTGTGTACAGACCACTATACTAAATACTTGGGAGACTACTATACAACAGAGTTGGTAAACAAGGGCCCTGCCTATCTGCTTACGGTCTAGGTGGGGAAACAGACATTAAAATAAATTTATGGATATGAACATAAGTGCTTTGGGGTTGAGGGTGGGTGAAAAGTGCTTCATGGGTACGGATCCAGATGCATAGGTGATGCTGAGGGGAAGGGAATAGGGGAGATGAGGGCTTAGTGAGGGGAGCCTCTTGGGGGAGATTTTTTTTTTATAAAGGTTTTGAAGGTGGATAGAGTGGTGGTCTGGATATATGAAGGGGGTGGGAGTTTCAGGCCAGAAAGAGAATGTGGACAAGGGGGCATTGGCAAGGTATATGAGATCGAAGTTCAGTAAGTAGATTGGTGCAGCTGGAGTGAAACATGCAGACGTGGTTGTAGTGGGAAATCAATGAAGTAAGGTAAGGAAGGAGAGGGTGAGAGGGTGATTGATTAATTGCGTGATTTAAAGCCGATAGTAAGGAGTTTTGGTTTGATGCAGAGATGGATGGGCAACCACTGGAGGTTCTTGAGAAGTGGGGAGATAGGAACTGAACCTTTTTTCAGAAAAATGATCCAGGTAGCAGAGTGAAGTAAGGACTGGAGTGTGAAGAAACGGAGGGCAGGGAGCTGAAGTTTTTGAGAAGATTGAGTACAGTGCCCAGCACATAGTAAGTGCTTTTAAAATACCGTAAAAAAAGAGCAATTGATCAACATATTTCTCTGAATCTGTTTGAAAACATGCTTTATAAATTTTTATCAAAAAGATTCAGAGAAATATGTTGATCAATTACTCTTTTTTATGGTATTTGTTAAGTGCTTACTAGGTGTTTAACATATTTGCTGAAATTAGTCCACTCGGTTTATGGCATCAAGAGCAATAAGTAAATCAGCTAAAAAGAGTGGATGAATGGTGTCTGTCCTTGGTCCTGAGATTAATTATTTCAGTTTTGTATACGAGCTTGTCACAGTCAGAAAGTCATCAACTTTTTGTTTTTTTCTTTGGTTCTTTCACTGTACTGTAGTGATGAATGAAGGAGCAGTTTTTCTCTTGAAATTCAGGAACTTTTGAAGATTAAGGATCCCTGTGAGTTACCTTGAGATTTAACTGATTTTAGTTATGCTTTGCACCCTATCCATCAGTCAGTCAGTGGTATTGAGCACTTCTGTATGCAGAGCGCTGTTTTAAGTGCTTGGGAGAGTACAGTGCAACAGAGTTAGTCGCTATGTTTCTTGCCCACAAGGAGCTTGCAGTCTGGAGAACAGACTATTTCAAAAATGGTTTCTTAAAGTAAAATCCCAGTATAGCATGTCTCCAATGTAGGGTGCAGATTAAAGAAAAAAAATATACCCATCACTTACAGTTACTGTACTCTTACAGGTGTTTAGTACAGTGCTCTGTACACAGTAGGATTCACTATATATAAATATAAATGATATTTATATAAACTATATATAATATAAACAATTCACTGATTTGAATGTATGAGTAGACAAAGAGAAAAAGCTAAATACAAATGGTTAGTCTGCCCTTTGTAGTACCGACAGTGTGCAACAACACAGCATCAAGCTTTGTTACCAGTGTGTCAAGGTGCAGAATGGTTTGGGGGCCGAGTGACTTCCATAGCAATCATTCTGCCTTTCAAGGAGGGACGGCTGCAGTCCACATTTAGCATCAGCTGACTAAGGAGTATCACAAATACTGAGGTCCTGAAACTCAGTCTACCAACACTCAAACTTTACTCTTCAGAGGCAAAGGGTCTTCTTGGTAATGTTGGTTTCCTTGGTAGGAAGGCGAGGTAGGTGCTGACTCGAACGGTATTATGCCTCCTCCTTCCAGCCTTCTCAGCAGGTAATGATGTTTAGGAATAGAATTCTCACTTTGTGGTGTCATCTTCCCATTAAGACAGCTATGCACTTCGATGTGTAGGCTCAAAAAATGTTGACCTGATTAACAGTTAGACAAAAATTTCATGAATAGATGCTTGATAGGAACAGTGGCATATGCAGAATTTCATTTAATGTTTGTTTATACACACACCCACAGACACACACACCCACTTCTCATCTCTCACTCCCTTCTGTGTCACCCTGACTTGCTCCCTTTGTTCTACCCCCGCTCCCTGCCCTTACATATATATCTGTAATTTTATTTATATTGATGCTTGTTTATTTGTACTGTTGTCCATTCCACACACACCCCCACACCCCCACCCCCACTGTGAGCTCCTTGTGGGCAGGGATTGTCACTCTTTATTGCTGTTTTGGACTTTCCCAAGCATTTAGTACAGTGTTCTGCACATAGTAAGTGCTTAGTAAATACGATTGGATGAATGAATGACCTAAAAGGGGATCATACAAAAGTAGGGAAGGCAGAACTAGTGCTTGTACGTTATGAGGTGAACCTGTCTCCACAGTGAGGTCTATCAGTGGACTGTTGGGAGTGACAACAGCAGAGATACCCGCCTGGCATATAGCAGTCAGGAGAGAGGTGTGTGTGCTCTTTTTGTTTGTTTATTTACTGTTTTTGACTAAAGACATTAGGAACATCAGAAGTCAAGAAGCACATTTGAAATAATGACAGATGTAATTTTTTTTTCAGCCACCCTTACGTGCATTAAAAGAACTCATTGTGAATAGTGCCATCTTTGAATGCAAAGACCACCCTTTTTATAATAATAATAATGGTATTAAGTGCCTGCTATGTCCAAGCACTGTTCTAAGCCCTGGGGCATATAAATTAATCAGGTTGGAAGCAGTTCCTGTCCCACATGGGGCTCACAGTCTAGAGGCATTGAACCCCGTTTTACTGAGGCCCAGAGAAATAAAGTGACTTATCCAAAGTCACACAGCAGGCAAGTAAGTGGCAGATACTTGTTTTTTTGCTAATGTTATTTGTTAAGGGCTTACAATGTGCCAGGCATAAATACATTACAAGCATTTTGTACTTTTGTCCTGAGGCTATTTTTTCAAGGGAGGAACAATATTATAAATTGAGTAAATGTCTTCATTCATTTTGAAAATCTTGTTTTTGTCATTTGAGCATTTAGAAATGATACAAAGAGGAAAATAAAAAAAAATGGAGTTGGAAAGTAAGTTTCAAGAAATTGCCAAGTCAGAATAGAAGACTAAAGGGTGACATAACTGTCGGCAAGATTAGGAAAAGTTGTGGAGGACAGAGTTGTGGGTTTTTTCCTTTGTGTCTACGGAGGAAAGAGAAGGAATGTGCTAAATTATTGTAAAGGAGAATTCAGCTAAACCTAAAGAGATTATGGGCAAGTAGTGTTTTTGCTAATTCTGTTGTACTGTCCCAAGTGCCTAGTACAGTGCTCTGTGCATAGTAAGCACTCAGTAAATGCCAGTGATTGATTTTAAGGGTGATTTTTCATTGGAAGTGTCTAACAAGATAGAGGTCTTTCCTTGGAGATCTTTAAATAAAATAATAGTGTCTGTCTAGATGGTGTAGACTATATTTGTCAGAGGTAAGGGATTGTATTAGATGGCATGCAACAATTCATTTTGAATGTTAACTAAAGGCTAAAGCCTTCTTCAGTCTGGCCTTACTTAACTCTCAGCTTTCTCGGGTCTCAAGAAAGGCAGGCATAAAATTAGACTTAATTGGGATCCAGCTGGATTCGCACACCCCCAAAGTCATCATTGCCTTTCCCCTCTTTTGGTCCGATTGGGACCTCACACACTAAACCCATTGCCCATATTTAGAAACTCTAATTCACCCAGACACATGCCAACACAAACACTCAGGTATCCACTCTCTCGGATTAACATCGGACAGAAGGTGACGGGGTCAAGTAGTCGAGGCGGCCTGTGAACCTGGCTCCGATTTCATTTACTTTGTGCTGATGCCACTGCTGTCCCACTCCACGCAGCACAGGGGATGCCTGAGTAGATAAACCTGTGAGTGTCTATGAATGCGTGTGTATTTGTCTGCGTGGGCATATGGGTCTAAATGGGGGTGATGGATCTTGGTGTGTGGGTGTGGGTCTGAATGTGTGCATGTGCCAGAGTTCTGTGAGGGTAGGTGGCTGTGCCAGCCCTTTGGTGGGCCAACAGATTGGAGAAAGCAATGACACCTCTCCTGAGATATAGTCAGTCCTGCTCCTGCTGAAGTTGGGTTGGGACTGATGGGATTGGTCACGGGCCTCAGGTGGGAGGGAACGAGAAAGTCGGATTTTTGCTCCAGGGTTAGTGGAGACAGGGCCTTGGCAAGAGAAAAGGGGATTACCTGTATAGTGGCCCAGGGAGGCTACGCCTAGCATATTTGTCTGGCCCTATGTCTTAGTCATGTGATTACCTGGAACCATCTCAGGCTTAGTCACAGCTCTCAGAAAGAGTAATTCAGACAGTAAGTCTTCCTTTGGTATTTATATGCATCCAACCGTGCCCAGAAAGAGATTGATTAGTGGTGGATTAATGTGCTTCCAGTGTTGTCCTCAACTATCAACTTCATTTAAGAACTGAATCTGTGAAAGCTTTTTTTTAAATAATGTTTAAGTGCTTTACTTTGTCAAGGACTGTTTTAAGTGCTGGGGAAGTCAGGCCAAATACTGCTTATGAATTGGAAGTCTGGAAAACAATACCTTTTAACCATATAATCACCACTGGTATTGATGGAGTTCTTATTGGGTCCAGAGCAGTGTATTAAGCGCTTGGGAAAATACAGTACAGAAGAGTTGGTAGGCATGATCCCTGCCCACAAAGAACATGTAGTCTCCAGAAGAAACTTAAAGCGTACAACATGTTAGAATTTGTGCAGAGGAGTCAAGCTTTTCCTTCCAGGATTTTTTAAACATTGTTCTGGAGGGTCTATCTGCATGGTCCTCTCACTAGAGTAGAGGTGTAAAAAACACCTAGTGTAAAAACACTCTGGGCACAAGGGTCCCTGATAATGATAATTCAAGTGGAGCAGCATAGCCTAGCAGAGTAATGAAGCCTAATGGAAAGAGCCCTGGTCTGGAAGTCCGAGGGCCCAGTTCTAATCCCAGCTCTTCCAGTTGCCTGCTGTGTGACCTTGGACAAATGACCTAACTTCTCTGTGTCTCGGTCTCTTCATCTGTAAAATGGGCATTCAGTCCCTGCTCTCCCTCCTGCTTGGACTATGAGTCCTCTGTGGGAAGGGGACTTGGTTTGACATGATTCACTTATATCTATCCCAGCGTTTAGGACAGTGCTTGTCCCATAGTAAATGCCTAACGAGTATAATAATTCAAGGATGACAGCTGTGTTGATGAGAGATACCTGATCTAGCTGGTTAGCGGAGAACAGCAAACAGTACTAGTCTAGATGCCACCATTCACTTTTAGTCAGTAGGTTAAACTATGCCTACATTATTTCAGCAAAATTTTCTTCTAGGGTGAAACTGCTATTTATATATGTGTGACTGAAAAGACCAGTTGGTGACTGCTTCCCCTTCCACGTTGTGTTGCATGAAGCTGAAAATTGCCCTTTGGCTTGCAGTTTATAGGCCCTGTCAGTGTTTATAGCTCCTCCTCTTTGTCTCACAGAGACCACGCTGTGTTGAATTGTACTCTGCCATACACTTAGTACAGTATTCTGCACATAGTAAGTGCTCGGTAAACGCCATTCATGATGACAGATGGCTCGACTAGTGAAATTAAAATCGAGACTCCCTGAAAGCCACCCTGGCTGAAAGACAGTAGGCCCATTTCAACTAAATATCTCTAAAGGTGCTCGAAGCATCATTCATAGCCTAACCACATCTGTGTAAGGGCATATAGCAATTATAAAATGCTTTGAAAACTGGGTCTGAAATTACAAAGTGCCATTGTTCCTAAATCATATAATTGTACATTGCAACTGTTATTATAGTAAGCACTAATGGAATATCCCTGTTACAACCTTAGTGTTATTTTAATGATTTCTTCTCCAAGAGGAATACACTTTCAAAATGACTACCCCCATTTGGGAGAAGCAGTGTCACCCTGAACTCTAATATACTGGGTGGACAGAATTTTCTTGTCTCCAAAGTAACTTAAACCAATCTGCTATTTCACCACTTGATGGCACTCTTGACTAAATTAGCTAATTATGAAAACATTAACTAGTGCTAACTAATAATAATAATAATGTTGGTATTTGTTAAGCGCTTACTATGTGCAGAGCACTGTTCTAAGCGCTGGGGTAGATTTACAGGTAATCAGGTTGTCCCATATGAGGCTCACGGTCTTTATCCCCGTTTTACAGATGAGGTCACTGAGGCACAGAGAAGTTAAGTGACTTGCCCACAGTCACACAGCTGACAAGTGGCAGAGCTGGGATTCGAACCCATGCCCTCTGACTCCCAAGCCCGGGCTCTTTCCACTGAGCCATGCTGCTTCTCCTTTGTTATGCAGCTAGTTAATATCATCCTTATTGGACTCAACTGTATGATGTTCAGTTGGATTTAGAAGGATGTGAGACTGACTTAGTGTTTTTATGACTTAGAGGAATCCTTTCTGTCTTTGCATAAATCATGTGTATATTTAAAAAATTATTATAACTTTCCTTTCTGAAAGCATTTTATAGGCTTCTGGGAGAAGAACCTCTGGTTTTGACCTTATGATTTTCAACTTCAGAGGCTCTCACTTTTCTTTTTTCTTTCCCCTTCAAACGGTCAAAAAAATATGTACTTGGAAGTGACCACATTAGTAAATTGGAAACTGAAATCTTGTGTTCACTGACAGGATATGTACGCAGGACAAACTTACCACCCCGTACCATAAACGTGTTCGAAACTTGTCTGGAAGAACCGCCTCATGGAGCTGATTCTCAATGGCCCATTCAGACTTTGACCTTTTTGAGATTGTCAACAAGGATGTTAATTTACATGTTGGTTTGGAGTTCTGTGTTTTTTGATGTGGGCACTCTGCCTCCAGGCAACCAAACCAAGATCCTGACTCCACAGAGGGCTTTTATGTAGCCACCACCTGGTAACTATTTTGAGGGCATTGTAAGCCGGGACCTCATCACTTCCCTTCCCTTCCTGCCAAGCAACTCTTTCTAGCCCTGCGAATTAATCACATTCATATTTATTGAGCGCTTACTGTGTACAGAGCATTCTGTTAAGCGCTCAGGAGAGTACAATGTAACAGAGTTGGTAGACATGTTATCTGTCCACAAGAAGCTCACAGTCTAGAGGGGGAGATAGACATTAATATAAATTATAGATATGTACATAATATGACTTGGAGGAATTCATTCCATCTTTGCATGAATCCTGCATATATAGTATAATAATTATAATTATTATAACTGTCTGAAAGATTTCTTGGAGAGGAACTTGGGTTTTTGTCCCTATAATTTTCAGCCTTAGCGGCTCTCCCGTTTCTTTTTTCTTTCTTGTTCAAATGGTTAAAAAAACATAGGTGGAAGTGCTCTGGGGCTGATGGAGTGGTAAATACAGAGTGCAAATCCAAGTTCAGGACCCACTCAACTCATCTGTAAAATGGGGTAAGATAGATGCCTTTCATACCTCCTGGACTGTGAGCTCAGTGCGGAAAATGACTGTGTCCGATATGATTTTCTTGCATCTAGCGTATGCTTGATATATAGCAAGTGCTTGATAAATTCAGTAATTATTATTTATTAGTATTTACTATTTTCTACAAGAGGATTACTGTTAAGAATTAAAAATACATTAAAATGCATTCCCTTAGTGTGTAAACTCATGTGGGGAGGGAACATTTCTACAACTCTGTTGTATTTGTCCTCTCCCAAGCACTTAGTCCAGTGCTTTGCACATACTAAGTGCTCAATAAATATGACTGATTGAACTGATTAAAAATAGTTTTTTGGCTTTAAATGTGTGCTCCCTGTGGGTAAACTTCCATAGTCTATATCTTGAGGTGGATAAAAATATTTCTTTTTTTTGTGTACACTCACTTCACCTGAACTATTACAAATATAAAATGACTGGTGACCCCAGTTTTGTTCAGAGGAATCTTCTTTATTCCAGAAAATGTGCAAGTATATATGCACATAAATATCGCTTCCAGAGAATGTTTTTCTTTTTCAGAATCACATTTTGCATTCCTAATCTACACATTGTGGTTCTTAATAGGTATGGACAAATATTTCCTGCTTGCTCATAACCAGCGTGTTTTTTGAAGGTGAGGAGGGGAAAATTGGTAACTGTTTATGATTCACTCTACTGAAGCATGGGGTGATGGAGAGTAATACACTTCTCATAAACTGTCACCTGGTTCCTGTAAATGTTCCTCAGATCCAAAAATCATTGAAGGCATGGCTCTTGGCTATTTTTTTACCTTCAGAGAGCCACAGTTTTTAATGCCGAAAACTTCTACTGTCTCTCTTGGGGCAGGCCTTGCCTCTTCTTGCTACCTCTTCTCTCTTCTCAGAAGACCCTCCTCGCTCCTCTCCCCACTGCCCACCTCAGTGCTGTCCCCTGCTTCTGGCAGTCAGTCAATCATATTTATTGAGTGTTTACGGTTTGCAGAGTACTGGACTGAGCACTTGGGAGAGTACAACATAACAGTACAACAGACACATTCCCTGCCCACAACAAGCTTACAGTCTAGAGGGGAGACAAACTTAAATATAAATAAATACATTACAGTTATGGACATAAGTGCTAAAGGGCAGGGCAGCGCCTTGACTGTCATTCCCATGGGCTTTCTTCCACCTCTCATCCATGCCTCTCATTCCTTCTCCACCCTTCTCTCCCAGTCCCTTCCTCTTCCCAGTTGGTTGGCTCCTCCATGGAACAGCAGCCTCAAAAATTGAAGAGTACTAATCCTTTGGAAAAAAAGGGCCCTATTCTTAACTAATGCAATGTAATTTTCCTTGAAAAAGCAAAGTAGAAAATGTAAACAAAGTGGGAAATGCTTTTAATCAAAACAAATGTTCTGTGAGGTTCTGTGTTTAAGCCATTTTATGTAGGATTTATGGAATCCATAATTGGCTTTCTGGAAAAATCTCTTCAAGTCATTTCCTTTATTAGAGCCCTCTTTTGTATTTTTCTCTCTTTTGAGGTAATTGACTCCCAGGTGTAATTTTAAGAAGAGGTATTTTTCACACTGGCTATTAAATGAAAAGGCTACTTTCAATTTTTGTGTCTCTGTCAGCAAGGGAAACTATGCTGCTCATTGTAAGAAGCAATGTGAGTGGAAAAATAGCAATCATTTCCCTGAGAATAACCAGTCTGCGTTGAAATTCATTAGGGGAAAGGTAGAAACTTCGTTGGCAGAATAAAGCCAACAGCTAGATGGATGTTTTTCCAAAAGTCTGTTTAGGTTGGCAGTTGATATTTGAAGTTAGTATATCACTGCTTAGGTTCACAACCTAAAAGAGTGAAGATTGAGAAATGAGAGTCATTTGTTTTAAGGCCAAAAAGTTTAAATTGTATTGTTTAGGACACTGAAATATGCAAACCCTCTCTGCATCTAAAAAATGAACATACAGACGTGCCCCTGGTTGCGAACAACTGCACTGCATAAAATCTGGAGATAAGTCATGCACTAATTGCAGATGTTACCCAGGATCCAGAAACCCTGTCTGACACTACCACTAATCAGGCTGTCAATTCAATCCCCGCAGTCTCCATCATTTAAAAACAAAAAACAAAAAAACACACAAACTCACACCAAAAAAAAACCAGTGACACTGGTTGGCAGTGAAGGTGATGAACGCCAGCAGGAACTTAGTGGAATTCTGTGTGTGTTTGTGTGTTGTGCGCATGCACTCACCCTTTTCTTTGTCCCCCCCACCCCCAAAATTATTTAATGGATATTTTTCAGTCAATGAAATACCAGTCAGAGATGATCAAGATAAAGGCTGAAAAGGAAAGGAAGGGAGGTAATTAACCCAAAGTAAACTTTGTAGCATTATCTGAGAGAGACCCCCAGTAAGAAATAACAGCACAACAACACTAGCTCTGCTTGACTGCTATAAGAAATAACAGCACAACAGCAACAGCACTATTGGGAGATTACTCTGAGAAAAATGTCATAATGGGGGATGGGTAGTAAAAGACAAGGTCACAGCTCTTGGGGAGCTTTCAATCCCAAGGGGGAGTTAGGCAGATGTCAATTGTGTTCATAGAGTGGGAATAAGGGGGGAAAATGTAAGTACAAATGGTAATAGCAATCATATAGAAAAATGAATAAATGTGTTGTACATAGTCACAGACATGAGTGCTGAGAGTTGGTGCAGAGAGTGGTTGTAAGAGTGGCAGAGGGTAGATGTTGGGATGACATGACAAGGAAGAGTGGAAATTAGTTGGGGAATGCCTCCTGGAGGAAGTAGGTTTTCAGAGGATTTTGAAGGTGAGGAGGGTTGTGGTATGGTGGATTTGAAAAGGGAAGGAGTTTCTGGCAGGACAAAAGGCCTGAGGAATGGGTTGGAGTATTTGTGGTGGTTTTGGTTGATAATTAAGATATTATTCATGTAGTTAAAGTTGTGGTGAAAATATAACTTTTCATTCTTGGTTTTATGAATGCACCTACTCTTTTGCCTTTCCTTGGAAAATCATGAGCAATTTATTTTACCTTTTCATTTGCTGCCTTTGTGCTTCACTGTCCTAATGTGTTCAGTTTTCTGTCATAGACCTAATGTTTCACAGCTTAAAAAATAAAGAATCCCTTTCCCCTACCTTCAGAACATAAACTTTGGTGTAGCTAAGGCAATTAATCAAGTCAGGAAATGTCTTTGTTTTTAAACAGGATGTAAGTTCTGCTCTCTCAAACCTTTTAACTGCTTGTAAGCCACTTAAAAAAAAGCTCACCTTAGAAAAGTCTTAACATATTAAGATGTTATATTGAGAATCTTCTAATATCTGTCTAATAAAGTAAAGATCAGTACTTCAAAAAGTAAAAGGAAATCAATTTCAAGCTAACCTAAGAGAAACTAGATTTGTTTTTGAGGGTATAATAATGAAACTGATTTGGAAGATTTATTTTTTCAGACCCTCTTTGTGTCAGTATACCTCTTCTTTTATTCACACATGTAATAACCTATTATTTGAATAATTACATTTCCCTTTTTAGGATTATATTCAAAAGAAGAAGGAATTATGGGGAATCTGTATCTTTACTGCAGCAGTTGACCTGGATGAGATGACGTTCACTTTTACTGAACTGCAGAAAAGTATAGATGTAAGGTAAGCTTCCATAAGTAAATGTCCTCTGTACTGTCAAAGGAAATAACCTAAACTTCCCATGTAAGTAAAACCCAAGACAGAGTTCAAACAAGGAACTAAACTAAAAGGGAAGGGACAAAGCATTGGGAAATTGTAACAGGGAAGTAAATGCCAGGGTGAATCTGACCCTCTGGAAACTTTATCGCCTTCTGGAGGCTCATCTATCCTGGTTGAGGATTTCCAAGAAAGTCCTGGACCAGCCGAGAAAGTCCTGGACCAGCCTAGAGGATGTCTCAGTGCCTCCCTAAACTTGGCCCAAAGTAAGCCTCCAGTTGTCTCCGGAGTCAGTGATGGACTTCTTGGGCCTCCAGATGGGGAATGACCGGCCACTTCTCAGGCCCTTGGGCTGAGCTGGAACTGGATCAGTTCCCAAGAATGAGAGAACAAAGTGATGGGTCTCGGGGCACGCGTCTGACCGTGTTCCCTTGTGAACTTCAGTCTGTGGTGTACCAGTTTAGTTTCAACTTCAAACTCTTTCCTGTTTACTTAGAATTTCTTTAAAAAGTGACCTGGAATGGGAATGCCGTGGAAATACTGGAAGAATCAGGAGGTTGAGTAGACATGGGGAGAAATAGTGGAGACTAGTTGTAATGGAGAGGATGAGGAATGAGAGCAGGGAGAGGAGAAGTTTCCTTTTTAGACTTCCCATGGGAATTTCTTGGTTGTGTATTTTTTTTCCTGGAGCCATGAATAATAGAACACAGCTGAAATGATATCTCAAGTGTTCATGAAGTCATATATGTACAGTAAATACGCTGATTACAGAAAGGCACGTAGTGGTCCCTAAGAGCACATAAGATGGTAATATTGATTTTAGGCAAGTCACTTAACTTCCCTGTGCCTCAGTTACGTCATCTGAAAAAAGGGATTAAGACTGTGAGCCTATCTGATTACCCTGTATCTACCCCACTTCTTAGAACAGTGCTCTGCACATAGTAAGCACTTAACAAATGTCAACATTATTATGATTACTATTATTACTGATTGTTTTGAGCAGGGAACGAGTCTGCTAATTCTGTTGTGTGTGTGGCGGGGGGAGAGGGACACGGCCGGGGCTTGTACACACACTGTAGCACCGTCTTTCTGACTTTCCTACCTCCTGTCCAGGTAGTGCTTCACTCTGCTTCCCAGATCAATTTTCTACAGGCCATGCTTCCCCACTCCTCAAGAAACTCCAGTGGTTGCCCATCCACCTCCACATTAAATGAAAATTCCTCATTATTGACTTTAAAGCACTCGATCACCTTGCCCGCTCCTACCTCACCTTGCTACTCTCCTACTGTAACCCAGCCTGCACACTTCGCTCCTCTAATGCTAACCTTTTCACTGTACCTTGAGTTCGTCTGTGTCACCGCCAATCTCTTGCCCACATCCTGCCTCTGCCCTGGTAGGCCCTCCCTCCTCAAATCTGTCAGATAATTACTCTCTCCCCCTTCAAGCCTTATTAAAGGTGCATCTCCTCCAAGAGTCTTCCCTGACTAAGATCTCCTTTCCTCTTCTCCCTCTCCCTTCTGTGTCACCCTAACTTGCTCCTTTCATTTGTCCCCCCTCCCAGCCCCACAGCATTTTTGTACGTATCAATATTTTATTTATATTAATGTCTGTCTCCCCCTCTAGACTGAAAGCTCGTTGTGTGCAGGGAATGTGTTTATGGTTATATTGTGTTTTCCCAAGAGTACAATACTCTGCGCACAGAAAGTGCTCAATAAATATGATTCCATGAATGAATGAATGAAAACACACAAACACACATAATGATGTTTGTTAAGCACTTCCTGTGTGCTAGGCACTGTACTAAGCCCTGGGCTAGATGCAAGATAATTGGGTTGGACACAGTTCCTGTCCCACTTAGAGCTCACAGTCTTAATCCCCACTTTACAGATGAGGTAAGTGAGTCATAGAGGAAGTGAAATGACTTGCCAACACATGGCAGAACTGGGATTAGAACCCAGCACCTTCTGACCCATAGGCCCGTGCTCTATCCACTAGACCACAGCGCTTCCAAGTGCGTAGTACAGTACTCTGCACATAGTAAGCACTCACTGAATACCATTGATTGATTAATTGTTTCCAATGGAAGTGTCTTAATTCAGAAAGTAAAGAAACTTGACTTGAAAAATATTTAACAATTTCATCTTTCCTTTTGCAGCATGTATAAATTTTTTCAGTTGCTGAAAGAAATCGACACTAGTACTAAAGTAGACAGTACTGTATCAAGACTAATGAAGAAATATGATGTATTGTTTGCACTATACAACAAATTAGAGAGGTAATAATTTTTCTTTCTAACATATTTTGGACTTATGTAGTCTCCTTACCATGATTATAATGTTAGTGCTTCAAGTTTATCTAGAAAAATGAAAACCAATGAATGTAGTGACATAAACTGGAAGTGCAGAAAGGTCAACATTTTAACAAACACAGGGGCAAGGTAACGTTAGACATCCGTAAAAAGACAACGCTTCTGCCGTTTTCCTCAGGTGCCACAGATCTGCCTGCTCCCTCATCACATGGTCAACTTCCCATCGTTTCTCACCACAGTAGAATAGCAGGAATTTCAAAATCTTGCTATGCCAAGACCAGAGCTCAAAAACACCGATCACTAAAATCATAGCCACAACCAGAATTTTCAGTCTGATTAGTTTGAGTAATCTGGACCCTGGCTGTGGTTTGTTGTTCACCCAGGTACCTGGCAGTTTGTTTCCACATGATCATTAGTTCAACCTTGTCAATACCTGTCTTTCTCTCTATTTCGGTTCCTTCTCATTCCCTCCAGTTCATCATCTTCCTGTTTTACAAGGGAGGAAACTGAGGCCCAGACAAGAGCTGCTCAAGGTCACGCAACAATCCAGAGGCAGGGCTGGGACTAGAACCTGGGTCACTTGACTCCCAGTCCCATGCACTTTCTACTAGGCTAGGCTACCTCCCATATTACAGTAGGTTCACTCCACTTTAAAGAAAATCAATTGATATAAAAGTACTCTTGCAGATAAATAAATATAAAACCTTTACCAGCCTAAATTTTTCTTTTTCTAATCTTCCCTCCCAAAGCCAGTTCAGTGCACAAACCATCTTTACTATTTGATGAACTTTAAATCCGTGTTTTCAAAAGAAAGATAAAGGTGACCAAGGAAGAAAATTGGAGAGAATCAGAGAAAGTGACTTAGGGATTACAGTACAGAGAAAATGAGAAAACTCAGTTGCCATAGGCAAGGCAGAAGAAGGAGTAACATTAAGTTTACGTTTTAATCCTGTGTTCAAAAGCATTGAACTGGCAACTGGAATTTATCAAAGTGACTCTCTGGAATGGGACTGGACCCTGCTAGCTAGCATCACCGTTTCCTGGTCCAGATACTGTCGAACTCTCAGCTTCATTATTGGTATAAACTGAAATTCCCCTAATTAAGAAACTAGTCGAACAAAATTTAGCTTTAATGATTACTTTTATGTTTGTTTTGGAGGACTGCCACCAGTGTTTTCTCATTAGAAATACAATCCTTAAGCAGCATTAAACCCTCGTATATAAATGCCATATCTTCAAATAAGAAAAAAAGAACCATTTTCAGTTTTTCAAAAGGTAAACTATATTCATTTATGTTTTTTTTCTTAGGATTTGTGGACTTATATATATGGCCCAGCCCAGTAGTCAGTAAGTGATTTAAAGTATTTTTTTCATTATTTAAGATTAAAAGCATTATTAAAGTAAGTCGATTTTTCAGTTCATATTGACCTGTCTAGTCTCCACAAAGGATCTTGTAAATGAACTTTTAGTTAAGGAAATTGTTAAACTTGTATTGCTCTTAAAAGTGTTGCATCCCTTCCACTTCCACTTGGCTGAAGGGTAGTGATATCAGTCTATTATCTCCAAACTGAAACAGGGTGAATCCACTGAAAATGAGGTTTGGAGTGAGACTGCTCAAGACACGCTTAGTTAGTGCCCCTCTTTTCTTCCCTTACCTCATCCCACCTCAGGCAGGGAACCATGGACCAGATAACAAGGTGGGTGGGAGTGGTAGGTGTGGTTCGGTCAGACAGAAAATGGAAGCAGCTAAGTAGCTTTTTGACTGCTTCTTTTGGGGCAGGTAAAAAAAAAAATAAAACCACAGTATTTGCATAGTGGGAACCTTAGTTGGACATTCTTATACTCTGGTAGTCAAAAAAGTTATCAAGGGAAGCTATCTTGAGGTGACTAAAGCTCATGAGAGAACTTCCTTTTCTTACAGTAAATTTCTACAGTAGTAGTAGTAGAGAAGTATTTATATGAATTAGCTAAGTGCCAACTTTTCAGTGTAAGTTCAGGGTTGAAAAAGGAGCAGGGATTTTAAGAGGGATGAGGGCAGGGAGGCCTTCCAAGAGCCAGTGGGCCAGAAAGCCAACATTTGGCTGGAAACTCTCAGATCTTGTGAGAGTCTTAGTTTGAGCAAGGCTGCGAATCCAGCTCACACAGGTATCAGAGCCATAGCCTCCTTGGAAGGGGCACTTATACACATTAGGTTTTCTTCTCTTTAGTCAAATTGATTGATTTATAAGAAAAAACATAGATTAAAACTATATAAAGCTGTTTGGAAATAAACACTTTCTTGGCATTTTTGTACGTAACTCTGGGGAAATAATCTAGCTATAAAATCCTAATTTTAAATTTAATTTTATGCCAAAGGATATATTATAGAACAAAGTAGGTAGAATTAGATGGAATTAGAATTGTTTTGGGGAGTAATTATAACCGAATATGTGTATGAGTTACATGTATTCATTCATATGTGACTATTAAATGTAAAATGTTATTTTCTGTAATACTATTTGTCACCCAATTTCATATTTTTTATGAAGACATTGGTGATCATTTTAGCAGTCATTGTGAAATTTTCATTCTTCTGTGATCTGTTTACTAGGGTGGCTACTGAAATAAATTCGGGGTTGGTGCTAAAAGTTTCCTGGATCACGTTTTTACTGGCTAAAGGTAAATTAAATGACAGTCATGTCTGTGTAAAGATGAAATCGGATATTAACTAAAGATAAACATGCAGTTCAAATCTGTAAAATCTTAGAAAAAGTAAAAGCAAGGAAGTGCCATTTCTGAGTAACATCAGTATGTTGCCCTTTATATGAAATGTGTGTTTGCCATTTGCCATTTGCCTTTTTCATGTGCTTTGAGACTAGCAGTTTTGGGGCAGTGATTTCGAGTTCTAATTTTGAAGCCTTCTATTTGGAAAGTATAAGAGGAGAAGAAAGAGAACATTCCACTACGTGGTATTTTAAAATGCTGTGAATTTGAATCCTTTCTAACCACTTGATTTAATGGCAAGGGAAGCAAAGTGCATGGTTGGGAACGATGCACATCAGCAGTGGATTAGCAGTTGGTAATATGCCCAGATCCCAAATCTGGCATGTTGTTATTTCTTCTTGTATGTCTAATGTAGCCCTGTCCATAAACTACTTTACAATTCCAGGCTCAAATAAAGTTGGTATTACTTAAAATTCAGAGACCAAAACGTGTAGGAAGATGTGTAAGAACCATCTGTCAGAAGGGTAAAACCAATTTTTAGGTAGATACCCATGGGTTAAGTAGTTACTAGTGAATTGGAATGAGTGAAACCAGGAGGGCTTATTGGGATAGGTTCTTAGAGAAGATGAGATTTTAGTAAAACTTAGTAAATGGAAAGAGACAAGTCTTGTTAAAGGAGAGAGATTTCGGATGGAAAAAATAGCATATTCCACGGTTTGGAGGCAGGCCAGTTTGTGAGTAGTGGATTGTAAACAACTTTGCCTGGCTGGAGTGGAGACCCCAAGTTGCTGGGCGGGAAGTGGGGTGAGATGGTAGTTGGGCTGGACCAATTAATAAGGTGCCATGAAGTTTGGCTCCAGTGTAGTTAATTACTTTGAATTTGGATTACCTATGTAATAGACACACTACCTGATTTTGGTGTTTTTTTTTGTTTTTTTAATGACTTCAGGTGTCTCTATCAGAACCTTGATGGAAAAATTATAATGATTTAGACAAACCAGTACACTTTATATTTTTCAGACCACCATTTTTAGTTTACCAAAGTATGTTTGTTGGGTGAAAGACCCAGATATGGGTATGGTGTTGATAGATTATAGATTTTCTCATAATAAATTATCTTGTGTTTGAGCCAATATTTAACTTTTGTTCAAGGATTTTCTGGTTACAGAGCTTTTGATTGGTTTGTTTTTTCAATATTTCAATTTATTAGAATTAACTATAAAAAAGTGTGAATTAGACTAGACATCTTTACTTAGGTAATAGAAATATTATTAGCTTACCATATCTTATCTTTTAAAAATTAAAACAGTTATGTATATCTATCTATCTCTCTCTCTACATATATATATATATATATATATATATAAAAATTGAGCTCAAATCTAACCCTGGTGATGAAATTCTCAGGGAGAAAGAGAATTTAGTTATTTTAAATAGTAATAGGTATTTTCAAAATTGATTATGATTACCTTTTGTAAAACACGAAGTCCTCTAATCGTGATTAAATATTTCTCTCTCTTTATTGCAAATCAGGTATTATTAATGTGTCATATCTTGCTTGTTATGGGCTGCGATGTGTTTATTGTGATATTGTACTCTCCCAGGTGCCTAGTACAGTGCTCAGCACACAGTAAGTGCTCAATAAGTGTGATTGAAAGAATGAATGATACATTGGGTAGAATTTTCAAAGAGCCTGATCATGGATGTGAAATTCTCTTAACCTTGGATTATATTCAAACTCAAACTGTAGTGAAAAAAACTGTGTCACATTCTTTTTCGTTCCTAGGGGAAGTATTACAGATGGAAGATGACTTGGTGATCTCCTTTCAGTTAATGCTCTGTGTTCTTGACTATTTTATCAAGCTCTCACCTCCTGCAGTGCTCAAGGAGCCTTACAGTAAGTTTTAAAAATCATGAGTGTCTATGAATAAGTAATTTATATGGCATACTCATGCCAACACCTTAATGCTTCAAAGACAAAATATTGGGAACTATTTTAGAGTTTCATTGAAAATATTTCAGAATTCAGTGAGAGAACTGTGTAGAGTGATAGCCTAAAAAATTATTGTTTTAAAATTTAAAAACTCTTCACAAAATAGGAGAATTAGAAACAAGGCTGGGAATTATTTCCACCCCATAATTCTAAAGCTTTGTTCTAGTTGAGTGAATGTGATATTGCATCAACATTAAGAAAAACAGAAGAACATGTTTAAGCTCCTTGTGGGCAGGGAATGTGTTTACCATCTCTGTTGTAGTCTCCTAAGTGCTTAGTAAAATGTTCTGTGCTCAGTAAATGCTATTGATTGATTGATGTGTATTGATTACTTTGGAATGTGCCAGAGGAAGGGATATGTTATAGGATTATAACCATTTTCAGAGATAGAAGTTACAGATATTTTCACTTTCAATCCAATAGCACTGTTTCTCTACCATTTCTTTATGTAAGAACTCTAAATGGTACTTAGCAGGGTAGTTGGTGGGAGTAAACAGCTAAAATGTTGACTTTAGGTGTATATCCCAAAAGGCCATAGGCCAGGAAATTCTCATGAGCTCCTCAGAGTTGACAGAGCAAGCATGATGGCAAGCCACCACCTACTAGACTATAAAGACTGCTAGTCTTTAAAATAGAAGAATCTTACCATAGATAACTTGAGACTTAAACAGTATCAAAATCAGTTTATAAACCTAAGCTTTCTGCCTCCCCTCTGAAAAAGTGGGCTATTCTTGCTGAATGAATTCCTGGTGGACTGGGTAGAGGTGAAGACTGTGCAATCATCCTAGCACATTATGGATATTCAGTTAGACGGGAACAGTTCTTTCTAATTTGACAGGAATTCCCAAGGAAAGGGATAGAAGAATGACACGTAGGATCTCTGCCCAGTGACGGAATATTTCATTTATCTTAGAGCGTAGCACAGTGCTTTGGTATATAAGTGCATTGTAAATACTGCAACTAAATACCATAACCAAAAGAGAATTTTATGCGACCGATCATTTTATTTACCGGTTTTTCCAGGAAATGCTGTGACTGCAATACCTATCAATGGCTCACCTCGCACATCAAGGCGAGGTCAGAACAGGAGTGCACGGGTAGCAAAGCAACCGGAACATGACACAAGAGTCATTGAAGTTCTTTGTAAAGAACACGACTGCAATATAGATGAGGTAATTTGCCCCATCTTGCTTTCTTTCTGGAATTGGATCTAATGTTGATTTCCATCAGGGAATAGGTATTGGGCTGTTTCTTAAAGAGTCTATTCAAAATTGAAAGAGGCCGTGCCTGGTTCTTTCCCCGTCGTCAGTGGAATAAAGTGATATTGTGCATTTTATCCAGTCCTGTTCAACCTTTTTCACCCAGCCATGCATGAGGATCAATAAATGGTCTTTCTTGAGTGCTTACGATGTTTAGAGCACTGTACTAAGCACTCGGGAGAGTACAGTACAACAGAGTTGGTTCCCCTGCCCAGGATAACTGAAGCAGCTTGACCTAGTGGAAGGAGCACAGGTCTGGGAGTCAGAGGACTCGGGTTCTAATGCCGACTCTCTCAATTGCTTGTTGTGTGACTTTGAACAAGTCACTTAACTTTTGTATGCATCAGTTTCTTCAACTGTAAAATGGGGATTTGATGCATGTTCCCTGTTGTACTGTACTCTTTGCACACTGTAAGCACTCAATAAATACCAGTGATTGATTGCTTGATTGATTTGATACTTAGATTATGAATGTCATGTGGAACAGGGACTGACTCTGTCCAACCTGAATCACTTGGGCCTGCCCCAGCCTTTAGAATACTGCCAACACATACTAAGCACTTAACAAATACCATAAAAACCATACTAGTAACCATATTAGGAACTGCTTTTCAGAATCAGTAAAGCACTAGCTAAATCGAGATCTCTCTCTGATTCAGAACGGAGAGCAGAATGCAGGGTCAGTTATCTTGGCAGCACTTTGTCTGCTGATTTAATGACAAATGTATATAAAAATAAATCAAGAAGGCGGGTTGGTGCCAGTGTGGAAGCAGCATGGTTTAGTGGAAAGAGGACAGACCTGGAAGCCAGAGAACTTGGGTTGTAGTCCCGCTGTACCACTTGTCTGCTGTGTCATCTTGGACAAGTCACTTCACTTCTCTGAGTTGCCTCACTTGCCTCATTCGTAAAATGGGGATCAATACTCTGAGTCCCTGTGGGTTAGGGATTGTGTCCGATCTGATTAACTTGTATCGACTTCAGCTCTTAGGACAGAGCCTGGCACAGAGTAAGCACTTAACAAATACCATTTAAAAAAAGCTTCAAATCATATCAAAGATACTGTAGCGTCAAGCCTTCTCAAAGGCTGTGACCTGCATTTATCACAGGCGCCACATCTGTCTCCTGGAGCAGGATCACAAACAATGAGCTCCTCGAATATAGTCAGTCCACCCGCATCGAAGCAGTGCTTGTCACATTACAATTTAACTGGACGGAACATGTGACAATATGGACAATAGCAGGAAATCCAGACAGCTGTTAGAGGGTCAGCTAGGGGACCGTAAACAAGAAGTACAAAAGAATGCTTTAAAGACAAAGTGAAGCAAAATCTCAGATCAAGTGGCATAACTGAAGACAGCTGAGAGACAGCAGCAGCCGACAAAGCAATCTGTCATTCAACAAGTAGAAATGGCTGGCTCTGAGTAGGAGCTTTGACAGTATCCTAATCCTCCTTGGTTTCTTGATTACTTCGGTCATCATCATCCACTTTTTCTAGAAACTGTCTGACTTGGGCTTTACCCACACAGCGCTCTCCTGGTTCTTACTGTTCTGACTGCTCTGCCTCATTCACCTTAAAATTGATTATCTCTAAGACTCTTGTTCTTAACATGGTTTCAACTGTTACTTTGACACAAGTGACTCCCAACCCTACCTCTTGAGCCCTCCTACCTCATCCTTAGCATACTATATATAAGTTTATTATTTATTTTCCTGCTTTGGTTTTAATGATTCATATATATTCACCATTCTCCCCCCACCATTAAGGAGAGATTGGGTCTTTTATTCTAATTTTATGTTTACAAATGTTTAGTGAGGTTTTCTGCATACAGTTGGGTACTTAATAACCGCAGCTGGTGAAAAGGTAGGACTTAAAATTTGGAATCAGCAAATGTAACAGCACTGCAGAGAACAGTCAAAATATCATCATCTAAACATCAGTCTTACCAACCATACTGTCTCACAAATAGATTAGAGCTCTCTGTCAGTAGTGTCACCTATAAACCCCAGAGGGCAGTTCTATAAATTGCATAAAATTTCAATTTATTAAAAAGTAGGATTAGAAGACTTGGGAAATCTTGGATTCTCCTATTTCAAAGAGAATTGCTCTCCGTTTTTGAACACAACCCCCTCAAACCAGAATGACTGAATTGACCATCAGTCGTCCTGTTACTATATTAGAACAATATTTTGTTAGGGATTTGGGGGAAACATTCTCCTGTTTTGTGAGAATCACAAGGCAATCTCTCCTAATAGGAATTTTTTTAAAAAGTGGTAAAAAATTATATCCTCTCTAAATGCAGCTTTTATCCTAGTCCATCTAACTAGGAAGTGACATTGTCTGAATTGTTCTCCTGTCCACCAACGTGGATTGGGAGAGCTATTCGCAGGTCTTCAATTTTAAGACTGAAAATAAAAACTTGCTGACTTTATCTGGTGGTCTTAGCCCAAGAAGTTAGTTTTCTGTGAAAATAACTCTGGAATTAAGGGATCCTTTTGATTCTGGTGTGCAGTTTAGGAGGAAAATGTGTTAACTATATAAAGCTCAAGTGAACAAGTAATAATTATTTTAGTGCTTCAAGTATTTACCTAAGTGCTAGAGACAGGTTGGGGAAAGCAGTTTTAATTTGGTGAAAGTGATTGTATCTGGTTTTCCTCTAAAGAGATAATATAATTTGATGTTTTCCAGGTGAAAAATGTGTATTTCAAAAACTTCATTCCTTTTTTGAATTCTCTTGGCATTGCAGCTTCTAATGGAACTAGTGGACTTCCAGAGGTAATTGGAAAGTAAATATTCAACAAGATCATATGTTTTGTGGTATATTAGGTTGGGTTTTTTTTTTTTAACATTTCATGAGATCATTTGGCAAAAGAAGAGAGATATGCCTTCATTTAGAAATTTATTTTTTGAACCTTTAAATGAAGGCTGTGAGCTAAAAGTTATGGAGTTTGTATGTTTATAAAAAATTTTAATTATTGCCAGTGAGTCCTATTTAGCCATCAAAGACCTCAAGGCATTTCTTTGTCCTTTTCAGTTAATCAGTGATATTTATTGAGTATTTACTGTGTGCACAGCACTGTTCTAAGCACTAGGAGATTACAGTGCAACAGAGTTGATAAACAAGGAGCTTATAGTGTAAAGTAGGAGTTTACAGTTTAGAATAATAATGTTGGTATTTGTTAAGCGCTTACTATGTGCCGAGCACTGTTCTAAGCGCTGGGGTAGACATAGGGGAATCAGGTTGTCCCATGTGGGGCTCACAGTCTTAATCCCCATTTTACGGATGAGGGAACTGAGGCACAGAGAAGTTAAGTGACTTGCCCACAGTCACACAGCCAACAAGTGGCAGAGCTGGGATTCGAACTCATGAACCCTGACTCCAAAGCCCGTGCTCTTTCCACTGAGCCACGCTGCTTCTCTAGAATGCCTTTGAAGCTATGAAGGGGATATATACCAGGGTTACCCACCACTTCCCAAGTACTTTTTTCAAGTACACTGAGGTGGTCAGAAGGGAAATGGAACTATAGCAAGGGCAGAATCAGATCACTGATGAATCACCCCATTTTACATGCAAATGGCAGAGAGCACATTTCTCAATAATAATAATGGCATTTGTAAGCACTTACTATGTGCTAAGCACTCTTCCTCAAAAAAACCCTTAAGATTTATCTGCGTAATTGTACGTGGTCAAGTTTTGTCATCTCCATAATTTAAAACTGAAGAACATTTGTTTCACTAATTTCATTTTGTGATGGGGCTCTGTGTTGTCACCAGATTCAGTTATATCTGTTGATTATGTTTGGATATATTGAAATTCCTAGGGTTGTGGGATTATGGAAAGATATTAAGAGACAATGCTCTAAAGTTTATTTCCTTGTTTATAGTGAACAGATGGATAATTTAGCATAGAGTAAAGAAAGCTAATGAAAATCATTCAAAAGTGTTTAGAAATGAAGTCTGCTTTTTATCCTATTTTGAAAATAAACTATGTGAAAGATACCTGGAATACTCTTTTTTTTGCTAAACTCATATCCTTAAGCAAAAGGGATAAAACACAAAATTTGAATAATGTACTGGTGAGTTGAGATATATAGGGCAACGGGAAGTGGTGAGATGGATGATTTGACTTGTGATTGTAACTTGAAAATGAAAAGAAACACAGTAAATGCATCAAATTTTGAGGTTGTTGAAGAGGATATATTATTTGAGTAGGTGTAGTTTACCATTTGTGATTAGTGACTTACATACCCAAACTGCTCTACAGATGTGGCAAACAGTACAAGTAGTAGTGTATACTCTAGGGGGAAAAGGGGAAAGGAAAGAAATTGAAAGGCGAAAGTGCGTATGCCATTATATTGAGATATTGCAGTAATAGTTCTTTAAAGACAGCAGTTGGCCAAATATGTTATAATTCTGTGTTCTAATTTTAATCTTTAACATGGAAATTCAAAAGAATATACAAATAACCCATTGCAACATACTTTATTTTTCATCCAGGCTGATTGTGAATTATTTCATTGGCTGCCACAAATGCAGTGTCTTGGAAATGTTTCCCAGCAAGTGGTTTGAATACCACACCACAAACGATTTCCTTCCCAGTATGAAGACATATTATTGTCATTTATTTTTATTAAGACTTTTGCCTTTGAATATTATTCCAGGCTTTGATAAGCCCAGTTGCATTTGGATAGTAACTATTGCAGCAATTCAGGTCCTAGAAATCGAGGACCAGCTCAGGAATGTCTTTGTTGAGAGAATTGTTTTTTATTTCCTTTGCTGCTTTGTGCGTGTAAACTACTAAAATAAGTAATTGTATCAAATGGAGGAATAATTCAAATCTTGGAAAAAGATTCTAAAGAGAAAATAATTCTCATGCTTATATGTTGTAAATGTGAACTACGTATAATGTAGCATCTTAAATTGCAAATTGTACCCCAGTGTCCTTTACAATTAAAACTAGAGCCTCTGTAGATAAGTATAGATGAGCTCATAAAGTCCAGCTGAATTAGGTTATTTGGATTTGCAGGACTCCATTCAATTTTGTCATTTGTGTATGCTAATAAGTGACTGGATAAATTACTCTTTGGTACTACTGTTTATCTGTAACACCAGTATGCCAGCAAATATTAGTAAGTATTAAACCTAAAATATTAGCATTCTAGTAAAATTTTAAAATTTATTTGTGGAGTCATATTGCATTTGCCCTACAGATAGTTGAGTGAATGTTACTACTATTGTTGTGCAGATTTCAGAATTAAATTTGAACCTCCTTCACATGTAGTACTGTAATCATTTTTTTTCTCCTTTTTGAGGTTGAAAATCTTTCCAAACAGTATGAAAAGATTTACCTTAAGAACAAAGATATGGATGCAAGACTATTTCTAGATCATGATAAAACTCTTCAGACTCAGCCTAGTGATCTAAGGTATTTGTCTATTGTGTATCTTGTTTTCCTTTGAACAAAGTATATAGGATGTATAATTAGTGGCCTTTTTTTACCCCCTTCAATTTGATATTTTTTGAATATTCTTTTATCAATAGCTCTAGAGACTATCGAGTAATAATATCCTAAATTTTAAGTACTGGCTAGCACTGAACTCCAACCTTTTCTTGAAGTCCAAATATATATTATTTTATTCGATAGAAAGCTTTATCTACAGTCAACTTAATGAATAATTTTACCCCCAAATACCTTGATAGGCAAAAGTGAGTTTCACCATGCTTTATTAATTAGTATGGGATATTTGCTTTGTATTGCTCAGCAATTTTTTAAAATATGAAGTACAGAATATCAAAGTTTATGATTATGATATATGTCTTTGTACAGTTCTGAAATCGAGAAAACACCCCAAAAAAACAACCCTGATGAAGAAGTCCAGCTAATTCCTCCACAAACACCAGTTAGGTAAGGATTGCTTACTTTCGATGCTTGATTTTTATTACATCCCACTTTGGAAATGCAGTAAGCAGTGAATGAAACAGCCCATAAGACCTGGGCTGCCACTGGCCTCTTATGATCAGGCTAACCTCCCCAACTGGCTGTTGGGGAGGGAGTCATTTGGACTGATTTTTCCCGGATTCGTGATTTTATTCTGTAAAACCTTTTATATAAAACAGATGGAAGGTGACAGTCCTGATCCAAGAATCAATAATAAATTTGTTATTCTATGGCCTTTAAATTGATGGGTCCACTGGACTTTAAAACAATCAATGAAGATATTTATTGAATGCTCATTGTGTGCAGAACTGCACTTAACCCCTGGGAGTGTACAGTGCAGCAGAGTTGTGGGTATGAGCTTCTAAAATAAGTAACTGTTTTGAATGGAGGAATAATTCAAATCTTGGAAAAAATTCTAAAGAGAAAATAATTCTCATGTTTTTAAGTTGTAAATATGAAATATATATTAGTGCACATTAGGATATGTTCAAGGAGCTTACAGTCTAGAGGGGTAGATAAACACTAATATAAATGTTATGGGCATGTATAAAAGTGCTGTGGGGCTGATGATGGGTGAGTATCAAGCCCTCAAAGGGTACAGACCCAAGGGCATACCCGAACCAAAAGGGAGAGGGAGTGGGGAAAAATAAGAGTAGATGTGACCTTACTAAGGCTTTGAAGGCAGAGAGAGTGGTTGTCTGGCCTATATGGAGGGGAAAAGAGTTCAAGGCCAAAGAAAGGACGTGGGAAAGTGGCTGCAATGAGATAGACGAGTTCGAGGCACAATGCTAGAGAAGTGTGTGAGCTGGACTGTAGTAGGAAATCTAAATCCACATAGCTCATCTTTTTTTAGTAGTTGTTTATATTCAGTTGATGATAATGTCTTTATGGAGTGTAGCTCCCTTTTTGGATACCAACTCTAATACTGTTTTCCTAAGGAAAAATAAACCTTTGTTTGGAAAAATGCATTTACTCTTGATTCATTATGTTTATTTTGTGAATGGAGTAACTATCTTATGTGCTTATAGGTTTGAATATGCTCTTACATTAGCAAACATATACTGCAGTTTACTAGGGAGTTTCTGTTTCAGGAAATGTTTTTGACTGTATTAGAGATTATCTTGTTGAAGTTCAGTTTGTTTCCTTTGTTAGATAATTTTTTTTCCTAAATCGATTGAGTTTTTAATGTCCCTTAACATTTCCTTATTTTCCAGGGCTGTCATGAATACTATCCAACAGCTGATGATGATCTTAAATACTGCAAGTGACCAGCCATCTGAAAACCTCATCTCGTATTTCAATGTGAGATAACATTCTCAATTGAACTAAAATAAGATGATGAAAGACCTATGTCTGACAATATATATTTAGATATCAAATAGAAAGGGCTAGTTTTGGGGGGGGGAGGGAACCAAAAAACAGTAAATAAGGCACTTAAAGTTACCAGCATCCAGGCCTGCTTGACTACAAATAGCAACATTAGTCAAGTAGCTTAACTTCTATGCTTGTTTCTCCAATTTAGTTAACATCCTCTCTGAGGAACAGTTAGTTCTTCTAAAAAGCATATTTTCATTATGCATTTGGGATAGTGAATTAGGGAATGTGCTTCCCACAGGCATGTCTGTGAATACTTTGCAGTGCAGTGTCGGAAGAAATGCTTATGCTCACATGCAAGACGTCAGACCCAAGGTGAAGTCTGGGAGTACTCTCTCGGGTGAAGTTTTTCTTGTTCTTGGGGTTCTACCAGAGAGCAACCTCATTGTTAATAGGAGAAATAAGTATGTCCCCTAAAGTATGTCTCTTAAGTATTTGTTAGCAAAATAAATAGTAAGTTGTATTTGTGCTTTTAAAAGTAAAATCTAGAGTGGGTTTGAGGGATAATGGATGCAAATGCTTTTTGAAGCTTTTTTTTTTTTTTAAATCTCGAGATCAAAAAATATTTTACCTTTGACTGTTATGACACTCTTTTGCTTTTTTATTCCTTGGCATAAATGAGTGAAAAAGGGATTAAATATACCTACCTTCCTTCCACATATTGTCTTTCCATCTCCTCTTTGTAGAATAAAACCTGATTAGGCTTTGAATTGTGAAAATACCAGCAACAGAGTTTAAATTGGACATTAGCCAAGACCACTCTTTGGGCCCACCTCTGATACTCTGTTCTGCTCTTTCCCCTACTTGGGTATCAGGGAAGTTGGGAAAAGTAACGAGGAGGGTGCTTGGGGAGATTCTGGATTGGTAGAGTTGAGTCCCTGGTAGTTAACTTCTGACTTCTCTTGGTGCTGATCTCTTAGTGATCTGTGTGGCATCGTGTCCTCCAAAATAATCCAGAGAAGTACTGTGGCCTAGTGGAAAGAACACGGGAATCAGAGGACCCGAGTTCTAATCCTTGCTCTGCTCCTTGTCTGCTGTGTGACTTTGAGCAAATCACTTAAACTTCTTTCTGCCTCAGTCACCTCATCAAAATGAGGGTTAAGACTGTGACCCATATGTGGGACAGGGACTGTGCCAATTGTGATTAGGTTGTATGTCCTCCAGCACTCGGTACAGTGCCTGGAACGTAGTAAGCACTTAACAGATACCATAAAGAAAATAAAACATTTCAGCGACCAACACACATTTGAGTACCCCTGGTACTCTAACTTGTCCAGGCTACTTCTTGGGTTTAGGGGGACTGATTAGGACACCAAAAGTGTTTCCTGTAAATGCCATAAAAAAGCCTTCTATTCTGCTGCTTTGTTGGGGTGGACATGGCCACCCCATAGCTCTAACTGGTTCTATGGTTTGGAAGCGACACAATAGCCCAAGTTGACTGTTTTTTTTGTTTTGTTTCTTGGTTTTTTTGGGCAATCATGAAGATTTGGCTAAAAATATTCAATTATTTTTCTTTGCAAATTTAAACAATCTCTGAGTTTCTCTGGAACTCTTTACTGATTAGTGATCAATAATTATATTTATGCTTCTCTAGTGCCTCAGAAGTGTGTTTGAGTAATTTCCTTCACTAAACAATGTGAACATTTTGTAAATATGCTAAAGTTCAAATTTAATGTGTTGTGGAGCACAGGAAAAAGCTGAATGCTTCAGGTTGTATTTTAGATATTCATGAAATCTGATTAAATTATATATTCAAAATTTGTTTTGTCTCAATCAACTTCAAGAACTGCACCGTGAACCCTAAGGAAAGTATCCTTAAAAGAGTAGAAACCATTGGATGCATCTTTAAAGAGAAATTTGCTGAAACTGTTGGACAAGGATGTATTGAAATTGGCTCACAGGTAACTTATGAATAATTGGATAGGTGCCATACTAAGTTCATATTTGGTCATTATAGTATTTCCCAGCTGGCTAAGTGCTCTGTTGTTCTTTAATTAAAATATTGGGTGATGCAAAACTTGTTACTTCAACCTCCATTTTTC
Organism: Ornithorhynchus anatinus; assembly: GCF_004115215.2. Taxonomy (NCBI): domain Eukaryota; kingdom Metazoa; phylum Chordata; class Mammalia; order Monotremata; family Ornithorhynchidae; genus Ornithorhynchus; species Ornithorhynchus anatinus. Next base: position 8,919,616 of record NC_041747.1, on the reverse strand, counting down.
CTTTTCCATTTCAAATCAAAAAGGTTTTATTATATTTGGCTTGGAAAAATAATACTGAATGTAGAAGTTGTTTTTTGGATGGAAAATGCCATTTATTTGTATTTGTGGTTGTGGCATGAAGGAAAATATCTTTGTTAGACTTAGAGGAAGGGAATTATCTCTCTTAAGTAGACTTAAAAGCACTCTTTCTCATTTCCTATTTAAACATGACTATACTGTTTTCATCTGCCTGCCATTTCAGGGTAGCTTATCTGATTCCTTCAGAGAGGTCCTAGCAGCCAGGTTTCTGAGAAGCTGCCAAAGTCTTTTCTGATAAGGTCATTGATAACTATGAGCCTGTTCTTTTATGTTGTATAAACTTTTCTAAAATAGTAATTTCTTTTTTTTAGCGATACAAGCTCGGCGTACGATTATATTACAGAGTAATGGAATCTATGCTCAAGTCTGTAAGTTAAAAGTGATGTATTAGAATACTCCTCAACAGCAAGCGTAAACAGAGACGTTACAATTTTTATCTCTTATTTTGTGCTTTAGGAAGAAGAGCGCCTATCCATTCAAAACTTTAGGTAAATTTTCTTAGCTTTATTGTAATATCCATTTTGTACAGAAATTAGTGTTTTAAGACCTTTATTCTTTTTCAGCAAACTCCTGAATGATAACACCTTCCATACCTCTTTGTTGGCTTCTGCAGTTGAGATTGTCATGGCCACTTATGGCAGTAAGTGAAATTTAGTAATTAAATACTCCTATTAAATGTATGTCATTCAAGCCTTTAAGGGACTGCACTCTGCTTTATTTAATGAGGAAGTTAAGCTTTTATGTTTAGCTTAAATCAGAGAAATATTATATATTAACCCAAGGGACTTGGATGTGAGCTCAACTCAAATGTTTTGAACACATTTTGCAGATGGATTTCATAGTGCTGCCAGCTTCAGGGAGAATCAGAAGGTGATATATGCCTAGCAGCCCGCTGATAACTGTGGCGGAGGAGCAAGCAAGGGGAGTGAAGTGTAGCGGGTGGGTTGTGGAAGCTGCACTCGGACTGACCCCCCGACGGGACCCCGCAAAGGATCACATTCCCTTGCAACATAGATTTCCCCCAAAACCAGACACCCGGGTCCTGGCCGGAGCAACTGAAAGACTGTTGAATTGCTAGCTTCTCTTGTTATATTCACTTCCTTCTCATCTGAGAAACTCTCACTCAAGCCCCCAATTTGGCAACTGTGGTCATCCCGGCAGTTTGTGAAACAACAGTAGAAGCATTTTCTGAGATCCCAGTTGGTGTCGCACACTGTAATGGCCATTTGGGATGTACAGAGATATACATTACAATAATAACTCACATGGGTGCAGAAGTTTGGGCAACAGGTCTGAGTGACTTGAGCCGAAAAGAGAACTTTTGGACTATTATAGTCGTCGAGCCTCCCGCCCCACATTTATTAAGCAACTAACTTGTCTTTTCCTTTTAGGGAGTGGATCCCAGAATAATGGTGCTGGAACTGATTTTCCGTGGATTCTGAATGTACTTGATTTGAAAGCCTTTGACTTTTACAAAGTAATCGAAAGCTTCATTAAAGCAGAAGCAAGCCTGACAAGAGAGATGATAAAGCATTTAGAACGTTGCGAACATCGAATCATGGAGTCCCTCGCGTGGCAATCGGTAAGTGAGCGGCCAAAACAAAGATTGTTATAGTGTGTGTATCCATCAAGAGGAAGTATATAACAGAAATATCGATATTAGTTTTTGGAAGTTCTCTCATTTGAATGTCTCCAAATACCTTATTTAATCATGGATTGAAATCCAAGTCTTTTTCCCCCAGGCTTTGTTACCATAAGTGGGTTGCAAGCATGAGTGATGGAAAGTAAACCACAAGCCAAATCTCTTGTTACAGATTTGCCGACTCTCCCCTCAAGGAGTAGTAGTAATAATAGTGTGTATTAACCACTTACTGTGTGCAGAGCATTGCACTAAGTCCTGAGAGGGAACACATGGGTGACCATTAGACAGTCCCTGGTCCTCAAAGGACTCACAGTCTAAGAATAAGAGGGGAGAGGCTGTGACTAGCATATAAGGAGAAAATAAAACAAATAAGGAAATTAACATAGAATAAAAATCCTGAGAGTAAAATAGTGAGAACAGAAGTGTTTCAAGTTTCTCTCAGCTCAAAGGCCAATGGTCTGTAGCCCTAATCGCTTCAGATGCACACACACCCCCCCCCACCAATGTTATATATTTTGTGGGGGAGGTATGCTACTCCTCCTGTGGAGCTGGAGCAAGGCAGGCTAGGAGGAGGCCCCAGGATGACGCAGTGGGGGACGGGGGAGCAGTGAAGGAGCAGTGTTGAGCGGCACACTTTGCTGGTTCAACTCGCTGATGGCTGCCTGTCCCACTGAAATGGAGTAAGGCATGTCAGGGATGAGGCCAACGACTCACTGTGGGTCTGCTGTACAGTCTGTTACAATGCAAGCTCCATGTGGGCAGGAAATAGGTATTTTCTCAAGCACTAAAAACAGTGCTTGGCATTGACTAGTGCTCGGTAAATTACAGGTACATATGAGTTGGTATTATGCCCAACATGGTAATCATTGTCGACAACTTTTATTGAGTACCTATCCTGTGCAGCATCCTGGACCAGGTTCCTATATGCAGGCAGGGAGGTTTTTTTTTTCTTCTTAGCCAGTAGTTTGAAATTACAGGTCTTGGTATCACATTTTTACAACCCATATGAGAGGTACTGGGCAGAGAATGAAGTTTTCTTGTACTTTGTAGTTGTGTAATATTTTAGAATAATTGTTTAAAAATGGTTGCGGTGTGAGAGAGGAGTGATCATTCCACTCAATCCCCTTTTCCTTCCACACACAAACCAGACATCTACCAATTCCACAACTGGAAAGGGAAGTGAAATTTGATCATTCATTAGAGCTTTAAAAAAAAGTTAGAGAACTTGTAATATGGAGATGGTTGAGGCCTCAGAGTTTGATGTGCTTTATTCTCTTTACCATTTTGACTTAGAGCACAAAATCATCAAGAATTGCATGGTTTCCCAAAGCTTGGTTCTAGAAATGGGGAATACTTCACAGAATTTGAAAAGCTATAAATTCTTGATGATATTTAAAGAAAATATCCAAAGTATAAAACAGAAAGAGACCAAATGTACTTCCTGTTCCTATTTAAAACACTAAGTTTGTGATTTTATAACCTTTTCTGGTGCTTTGGGAAATTCAGCATTACTCCTTTCAAGTCAAAGGATGTGTTGCCTCGTCTGTGTGATTTAATTGACTTTTGTATGATCCTTAAATAAGCAAAAACACTGGTAAAAATGGACTAGCCCATCATTTCAAGCCATCTGTCCTCTTGAGACAACTTTCGGTAAAGGGTGTGTTTTGAACAACTTCTTATGGTGAAAATTGAAGCTTTTGTGCAGAGTGCGTGAGGTTAATGCATCACTGCTATACAAACAAGCACCAGACATCCTTTTAGGAGTCACAGGATTTTCTCCTCTTTGTGTTCATTTCCTGTCAAGTCTAACATTTTAAGAGAGCATACTGAAGAAGCTTAAGCCTTTGTTTACAAATTAGTCACTAAATAAAACTATAAATATTTTAAGGTCCTTTGCAAACTGGGGCAGAGAGTAATTGTACTATTCCATGTGCCACATTAAAAATTTGTGGCGTTTTCAGACCATATTTAAGTAAATATTAATGGCTGGAAAAAGAATTTGTGTAAAGTGAGTTTTTAAATTTCTATAATCTGAGCAAGAAGAGATAGAGGTTGGTTTTAATTAATCCTTGAGTGGGAGTCAGAAATTTGGAGGCGCACTCAATCAGTAATATGTATTGTCCTAGATGTTTGGAAGAGTAGAATAGAATCAGTAGACAGGATCTCTGCCCTTAAGGAGCTTACAGTTATACTTGGGGAAGGAGTCACTCAAATAAATTTCAGAGAAGAGGAAGTAAAACAGTATAAATATTTGTACGTAAGTGCCATGGGAGAGATGTGAGAATCCAAAAATTTAGACTGCTCAGAAATGCTGAAGTGGGCAGTTGGGAGGATGTAGGGTGGGGAGATGGGAAATTAATCTGGGAAGGCCTCCTGTAGAAAATGGGGAGAGCAGTGGTTTGCTGGTTGAGAAGCGGGAGGGAGTTGTAGGCAGAAGGAGTGTCGTGACCAAGAGTTTGGCTTGAGAGGGATGAAGAATTGGAGTTGGGGCTATAGTGGGAGAAAAGATTGGATAAGTAAGAGGGGGAGAGTTGATGGAGTTCAGTTCCATAAAGACAATGGTCAGGAGTTTCTACTTGATCCAGGCAGCAGTGGGGGTGTTTGAGGAATGGCTGTGTACATGGTATGAGTACCAGGACCTTTTAGAAGATTGATCCAGTGAACTCTGACCTGGAAAGGGCAGAGACTGGAGATAGAGTGATCGGTGAGAAACTCGGCGCAGCCTGAGTCATGGACAAGTTGCCTGGACCGGTTTGGTGACCGTCTGGATGGAAAGAAATGGGCGGAGTATGGAAATTGATTTATTGTCTGCCTCTCTGTTGTAAGCTCTTTGAGGAGATGTATCAAGTGTATTAATTCTATTATACTCTCCCAAGTGCTCAGTACAGTGCACTGCACCCAATAGGTGCTCAGTAAATTCTCTTTGGTTAATTGGTGTTGTCAACTAAAAGGGGAAGTTAGGTGGAGGAGAAGATTTGGGAGGAAGATGAGGAGTTCAGTTTTGGATATATTAAGCTTAAGATGTTGGTGAGATATCCATGTAGAAATGTCTTGGAGGCAGGAGGAAGTGCAAGATTGCAGACGAGGAGAAGGTTCAGGGCAAGTGTGTTAGATTTGGGAATCATCCACATAGAGGTGGTAGTTGAAGCCGTGGTGAGCAGATGAGCATTAACTCTCTCAAGCATTAGGGTGCCATTTAAGACACTGAAGCAAGATGTCTATTTTCGATTCATTATTTATAAAAAAATTTTGAGTATCTACTTTGTGTACAGCATTATTCTAGGTGCTTGAGAATTTACAAGAGATAAACAAGACATTCCCTATGCACAAGTAGTCTTCAATCTAGGGAGGAAGAGGCGCAGAGTAACAACTGACAGTGTGGCCGCAAAGTGTAAGAAAAGTGTAGGGAAGTGCACCAGAGGAATAGAAAATTGTGTTATATTGCAGATATTTCACCCTGTAGGCTTAGAGATCGATGGGTTGAATCTGACAAATTCAGTGTTATCCGTTCAATTTTTATGTCTTTGGTCTTTTTCTACAGTGCAGCTTTTGTAGTTTAGTAAGCATTAATAAAGTCCTTTATTGGCAGGATTGGACTTGAATTGGGGTAGATTCATCTTCCAAACCTGTTTGGTCTGAAGAGAATTTGAAGACTTCAAGTGGCTTTGCATTTAAGTCATGGAAGACTTTGATTGTATAATGTCTAGCAAAATGAATCTGGTGAGCCCTGGGCCAAACTGTATCCCAATCCCTAAGTCTGATCCCAGAAGAGCCCTGCGAGTCTGGGTCCAGACCAGAGGATCCTGGGAGGAGATCCCAAGTTGCCCTGGGAAGCTAAGACCAATTGCAGTTAAGCCTTTGTTCGTAGTAGTTATGAGGACCCACCCTGAATAAGCCCAGAATGGATGTGGCTCTCTAGACTAGATTATCCTGTCCCTTGAGTACATTATGATCAAGAACTACCTCTCTGAGACTCAGTCGAGTTTGAAATGCGATTTAAATGCCCTTTGGCCCAATATTGGCCCAAGTTGCTGGCAAGGACTTGGCATTGTCGGAGGCCCATCTAGACATTATCCTTCCCCTGACTTTCCCGTTACTGTAAATGGCACCAGCCTCCTTCCTGGCTCACAAGCCCATAATCTTGGCATTATCATTGAATGCTCTCTCTCATTCAACCCACATATTCAGTCTATCGCTAAATCCTGTTGGTCGCATCTTCACAACATCGCTAAAATCTGCCCTTTCCTCTCCATCCAAACTGCTACCACGTTCCTACAGTCACTCATCATATCCCGCCTAGATTACTGCATCAGCCTACTTGCTGCCTTCCAGCCTCCTGTTTCTGCCCACTCCAGTCCATACTTCACTCTGCTGCCTGGATCATTTTTCTACAAAACTGTTTAGGACATGTCACCCCGCTCTTCAAAAAACTCCAGTTGTTGCCCATCCATCTCTGCATCAAACAGAAATTCTTCACTATTGCTTTAAAGCACTCCACCCCTTTGCTCCCCTCATACCTCCTCTCACTTCTGTCCTCCTCCAACCCAGCCCACACACTTTGCTCCTCTAGTGCTAACCTTCTCACTGTGCCTCGATCTCACCTGTCTCGCCACCGACTCCTAGCCCATGTCATGCCTCTGGCCTGGAATGTCCTCCTTCCTCTAATCCGAGAGATAGTTACTCTCCCCTTGTTCAAAGCCTTATTGAAGACACATCTCATCCAAGAGGCCTTCCCAGACTAAACCCCACTTTTCCTCGTCTCACTCTCCCTTATGTGTCACCCTGACATGCTCCCTTTTCTCTTCCTGCCTCCCAGCCCTGCAGCACTTACTGATGTGTCTGTAATTTTATTTATTTTTATTGGTGTCTATCTCCCCCACCCTAGACAGTAAGCCTGTTGTGGGCAGGGAATGTGACTGTTTATTCTTGTACTCTCCCAAACGCTTAGTACAGTGCTCTGGACCCAGTTAACATTCAAATAAATATGATTGAATGGATGAGACGGTGCTGAAGAAGGTACAAAGTCTGGAGTTGGAGAAATATTTCTAATACCAGCAATTTTACTTTCACTTACTCCGTTATATTTTCCCAAGCACTTAATACAGAGCTCTGCACACAGTGAGAATGTAGAAGATATCATTGAATGATTGATTACTTTGGTGATTTGAACACCAGACTGTGAGTTCCATTCAACAAAATAGCATTTTCCCCTTCCGGTACTTTCTCCTTGTGTTAAAGTACATGCCTGGAGTTTTGGTTTTTAGCCTCCCAACCCAGTAGAAGGGAGATAACTGTTTGAACCAATTTAGTCATTAAACTCTCGTTTGCTAGCTATTTTACTGATGTAGCTTTGTAGTAGTTAAACTGCTTTGCAAGGTACATGTAGCTCTTTGGCCACTCTGAGTCTTACGAGGTTGTTGGCTATCTTGTCGGGGGAAATCACGCAAAAAACTTGCTAGCAGTGGGATGACCAAAGAGTTATTTGGTTCCCTGCTCACCAGTTGTTATAGCTTAAAACACAGCTTGGGGAGCTTCATTTCATTTTCTCCACCAGGGTCCCATCTTTAAAAAAAATTGCTGTGAACCCAGGTAGCAGGACAAGGCAAGGCGGCCCAAGGCAACTGTTTTCCCCAGTCAAGAGGGCATCTGATACACCTTCGGTTCTGGACTATCACTTCCAGGTGATTAGTCTCTGCATTCATGTGTTATGCCTGTATAAACATCACTGTCCAATGGCCAGTGCTCCCTTCAAACCATGACATCCTGACTCTAGAGCCAGCTCTTAAACTTTGGAGCCACAAAGTTATTTTTCAGCGTCAGGTTTTTATGACCTCTCCTTACCATCATAGGAAATTTTTTACAGCTTTTTCAAGGTAATGTCTATTTTGTTCATCAAGGCGTATCTTGGGCCCTTTCTACTTAAAAGAGCTTAGTCCTATTTTAGAACATTAGCCTAAATTAGAAAAACATCCCTCCAGCCTTGCAGATGGGTGGAGAAAGATGATCAAAGTTCATCTTTTCCCCACTCTTTAGTGCTTTGTTTAGGAAGACTTGAAGCTATCTATACTTGTTAGGAAGATCTCTGTAAACAGGAGCCCAGATATAAAATGTCCTCGGATTCTCCAGTTGTTTTTAAGAAGAGTTGACATTAAGGCCAAGATTCTTCCTGAATAAAATTTAATAGTCTGGGAAATCACATACTTTAGGGATGTGAAGGATGTGATTGATGATGATAGAAAACTGTATGCACATTTTAAACGTGTCTGTCATTGCAGAGGCATAAATAGCTGTCCACTATGAATTTTATTTCCATTCTTACATCTGCATTAATTACTCTCCTGTTGATGCTGTAATACTTGTTCCAGTAAAATCTGAAATCGACCTTGTCTGGGAAGATTTGATTATCTTTCAATCTGTGACCCCGAGCTGATCTGACCTTCTCTCTGTCAGTCAATGGAATTTATTGAGTGCTTACTGTAAGCAGACCACTAACCTATGTGCTTGGAAAAGTACAATACAACAGAGTTGGTAGACACCATTCTCTGCCCACAAAGAGTTTACAGTCTACTGGGGGAGGCAGTCATTAAAATAGATTAGAGATGGGGGAAATAGAATATGAGAGCTTCAGGAGTTAACAGCCATGTTGATAGCTGACAAAGAGGGTCAGCTGTTAATATTTATACATCTCTGTTGCTGTGAATTGTCCTATTACATTTTATTCATTTTGAATATGTTTGAATTTTTTTTTCCATTTTTGGTCCCCACTAGGTCTTTGTCGTACCAAAACCTTATTGGTTTGTAGCAACTGAAACAAAACCTATGAGAAGAAACTTAGCACGAAACTTTGGTTATCATCAAAAAGGTCATTTCTTAAAATGTACTATATTAATTTCTAAAAATAATTTTTTAAAATTCTTTCCCGTGGCTAGAATGGGAGTCAGTGTGCATATATCAAGCATTTTGCCAGATTCCCTCCTATCAGGGAAACAAACTGCAGAGTTCTTTGCATTTATTGTTTATTTTTAAAATGAAATTTTACCATGCTAAAAGCATTTTTCCACAGTTTAGCTGAGCAAGGTAATTTTATGCACTGGAATTCTAGTTATCTCTGACCGTCTGTACCCGCTCATTTTAGTTGAACTGTGATTTTTTTCTTCTTGGAAGGAAGCTAATGGAACATTGGAGTAGGAGAAAAACCCAACCTGAAATTCAGGCATTTTATTTGTCAGCTTTTGGCTGTACTCATTTTAATAATTGCATTTGTGGGTTTAAATGTTGCCTTAGTTCTAAATCACCTCCACATAATCCAGCAAAAAGCACTCGTGTTAGCAGTTGAGTACAGGCAAAAAACAGAATGCAATTATAATAGAATTGCTTCTAATGCCTGTACAATACTATGTAAAACCTCTGTTAAAAAACCCACATACTATAAAATAAGGGGATATCCATTAATAAACTTGTTAAAATATTTTAGGATCACTTTGTTCATAAGCATATCTGTTCAGGGACCATTAATGGCCAACACTGATACTATGCATACAAAAGAGGAAAGGTAGATGCAATTGGCAACTAAAGAAATAACCAAAAACCAAATAAATATGAGGCATAAAGGAGTCAATATATCCATAAATATCACGGTTGCCTGTTGGGCTATCTTGATGAGGGAGGTGGTGATTGGTTGGGAATACCTTCTAGAGGAGGTGGTTTTAAAGGAAGATTGGGGAAATACTGTTTTGAAAGATATGAGTGAGGAGGTAATCCCATGCAGGAGCTGGACTGTGAATTATGGGATGAATATGGGAGAATCAAAAGTGAGATGTAGTTAGGAGATGAGTTTAGGGAGTAGGGGGTGTCAGTGAAGAAAAAATAGTGTTCAAGTAAGGAGGAAACTACCTGAGGAAGGTCTTGAATCCAATGTCAGGAGTTTGATGTGGAGAGAAGGGTATGAGAAAGGGAAGCAGAATGGCCTAGTGGAAAGAGCACAGGCCTGGAAGTCAGGGGACCTGGGTTCTAATCCCAGTTACAACTCCACTTTTCTGTTGTAGGACCCTGAGTAAGTCACTTTTAACTCCTTTATGCCTCAGTTTCCTCATCTGTAAAATGGAGATTAAATCTTATTCCCTTAAATTTTAGAGCCCTTTGTGGGGCAGGGACTTTGTTCAACCTGAATATCTTATTACAGTGCTTGGCATATGGTAAGCGCTTAAAAAATACCATTATCATTAAGGGGGTGATGTATTGTGAGTGGCATTTTAGAGAAATGATCTGGGTAGTAGAATGCAGGATAAACTAGAGGGGGGAGACCATTAAGGAGACTGATGTAAATAGGGAAGTAACGAAATTCATATTAGATTCGTAGCCCTCTTTGAGAGCAAGGATCACATCCGTTCTTTTAGGGGTTCTTCCAGAACCTAGTACAGGGTTCTGAATGCAGTGGGGATGACAGCGTTAGCTATGGCTTCAAAATAATGATAACTGCTGGGAAGCAGAGTGGCCTAACGAGAAGACCACAGGCCTGGGAGTCAGAAGACCTGCTGCTTGCCTGATGTATGACTTCTCTGACCTTCAGTTTCCACATCTGCAAAATGAGGGTTAAGTCCTTCTCCCTCCTACTTAGATTGTGAACCCCATTTGGAAAAGGGACTGTGTACAATCTGATTATCTTGTATCTAACACACCACTAACCGAGATTGACACATAGTAAGCCCTTACAAAAATAATAGTAATAAATATTATTTTAAATTACCGATTGATTTGTTCAGTGAGGTAGGAGTTAATGAGCCTATATGTGACTAAAGCCAGTCTTGGTCCTGCATTTTTTTCTTCATATTGGGCAAACTGAGCTTTACATTTACATGTCCTGATCTGCCTGTAGCTTTCTCTTCTGTCTCTGCCATTTTCAGCTGGCACTCAACAAATAGAGTTGATACTGATGCAGAGAGACTAGTTCAAAGGTTTTCCTTTCTGGTTTGCAAAATCCCGGAATTGGGCTGGGACAAAAAGACATGAAAACATGGTCATGGAGGAAAAAAGAATCCCTAGTTTTAGTGATATAAATTTGTGGGAGGAGAATGTGTCTGTGTATTGTTATAGTGTACTCTCCCAAGTGCTTAGTATAGTGCTTTCTACACAGTAAGCACTCAAGTGAATACAACTGAATGAATGAATGAATGCTGCCATCATAGCCAAGATTTAATTGTGAGTTTCGGGATGAGAAAGGGACAGGGATTTAGTTTTGTGGGATAAGACCTGGGAGAAGACAGGATTAAAAGAGATGATAAGCCAGAAGGCCCCCATTCTGGGGCTTGTCAGCACAGATTGGTTACTCTTGTTTTCACTAAGACCTGGCATGAATACATATGGAGTTCAGTTTAAAAAGTTTTGGGGACAGTTGTCCTCATCATCCCTGTGCAGCTGGCATCTGTGCCTCCCAGTATTTTCATATTTGTCATAAATGTCCAATCACCACAGTGGATTTTTACTTTCTTATAGAATCTGCTAGATTCAGAGCCAGATTTAAAAGGAAAAAAAAAAGTAAGAGGGAAATCAGATGTGGGTGTAAGTTTTTCCCACCTCACCTTGCCTTTTTTAATCCATTAAAAATGCAGTCAAATTGATTCTAGAAAGGATTCCAGTAACAGCACTTCTTATAAGGACAGAGCTAAATGAGAAGTTGCTTATATAGTTTTGTAGTTCACCTAGTTGTAATCAGTTGGTGGTTTTTAGTACTTACTGTGTGCAGAGCACTGTAGTAAGCACTTGGGAGCATGCAGTACAACAGAGTTGGTAGACATGTGCCCTACCCACAAGTAGTGGAAACAGGCATGGAGAAATGGAAGAGAAATCAGATTGAATTTGCCCCTCATTCTTTGTTTGCATTCAGGATATGGATGAGATTTGCAACAAACAAAATTAACATCACTAAGGATAATAACAGTAATTCAGATGTCTGAATGGTAATGAGATAAGCCTCATGACAAATAGCTTTATAAAGAAAAACTCTGGAAGCAGGGCAAGAGTTTTGAAAGAAGGAAGAGCTAAAAATGATCTGAAAATAATTTCCACTGCCGACCAGAAGCTGATGAACTGAAAGAAATGAAGAGAAGGAACTGGGGAATACTGATCTTGTTCTTGTTTCTCCTACTTCCCCAATAATAGGGCTTTATATTTTTTTCCAAATTTATATTGGGTATACTTCAAGTATCTCTTCCGATATTACCTCCATTTTCTTCCCTACTTCCTGTTCAAAAAATTTGTAGTTCTTCTAGTAATCCACTAATTAGAATTTAACCATGACTAAAATTTGCAAAACAACTAGATCTATTTACATCTGTTGTTACATCATAGGTGGTATTTATTGAGCACTCATGTGCAAAACACTGTACTAAGCACAGAGTTGGCAGACATGTTTCTTACCTACAGTGAGATTACAGTCCAGAGGGGGAGACACATTAATATAACTAAATAATTTCTATTATTTAAAGATATATGCATTAAGTACTGTGGGGTTGTGGGTGGGGCAAATAAATGCCTGAAGTTACAAGTTACAGCTTGAACCTGCATATTAAATTTCCCTCATTTGTCTAGATTTTGTTTTAGGTCCTTGCATGGAAAATAAGATTAGGATGTTGAAATTTCACAGAGTAGACAGATGTAACATTTTTGGAGTGATTTATTATGAATTAGTTTATTGCATACTAACTGTATACAGAACCCTGAACTTGGGGGAGTTCAGCAAAATTAGTAGGCATGTGATCCCTGCCCTTAAAAAGGTTAAACTGTAGAGGGAAAGAAAGACAGACACTGAAATAAATTGCAAGTAGGAGGAAACCCTATGTATATATTCACACACACACACATACACAAGAGAGATGATATTAACACAGATGAAACTTATGCAGTTCTTTTGATTACTCCCATCACCTTGATTTTTCAGTTGTTCAATCATATTTATTGAGCATACCGTGTGTAGAGCACTGTACTAAGCGCTTGGAAAGTCCAATACAGATTGTTGACATAGCTCAAAACGTGGGTCACTGAATTGGGAAATTTGCATCAAAGGCAAGTAAGATCACCAAAAAGCTCATTCCTGTATTTCCCTGCCAGACTCCACCACAGCAGCGGGGACTGGCTAAAGAACGATCTGTGCACGTGTCCTCTCAGGACTCTCCAGTAGCCTGGCCGCTCACCTAATAGCCGTGCTCGCATAGTGCTAGCCACCAGGCCCTACTGTCCATGCCAGGGGTGATGGGTTTCCTTGCTGTTTCCCCTGGGTGGTATCAAAAAGCAGTTTATGAAACCTATAAGGACAGCATGGGCTTACCACTCCTTGAGAGTTCACGTCCATCCTACCACTGGCATAGACCAGGGAGCACTTTTATATAGTTAGATACCAGAGAAAAAAATGTATGTTCTCTGTGTCATGAACTGACTTTTCTTTTCAGTTAAGTCTTGATTCAGAATTTGAAATTACAATTTTATTTTAAATCTGTAGGGTTAAAATCTGAGTCAAATAAAGGGGTTTAGTATGGTCTTCCCCTTTTTAGAACAGTTACGTTTTTAAGACTTACATAAAATAAAGCACCAAACCTCATCCTCAGCTAAAACTTCTAAATATTTTGTGGTTTAAAATATTGAAAGTATTGTCATTTTAGGATGTGGGCTGACTGTGACTCAGTCCTGTTCGTGATATGTTTAACAGCAACAAGATGGTTAAAATACGCTACCACAAGTCACGAAAATACTAGGCTTTACACATTTTTTTAAAAAATTCTCTCACATCTTGAATTGGCATTGGAGTGTCTTTTTTTTTTAAAAAAAAAAAAGCAGGGTGGTGTTAGACTGCCTTATATAACCTTGGAATTTTGCCATATTTTAATGCCAGTTTTTATAGCAAATTTAGTAGATTCTGGCGCTGATTGAGCTTGTATTTTCTATAAACAGTGTTACATATAACTCTAAACATTTTAGAATGTACACTTCCTACCCAGGTAAATATTTGTGAATAGTTACAAGTGACTGGATACATATTCACTCACATAATTATCTTCATTGCATTCTTCCCACCTCCTCTTGATTTTTGAGGAGGAAATTAAAGATTATTTTTGTAAGCCGCGATAACATGTGCCGGGGAAGGAAAAGGGGTAAGTTCAGAAAGCTGTGGATAAGGGCTTTAACGCAGTAGCTTCCTATTTGAAATGGGTCTATGCTTAGTGGTAAGAAAAAGTAGGGAATTTACTGTAATTCACCGAGTCCCTATTGTGGGCAGCTCCTGGGAGAATGAAATAGGAATAAAAGACTCCGTCTCAAGTACCCTCTTAACTTTTCTTTCCTTCCTTTCCCCCTATTTTCCTCATCCATCTTTCCTCTGGCTCGTTGTGGGCAGAGAATGTGTCTGTATTGTTGTATTGTCCTCTCCGAAGTACTTAGTACAGTGCTCTGCACACAGTAAACTTTCAATAAATACGATTGAATGAATGAATGAATGCTGCGTCCAATTTCCCTGTAATAACCACTCACCTATATTTGGATTGCAAAGATTATGCAGAAGAGTGGGGCAATTAGGTAAATGTGGAATTTTCGTTTTCATTAATAACTACCATACAGGTCCATTGCTCCTAATGTTTCATTTGATGGGTGCAGTCTGGGGACAGTGGGACAGCATATTTCTATACACTCTCTTGGCTATGGGCTCTGATGTGTCCTTATCTGATAACATCACTATTGCTGAGTAGGACTCTCACCTCAGCTCTACCAGTCATTGAGGTCTTCAAATAAAGAGAAGCAGTATGGCCCAGTGGAAAGAGCACAGGCCTGGGGAGTTGGAGGACTTGGGCTCGAGTGCCGGCTCTGCCTCTTGCTTGCTGTGTGACCTTCGACAAGTCATTTAACAGCTGTCTGTTTCCTGAACTGTAAAATGGGGATTCAGTACTTGTTCTCCCTTCTACTGAGACTGAGTCCCATGTGGGACAGGGACTTTGGCCAACCTGATTAACTTGTATCTACCCCATTGCATAGAACAGTGCTCGACACTCTCAGCACTTAAAAAAATACCATATATGAAAGGGGAAGGAGGACATGGGCAAGGGACTGAAAATGATGGATCAAGATACAGCGAGTAGGTCAGCATTAGAGCCAAGTCAGGCAGTTGTATTTGAGTGTGAGCAGAACACTGTACTAAGCACTTGGGAAAGTACAATATAATAATAGACACATTCTCTGCCCACAGTGAGCTTATAGTCTAGACAATGAGCTATAGTCTATAGTCTATAAACTACAGATATGTACATAAGTGCTGTGGGGATGCAGGCAGGGCGGGGGTTGGGGGGGTTGGGTGGTAGTAGGAAATCAACGAGCTAAGGTAGGAGGGGGAAAACTAATAGAATGCTTTGAAACCCATGTAGGGGGTTTCTGTTAGATGTGGAGTGGTTGGGCAACCCCTGGATGACCTTGAGGAGTGTGGAGACATGGACTGAATGGTTGTTTTGTTTTTTTTTAGAAAGATGATATGGACTGAATTGGGGGAGAGACGAGAGGCAGAGAAGTCAGTGAGGGGGCTGATGCAGTAGGCAAGAGTGGGATATATATGCGTGATTCAGCGTGGTGGCACTTGGGATGGAGAAAAAAGGGCAGATTTTAGCAGTGTTGTGAAAGCAGAACTGACAAGATATGGTGACATCCAATATTTGGTTTGATTGAGAGCAGTGAGTTGAGGACGATGCCAAGTTTGTGAGATGGGGAAGAGACTGGTGTTGCCTACTTTGAAGGGAAGGGCAGGGATTGGGTGGGAAGATGGATTCCCCTCCCTCTTCATATACTGAAGACTTCTCTCCCCAACTTCTAGACCCTTATGAAAGGACATCTCCAGTGGAGCTTTTCTGATTAATCTCTCGTCCCTCCCTCTCCCCACTCACAATTACTGAATTGAATGAATTAATTACTACTTCAGCACTTCTGAGCCACCCATCTCAAATGTATTCACTCCTCTGACCCTATAGCACTTATGTACATATACTTTTGTATGTCCTATTTGTAATTTATTTTATTGTCTGTCTTCCTGGCTAGATTTAAAATCCTTTGAGGGGCTGGGATTAAGGCCACTAATTCTTATGTACTTTGCCAAATCCTAGTACGCAGTAGGTGCTCAATATTGACTGATTTATTAACTCTTGGATTTTTCAGGGGCTGATTATTTGGTTTGTGAATTATTCTTGTGCTCATATTTCATGGCTCATCAGCCCCCACCCCTTCAGTGAAATTAAGAGAGTAATTCAAATTTTCCTGGTAGCTGCTTTGGTTAAAGATTTAGTGACAAAAGTTAAAGGCAGTTGGTTAAAATACTTTTTGAATTATCTATGAATTGGTTTTTTATTTAGGTTTTCAGGCTTTCAGTTATGGATTAGAAGAGCATGGGCCTGGGAGTCAAAAGATGGTGGGTTCTAGTGTGACTCTGCCATTTGTCTGCTGTGTGGCCTTGGGCAAGTCACTTCACTTCTCTGTGCCTTAGGGACCTCATCTGTAAAATGGGGATTAAGACTGTGAGCCCCACGTAGGACAGGGACTGTATCCAATCCGATTTGTTTGTATCTACCCGAGCGCTTAGTATAGTGCCTGGCACATAGTAAGCGCTTAACAGATACCATTATTACAACTGAGTAATGGTGATGTTAATGAATAGGTACTGTGTGCCAGTCAATGTTAGTTTGCTCTGAAACAGGATATCTTTTTGGTTTTTAACAATTTGAAGTCGCAGTTAGCAAGGCATCAGTGCTGTTTGTTCCTTAATACATGTCAGATCTTGTGTTTTAATCTTCTGACTTCTTAGCTGTTTTTGGTAGTCAGCCAAAGAGAACTTCTTTATTTTTTTAAGATTTTTTTTCATAGTCGCTGTCTTAATTCCTTATGGTGTTGCTGATCCTTGCACTGTTGCCCAGTATCAGGCTTCGAGTTCATTACCTCTTGCACACTTCTCTCTTCAGAGTCCTATTGAAGGTTCACCTCCTCCAGGAGGCCTTCCGAGACTAAGCCCCCCTTTTCCTCAGCTACCCCTCCCCTCCCTATTGCCTCGACTTGCGCCCTATGCTTTACCCCTCCCCCCTCACAACACCTATATATATGTACATATCGATAATTCTATTTATATTAATGCCTGTTTACTTGTTTTGATGTGTATATATATATCTATCATTCTATTTATATTGATGCTATTGATGCCTGTTTACTTGCTTTGATGTTTGTCTCTCCCCTTCTAGGCTGTAAGGCCCTTGCGGGCAGGTATTGTTTCTTTTGCCGAATTGTACTTTCCAGGTGCTTAGTACAGTGCTTTGCACACAGTAAGCGCTCAATAAATATGATTGAATGAATGAGTGAACAAATTTACCTTCTTCCTGTGTTCCCACTGCTAAAGAACCACTCCCACCATTGCTAGGATTTGGTTCTTCATTTACAATTCTTAGTCTAAGTCACAGAAACGATTCCCGCTATAGATTCAGGAAACTATAATTTTGCCATTTCCAGCAGACCTTAAGGGTAGCAATATGCTCCCAAAGGAAATGAGTATTCCTTTAATAGTTGTTATTGGTATTTACAGTTTTACATGGAAGTTAGGTAAAATCCCAAATGTTATTGCAATTTAGGACTGTCAAGAGGTGTTTCTCTGAATGGGGTGGGGTCAGGTTTAAAGTGGTAAACAATAGAATCCCCAGAGCACCAACACTAATGCAGATCATGAGGTGGTTGGAGGAAAGGGGAGGCGAATAACCCTTGGGGCATTTGAATTTATAACAGTACTATGTTTGCCTTCAAAGTGTAATTCTTCTAACAACGTGGGGACTGAATATTATTTTCCTTATGGTTTTATGTACTTGTAAATCGGTATGTAAATGAAATTTGCCAGGTCTTTAAAATTCCCAGGTTTGAATTCTATCCCATTATCTTTTAGTTGGTAAACAATTGTGTAAGACGTTTGACCTACCTTACCACCCCTTAGAAGGGTTCTTTTTCCCCTTAAACATTTTACAAGCTTCCAGTACGTAATAATCAACTGGATTGCCATTATGCTTGTTAAAGTGGATGTTTAGAATACAATTTACATGATCTATAAAGAGGCTAAGGCCAGACCTCATAATCTTCAGTCAAGAAAAACTGGGAGGGAAATAGTTCCCTTTCAAAACCTAAACCGCTAGAATAGTCTAGGTTCATGGGCCTACCGCTGGCATGCTTTTGAATTTTGAAGAGCATTTTCAAAATGTTAACTGCTCTTCTGTAGTTTTCCACATTTGCTTTTCCAAAACCTGTTATTAACCAAAGTGGTAAGGCTTCAGGGTCACTTAAAGAGAAATTTTATATTGCACAACAACTTCTGATATAAAGGCCAGCCTTTTAAAAAAATATGCTTTAAATAGTTTTTAGGGGGATTTATTATTTTTTACTATTTAGAAGCAGAATTTTTGCCATTTTTATTGGTTCTAGCGAAGAATTTTCATTATCCTTTGACCTATATTCCCTTCCAAAGAAATGCAGAATTTAGAATTTTAAAGCATTTTAACCCAGTGAAAAATTCACATTTTCCCCGGCAGTCACATAATTCTTTCTCTTGGTACTGCCATACATGGTAGTGTTTCCCGTCTTTCTCATTGTAGTGTAGATGAAAATGGCTTGCTTGTCTGGCACTTTGATGATGCCCTGATGAGCACAGCACTAGGCTTATTCAGAATTAGCCTCAAGGAACCTAGCCAGGCATCCGAAACCAAAATTTCATCTCACACTTTGTCCGAGGACAAATTGACAACTAAGCACAGTAAGACTAAGACGGTCTAAATCAAAATCGACTGAAAACTGAAACTAACAGGGTGGACATTAAATTGCAGATGTGTTTCTGATCTAGGAAGAATATTTATTTAGTTATCTATAGTACAGTTGCCTGGATTTAAAAATTGAGATGGTCGGCCTTAAGCAAACTTTTCTTATTTCATTTATATTAGAAAAGATTAGGACAGTGCTCATATTACTTTAATGGAATAAACTCCAGATGGCTTACCTCTTTATCATACTCGTGTTGCACACCTGAAAAATGCAACCAAGTGTTAGCTTTAAAACAATACCTTCATCACTCCCTTACATTTTATTATTAAAAACGATCAAAATTCCTATTACACACGAGAGCAAGCAGGGTAGCCTGTATGAGAAATTTTCGTAGCTCAATACCAAAGCTTCAGCTCCCAAAATTTACAAGGTGCTTCTGAGCAGAATAGCTTTGCCACAGTTTAGGGTGTCTATACTCTTTACGTAGAAAAACATGGAGATATATTTAGCAACTGCCTTTGGTAAAAACATCAAATTGTTTTCCGGGAACTGAAACCCAGGAAACGAAGACTATAATTCCAGTAACATTAGACTATTTTACTGGTTCTAATTCCTACAGTTAAGTTGAAATTGATCCTCCAAAATGACTTCATTTTTTCATGCAATGCAGCATTTCTCAGCTGAAAATATTTTAATGTAAAAAGAACCCGGCTGGGGGAGAATTGACGGCGGGCTTTTTCTTTTTCCCCTTCCCCACAAAGACCTGCCGAATTACAAAACCCTTTGATATATATAGTTGTGTGAGCTGACAATACCGGTTTTAGAGGCGTTTCTCCTTAATAGTAAGAGAAGGTTCAGAGAAAGTGATGAGTCCAAGACTCAAAAAAGGCCGGATTTTCATATTTTTAATACTCAGAAAACATTTTCTGTAGGTTTTCCTTATATATATATATGTATAAAAACTTAGATCATTCAAATATTGTCCATACTTTTACTGTCTTTTAGAGGCGACCAACAGCGGTTTGTACACGAAAAGACTTTCACAGTTGAGGGACCTCTTGTAGGTTCTTTTTCCAGGGGAGTCCGGGGAATCCCTGCGCCTCGCCGTTTAAATCGTAGATTCGTTGTCAGGTATTTTAGTCTTTAAGGTCTGCATGCTGTGTTGAATGAGGTTCTCCGTTCCTTGCATTTCAGAGCACCTGGAATCGCTCTTCCTAGTGGCCCAGTTTTTCAGTTTGATTGAATTTTGGATAGTTTCCGATGTGAAGTAGTAAATGATAGGGTCGAAACAGCAGTTGGTCACCGCGATGCAGAGGGTGATGGGGTACATAGTCCTGACCGCGGCCACCACCGAGCAGTTCAGAAAGGTCTGGGTCCTCATGAGAGAGTAGAAGATGAGGTTGACGTTGTAAGGGACGAAGCAGAAGCAGAAGATGACCAGGTGGACGAAAATCATCCTCAGGACCTTGGCCTTGTTGAACTTGCTCCGGCTCAAGGTAACCGGCTTGTGCAGGGTCCGCAGGACGAGGGTGGAGCAGGTGACGTTGAGGACGAGGGGGAGGAAGAAGCCCACGATTTCGATGAAGATGACGATGCGGGAGAGGTAGGTCCTCCAGGTGGCCTCGGGGAAGTTTTCGAAGCAGGCCTCGGTGGCGTTGTTGCCCTGGGAGTTGATGGAGCGGAAGAAGACGGCGGGGGCGCTCCCGCCGATGACCGTCAGCCAGACGGCCAAGCAGACGGCCCGGGCGTTGCGCTTGGTCCGCAGGGTCTTGGAGCGGAACGGGTAGAGGATGGCGAGGAAGCGGTCGACGCTGATGCAGGTCAGGAACAGAATGCTCCCGTACATGTTGGTGTGGAAGAGGGTGACGGAGATCTTGCACAGGACGTCCCCGAAGGGCCAGTTCCGCGTGGCGAAGTAGAAGATGCGGAAGGGCAGCGTGAAGACGAAGAGCAGGTCGGAGATGGCCAGGTTGATCATGTAGGTGGTGGTCTCGTTGCGCACCTTCAGCGTCCAGACGAAAATGTAGACGGCCACGCAGTTGGCGATGAGGCCGAGGACGAACACCATGCTGAACATGCAGCCGTAGAGGGTGTACTTGAAGGAGTCGTCGTAGGAGCAATTGGAGCCGTTGGAGCCCACCATGCTGCCCGACGAGGCCGCCCCCTCGCCCTCTGCCCCTCTCGCCGGGGGCGGCGGGGGTCCAGGCGGGGACCGCTCTAGACGCCCCGGTTTCTTGGCCGAAGCATCGGTCCCCGCCCCCGCCCCGGAAAGGCGAAGCCCCCACGAGGATCCTTTTTTTCCCTCTCCCTGGCTCTTGAGCCCCTTTCCCAAGGCGCCGCGAACGGGGAGGGGGACGGGGCCGGATTCCTCACCAGGGCAGCATCGCCGACTCCGAGGATCCTTTCTTCAGTCGCCCGCCAGCCCGAGAGGGCCTCCTCAACGCGGCCGGCCAGGCCATCCCTCCAAGAACTCCGGTCGAAGGGGATCCCCGGGAAGCGGCCGCGGATGGGCGGGAGGATCCCGGGATCCCCCGAAGCCTCGGGGACTTCGGAGCGTCGCCGAAATCCCGGACGGAGGGGAAGAGGCGGCAGGACGGCCCCCTTCCCTTGCTTCTTCCTCCCCGGCGTTCACCTAGGGGCTCGCATCGCCCCCCTTCCCCGCTCGCCGCTCCGAGAAGGCGGTAAGGAAAACCCCCTCGCAAGTCCAGCGATCAAATTCCAGGGCGTGTTTGCTCTTGCCGGAGCGGGGGCCTCCTCGCTCCTCCAGCTCCCGCTGGATTGTGCGCGGGGGCCGCCTCCGAAGGCAGAGGGAAAAGCTCGCCCGATTTGTTCTGTGACATCACAGGAAGAAGAGGCCGGGCCGGCACAAAGAATGGGCGCTCTCTCTAGCGCACTTTGTTTGCAGTTTCTTAATCTGATAATGCGTCTGCTGGGAATATACCTTGGAGGCTTGCAAATGGTCACTGGCTCCGTTCGGCCCCGCGGCCGGCCCCCATCCCCCCCCTTAACCCCTCACGAGCCGGGCCTCCTCCGAAAAAACCCCCAACAAAGTGGAAATGTTTGCAAAAAATAAGAGCTTTTTATCCTTAGAGGAACCCCCCACCCCCAAACACACTTCGAAGCGTTAGACTTTAAGGAAAGTCGTCCTACCGCGTTACATTGTCCCCGGAAAAATAGTCAGCGCCTCCCCTTTGCTCAGAGGTCCCTTAATAAATACCTTGATTTAGGAGCAAGGCGCCGTATTTCTTGGGCAGAGGAAGTGCAAATTGAATCTTCAGATGTGGCAGTCAGAGAGCGGCTCAGCTGTTTTCTTTACTCTGCAGTAACAGAATGAAAGCGTGTATTTGCTACGCCGATTAATGTCACATTCCAGATCCAGGAATTGGAGTGGGGGGGGATTAATCCCCACGCCGCGGCTCCTCCACCGTGTTTTGCAGGAACGCGGCTCTGTAGCAGATTGATTTTCTCCATTGATGAATCGTTAACATTTTATCTTAGAAACGTTGTGTAAGAGAATTCAAAGAGGTCTGTTGGGTTGAAGTTTTAAAGAGAAAAACCAAGATTTTTTTTTCCCCACCGTTCACGTTTTAAAAATGTAAAGTGCAGAAGTGAAAAAATTTGAAAGCTGCACAAGATGAAGTGCTTTGGAAAATTAATTTCATTGTCTTTCACTTTTGTCTCGTCTAACACGACAGAATTCCATCCCAGGACCTCGGCTATCCCATTGGGGAATCTGATTATATTTCAGTCCTGAAAAAGAATACGAATGGTCTCTAAATGTTCTGAGAAACTACCTGTCTGAATTGTTTATTTTCGATCCATCCCAGCCTTAGCATAGTGCTCGGCACATAGTAAGCACTCAATCAACACATAGTCAACCTCGAAGGGGTAAAAGGGGTCGATTATGTCAAAAAAAAAAAAAAGTAAGTGGCTCCCATTGTCTTGATAACTCTTAGCCCGTGCGTGAATGGATTACCTTTTTTTTCCCATTGAATGAATTTCCTTCTTTTAGTTTCTTATATTTATCACCTTGTAGGGGGTCTTAAACCCAACCGTTGAGATTCTTTTTTCTTTTGCCACAGCAACTTTAGCTCTCTTTGCTTTGAGTATCAATAAAGGGAATTCAGGAAGATCAGCATCATAGTTGCTTTTATCATTAATTACTTATGAAATTAAAAAGAGATCAGTTAAGCACTTACTGTGTGCCAGGCCCTGCGCTAAGCCCTGGGGTGGATACGAGAAAATGGGATTGGACACAGTCCTTGGCCCACATGAGGTTCACAGTCTCATTCCCCATGTCAACTGAGGCCCAAGAAATGAAGTGACTTGCCCAAGATCACACGGCAGACAAGTAGCAGAGCCGGGTTTTATTCAGAATTCAGCATCAAATGGTTGATTTGATTTTAAATAAAACTCTGTTGCTTTCCTTCATAGTTCAGTACTAATCCCAGGGTGCCATAGTGGATAGAGCACAGGCCTGGGAACCAGAAGGGTTGCAGATTCTAATCCTGGCTCTGCCACTTGTCTGCTGTGTGACCTCAGGCAAGTCACTTGACTTCGCTGTGCCCAGCGATCTCATCTGTAAAATGGGGAATGAGACTGTGAGCCTCCTATGGAACAGGGATGGTGTCCAACACAATTTGCTTGCCTGCACCCCAGCGCTTAGTATAGCGCCTGGCATATAGTAAGCGCTTAACAAATACCACAATTATTATTATTAATCTGCAAATCATAATTTTCTGTTCTTTTCTAAAGTGAGCCCAGTTTTTGCCAAGTGAGCCAGGTGTGCGGGAACAAAATATAATGGAGAATAAACCACAGCACTCAGAACTCCTAAATTACTTTTTAAAATGTAGAATGCCATTTACAGTGTCCCTCAGCACTTTTCAATATCTGTACCTTAAAGACATCAGTAGCCTCTGGGGTTAAAGGGAGGGATGTGTATTTTGGTATTAGGAGGGAGGGGGGAACAAGGAGTGAAGGGTTTAGAAAGATAACCATCCAGACGAGCTTATGAGCTTTTTTTCTGATCGGAGGAGGGGAAGGGAAGGGAATTCCTCCCTGTGTATCCCCGCAGTAGAGGACAGTGACTTCCATCTCTGTGACAGTCTTACCTTCTCTAGAGTGTAAGCTCACTGTGAGCAGGGAGCGTGTCCGTCAGTTCTGTGGTATTGCACTCCCCTAAGCACTGGGTGCAGTGCTCTGCACATAGGTAGCCCTCAGTAAATCAATCAGTGGTATTTATTGAGAACTTACTGGGTGCAGAGCACCATACCAAGTGTTTGGGAGAATACAATGCCGTAACATTGTGCCAGGCAACGTCAAGGTAAAAAAGGTGCAGGTCAACTTTTTGCCTGGATTTTACACTTACATATAGATGCATTATAACAGATAGTTGTTTTGTTAGATGTAATCGACTTGTGGGCAGGGAACATGCCTGCTAACGCTGTGTCCTGTTCTCCCAAGCACTTAGTACAGTGGTCTGCACCCAGTACTCAATAAATACCATTGATTGATTATTCTTAAACACCAAAGTCAACATTTTGTGTGTGTGTGTGTGTGTGTGTCTGTGTATGTATTGAAGGTTTTTATTGAGTGTTAAATACTCTGCAGGATAATGGAAGGGGCAAATGAGGTGGTAGAGGAAGCTGGATAGAGAGGAAGGGAAATGATATTCAAAATGGATGAAGTAGGAGGGGAAAGGAAGAGGGAAACAATACAAAGCAGAGGCTGAGAAGAGCAAAGACAACAGTAGAGAAGCCTTGATTTTTATTTTTGAATGGTATTTGTTAGGCACTTATGTCAAGAATTGTTCAAAGCTCTGGGGTAGATTTGAGTTTATTAGGTTGGATACAGTCCCTGGCCCACCTGGGGCTTACAGTCTAAGTAGGAGGGAAAACAGGTATTAAGTCCCTGTTTTATAGATGGAGAAACTGAGGCAGAGAGGAGTTAAGTGGCTTGCCTAAGGTCTTACAGCAGGCAGTTGGCAGAACTGGGATTAGAACCCAGGTCCTCAGACTCCCAGGCCTTTGCTCTTTCCACTAGGCCATACCGCTTCCCAGATAATTTCCTTTTATTTTCCCCATTCCACTATGCCCGAGGTGATCAATTTTAGGAAAGCATTTGGGGGCGAGGAGGGGTGGGGAAATGGCGACATCAGATTGTTGCTTAAGGCGTTCCCCTCTCCATTCCTCCTTGCTCACTGAAACTCTTTAATCAGGATCGACACCATGCACTTACAAATGATTTGTTTTATTTTAGAGCTAAGGAGAGCTTTCCAGTTTTAGGGCTGTGGATCTTTCCTGGGGACTTCTTGCATAGTTACAAGTTTATTTTGGAATATTTTTAAGGATTTCAATTTCTTTTGTCCAGTGTAAATTGCTTGACAAAAGGTCTGAGTCACCTCCTGGATTTAACATTGAACAGGAAGACTTAACAAGTGACTACTTAGGGTTTAAGATATTTATACAGGTAGTTCTTGCTAACTTTGCTTTTGTAAAGATTTTTCTGGAGCCACAGTGATATTCAACTAGAAGTTAGTAGAGGAATGGAAATTTTGTTCTTTCAGTGTGTTTTCAAAAGTCACAACCTCATCGTGTCAAAGTGAACTTCACGGTGGTTTCAACTGCCCGTTTGTAGAATCAAAGAAAATCACATCTCTCTGTAAATGTCACAACAATATCGTACATAGTATTCACATTTATGTGCACCCACGTGGTACATTTCCCTGTATTAAGCTCTTGAGAAATTCAAAACAAAAACGTGACGATTTCCTGCCCACAAGAGACTTATACTGATAGAGGAAGAAACAGGCTGTTGTCCCCCAAAGTGTGTCTAGGAAGATGTCACGCCAAGTCATTCCTGAGGGCACCCAGGCCTTGTGGATTTGCTAAGAATACCAGTGCCACTTTTGGGATGGTACGGCATTTAAGAATATGTGGTTCACTGGGGGAAATGACGGTGGATGCGTGGTCCATCGACTCAGGCTTACCTGTCTCTCCCTCCAGGTGACAGGGACACGCTGGGGATCTGGGATGGAGGTGTACAGCTCTTCACAAGCTCCTCTGTTTTCCCCCCTACCATAAGAAGTCTTCTCTCACAGTTTTTGCTCTCTCTGCTGACCCAGAGATTATGCTGCTATAGAATCTAAAGGAAGACAAACGGAGAGGTCAATTCTCAGAAAAAGATAAAATTGCAAATTCATAAATATTCCATATCATTTCAGCCTGTTCAATAGAGTCTGTTGTGCACATAAAGCAAGTCACTTAACTTCTCTGTGCCTCAATTACCTCATCTGTAAAATGGGGGTTAAGACTGTGAGCCTCAGGTGGGGCAACCTGATTACCCTGTATCTACCCCAGCGCTTAGAACAGTGCTCTGCACGTAGTAAGCACTTAACAAATACCAACATTATTAGTATTATAAAGATGTTGTTGTACTACAGATATCTTGAAGGATTAGGTGCTTAAAGAAACTAAAATTAATACCCTTGTGTACACCTAGGTTGCCTCCATTCATTCACTCTTCTCTCCTGCACTGGGGTCTCAAGATTTACTTTGTCTTAGTGGCAGTTTCTTTTTTTCCATAATTAGCAATTATTTATTGAAGTAATTCAGTTTTAGATTGCTTCCAGAATTCCATTAGGAACACTAATGTGTTCATTCAATTGTAATATCTCCCTAGTAGATAACCAGCTTGTTTTAATAAAGCTAAGATTCTTTAGCACTTAGGCAATTAATGGAGGCTTTTTTAATTATCTGAAGAATGGATAGTACCAAAGACAACTGAATCTGTGCAAAATTTTCCTCAGACGTTTAGCCCTGTGTGAGACAGAGGGACTGTGCCCAGGGTAATTGTCTTGTATGTACCCCTCCACGTTTAGCAGAACAATTGTCACATATTCAACACTTAATAAATATCGTTACTGTTGTTGCCCTGAGTTTGTGTGTTCTCTACTCAAGGAGTCATTTCATCAGAATTTCTCTTTAAAATTGTGAAAATGGGCTTTTAGCATTAATTCATCATAAACTGCATATTTTACTTAAGAAGAAAAAAACCTCTTTTCTTGTCGTGACTCTCTTGAGTCTTCCGATTTAACTTCCAACAGTTTTGCCTGGAGTAAGAGATGAGACCAGGTTCTCTGTGGGCTATTTTCAATTTTTAATTTCTGTGATTCATCTTAGAGCAGGTTTCTACCTCGTATAAACTTCTACCAGTTTGAGAAGGGAATATCTTCACTCTTGTCTGTGTATATTGAATCATTTTTTTCCATTTAAAGGTCTTAACCGTGAGAAGGAAGCAGAATAATATCTTCTTCCTTTTAGAAATTGGCTCACAAGGCAATTTCTTGGAATAATTTTCAAGTGATTTAGCTGTTTTTATTGGGGACACTTAACCCTATTGTAAAATTGTGAATCATCTTCCAAAATTCAGAGCAGGCTCAAATATTACTGGGTGAAGGGTGCAAGAAGTGAAGAAGCAGGGCTAGTAACTTCATGAATGGCAAAGTAGAAGAGTGTGTGGAGGGGAGGGGGGGAGTAAAACCGGGCCAAGCAAAAGGAAAGAGATGAAGGTGGAAATTAGCAGGTCAGGTTGAGGAAATACAAAGATTAAGGGGAGGTGGGATGGCTGCAAGAGTGAAGTAGTGAGGGGGAGGAAGCAAAATTAGAGAAGGTGTTGAAATCAAGATAAGGTTGTTGGAAGGGCTATGGAAAAATTGAACGGATGTTAAGCCTGATTTGTCTAAAGTATGAGGTGGTCCAGTAGTACAGTACAGTCAGCTTTGTCATAATGTGTATTCTGTTCAGCTAGAAAGCTATTGTGGAGTTGGGAAATATCTTCCGGCAGCACACATCTGTCTGGAAATAATACTGCGCGCTGTTGGAAATGCTAATTTTCCTCTTGCTAATATTTGCTCGTGCGGGCATTGTAAGACCTAGCATGAGTTCTACAAACATGAAATTTCATAAATGCAAAGTTCTTCAGAAACAGTCCCAGTGTTCTGTACTGTAATTAGGATGAACAGTCTAAAAGCGACTCCATAAAAATAACCCTTTGATATTTTTATAAATTTCCTTGAATATTGAAAGGGAAATCTTTTGTGTTAAGGGCATAAGACTGAAATGGTTTCCAAAGGTATTTTTAGAAAAAGAAAAAGGAAGCACCCTTTGTGGAGGTTTTTTTGGCATGAAGAAATCAGTGGATGGTTCCTAAATGCTACTTCTCTGATCAGGTGTTCTTTAGGGTGAAGGTATTGGAACAGCTGGCTCGTATTCAGCAAAACAAAATTCTTTATCTGCAATTCAAATGAAAAAAATGGTTGTCAGGATGCTTTCTGTTTTTCGCTTTAAATTTTGTGGCCTTCTTTGAGGATGGTATTAGCTGCTTTATCAGGGTAGTCCAGGTATAAGGGCAACATAGACGCTTGTCTACTTAGAGACTTAATTTTACTGAAATGCTTTTTTATTCTTCATCTGTGTTCTCCGAGACATTCACCACTTCAATGTGACAAAATAATGTTCTTCTGAAGTTAAGAATATGTCAATAAGAGTGCAGCAGTAAATACTAAACATCTTTGTGGATTGAGCAAAAATAAATGCTGTCAGTTGAATAATTCCCAGATTTTCACTAGGCAGAGAATATTATACCAGAGAAGAAAATTTGTACTCAAATTTATATATTGGCTCTTGCATCAGTTTGTTTTCAGTGGCATTTAAAAGTAATCAGAAATACTGAACAGATATCCCCTAGTTTTTGGAAAATATTTTTATGATAGGCTTCACCAATGTGCAATATTGAATGTCAAGTCTGAAATTATTTAATTTACTAGTACTCAAAATCAAGTGTGGGAGGGGCTTCCTCCAGGGGGCCCACCGTGATAAAATTCTGTCCCTACCCCTTCCCCATACTGCCACTTCATCACTTCCAAGCCACTTAAGTACTTTCAAACTCACAGTAGCACTTCCTTACATACCTTACATACCCTGTTACTTAAGCACTGACTCATGTACCTATCCCGTTTTTCCATCTACCCTCCTATCTGTAATTATTTTAGTGTCTCTCTCTGTCTCTCCTCCTCTCTAGACTCTGAACTCCTTGAGGGCCGGGATTATGTCTACTAATTCTTTGGTACTTTCCTGAGCCCTAGTACAGTTCAGTACAGTACTCTGTAGTAGCTCAGTAAATACTATTGATTGTTTGGTTTTTGGGTGATTTTTCAATAGTGATAGCTTTTTCTTCCATAGTTGTCAACCATAATTTCCAGGACTTTCATGAATAAGCAGGTCATGAGTTGACTTTTCTTTGCAGTTTTAGTTACTAGAGCAAATTTGAGGGTTGGGCTAATAGCTTCTAACAGGACTAGATGCTATTAGTTCAGCTGAAGGAGAGCGAAAGGTACTATATGGGAAAGGTATTTCAGTTGTTTCATTTGCTTGTTTTATGATTACATAATTCTAATATGAAGTGTGTGGAAATGGGAGATCGTTTTCATTCAAGCTTCATGTGGAATTATTTTCTGCTTTTTTTTCGACAAAACATTGTACCTAGAGGTTTATTTCAGAGAAGCAGCAAAATCTTCTTTTTGACTCTATTATTCGTCTGGGTCTAGACACTGGGTACTATGAAGTTTGTTTAGTGACCTAAATCTTTCCCATAGATATGCAAAATAAACTGAAAGTCTTATTTAAAGTTTTAATGGCCAATTTTCTCTGGTTATAGAACTACTGAGTATACACATCTTGCTGGCTAAGCTATTTTTCTCTGCTTGGTCACTTAAACCATATTGCTCATTACTTAGTATTGCTGAGGATCCATTAGTCGGATGACCTATTTTATCAAATAAACATCTGTAATAGAATATTATCACTTAAAGCCTATGTGCAACCTTTTCAAAACATGGGCCAAAGAAAGATGAGCCGAGAATCAAGATTACCGCTCTGTAAGAGGCTGGGACTTTCTCCTAACTCTCTTCAAGCCTGTGTGCCCATGACTGGAGCCATTAACAGGAACCATTGTGGTTTTACAGCTGCCGACTTAATGTCTTCTCCGTTTTCACGCTGAAATTAGCTAATCAAAACTATATTTCCCTGTTTTTTTTAATAGAGAGTCCCATGGGACCAAATGAAATACCTTAATTTCCCAAGATATGTTCTATTTATGGTTTCCATTTGACTACCAGGATCGTCATTTTGCCCAGGAACCTGTATTTAGCGGAATGCTGTCCAGTGGCAGGAGGAATGCAGGGGGGAGACATGGGTCCCTGGTTTCCTGCGATTTATTCAGGTTGGAGACAGATTGGAAACATGCCAGATGGTAGCAGGGAAAGGGAAACCTCTCATTTGGCAGGACGTCTGGGAAAAGCAGAGGTCCTCCTTTGCTCTTCCTAACCCCTACAAACCTCAAGAAAATGGAGTCCTAGATCCTCTCTTCCCCCACAACCTTCATAGTCAAAACTGAATAGGCCAAAAGTTTGAGTTCTGTGTATGGGGTCTAAACTTTAGCAAAGTAGAACATAATTTTGATTGCGTTTTGAATGGTATTTGTTAAGCGCTTACTGTGTATCAGACACTTCTAAGTGCTGGGGTAGATGCAAGTTAATCAGATTGGATACCTGACTTGGAAATCAGGGTAGCACTAATGGTCAAGTGATGGAGGTACATTTTCTTTGAGGTCAAGACCTCTATTTGATGGAAACGGAATGAGGGAGATCATTTTGCAGTTAGTGAGTGAAATGAAAGGTTTAGATGCTAGTCTTGTTGGCTCAGGGTTGACAAATTTGATGGTATGTGACAATGCCTAAAAAATGGTTATCGCTGTACTTGTTCCCTTTAGCAACTCATCTCCTTTACTTAGCATGAGATATTTTAAAACTGATGAACTTTGGATAGCTTGATTGAATCAAAGGTGCAAATCATCACTACCAGACCTCGCTTCTGACTGCCAAAAATCCAGTGGAACCCAAGAATCCAGCTATTTTTGAAACTGACACTCCAATAGTAGTCTTTGCGCTTATGTGTCAGAGGCACGTCTGAGCAAGTTGTTGCGGGCTAGTATGCGGGTACCTTCCCCACCCCACCCCCTGTCACTGCGAGCAATTGTCAAGGCAAGCTCTTTTTAAAAATTATTTATTGGACCCAGTACCAGCATTATCCTCTTCACTTCAGTGGATTTATCCAAGAAGCAAAGTAGCATTTTTTAAATATCAGAAATCCATATCTCTGTGGAAGTGGTTCCCGAAGTCATTTCTTCATTGACAAAAGAGAGCAGCAGGTTGGGAATTTGTATCGACATCCTTGATGGTAGGTGTCCCCAAGATTATCAGAGGTATTTATGGCATGCTTACTATGTGCCCAATACTGCAGTAAGTGTGTGGGAAAGTACCATATAACAGAGTTGGTATTAACATTCCCTGATTAGCACCATTTCCTGATTTTCCAAAGGGTATTCCCTTTCGCCAGGTCATCTCACAGTAGCTAGAGAAAAGGCCAATTAGGTTATTGAAAAAGATCTATCATGGGAGAATCTCTTCTATTCCATAATGCAGCCCAGCTCACTCAGATAAATACAGTATAAAAATGGCCTGAGTCATTTTGCTCTGGGTGCTGGCAAGTGACACAATTTATTATCCTGTAATTATATAGTTGGGTGTGAGGAGTATGTATTTTGCCTGTTGCAGCTTAAATTCTTTTGACTATAGTTACAATAATGTTTTAAATAGGGGATGATGACTAACATAATTAATGTACGTGGCCCCTGTTTATCCAAATGCTGAAACTGTTAACACCCATACTTGAAAGGAGAGCTTTTTTCTATTTTGCAAACTTGGCACTCTGAAAATCACATTTTGGCATTGATAGTGCCAGATTCTCCCCCCCAAAAAAGATGTTTAATAATCATTTTAGTGAATAATGCTAATCTGCATAAAGACTTTATCAGCCTCCCCTTCCTGCCACCCAATCCCCCAGACCTGTGCTCTTAACAAAACTCCCCCTGTAGATGGTCAGCTCCTTGTAGGCATGGATTGTTTCGATCAACCCTAGTATATTGTAGGGAAGCAGGGTGGCCTAGTGGAAAACATATGTACCTGGAATCTGAGCTCCTCTATTTCCCTGCTGTGCAACCATAGGCAATTCGCTTGACTTCCCTTTGCCTCAATTTCCTCATCTGTAAAGTGAGGATTAAGTCCTACTCCTTCCTACTTTGACTGTGAGCCTCATTTGGAACAGGGATGGTGTCTGATTATAATAATAATTGTGGCATTTGTTAAGCGCTTTACTATGTGGCAGACACTGTACTAAGTGCTGGGTGGATACAAGCAAATTGGGTTAGACACAGTCCTTGTCCCACACATTTATGTGTCTCAATCCCCATTTTACAGAGGAGATAACTGAAGCACAGAGAAGTTAAGTGACTTGCCCAAGGTCACACAGCAGACAAGTGGCAGAACTGAGATTAAAACTCATGACCTCCTGACTCCCAGACCCATGCTCTATCCACTACACCATGCTGCTTCTCTGCCCTAGTGCTTTGTCCAGTCCTTGGCACATAGTAAGCATTGAACAAATGGTAATAATATTATTACACCTTTTCTCCAAGTGACCTGTGACGGACCATTGGTTTGACCCACAATCTTGTTATGTTACTGTGTCCCCAGAAGGGAGTTGATAGCTGAAGATGGAGCCTCTGATACGCTAGTTTAAGATGTCTCTTTGTCCAGAGAATTTCATTTTAGAATAACTTATAGCAACTAAGGTTAATTTTTTTTTTTTACTTTTTAGACATGTAATGTCTACTGTTCCCTTTTTTAAATGCATTAAGTATCAAGACTTTAGACATTTAGAGAGTGAAACTTGTTTCATTTCTCTTTCCTCTACCAGTGGATTCTAACAGAAAACATGAGGAACCAAGGGAAGATTTTATCTATGGCAGTGCTCATAAGGACCCAGTTCACTTAAACACTTAATGTAAGAGGCACCCATTTTTTTTTTGGTTCCCCAGTGATTTCTGGAAAAAGAGTTTCCATTGCTGAATATTTAACAGCAAGGAAATGGTCTGTCTAAAACCAGTCTGTGCCATTCATCTGGGGAAGTGGTCAGAGTATGTGCTGACTCTGCAGGAGCAGCCACTGGATGTGGGGTAGAACTGTGATTTTGCAGCTCTGAGGTTCTGAATAAGCAGAACTCCCTCTTCCAGTCCATTCTAATAGGGCGTCCCCGTCACCCAGACAGAAGCTGTTAGGAGAAAATGGCATGGACCTCCATTTCCCAGGGAATCAGTTCAGAGGTTTGTTGGCAGGGAATGTCTCTGCTTATTGTGATATCGTACTCTCCCAGGTGCTTACTATGGTGCTCTGCACACAGTGAGCACTCAATAAATACGATTGACAGCTGACTGACTGGTATGAATCTCACAAAATGCCAAGGGCCCCCAAATTGGCTGGGATTGGTAAACCACCTGCATTCTAGAGTGAGTAATCTTTTTCCCTTTGCCCTCCCTGTTAGACTATGGTCTCCTTGTGGACAGGGAGCGTATCTTCCTCCTGTCCTCTTCTGTCCTCTACCAAGTGCTCACTACATTGTTCTCCCCACAATAGTCAATAAATGCTATTAACTGATGGAATTACAAATGTTTTTTAATGAAGCCACTCTGCGCTCTCAGAATGAGCTATCTTGGGAATCTTTCTTTTTCTGTTTTTGCTATTGTTTAAAACTTGATCATATTAGTATTGCATATCTTAATTCAAGCAGCTAAAAAGAGAAAGGAAAAAAAATTGGGGTCAAGATGTCTACGATATACTTATATATGTACAATATCTAATATACATATATTGATATGGGATATACATAGATGCATAGATATCTATATCTATGTATCAGTTTTCAGAGCAAGATGCCACTGATATTGAAACTCATTTATGGATCCATCTGCATGGGTGGTTGAAAAGGTAAATGCAGGAACCACAGTCCTGATCCAGTATGTATAGTTGGGGTTGGCGTTTACAGCACCTGACCTTGTTTTCACTTTTGCCTTTTGTCTCAGGATCCTCTGGAAGCTTTAACTTCTAAAGGGCCACTTCTTTCTTGATTGCAGTAGGCCGTATCTATTGCAGTTGTCTCCCAGTTTTCAGATGAGATGTAGTATTGTCTGAGGCTTTGTTTTATTGCATCCTTACAACATTTCTTCTCCCCCTCTTGTTTTCAGTTACCCAGTTCCAGCTCCCCATAAAGCAGCTATTTGGGAATCCCACTGTCCTCCATTTTCTGTACATAAGCCACCCAGTGAACCTAGGTTGAGGTTAGCATAGTTTCAGTGTTTGGAAACTGACTTAGCTCCAGATTTCTTTGTTTGGGATCCTGCCTTTTTATTTGATAATTAAGTAAAGCAAGTATTTTAAATTTATATTTTAAAATAAAGGGGTTTTGGATTTTTTGTTTTAGCTCTTAGACCTTCAATTATAGCTTCCTTCGATAGGGAACTCCTATCCTTCTGAAGAGTATAAATAGCTTCCCGTGGCCAAAGTCCAAGAATATCTTTCCATATACAAAGAAAGCTTGTGGTTTACACCCTTCAATTCATTTGCATTCAGTTTCTCTTAGTGCTCATAATTCTTGAAGAGCCAGGTGTCCATTGCTTATTCATCTCATCAGCTTTCTTGCATGGAGGTACTGTTGATCATGGATATTGTTTGCACTCTTAGAATCAGGTGGATGCCCTCCCAGCCTCGTCTGAGAAATGTTACAAGGAACAAAAAGGGCTTTATCCATTGTTTTATAAAGCACCATAAATAATCCATTGCCTTACTACTTTCCTTCACTGTAACTTTTTTTTTTACAAATTATAATGAAACTCTCTTTTTTTTCAACATTATTCAGACAAATTTTACCAAAGATAAAGAGGTCTGGTTTCCTTCACAAAATTACAAAGTAAAGCAGAACTCAATGCTGTACTGAAAGAGATTATGCCGACAGCTAATTGGAATAGATAAGTATTGACATGAAACAGCTTGCCTAGCTCAGAGAGGATACTGTTGCCAGCAAGTCAGGTATGGGGAAAAAAGTACTATTGAGGAAAAAAAAGAAGGAATCTAGGTTTTACTTTCAATGGTGACGTTTTCAGTTCCATGCTTTCAATACAATCAATTTGTATTCGTTAATGTTCACTTCTTAATTCAAGTAATTCATGTGTCCCTTCACTTTCAAATGTAGCGATAGTATTTTCCTTTTGAATTCTTGGAACTGCAGCCTTTGAGCAAGAATACTTCACTAGTTTGTTGCTGTTGCAACCTAACATGAGCTAAGATAGCCAGTGTCAGGGAGGTCTGATTTTAGAGGCACCCAGACCACAGGAAGGTTTGGAGTCGTCACCTGGTATGTGACATAAAGTAGGATGAATATCAATCAGGCCAAGGTATTTATTGAACACCTACTGTATGCAGAGTACTGACCTAAGCACTTGGAAGAATGGAATGAAGTCAAAGGACCTGATCCCTGTTCTTAGGGAGCTTACAGTTGGACAGGCACAGAACACTTTAGAGAAAGAAGAAAAGAAAGAAAAAGTGGATGTGTAAAAGAGTAAGTGCTTAAATAGTAGGGTGTGTAAGTTGATACCTATAAGTGCTTTGAGTACATTAAGGGCCTAATTAGCTCAGGAATGCTGAGGTGGTAAAGGGGGAACATGGCCTGGAGAGAAGAAAAATTAATTGGGGAGGACCTTCTGGAGGATTTCAGAAGGACTTGAAGATGGCAGATTTTAGTAATAGTAACAATAATAGTACTTGTAAACTATGTGCCAAGCGCTGGAGCAGATACAAGATAGGGTGGACACAGTTCCTGTTCCGCATGGGGCTCACACTCTAAGTAGGAAGGAGTGGGATTTAATTCTCATTTTACCGATGAGGAAACTGAGGCAAAGAGAAGTTAAGTGACTTGCTCATATTCCCACAGCAGACAAATGGCAGAGCTGGGTTTAGAATCCAAGTCCTCTGACTCCCAGGCCCGTGCTCTTTCCCCGGGGGAGGGAGTTCTGATGGGAAGGAAGGGCATGAGCAAGGGATTGGATCTGGGAGGAATGAAAACAGGGCTCAGTGAGTAGTTTAGCTCAAGAAGAGCTAAGAGTACCAACCGGGGTAGAGTGGAAGAGTGGGGAGGGAACTAAGAAGGAGAGAGATGATGAAGTGTCATGGGGCCACTGATAAGGAGTTTCTGCTTGATATGGGGAAGTATGGATAAACAGTAAAGATTTTTTTTTTTTGAGGAGAGGAAAGACGAGCAGAATGATAGCATAGAAAACTAATCTAGACAGCGCAGTGAAGAATTGAATGGACTGGAGAGGGGAGAGATTGGAGGCCAGCAGACCAGTGAGGAGGCTGATAGAGGAGTCAAACAAGTGCCTGGTCCAGGGTGGTAGCCATGGGAAGGAGCAGAGGGGATGGGGCTAAGGGGGTGTCTATCAGTGAATGTTGTGAAAGAAAAACTGACAGGATTTAGAACAGACAATATGAGAGTGGAAAGAGAGCAAGGAGTCAAGGGTAATACCGTCCTTACGGGCTTTAGAGAAAGGTAGGATGGTGATGCCAACTGTGTTGGAAAAGTTAGGAGACAGAAAGTGAGTATTTGGAAGAGAAGATGAGTTCAGATTTAGACATACTCATCTTTAGGTGCTGGTGGCATTTTCATGAAGGCAGGGGGAAAAAGTGAGATTGCATAGGGGACGAGTGATAAGTGAGATGGTTGAAGCCAGTGGTCAGATGAGCTCCTCAAGGAAATGAGTGTACAATGAGAAGAGATTGGAACCCAGAACAGAGCCTTGAAAGACACAGGTGAGGAGTTGAGGAAGAGCCAGTGTAGGAGATGGGAGGGAAGTAGCAGCCAGAGAGGTTGGTCTGTTCATATGCAGTTCTGACAATACTGAGTACCATAAAAAGGTGACAGTTCCTCTTTAGATTTTTGAGAGGAGTCTTCAGGCCTCTCTGGACTTTTGTTTATCTCATGCCCATCTACTTGCCCCTCTAGACCGTAAACTCACTATGGCTAGAGAACCTGTCTGCTAATTCTGTACTGTACTCTCCCAAGGGCTTAGAAATAATAATAATAATAATTCTGGTATCTGTTAAATGCTTACTCTGTGCCAGGCACTGTACTAAGCGCTGGGGTAGAGACAAGCAAATTGGGTTGCACATAGTCCCTATCCCACATGGGACTCTCAGTTTCAATCCCCATTTTGCAGATGAGGTAACTGAGGCACAGAGAAGTGAAGTGACTTGCCCAAGGTCACAGCAGATAAGTGGCAGAGCAGGGATTAGAACCCGTGACCTTTTGACTCCCAGGCCTGTGCTCTATGCCCAGGAAGCACTCAATAAATATGATTGATTGATTGATTGGCAGAATAGCCCAACCTTGTGAATGTGCAGGTTGCCCAATATGTGGACTTCTGTTTCCAGCCGTGTTCACAGCCTGTGTCCACCTTGATCTCATCTGTCTCACCACCGATCCCTTGCCCAATTCCTGCCTCTGGCCTGGAACAGCACCTTCCCTCCTCAAATTCGACAGAAAATTAGTCTCCCTGCCTTCAAAGCCTTATTGAGGGCACATCTCCTCCAAGAAGCCTTCCCTGACTAACCCCTCCTTTCTCCTTCTCCCACTCCCTTCTGTGTCACCCTGACTCGCTCCCTTTATTCACCACCCCACCCCCTCAGCACTTAAGTATATATCTGTAATTTATTTATATTAATATCTGTCTCCCCTTCTA
Organism: Ornithorhynchus anatinus; assembly: GCF_004115215.2. Taxonomy (NCBI): domain Eukaryota; kingdom Metazoa; phylum Chordata; class Mammalia; order Monotremata; family Ornithorhynchidae; genus Ornithorhynchus; species Ornithorhynchus anatinus. The sequence continues at coordinate 8,882,346 of NC_041747.1, read as the reverse complement.
GACTGTAAACTCACTGGGGGCAGGGAATGTTTCTCTTTATTGTTATATTCTCTCCCAAGCCCTTGAATGAGTCAAGCAACTTTTGAAGAGCTGGGGGTAGGTACCGGTGAATCAAGTTGGCCACAGTTATGGGGCTCACAGTCTAAATAGGAGGGAGAAGAGGTATTAAATCCCCATTTTGCAGTCGAGGAAACTGAGGCAAAGAGCAGTGAAGTGACTTCCCCAAGGTCATACAGCAAGCAAGTGGGGGAGTAGGATTAGAACCCAGGTCCTCTGACTCCCTGTCCAGTCATCAAAACCAGAATCAGGGCCAGGTCACTGGATGGCGTTTACAAGGCAAAGGCTTCCGGGCTTTCTTATGTCCCCTGTGACATCCGGGGAGGAGGAGAGAGGGAGAGAAGGGTGCAGGGTAAGGAGGTTGGGGCTCTGCATTTACCTGAGAAAGAAAAAAGTAGGTGCAGAGTGAGAAGAAATATAATTTTAGATAGCCTATGAGAAACAGGTACTAAATATACAGTCATGTGTGACTATTACCTTTAATTACGTCCTTGTTTGCTGCTAGGAGAGGGATAAATATTTATCGAGAACATTAAGATTTAATAATAGTCTAATTTTTGGATAATCTTGTTAAAACTAGCCACACACTTCCTTTGCTGATGAGAGGATGTACACCATGTAATTAATAGGACTGTGTGGTGATTAATGTTGGTGTAAGATCATTAACTCTCACATGTGTTTTTCTTTCTTAAAATGTCATGAAGGAGAAACAGTGTGATTTAGTGGATAGAGCACGGGCCTGGGTCTCACAAGGTTATGGGTTCTGATCCCAGTTCTGTCATTTGTGTGCGTTTGACCTTGGGCAAGTCACTTTACTTCTCTTTGCCTCACTTCCCTCATCTGTAAAATGGGGATGAAGCCTGTGAGCTCCATGTGGGACAGGGACTGTGTCCAACCTGATTACCTTGCACTAGCCCAGCACTAGAACAGTGTGTGGCACTTAGTAAGCGCTTAACAAATACAATCATTATCATTATTTATTATTATTATGCCCCAACCAACAGTGATCACCAGCACCTAAATTCACTAGGCCCGTTGTTACAGCTGGGATTCAGGAAAGCCAGTTTCCCCCCTTGTAGGTCTTGTAGTTAGGAAGATGGAGGCTTACTGACAACATCCCCTTGAACAGATGCCCCCAGGCCACGCAGCAATACTAGTAACAGTAAAAATCAATATGTATTGAGCACCCTCCTTGGGCAATGCCTTGTCTTAAGTGCTTGGGAAGTACTAAACAAAGAAGTGGTGCATTCCCTGCCTGTGAGCACCCTGATTACTCCATGAGCTTATTTTGCTTGCTTTCACTCAGCCCCATCTTCCTTTATTTATTTAATTTGCTCTAGGCCATACAAACACCCAACATTAGCACCTTGTATCTTCACCCATTGTAGGTGTTCCTGGGACTTTTCCCTGGGGACTCCAGCCTTGATGAGCCTCCAGCTTTTGCCCCTTGTTTTGTAAAGACGCCAAAATGTCCTCCAACCACTGGTCTTTCACACTTCAGTACCTCTAGTCCTACTGGAGGCGCTTGGGTTCATTCATTCATTCAGTCGTGTTTATTGAGCTCTTAACTGTGTGCAGAGCACTGTACTAAGCACTTGGGAGAGTACAGAACAATAAACAGTCACAATCCCGGCTCACACTGAGCTTAGAGTCTTCTGAGCTTCTGTTCCTCCTGGCTCCCCTCCCTGAGCTCCGAAAATGTGACCCATTAAAGGTTTTCCAGATGATTTCTAGATGCGTGTGTCCAGAGGGTAACTAACTCATCAAGGGCATTTTTTCTTACCTTGTGAAAGGCCAGATTTGCCTTCTCCAAGCACATTCACATAATAATAATAATAATAATGATGATGATGGCATTTGTTAAGTGCTTACTATGTGCCAAGCACTGTTCTAAGGGCTGGCGGGGGGTACAAGATAATCAGGTTGTCCCAGGTGGGGCTCACAGTCTTAATCCCCATTTTACAGATGAGATAACTGAGGCACAGAGAAGGTAAGTGATTTGCCCAAGGTCATCCAACTGATAAGTGGAGGAAGTGGGATTAGAACCCATGACCGCTGGCTCCCAAGCCCGTGCTCTTTCCACTGAGCCGTGCCATATACCCATTCACACATTATCACTTTTATTTTAACTAGTCATTATGTATCAGAGTAAGGATAGTTTGCTCTTGAGACACTTTTAAGCTTCAGATTTTGTTACCTACCACCTAGAGATTCATGTTTTCCTTCTATAGTAGTGAGAGGCTTTGTGGGTGAGTGGAAAGTGCATAGGTCTGGGATTCGGAAAATGGGGAATCAATCGTACTGAGTGCTTACTGTGTGCAGAGCACTATACTAAGCGCTTGGAAGAGTACAACACAACAATGTAACAGACACAATCCCTGCTCACCGAGCTTACAGTCTAGAGGAGGAGACAGACATTAATATAAATAAGTTATAGATAGTGGCCATAAGTGCTGCGGGGCTGGAGGCGGGGGAGGTGAGTAAAGGGATCATGTCAGGGCAAGGCAGAAGGGAGTGGGGAAAGAGGAAATGAGGGCTGAGTCAGGGAAGGCCTCTTGGAGGAGATGTGCCCTCAGTAAGGCTTTTAAGGTGGGAAGAGTCACTCTTGTTGAATATGAAAAGGGAGGGCCTTCCAGGCCAGAGGCAGGATGTGGGCAGGGGGGCCAGATAGAGGAGATGGAGATACAGTGAGTAGGTTGGCAGTAGAGGAGCGAAGAGTACAGGCTAGGAAGGAGTTGAAGAGTAGGCAGATGAGGGAGGAGGGGGCAAGGGGATAGAGTGCTTTAAAGATCTGCCACGGCACTCCTTTGTGACTCTGGGCAAATCACTTAACTGCTCTGGGCCTCAGTTTCCTCATGTATAAAATGGGGCTAAGATGCCTGTTCTTCCTACCTCACAGATGGTGATGTCCCATGTGAAACAGGGAGTAGGTCTGATATAGTGATCTCTATCCACCCCAGCACTTAGCACAATGCTTGATACACGGTAAGCACGTAATCACCATAGTAATAAGTATTCTTGTTGTAACAGTAACTACATAAATACATGTAATGATTTTTTAAGATGAAACTTTTGGGCTAATGTAAAGTGTTGGCCAGGTAGATAGTTTTAGGAAGGAGAATAGATTAGTTATGGTAGGATCCTCAGAATCCTTAAATCGGTCATCCTGTGTTAGGGAGCGCTACACATAAAAATCCAAGTTCTATGAATGTCTCACATGTTAGTAAACTACAAGAGAAGATTTCCAGGTCACTTTTGGAACTCTTTTCAATATAAAAGAAGTTTTATTTATGTCTAACCTGAACTCTTGCCACAATTTCAACTCAATTTTCTCTAGCCGGTGTTCTCAGTAGAAATTGAGATAAGGATTTACCTAATAAATGAGTTTTGGTAAATCATGTATCACATAAGCAGTGTGAAGCTGAGAAGCGGCGTGGCTTAGTGGAAAGAACATGGGCTTGGGAGTCAGAGGTCGTGGGTTCTAATCCCGACTCCTCCACTTGTCAGCTGTGTGACTTTGGGCAAGTCAATGAACTTCTCTGTGCATCTGTAAAATGGGGATTAAGACTGTGAGCCCCATGTGGGACATCCTGATTGCCTTGTATCTACCCCAGAGCTTAGAATAGTGCTTGGCACATAGTAAGCACTTAAATACCAACATTATTATAATGTTTTTTAGGAAACAAATGGAAATACATTATCTTGAAAACCATTCTCTTTATCAGTCAGTGGTATTTACCTTTATTACTTAACATCCTATCTTCTGCTTTCATTTTCATATCTGACACATCCCCCATTACACATTATACTTCACATTATTTTGTTACGAAGGTAGAATTGAAGGCATTTATTTATGGTATATATTTAGCATTTACTCTGTACAGAACACTGTGCTACGAGTTTTGGAGAGTTCAATAGAGTTAGTAGACTTGATCACTGCCCTCGGAGTTTACAATATAGTGGGTCAGAGGGACACTCAAATAAGTTACCTATAAGAGGAAGGAATAGAATCTATACAACTATGTACATAATGAGGAGGCCTGTGAGTACCTGTGTGCTTAGGTGATTCACAAGGGCTGAAGTAGTATTCAATCAGTTGTATTTATTGAGCGCCTACTTTGGACGGAGCACTGTACTAAGCGCTTAGAAAATACAATTTGGCAACATATAGAGCTCACAGTCTAGAAGGGGGAGACAGACAACAAAACAAAACAAGTAGACAGGCATCAATAGCTTCAAAATAGATAAATACAATAATAATACAATAAATAGAATAATATATGCAAGTGCTGTGGGGCGGGGAAGGGAGTAAGCAGAGGGAGGGAGTTGGGGTGATGGGGAGAGGAGGAGGAGCAGAGGAAAAGGGGAGCTCAGTGGGAGCTCAGTCTGGGAAGGCCTCCTGGAGGAGGTGAGCTCTCAGTAGGTCTTTGAAGGGTGGAAGAGAGCTAGTTTGGCAGATGTGAGGAGGGAGGGCATTCCAGGCCAGAGGTAGGATGTGGGCCAGGGGTCGATGGCGGGACAGGCAAGAACAAGGCACAGTGAGGAGGTTAGCGGCAGAGAAGCGGAGTGTGTGGGGTGGGCTGTGGGCGAGAGTGCCAGGCAGAGACGAGGCACGAGTCAGGAGTCAGCCAGCAGCGAGAGAGATGAGAATGAAGCAAACCGAGTATTTTGACTCCATATTCAGAGAAATGTGTGAGCTGGGATGGCATGAGGGTGGGGATAAGTAGGTGGGGAAAGTAGTTCTGAGTAGTTTTGAGTGCCCTAAAGCCAGGGGTTAGGATTTTCCCTCGACGTGGAAATATACTGCTGAAGTAGCACAGAGAATATTGACCATCTTAAGCGTTGAAGTTCACTACAAAGTTAAATGCTGTATTTTTTTTCTGTTAGCTTCATAGTTTACACTTACCTTTCTATGTAAAATAAGTTTTTGAATTTGTACAAAGTGTTCAGTTTTTGGAACTGATATATAACTCATGGTTATAAATTTTGGAACCACATTTGTAATAGTGAATTTTAATGTATTTACTGCTGCAAGTGGCATAACATCTGAATTGAATGGAACAGAGTAAGTTGACTAAAAAGGAATGACCAATAAGTGGCTGAGAGCCAACATGACATCCAGCTCAGTCAAGCAAATTGGCAAGTACCCGGCTCTTCTCTCCCAGAGGTTGGGGTAACTGGAGATGCCGATCTGGTTTGGGAAGTACTTAGGAACATAAAAAATGCTGTTACTGGGTCAGAAGAGTGGTTCATTCAGCCCAGGATCCCATCTCCAACAGTGACAACAGAATGTTTGGAGGGACAGTGACATTTGCTCTCCATGGCATCTCTCTGAATGATTAGGATCCTAGCATTCTATTTCCTCCAGTAACACAATTTAGGTCTCTTATCTATGGATTTATATAGACACTGCCTGGAACTTGCTGATATTTTTGGTTGATGCTAGGAAGGATGGGCAACCTTTGGAGGTGTTCGAGGAGCTGTGCAAAAAAAAAAAAAAAAAAAGAACCCCAAAAAACAGCTCTTAAATCACCTTTTGTAAGAAAAAAAGTGGATAGGATAGAATACTAAGTGCTATTTGATGCTCAAGGCCTGGCAGCTAACTTTGGGGTACAAAAGTATTGCCGTGAACCATAGGTGCAGAATATTGCTTGTCAGTAATTTGCCAGAGGTGTACATATAATGTAAGTTAAAATGGAATGAATTTTAGTTGAGACTTAGCATAACTGTGGCCATAGATTGGTGTTTCTTTGTCCTCATTACCTCAAATTGCTCTTATTACCTCCCTTTGCCGGTAAAGATTGCCAATTACCTCCTGACAATAAACATTGTTAAGCAAGAGCCCCGAGTAGTGGAAAATGTCCCAGCAATTAAGAATTCAAATTTGCAGTTAATCACTGACTTGTGTGTGATTTTGATGAAAGAATCCATACGATGATGTCTCACAAAGGGTATCTTCTTTCCCATAGGATTCACCTCTGTTTGATCTCATTAAACAATCAAAAGAACGAGAAGGACCAGCTGATCACCCCGAGCCAACTTCCACTCTTAATCTGCCTCTTCAGCATTCTCACACTGCTGCAGATCTGTAAGTAAACATTCATTTCTGCATAGGCGCCCTAGTCTTGACTTCAGAGCTGGGCGATTTCTCCTAAAGTATTTTAAATGATTTGAAATTGGAGTGCCTGTTCTACTTATTTTTATTATGGTATTTATTGAGCATTTACTATGTGTAAAGTGGCCTGTTCCTTGTATTTGTATTAGCAATATTATTATATTTATTGAGCATTTCCTATGTATAAGGTGCTATACTGAAGGCTGGGTTAAGTTTGAGAAAGAAGACCTACTCCTCTTCTCAATCAGAATATGAATTGGGGAGGAGTAATACATAGGACAGTGAGAATAAATCACAGTAGGAGCAGCTAAGAAAGTTAAAGAGTCCAAATGAGCAACATTCAAATAGTTCATAGAGTAGCAGGAGGGAGCAGTCCTCTTTTATGGGCAAAGCACTGCACTCTGACAGTGGGGATTAGAAGGGATCCAGAATCTATTCCTAGAGTTGACCACATGTCAACGAGACATGTCTATGCTCCAGAAAATCTTGTATGTCCACTGGGAAGCAATGTGGCCTAGGGGAAAGACCAGGGGCCTGGGAGTCAGAGGACATGGGTTCTAATTCTGGCTCTACCAATTGCTTGCTGTCTGACTTAGGGCAAGTCATTTAACTTCTCTCCACCTCAGTTTCCTCATCTGTAAAATGGGGATTAAATCGTCTTCCTTCCAATTTAGACGTTGAGCCCCTTGTGGGTTAGGAACAGTGTTCAACCTGATAAGCTCCAATCTACCTCAGTGATTAGAACAGTGCTTGACACATAGTCAGCACTTAAAAAAAATACCATTAAAATATATATAAAGCATCGCAGAGAATTACTCATTTCCTCTTCCCATCTTCATCATCTCTCCCAAGTTCAGATTTAAGCTTTGAAAATGTTATACAGGTGGGCTGATTAGATATTTCAGTCTTCGATGCTTACTGAAGCCTTTAATTGTTCATTGTGCTATATTTTTCTTGTGAAAGCCTCAATATTAAGATCCTGTTTTAGCTTGTAAGATCCTCGAAATGATCAGTAGTATTTATGGAATGTTACTCTGTGCAGAGCCCTATACTAAGCGGCGTGGCTCAGTGGAAAGAGCCCGGGCTTGGGAGTCAGAGGTCATGAGTTCAAATTCCAGCTCTGCCACTTGTCAGCTGTGTGACTGTGGGCAAGTCACTTCACTTCTCTGTGCCTCAGTTACCTCATGTGTAAAATGGGGATTAAGACTGTGAGCCCCACGTGGGACAACCTGATTCCCCTGTGTCTACCCCAGTGCTTAGAACAGTGCTCTGAACATAGTAAGCGCTTAACAAATACCAACATTATTATTATTATTAAGCACTTGGGGGAGTAATAATAATTATGGTATTTAAGCGCTTACTATATCCCAAGCACTGTATTAAGTGTAGTGGCAGTTAAAAAATAATCAGGCACGTGGGGCTCACAATTTAAGTAGGAGAGAGAACAGGTATTGAATCCCCATTTTGCAGATGAGGGAACTGAGGCACAGAGAAGTTAAGCGATTTGCCCAAGGTCACCCAGTAGGTACGCAGAGGAGCTGCAGAAGAATCCAGGTCTTCCAACTACCAGGTAATAATAATAATTATGGCATTTGTTAAGCGCTTAACTATGTGCCAGGCACTGTACTACGTGCTGGGTTGGATACAAGCAGATCGGGTTGGACACAGTCCTTGTCCCATGTAAGGCTCACAGTCTCAATCCCCATTTTACAGATGAGGTAACTGAGGCCCAAAGAAGTTAAGTGACTTGCCCAAAGTCACACAGCCGACAAGTGGCGGAGTTGGGTTTAGAACCCATGACCTCTGACTCCCAAGCCCAGGCTCTTTCCACTGAGCCACACTGCTTCTCTAATTTTACCTTCTACCCTTTTAGAGTAGGCTGAGCTAAAGCCTCAATCTGGTGCAGTGAGGTTCAAAAGAGCCACGCCATACTGGCCAAGGCTAAATATGAAGCTTTCCTCAGCTCCCGGGGTGGCCCCGGCTCTTCTCTTGCTGCACCTACCGAAAGCACCATGGTCTCATCTAGTAGCGAAAGGGGAGGAAAATAAGGGAACGTTCCAGTTTTTGTATCTTTAAAAACCTGTGCAAAGCCAATGCCTGATCTCTCCTCCTCTCTCTCTGTTTCCTCTCTATTTTCCCTCCACTTCCCCAGCTGCTGCTTCTCTCTTGCTGCTTTCCTAATTCAAGTTAGGCTTTTGACTGGTTTGAGAATTGAAGAGGTGCGGGAGGAGAGGAAGAGAATGAAGCACAGGGGTTTTCTGCTCCTTTCATACCAATCTCGTCTGAAGTAGCCTGATCGCTCTTCTCCCAGAGCACTGGCCTCAAAAGTTTACTAGGTGTTCTCTCCATTTGTAAAGAGCTTGTTTTTTTGTTTTTAAACAGTATGAATTTTTTGTTCCTTTCAAAGTTGTTAGAAATGAGTATCCTCATGACTGGGTATAAATATATATTCTTGTGCAATTTTATGAAATAATTTTACTACCAAAATTGGAAACATATTTTAAATGTATCACTTCCTTCTGTGTATATGTAGTTATCTGTCTCCTGTAAGATCCCCTAAGAAAAAAGGAGCAACAGTTCGTGTAAATTCCTCTCAAAATACAGAGGCACAGACAACTTCAGGATCCCAAATACAGAAGCAACAGAAATCTACCTCCCTTTCACTTTTTTATAAAAAAGGTGAGTAATTATCATCAAACATTTTACGTATTTGCCCTTTTGCTCTTTGGTAATGGCAAATAGTGTATGGTGCTTTGAGTTTTTTAAGGACAGCTGCATCAGAAATCTAATAAATAATTTCAAAAATCCAAACCTTCCCTTTTTTTGGTTACCCACTTCCCAAGAGGTCCCAGCAACAATAGTAAATATTGTGTTGAGAACAACAATATAATAATACTAATAATGGTGTTATTATTGTGATAATAATGTTGGTATTTGTTAAGCACTTACTATGTGCCGAGCACTGTTCTAAGTGCTGGGGTAGACATAGGGGAATCAGGTTGTCCCACAAGGGGCTCACAGTCTTAATCCCCATTTTACAGATGAGGGAACTGAGGCACAGAGAAGTTAAGTGACTTGCCCACAGTCACACAGCCGACAAGTGGCAGAGCTGGGATTCGAACTCATGAGCCCTGACTCCAAAGCCCATGCTCTTTCCACTGAGCCACGCTGCTTGTGGTATTTGTTTAGTGCTTACAGTGCGGTACATTAGTCCTAAAAATTCATATTGCAGAGTCCCCAGAGCTGAGTCAGATGAGCAGAAAACTAACGCGGTCAGGCAACGGGCTCGGCTCACAATCAGACACAGGGGTCGACCCACCAGAGTCCATGTTGGCGGCAGGGCCTGCGGCGTCTTGACCTGGTGCTGCTGTTGTGCTTTGCCAACTAAGTACAACTTAGTGAGAAGCAGCATGGCGCGGTGGAAAGATCATGGACCTGGGAGTTAGAGAATCTGGGTTCTAATCCCAGCTCTGCCAGTTGCCTTCTGTCTGACCTCGGGCAAGTCACTTCACTTCTCTGAGCTCCAGGTTCCTCACCTGTAAAATGGGAATTCGATGCCAGTTCTCCCTCCATCTTAGACTGTAAGCCCCATGGGGGACAGGGACTGTGTCTGACCCGATTCACTTTTATCTACCCCAGCACTTAGAACAGTGCTTGAAACATAGTGAGCATTTAACAAATACCATCATAATAATAGTAATAATAATAATAGTACAGTAATAGGTGATTAGTATGGTACCATTAGTGCTACTACTAATTGGGGCAGTTACTGGACATCAGACGATTTCTTTAGGTTCCCCAACATGTATCCTTGTATCTAGCCTTCACCTCTGTTCCACATCCATGAAATTGTAAACTCCTTCAGAGCAGAAACGGTGACTTTGATTTGTATTGTCCTGTCCTAACCACCTAGGACAATACTCGGCACACAGAAGGTACTCAGTAAATGCATCAGCAGCTCTTGCTGCTGAAGTGCAAATAGCCATGACAAAAGCATGGCTAGAGAATGCTGCTGGGCGGCCCTAAAATGTTTCTGAACCCCACCATCCCATCAGGTTCCTCAGGGTGTAAAAGAATCCTATGGAAAGTCCAAATGAATAATGAGCTAAAAGTGAAAAATAACAATTCTCCCTCCTCAGTGTATCGGCTAGCATATCTCCGATTGAATTCCCTATGCTCACGCCTTTTGTCTGATCACCCGGAACTGGAACATATCATCTGGACCCTTTTTCAACATACCCTGCAAAATGAATATGAACTAATGAGAGACCGACATTTGGACCAGGTAAAAAACCAAACGAAAACGCATTGACTCCATTTTCCCAGAATTTTATGCTCGGAAGTAGTCTTCTGTTCCCGTTCCCTCTCTCCAAGAAGGTGAAGACCTAAAGTATCCAGAACAGATGGTTACCCGCTCTTTAAGATATTAAGCTTTTAAAGATTATTTTTGTTTCACTAAAATTTTCATTTATCCACAAAGTACTAAGTACTAAAATCCTAGTGCAAACCCAGATTCCAGTCAAGCATGAGGTTACTATGATGAAGCTCTGTTAAATTTTTATAAGTCTTATTTTACTTTAATCCATAAACCTATGAATTTCATGCAAGAATGCAGACTTTTAAATTCCTCTCATTGAAGCCTGGAATTGCCAGCTATTTCATTTATGCAGTTAATTGATATCATATGGTAGACCGACATTCTAGCTCAGCTCTGAGCTGGAAAGTGAATATTTGAATTATGACCAAGTTATTGAATTTATTTCTCCTCCTCAGAAAAGACAGGGAATCCAAATCCTTGCCTTTTGTTTTCCCATAAAATTGATTTCTCATGGTAAATGGAAAGCATATTGCAGTAAGTTCTCAATTATACCAGGTAATGGGTTTCAGGGATAGTTGGATTTCACATGTGATTCCCAAACTACCTCATAGCTATTTGTTTTGCCCTCCTCCCAGACAGGACAGCGGTTCATCAAATAGCCTGGATAATTGACAGGCAGAATGATCAACTTGAAAATTGCAGTGGTACATTCTGCCAAAATGTGAAGGTTGAGTTCCCGAGGAACCCCATGTTCCCGAAAACTCAAGTTGTAATACTGACACTGGGCCTGATGCTGCGCAGACGCACAAAGCTTTGTTCTGGCCACTCAAGATGAGGGTATTGGGAAGAAAATCCCCTAATCTCACAGCAGTGATCTATCCAAAGCGCTTAATGAAATCACACTTTTGAAAAGAACTGAATGCCTTGATTTTCTTCAGCCCAGAGGATAGGCCAGACTTTTCCTGAGTGATTCTTGACTGAGCCTCCTGGGAGATGGTAGCACCATTGAGCTCTGCTTACAGAACCAGCTGTTGATTTTCAGTTTTCTGGTGCAGAGAAAAGGGTGCTGGGAGAGCTCTTTTGGCCTAAAATTAGGACATGCAACTCTGACTACTTCTGCTTTGCTTGTTTTTAAATAGATCATGATGTGCTCTATGTATGGCATCTGTAAAGTGAAGAATATTGATCTGAAATTCAAAATGATCGTGACAGCTTACAAGGACCTCACTCATGCCATCCAAGAGGTATGTAAATTATCTTTGGGAAAGTTGAATCTGGAGAGTTTCACTGTAAGCCCTCTATGGCCGGGAATGCATCTACTAACTCTGTTGAATTGTACTCTCCCAAGCACTTAGCCCAATGCTCTGCACATAGTAAATGCTCAATAAGCACGACTGATTGATCCATTTTAAAACTATCCTCAAAGCACTACTTAATTTGACTTGACTGGCTATTCTCCAGTCTGGATCTGTAAATATAAACAGTATTTCAAATAGGATTTACTCTTCAATTTGCAGCAGAACAATATGTGGGTGCACTTTGAAAGGAGATGACATATTTGCTGTTAAACTGGACATAGCCAATCCAAGGCTTTAAATAGTGTGGTTAATAAAGGTTTTGTGTTTTTTTTTTTCCTTTCAAGGAAACTGTAATTCAGAAAACGCTGTATGTTTACCAAACCAGAAATGAATTCCAAACTTTACCGGAAAATTCTTTTTCCTAGTGAAAGGCACATTTAGCTAATGCTGCCAGTAATCCGTAATAGAAGATAAGAAAACCAGATATGAATTGATATGTTTGTGGAACGTACTTTTTTTTTTCTCTCCAAAGACTTTCAAGCGTGTTTTGATAAGGGAAGGACAGTATGATTCCATTATAGTCTTTTACAACTTGGTCTTCATGCAGAAACTGAAAACGAACATTTTGCAATATGCTTCCACAAGGGTATGTTGAAAACTTTATTATAGTGTGTGTGTGTGAAACTCTCCATTTAATTGTTGAATGACGTACTCCACAAACCTTGTACTTTTTCTCTTGCAGCCCCCAACCTTGTCACCTATACCTCACATTCCTCGAAGCCCTTATAAGTTTTCCAGTTCTCCTTTACGTGTGCCTGGTGGGAACATATACATTTCACCTCTGAAGAGCCCCTACAAATTTTCAGAAGGATTGCCAACTCCCACCAAGATGACTCCAAGATCAAGGTTGGTGTTTACCAGTTTGTTTTTTTATGGTATTCAATAAGTGCTTACTATGTGCCAAGCACTGTACTAAGTGCTGGACTCAGCCCTGTCTGCAACAGGGTGGACCAAGCAGAGCCAAATCCTGTCCCACTTCGGGACAGTTTGGGACAGATTTGTTTTTAGCCTTAAATCACATCCCTCATTCATTCAACAGTATTTATTGAGCACTTACTATGTGCAGAACACTGTCCTAAGCACTTGGAATGTCCTCAGGTTGGATAGAAGGGTAGCTTCGTATCCAAAGTTACGAGTTTAATTTAAACATTTGTCCCAGTTGTCACCAGGTGAGTGGTTTTGAGAATTCCAAATGAGGTGGACCATTATACTCTCCCAAGCACTTAATACAGTGCTCTACTACACACAGTAAGCGCTCAGTAAATGCCACCAATTGATTGCTGCCATTACCAACGGACTTCTTGTCCTGTTGCAGAACGTACCGCCTGGTTAACTATCTGTGTGTCGTCGTCACCGTTTTGCTGTAGCTGGTCTGCTGCAAGGGGAGGGCTTTTTCTGTGGGAATCTGGAAGCAGTCTTTCTGCTTGGTTTGAGGAGCCGTGCTAATGAACGTGGAAACCAAACCCATTCATTCCCTTGCTGTGGCTCCCGTCCCCTGAACCCCATTTGAGAACACCCTTTCTTTTCATTTCTTGTTGGAGCAGATAGGTGAATGTGAATTAAAACTCAGGTTTATTTTCTTAGTTTTATCGTGAGTAAGTTTTATGGCCTTAGGCAGGTTTCTGCCTCTACTTCAAAAGGATGTTGAGGTTCAGGGAGGGTGTTTGTGAAGCTGTTTGAGATTTTAAGATGAAAGGTGCTGTGCAACTACAAATCTTTATATTATCATCTGCATCAACCCAAAAACATTCCCCAGCTTTGATGTTCTGTGTGTGACTTATTATATACCATCATAGGCCATTTGAAACTTGCTACGCTTGTATGCAAAGTAGGAGACAAGTTATAGTCATAACGCAGTAACATCCTGGAAATTACTGTTTTACAAGGCTAAGGGAGTAATCAGCAGAGCCGAAAAGTGAAGGAGGAAGGAACCTGTGATCATCCCGAAGGTGGTGAAAGGTTGAGCAATGATAGGTGTGGTTTTGACAAAGGAAAATTCAGACCAGGCAAACCTAGCTGTTGATTGGATGGGAACTCAGGAAAAATGTGAACCCTATAGAGCTTCAAGGGATTTTTTGTGAAAAATATGTTTACCTGGTAGAAAAGCGGCCTGAAATTTGGATGGATTATAATACGTCCTAAACAACACTGTATAATAATGATGGTATTCGTTAAGTGCTTACTATATGCCAAGCACTGTTCTGAGTGCTGGGGGAGATTCAAAGTAATCAGGTTGTCCCACGTGGGGCTCACAGCCTTAATCCCCATTTTACAGATGAGGTCACTGAGGCACAGAGAAGTGAAGCGACTTGCCCAAAGTCACAGAGCTGCCAAGTGACGGAGCCAGAATTAGAACCCACGACCCCTGACTCCCAAGTCCCTGCTCTTTCCACTAAGCCACGCTGCTCCAAGTTGGGGTGGTGAGGTTAGAGGAGGGGGGAAGGAATGAGGCATTGTACAGCTTTGCATGAGTCAGCATCAAGTGCAGTTTGGTTAAATGCCCAGAAGAGATGGAGACAGAGATGAAGGTTGTTCCGCACTGACGAACAGCAGGTGGGCAGAGAAATAATTCCCTGGTTTTCACATGGTCAGCAATCTGGTCAGAAAATCTCTGGCCTGCTTTCCTTTTACAGGCTGGAGAGTAAAATCAGGGAAGCCATGGGCCCACCCACCCCCGTGGGAGGGCTGCCAGGACCACAAGGGCTTGTCCCCAGAAACGGACATTCCCGGAGGACTTGGGGACCTGAGGCGGGAGGAGTTGGGGAAGGATGACACCAGTTGGCCAGAACTGCTCTGAAGTCCTGGTGGTGGGACAATGCCCAGAATGCCCCGAGGCCAGCTCTACACCTGGCACCTGCCCCGGCTCCATTCCTCTCCCCAGCTCTCCCCAACTCCAATGGGTCTTCAAACCCTGTGCTCCCACTACTTGGGTAGGGCAAGGGAAGATTCGCAGTAGAAAAACGAAGGCCAGAGCATTTGAGAAAATGACTAGGCCTTAGGGGGCTAAGACTTAGTGGGCCCAGGAGGGATGGGGGCTGTGTTTAATTTCCACTTGGGTATTTTCTCCCAGCGCTTAATATAGTGGTTTGCACACACTAAGAGCTTAAGAAATACTATTACTACCACCCTAGATTAGCAAAACTAAAGACCAGGCTGCAGGGCACATTTCCTCGTGTCTATTGGAGGTAAGAGAGGAAACTCTGCAAGGGAAGTAGAGGTGCTTTAGATTGACATTGGAAGACTCCAAAGTATAAGTCTGCTTAGGGGACTATTGGGAAGTGACCTTGCAGAAAAGGCCCAAATTAGGCCATTCACAGCCCCCTGGAGGACTAATGTGGTGTGAATAAGAGTAGAGTAATAGGGGAGCTCTTGTTTCCTCCAACGTGCCTGGGAACAGAAGAGGAACGGGCACTGAATCCTGATACGCAGAAGGGAAAGACACAGAGCATTGAAGGCATCTCTATTTCATTTTCTTTCAGCTTTGTATCTGATTCTGGGGAGAGGGGATCACTGAATTTGGGACTTGGAGTGAAGCAGGCTTAAACTCGGTGCATTTAGGTGAATTCTACACTTTTCTTTGGATTTGCTCACTTCACATCAACGACCCTTAGAAAAAATAGTCGTTTCTCTCTAATGGGGCCATCGAAGAATTCTTAAATCTGGTTGGGCCATGGACTACTGATAGTATTGGATATCCCCTTGTGAAAGTTCTAATGTTAAGATCAGTCCTTGAGACTCTTCAGAAGACTCCCCAAATCCCACAGACAATAGAATAATCACACAGGTTAAAAGAGACCCAGTATAAACGTTTTCATAATGAGTCGCAACTCAGGAACGAGAGCTTGATGCTGCCGTTGTCTGTCCCTTTTGACCATGGCTCAGTGAGAGGTAACAGCACAGATGACAAACAGGATGTTGGTCAACACAAGGGAGAATGGTAGTTTTACTGCTTGAGAGAACTGTGGGTGCATCAACACATGCAATACTGCAAGCAGTTATGGTGGGCGTATCTTAGAAGAAATATAAAATGGGAAAAAGACCCAGAAGAACACTGAAAAGGCTGAAAAGAGAAGAGCATTCTTCAGCTTGGAGTCTTGTGTCTGACCTAAATAACTTGTATCTCCCGCAGCTTCAGCTCAATAAATACCATTAATGATGATGGGGAGAGATTCTGTCCTGGATTGCTGAAGGGAAAAGTTTGAGAAGTGAGAAGCCTCATGAAGGGTTTAGTTTGATTTTGGATGCTAGGCCCATTAGGGGTTATTAGACTGTAAAACTAAAGTGGTTAGAAGATAGACTTGTAACCGTGAGTGTGGATCTAAGGAGGGCAACCACTGTAGCGTTCTTTCAGGTGCTCTTCGGGGCCTTTGTCAGAACAGACTTCTGAGCTGGATGGAGAATTGGCCTGACCCAGTTTGCCATTCCCTATTTCATGCAGAGACATTCTATCTTTAAATAGAAATGTAACGTGATCTTTTTTCTGGGTGTCGCCTTTGTTTTCATGGAAAATACATTCAAAATTTTAGCAGCCGGGGGCTTTGCAAACCCTGGGGTTGATGTACTTGAGATGTGAAGGCATTTTATTTGCTCCTTGCCAAAACAGAACTCAGAGCTTTTTCTTACAACCACTGTTTGTCACTTTACCATTTGAAATGCACAGGCAATGTGCTTGATGCTCAGGAGCCCCAGTGTATCTCTCCAGTGTCAGATAAAGTTTGGGGAGTCTTAGGGAGTAAGTGTAAGTAAGTAAGTAGCCACAGTGATAAAATCAAAGCCCCTTTAAAAATATCTGAAAAGAGGGTCTTGGTTGACACTGCACTGGGGTCTTCAGCCTCCCGACTGGAGTAGTTTGCCGTGATACAGAAGTTGGGTTTTGTTTTGTTCACTTGATGGTTGAAAATAAAGTGCTTTTTTTCTGTTGCTCATTAATCCATGTTTTGTCTTAACTTGACAGAATCTTAGTGTCAATTGGCGAATCGTTTGGGGTAAGTATTCTGTTTGCAAAGGGAACAATAAAAATACAATTTTCTCTAATTGAAACTGGGGAAGGTTATTTGCAGTCCTCCTCTCTTGCTGCCTCTCCTCATATGACACCTCCCCATCTTCCTCCTCCAAAAGGGCGGGTAATCAAGCGGAAACAAAGGAATGAGGGTTGGAAGGGTTGAGGGTGGGGTAAACTCCTCAGAGTCAGGAATCTGGTCATTCGTCCTTTTATAATTCTCCACACAGCCCCTAATAACTTACTCTGCCCCAAATAGGCTTGCAACCAATTCTATTGACGAAGGTGGTGAGAAGGGAGCATGTTGGGTCGGTGAAAACAGGGTGGCACTTTTGGTACCATACTCATTGGGCCAGAACCAGTCCAGTACTGGCCAAAAGAATATAGTCCAAAGACCATTGCAACAACATTTGAAGCATTTGTTCGATGCCAGCTACTTATCCGATTAGGCTTTTGAAGAACCAGCCACAAGCAAGGGGCTTACTTTAGGCACTGCTACAGCTAGGTAAAGACATCTGATGCCAAAATATGCCAGTGAAAATGAATGATACATAATGGTTTTGTAATTTCTAGACTTCTGAAAAATTCCAGAAAATAAACCAGATGGTTTGTAGCAGTGACCGTTCACTCAAAAGAAGCGCCGACGGAAGCAACCCTCCGAATCCGCTGAAAAAGCTCCGCTTTGATATCGAGGGACAAGATGAAGCGGACGGAAGGTAGGTCCGAGACGTGGCCAAGATGCACACCGTTGCATGCCAGGGAGGGTTTTCCCTCTGGCCACGATTAATTCAACATGAAAACCCAAACCCATTCTTATTTCATAGCAGCCTACCTCAAGTTGGTACAGTTTGGGATGTGTTTATCAACATCAGGGAAGCATTTTTTAGTCTTGAAAGGGTGGGGGAGGGGGATGTCAAAATCACTAGAAAATTGTCGATTCATTTGGAACATTTTTATAAAGCCGTCTGTAGACCCAGGCCTGGTTTTTAATATATAAAATCAAAAAAATTATTCCCTTTGGTAACCAAAAATAGGAAGTTTAATTTCTCTGGTGGAGTCATACAGAATTGATTCTTTTTTTCTGCAGTAAACATCTACCTGGAGAGTCTAAATTTCAGCAGAAACTTGCAGAAATGAGTAAGTATTTGGCTGTTACCTTTTCAAAATGATTGTCAGTCCTTTGTCTTCTCTTCACAAGTTCTACATGCAGAAAAGACAAGAGAGAATGAATATGTGCAGTTTTTTGAGGGAACTTGTCTTCAGTGTGAGTTGTTTTGAAAAGATATTTGAAGATAATGCCTGTCTTGAGGAACTCTTCCAGGAGTGGCACAAGACCTTGGGTGTTTGTTGGGGAGGATGTTGTGTAAAACTGACATCCTCAATTACTTACTTGGAAAGGGAATTTTTAGATGTAATTACAATTTGTTATTTTTCTGCTACTGGGAAATTTTTCTATTTTGTAGATTTTTAAAGATCATTAAGACATATTATGCCAGTGATCCATCCATCCTGTATTAACAGTTTCAGAACATTCAGGCACTGTTCAGGAATGTCGGATGAGGAATAATAAAAGTATTGGTTACGTGCTTACTATGTGCCAAGCACCGTTATAAGCACTGGGGTAGATACCGGGTAATCAAGTTGGACACAGTACCTGTCCCACATGGGGCGCACAGTCTTAATCCCTATTTTGCAGATGAGGTAACTGAGGCACAGAGAAGTTAAGTGACTTGCCCAAGGTCACACAGCAGACAAATAACGGAGCGGGGTTTAGAACCCATGACCTCTCGCTGCCAAGCCTGTGCTCTTGCCACTAGGCCATGCTACTTCATAATGAATCAGGAGTAATTATGTGGTGTAATTGATTTTCCCTGCCTGGAATATCCCCGCTTCCTGAGTTTCCCCAAACCACATCTTTCCTTTCGAAGCTGTTCCAAAAAGTGACTTCCTCCTCTAGAACACATTTCTCCCCTACACTTCCCTTCTTGCCATTCTATCAGCCACCTCAGCACTGTTTGTTGTTCATTTATGTCTCTTTTCTCCATTCCACCTATTGTATAATGGTCAATTTATGACTGCTCTTTCCCCCTTAAGCTTATCAGCTGCTGTACATATTTATGGCTCAATGTTAGTTTTATTAATGAGACCAAATCTTCATCCTGTCCTTCACCCAGTAAGGTCGGTAAAATTTACAGAAGCAGAATACAGAAAACTCAGATTTTGAAGAAGCTGCTCTAGGTGATTGCTAATGAATGAATCAAATTCAGAGGTATAGAAGCAGCATGGACCTAGGAGTCAGAGGACCTGGGTTTTAATCTCAGCTCTGCCAATTGCTTCCCGTACCTTGGACGAGTCACTTAACTTCTGTGCCTCAGTTCCTCAATTGTAGAATGGGGATTAAATATCTGTTCTCTCTCCACTGAGACTGTGTGGGACAAATGGGAGAGGGACCGTTTCTTACTAATTAACTTGTATCTACCTCAGCGCTTAGAACAGTGTTTGACACGTAGTAAGTGCTTAATACCATTAGAAAAACAATAGGCATGGCCAAGATAACAAGGCCTGCCTAACTTGATCTGCCATCTGCCAGGCCGTGTCCACAAATGCGGGCATTGTTGTGTGGACTAAAGAATGCTGGGTGTTCACGATATTGTGTGATAACCATTCTGATTTTAGAATTTAAGAACTCTGCCATGTAACATGTGACTTAGATTTTTTCCACAAAGAATAGTTTTTATACGCCACACTTGAAAAAGCTCAATATACGGAGAGAGCTAAGTAATCCCTCAAAGTCCCTAAGCATTATTTTCCCCTCTCAACACTTTCAAGTATAATCTTAAAGAATGAAATAAAAACTGAATTTGGCAAGCAGCTCCTGATTGTGTTTAATCTCTGTTGGTATTTTACATTGACTAAGATCTGAAGAATTTTAATCTTCATGTAGTTGCTGCCAGTTTTGCCCTGGCTAGAAGATGGACAAGGGACTTTTGATTAGCTGGAAATCCTACAGATGCATAAGCGCAGTGAGTGCATTAAGGAAGCCCTGTCATTTGCCACAAATTCAAACCAAGCAGCTAGATGTAAGCAGCCCTATCTGCAACCGGTGCAGGGTGCTGTCGTAAATATATTCCTCAGAGACCCAGCGAGCTAGGAGCAGTAAGCTTCCTTGACAGGGTCACAGTTCAGGGCCCCCGTGCCCTCGGCAGCAGCCGAATTCTAGAGAAAGCAGGAGCCTCCTGCAGCGGTTGAACATCTCCCCCACCTACCAAGCCGGCTGCACCGGGCCCGGCACACCCACACCACACCCCGAAGAACTGGCCTTAGTGTGCCAGCCCGGGGACACTATTTGGCTCCAGAGCCATTGGTTTCTTGTCCCCTTGAATGCCATTTTAACTAGATTATCCCTGTATTTCCGTTAAAAACACATTTGAAGAATATTCCTGTTCCAAATTTGGTTAAGAAGATGGGTATCCATGAATTACTTGCAAGAGTGGTTGTCACAGACAACATGGGTCCCCTTTGAGCCTGACACAGGGCCAGTCTAATTTGTGGTGGCCCCAGAGTTCCAGACGACTCAGGCCAGGTTCTGGACCGTCCAAACCAGTCAGGACCTCCTCCAGGGTCCTCCTGGCACAGTTTCTGCCTCGAGTCTGTGGGACCTGCACTGGGCAGGGGTAAAAATCCTCTGACCCCCTGAAGGGAAAAGTTGTGCATGCAGGCCGGTGCCTAGCTTGCTTGTTACTTCAAGACCATTTTGGTGGTTGGCATCGCACCCCAAGTTCAGCACTACCGACCTCTTGGCTGGAGTGGATCTCTCCCATGTGCTTAGCCCAATGCTCTGCGTACAGTAAGTGCTCAAAAAATACGATTGACTGACTCTAAGTGCTTTTTGCGCGGTAATTTGAGGTCCTTGGTTCGTAGTAGTAATCACATTTCTTGAGTGCTTACTTTGTGTAGGGCACTGGACTAAAGTGCTTGGGAGAGGACAGTAGAGTTAGTAGGCACGATCCTACTGCCCCCCCAACAGCAGATGGGGTGTCTCTAAAGCTGTTCATATTGCCTTCCTCACCTTTTTCCAGCCTCCACCCGAACGAGAATGCAGAAGCAGAAGATGAACGATGCCATGGACATCGCAAACAAAGAAGAAAAGTGAAAATCTTCTCAGGACCATTTTCTGCACTGCATACTCTTCTGGCTTCACTTGACTAGTTTGTTTGATTTTGCATCTTATTGTCCAGCCAGCATAGTCTTTTCAGCTACTGGGGACAACCCGTGATTAGTTAAAATATTTAGCTTGCAGCCCTTTCCGGTGTTTTGGGGCACACACGCATGATATTACTAAGCTTGGTGTGAGATGCTCCTTGGGAGCCTCCCTCCTGCTAGTAGGAGAGATTCGTGGCAATCCAGCTGGCAGACTGGCCAGCTTCAAAGGGGCAGAGACAAGCAGGAGGAAGGGCAGCCTAAGTCCCACCTGGTCAATTCTGCTAAACACTCTACCCTAAAATGTAGCATGAACATATCTTAATGCCACTGAGTCTGATTAATTTATGAATTTTTCTTTCCAGATGACTTTTTCCCCTGCTTCCCTGATGCAGCTCTATTGATTTGCCCACCAGTGCATCCTATTTCTTTTGAACGCTTGTCCCAAGTAGCCATTTGAAGCTAGAAAGAATGACTTGAAATGCACTTGTTTTGTTCAGTAGATTTCTCTTTCCCATTGGAATTCGATGCACTATTTGCTTAGTTTGCAAATCTTTATCTTTTACGTACCGACAGAAAAAACAGTGGAAAGTAAACTCGTGTTGTAGCTGTACTACTGACAACAGAGCCCATACCTCAGAGTCTGAAAGCTTCCTACTACTGCTCCTCTCTCCTGCCCCCTCCCTTTCTCTCTAAAACTGTGGGTAGATGACATCACTGTCGATTTGTCTACTTGCCAAATTGGATCCCGTTGAGCGTAAGAACGGCCCAGATGAATACTTGAATAGGGCTGTGTTCAGCCCTCACCGTGAACCTAGTAAGTGCACTCCCTAATCTTTCTGGGCCCTCAAGAATCAAGGCAGAATGACTTAAATTAAAGAAAACAGATTTAACTGCAGGAGTCTATGCTTCCAATTCCGCCCCCCACCCCCCACCTTGAGGTCAGAGACTTAGGAACAAAGCATTTAATAATTAAGGCCTTCACTCGCAAACTTGGGAAAGTTTAAAGCTTCATCAAATGACTTTTAACACAAACTTTATACATTCAATTTTATTTAAAATTGGGTACCTTTTGTTTAACCCTTCGAGATGAAGCTGGCTGGCTTTTTACCTTTGAAGACAAAGTAGCCCAGGTTCTATAAACAAAAGTCTCCTTGAAGGGCAGCCATCCTGTTGATCAAGATTTAATTTGGTGCAAATGCTTCAACTTAAAACAGCTGGGTTAATAAAAAAAATGCTGTTTTAATTTCAGCTAAAGGTGTATTTAAAATATCTTGTGTGGGTAACTTATTTAGAAATGTGATGTAGTTAATTAAGAAAGGTGATATTTAAGGCAGCATCACCTGTTTTTTTTTTTAAAGGATCACTTTTAACAGTCTAAATCAGAACTCGTTAAAAAAAAAAAAAGGCACTGACTTGGGACTGTTTTGATAGAAAGTTAAGCCTTATTTGAAGCCCTTTTTGGTTTTAAACTGAAATACTGTTTTGACAGTTTTCTTGAAATATGTTCAAAAGAGTGGAAATCTATATATTAGCATGTTTTTTTCACCTAGTTTTGCCTTGATTTCAGCCAGCCGTTAGTTTGTAAATCCGAGACTTAAATCTGTTCTTAGGGCCTCTATCTCTACATTTATATTAGGATTCGTGCCAAGATTTAGGAACTGCCAAAACAGTGTGCTGTAAAGGAAAGTTCCTAAACATATCCTCAGCTAATAGTATTGCTTTTCTTTTCCAGTTTTTCCATTTTTGTTCAGATTGGTTAAAGACTGTGCATTAAAAATTGTTTGTTACTATTTTCTACCATTAATATCTTTGAGGAATAATAAAATAGCTATTAAGAGATTTCTGGTTGTCTTTGAAGTCAGTGTGGTGTTGGCATACCCGGTGGGAGACTAGACCGTCACCCGTGTGCCACGTAAGTAAGAGAAAATTCAGAACAAACATTGGATTTTAACTAGCGTGGATAAGAGGAGTAATTGTTTCCTTAAAAGGGAAACGTATTTTTTGTGTAAAACTGTATTTCATTGTTATTTCTTGGAATGATGATCTGCAGTGAGTTCCGCTAGCTGGCCCATCTGCAGCATCTCAGGACGGGCAGTTGGAGGGGCAGTGATGGGCGGAGCGTTGGCGGGGGAGAGAGGTAAGGGATGCTTTGAATGAAATTTTCTCCTTCCAAAACAGACATGTTCCTAATTTAAGAAAAATGCCATTTTGGGGGATGGCGGGAATTGAGTAGTGATTAATATCTGTGAAGGAATTCCTACTCTTTTAAGGTTGGTTTGGGAGGAACTGTGCAATCCCACGTCTGAGTAGTTCCTGGGAAACAGGGAGGCTTCCATCCACTTACCTTGCCCCAGCCACAGGCTCTGTTCCCCGCCTGCAGTCCACAGACAGCTGCGAGACCCCAACTCCGTTCCTGTGTGTTTCTACGAAATGGCCCCTGGCCTTATCTGTGGGACGCCACGGGTTCGCTTGGATGCTGGAAAAGCAAACTTGTGAGTTTTCTATTGTTTAAATGAAAAGTAAAATTTCAGGACAGAACTGGAAGATTAAGGCTGATGTTCTAACAGCCCTTCCTTCATCCTTTGATGTTATAGTTTTAGAATTGCCTACCTGAGTGGTTTCCAAATTTCTTGAAATTGTGACTTCTGTCATTCGCACCAGCCTTCATGCGATGGGCAGGTGGGAGTCTGGAAGCAATGGGCCTTAAATAAGTACTTCAGATAAAGGGTGCCTGCCCATAGCTGGTATTTTTCCACAGGACCTAGCATTGTTCTACTTGGGTGGGGTCGGTTTATGGTATTTGTTAAGTGCTTACTATGAGCACTTAGTGCTGGGGTACATACAAGATAATCAGGTTGGACACAGTGGCTGTCCTACTTGGGATTCACAATCTTACTCTCCATGTTACAGATGAGGTAACTGAGGCACAGGGAAGTGAAGTGACTTGCCCAGGGTCAGACAGTGGACAAGTAGCAGAGCTGGGATTATCCACCAGGCCACACTGCTTCTTTGGGGCTTGGCTTGAAACCTCTGGCTGAGATTCCTCCTCACAAGTAGGATGGCTTTGCTCTTTATTATAGTCATCAGAAGTAGATAAGGCAGAGCACCGTGCACAAGTTCTGTTAACGTCTATAAGACAGATGCTTTCTCAAACTTGCCTAGAGTGCTTGTTTGGTCTCTGTTTGAGGAATAAACACAGAGAGCAGGGTACTGACTGTTTAGAAAAATGCCATAAAATGTTATACTCTAGCCTAATGGGGTTAACTTTTTTCTGTTTTAACAATAAATTCAAATCTACTGTTTCTGGCCACAAAAAAAATTTACACAATCATTCAGCAGTATATGCAGTGGTTTACTGGGACAAAGTTACAGAGCCCTGAAGGTGGTAAGAGGAGAACTCCTCATTACTAACGTTAGGAAAATCACTCAGATTTTGCCGTTAACCGCCTTTAACTGCACATACAAGTCGGGAACTTGCTCTCTAGCTAATCGGTGCTTTCTCAGGTTGTTCAAAGTTGGAGTAACTGTACTGCCAAAACTCTCCCATTGTTTTCTAGAGGGGCAGC
This sequence comes from Ornithorhynchus anatinus, assembly GCF_004115215.2. Lineage (NCBI taxonomy): Eukaryota > Metazoa > Chordata > Mammalia > Monotremata > Ornithorhynchidae > Ornithorhynchus > Ornithorhynchus anatinus. The sequence goes on along the minus strand of NC_041747.1, from coordinate 8,857,730 downwards.
TGTTTAGAGTCCATGTGTCAGTCTAGTCCACAGTAAGGACAATTCACCATGTACGTCACGCCTTAGTAGCTTGGGTGTATTAATAGCTCCACTCTGAAATTCTGTGCCTGTGGTTTTTGTTTTGAGCATATGTTACTTCAGTTTCGCACATATGTGTTCCTAGCTCAAGAGTTTCTATTTGTACTAGAGAGCCCTAGTGTGCCCAAATTATTAATACGGTCTTTAAGTTCTTACTATGTGCCAGGCCCTGTTCTATGCGCTGGGGTGAATACCCATACCCACAAGTCGGGTTGGACAGAGTCCCTGTCCCACGTAGAGCTCAAAGTCTCAACCCCATTTCACAGATGAGATAACTGAGGCACAGTGAAGTGACTTGTCCAGGGCCACACAGCACACAAGTGGGGGAGCCAGGATTAGAACCTTCTGACTCCCAGGCCCATGCTCTATCCACTACGCCTGCACAGAAATGTCCAGGTCTCAGCCCTGAGCCCCCCAAATTTCCCTTCTTGCCTGTCTGTGTAGGTGCCTGGAGTTGGCCTAGGGGCTCAGCTCATCTGTAGCGTGGCTGCCCCTGGCTCTCCGGCTCTGTCCCACTCCCTGTGGAAGAAGAGGAAAAGGATATTGGAGAAAATGCTAGAGGCTGAGGATCCCGAGGGGAACAAAGCCAGGGCGGTGAGCCAGGAGGATCCCGGGGGGCCCTGGAACTAAGGTTCTGAGGCTCTATGGGGAGGAAGGCCCAAGCTGGGGAGAGTGGGGTAGGAAGAGAAGGAAGCTGTTGAGGAAGAACCAAGTCCTTGAATTCAGGAGGGAGCCCTCAGATCCCAAAGGGGGCATGCTGGGTGGCAAAGGCTAGAGCCAGGACCTGGGCTTGCCCACTTAGCGAGGCCCCTGAGTACAGGTGGGTTAAAGTCACTTGCTTCCGACTGCTCCTGCCTTTGACTTCAGGATTGTAACCTGAAGGAGCATGAAGCACGAGAGACGAGCTTCAGTGAGATTTTTATGGAATCTGCTCAGTTCTGCCATGTAAAGGGTAGGCAGTTTTGGCTAGGGCACCGTTAAGGAATGTACTCATCCAACTACCAAGCCCCATCTCGCCGGCTGCAGCACTGGTAGAAACAGTAGACTCCCCCGTACGGCACGCCCAACAGAGGAGAACTGGATGTGGGGAAACTCATTTGGTTAAAAGGGATAGAAGCCTCATCTGAAGGGGTTTAGAAATTAGAATTGTAAAAATATTATTTGGCATGCAGTTTTCTTGCAATAGGTGGGGAGTCTCACTCTATTGGTCTGTTTTTCTCTGTGTCTTTAAGAATGGATGAGGACCAGGAGGTTCTTGTGATATTGTACTTTCCAAGCGCTTAGTACAACGCTGTGCACCCAGTAAGCACTCAATAAATACGACAATGAATGAATATTGTTCTCTCCTTGCCTCCTGCCACTTAGAGGGCTCTGGCCTAATTGAGGTTTTGTTCGTCATTCAAAGCCTTAGACAGCAGTATGAAGGATGAAGGGGGATAAAAGTAGTCCACTGTCCAATTGTTACCAATTCTGGTTAGAAATATCAGAATTCATGCAGTTTTACAGAATTGGTATGTAGCCTATTTTAGCTTCTTATCAACCATCTGTGGATTTCCCTATTAATTGGCTCATTTTGCTCCAACGGATACCAAGCTTTGGCAGGAAAGAGCAGTTCCAGATTCTTTCAGAAGCCATGCTGAGGTAAGGTACACCCCTACTGTGTGGTGATGAGGTAGGCTTGCTCTGGGGCACCTACTGGAAACAATACCTTTGCAAAACACAAGTTTGTAACATTCCAGGTGGATTTATTTGCATGTAGAGGCAAGAAGTATGTAATATTCGATCAATCTGTCTTCCCTCGGAGGAAAAAAAAACCTGCTGGGGGAGAATAATCTTTCTTCTAGCAGTTACAGATTAACACTTTCTTACCTTATTTTCTAGAAGTAGAGGAGATTTCTAACTCAGGAAGGTTTCCCGTCTCACGATTCAGCATCGTTACCTACATATTAAGAGTAACGTAACATTTTTTTACACACCATTCCGGTTTCTCCTTTACAGGTGGATCCCCCGATTACACTCACAACTTGGACATCTGTCCCACTTTTGGGGAAACTGAACTATAAATTACTTGGTGTCAGTACTCGGAGCTAAACTCATTTTGAGTGGTATCTGGTTGAGGTACTGATTTCAGAGCAACACAGAAGAAAAAGATTTATGCAACCGATACCGAATTAGTACTCTGTCGCCAGTTAAGACCCAGCCCTGCTAAAACAAACAAAGTCTTTAGTTTGTCATACACTAGGCTGAAGGTAGACCCCCGCAAATAAAACCAAAATCATTTAAAATAAATACTTTGTATTTAATATCCCCAGATGAGGAATGAATGACCCAGAGAAAAGAAAAGGATAAAGTTAGCCCTTGGTCTCTTGACGCTCTTCTCTTGGCCAAGGCCTTCTCGAATGTTAACTGCCTGAAACCAAAGTGGCCCCGGGCCCCTGAAGTCAGTTGTGCGAGGAGTCTTGGACCGTCTTAACTGTTCAGATTTGGGTTGTGTTTCTCTGTGTGACTCTTTCTTCCCTCCCGAATTCTCAGCAACTCAAGGCTTGAATCCCAAGGAAGACTGGGTTCCTTGCCTGGATGTCACTGTGAGTTCGTGAAATCCTGTAAACAGAGCTTTGGGCCAAAAGCCAACGTTAAGGTGCTTTTTCTGCAAAATTTCCAGAGAAGCAGCAGGAAGTGCACTAATAGGAAGTTAACCTTTCAGTATCCTTGAAGTTAGCAGGGGCGGAAGGTGAGGAGAATAGTAGCGTCTGCTCAGTGCATCAGGCTTCCTATGTAAACTTGAGTTAGTGCGGAGGAGATTGAGAAGATTCCATTCCCCAAATTTCTCCATCCCTGGCACCCAGGAGTTCATCGGGGCCACGGTCAAGTTGGTCGGGCCCCTTTTAAGGGCCGTTTTGGTTAAATGGAAATTGTCCTCAAGCTTTGGGAGGGGCAGGCTTTCCCTCTGCAGGGAGGCGGGCTGGGGTTGGTTCAGTTTTTAAAGGCGCCAACTCTACTTGCTTTGCTGATGAAGTTTTTCAAGAGATCGTGGTCCATTTCCGCAAAGCCTGAAGTTTGTGTCACTACCGTCAAGTGGTTTATGCAAAATCTGAAGCAGAATTCTTCTAGATCCTGGGAACAAAGAATGGATTTCACATTAGGGCTTCCCACAGGGGAGAACGGACCGTGATTGTTCTCTGAGCAGGATTGCAGGCTCTACCCATCTCCGATAACGCGCTGCTTCAAGACCGTAGCGGACACATCCTCTACCTTCAGTTAACTGTTGGGTCTGTTCGGCACTTACGATGCGCTAAGCACGGTGGTACGATAGAATCAGAGACAGCCCCTGTCCCACAACCTAAGGGGGAGGGAGAATGGCTATCGAATGCCCATTTTACAGATGAAGAAGTGGAGGCACCGAAAAGTTAAGTGACTTGTCCAAGGTCACTGAGCAGACGGGTGGTGGAGCAGGATTAGAACCCAGGTCTCCTGACTCCCGGTCCTGTGTTCTTTCTACTAGGTCAAATTGCCCTTCTAGCCTTGAAAATGTAGTTCTAGTCTTGAGAACCTCAAACTGGAAAAGAAAGGTTGAGCTGGAAAACATGGTCACACAATGCATTTTAATTCCTCTTTTCCGCATCTGTCGGCCTCTGATTTCCTTCCCGAGACCAAGATAATCTCGACGTCAGATGGCACCACACCTCTGTTTAAACTGACGGCATCTGGGCTCTCTGGAATAAGAAGTCCCAGCATTGAATGGAACCAGGTTACAGGGAGATAAGCGAGCGACGGTTTGAGTCAGATTCAGAGGTCGGCAGTGTCCCGCTCCGGTTTGCTTGCTACCTGATTCAGTCAGCTCACCAGAACCTCCTGAACCCCAGCACAGAAGATTGAGACCACTTTAAAGGTGAGGGTCTCCTCTGTCTCACTGAAAGTACAGGTTCATCTTTCAGAGGAAGAATGGCAGCAGGATGTGGAGGCTTAGGTGGGGTGAGTAAAAAGAGACTAGTGCTCTCTCTCGCCTGGACCTCTTCCTGTAGTGGTTTAAGGAGAGGTGAGAGTTCACCATTGACCCGAGGTGTTTTGGAACAGTAGGAGTGACCAAGTATAAATCACTTGGCTTCTCTGTGCCTCAGTCTCCTCATTTGCAGAATGGGGATTCAGTGCCTGTTTTCCCATCTACTCAGACCGTGAGCCCCCTGTGGGACAGGGACTGTCTCGAACCTGATTACTTTAAATCTATCCCAGCGCTTAAAACAGTGCTTAACAACTATCAGACTTATTAGGCAGTTCCTAGGAGAATGTGAAATGGTGGAATTGGAGAAGGTGAAATACACCCTAAAAGATAACATTTCCTTTTCACCGCCCCCGGCAGGGTAGGGGGCACGCTAACCTCATCCTCCCAACCAACCTGAATGAGGGGCTGCTGGTGCCCCACGCCACTTGAGGCGGGGGCGGGGAGGGATCCCTGGGCAGTGCCACCTAAGGTCTCTGGGGTGCCGAGGGCTCAACTGAGCTTTGGAAAAACTGAAACAGTGATCAAAACAACAAGTAACGTGGGGGTAAAAAGCAGTGGCACCCTCTGCAAACAGAGAGTGTTCTTCCGATGTGACCTGAAAGCTCCTTGAAAGAGAGAGGGCCCAAGCTAACTTAACATGGAAAGGAAGTCTCCCTTGCACAGAATGGACTGCTGATAGGCTTGGGACCAACCCTGCCCCTCCGCCACAGCCTCACGGGGCATTTACATTTGCTTTTTATAGACCAGAGAGAGAAGGGTTCCTTCCATCTCCACCAAGAGCTGGGTGTTCCCTCGGGGCCGGGGCCGATTGGATTGGCAGAGACTGAGGCTCCAAAGGTTAGTGCCGGCTTCGTCCCATCTGGTAAAGGACAGGCTTTCCTTCAGACCCGCGCTAATCTCTTGCGGAGTCAGTGGAAAAGATAATGAGTCAGTGGTACTGATTGAGCACCTACTGTGTGCAGATTGGCAGAACAGAGTATGACAGAGTTGGTAGACTCGTCCCCTGCCCACGAGGAGCTGGGCCTCTTCCTCTTCAGCTTCGGGGTGGGGCGGAGCCTTGCGCGACACAACTCTCCCTCTCCTTCCCACTGACCTAACCTCACGAGACCTCGACTCTCCTCTCGGGCATGCTGCCGGGTTCCGGGTCAAATGATACTCAAGCGGAGAAGGGGGAAACCCGGCCGCCGCGCTTACCTGAGCTTCGTACTTCACGGCAGCGGACAGCAGGGCGATGGCGTTCTCTTCACAGATCCCTTGCTTGATGGTTTCCTGACAGAGCTTTTTCAACCTATTTTCTCTGTAAAAGGTAGCAAGGTCCAGCAGGCCTGGGAAGAGGAGGGAGGTTATTAGAATGGTCTTTGCAATGATTCCGATTTTTCTTTTTCTACCCACCTGCGTTTTCAGAACCCAGGCTAAGGCCATGAAGGCAGGGCAGGCCCTGGGACGGCCTATGCGGGCAAAGGGCCGGGGAGAGTTGAACACCCTCTGAAAAATTCAAGCCTGCTGTGGGATACATCCTCTAATGTTTCCAGCTGCCTCACCGTTCCACTTGTGCCAGGTACCCGTGACCTAATTCCCGTAAACATCTTGGAAGGAAACTCATAAGGCTGAAGTCAATGGGGGGGGACGTTGTCCACTGGACGGGGGCAATTGGCCGCTCCTCTCCCTCTGCTGTTGGCAGGAAGGACACACCCTAAACGCAGGGTCTGGGCTGGGGAAGGGAAGAAGGGGCGGAGGCCACTGGCTAGGATCCCCTGACAACAGATGACAGGTGGCCTACTTCTCTGGCCCCACAAATAAGCTCGCAGTGCACGTCCAGAACAGAAGCTGGGCATCCCTCCTGATGCAAGACCCAGGGTTGGGGATTCAGCCAAAACGGCGGCAGTGGCTCGTTTCTGGTATCTACTCCCAGCTCCGACTGGCACGGTGGAGCTTGAGGTGACTTGACTACCCCAGGCAGGAGCCAGAGAGGGAGGGCTGTGAGGATGAAGAGGAGGAGCAGTCAGGGAGGTGAGTCACGGGGACCTAAAGTTGGGGTGGGCAAACAGCATTCACGTGGGTTCCCAGGGGAATGGGAGAGTCAATCTCCGGCAGGGCCCGGGAGCACCATCGCAAGTTCTTTGGAATGCTGTACCTCACCCGTCTCTTAGTATGACTCTCCTGTCATTACCTATTGCATCCTCGGGAGAGAGGCTGATGCTGTCTGTGTACAGGTATTCCAGGAAGGCTCGATAAACAGGGTATGAAAATTCACCCATTTCTATGATTTCATCCTCATTGTTATTCAGGACAGAACGAAAATGTTCACACCTGAAAGAAGAAGGGACCTTCAGGAGTTAGGTGGGGCACCCCTCACCTCCTACTGTTCACAGCTCTTGGGGCAAACCCCACCTTTGATCAGTAAACCGAGGCAGGGAAACCCTTGGCCCACACCCCTCCCATTCACTGCTGACCTCTGCACAGTCTGTGGTGGGGTTTTCCCAAAAGAAACTGCAGTATTCACCTGGGGCAGGGATCGTTCAGCATTTCGTTCAGTCCCTCCTTCCAAACAAGAAGCTCCTCTTTCTCAACCCTAGTAGTCCATTCCTTTTCTCCCCTCTGCCTCTTCCCACTCCCTTCCTTGTGCTTACTCTATCCCAGCGCCTGACCTCCACAGGCTCCATGTGGCTTGGTACAAAGTGCCTTGGAAGTTGAGGTGGTGCTGTCCGAGCTGAAGTGAAATGCCCGGGTCCCCTCCTCGCAGGACATACTGACAAAATGGACTTTCTAGGTCAGAGCTGAAAGTCAGCTCTCTGTCCAGCTGTGGGCAATTTCTTAGAGCAATTTTTCTCCCGGGCTCACCGCGGACGAGGCACAGAGTTTCTTACCTAATTTTAAGAAGGACTTTATGAACATAAATATATTTTCCGTCCACTAGGAATTTCAAATCCGCAGTGTCGGGGTTGTCAAACTCCTTCTTCAGGGACTGGGCTACGGTGAGGTGATCATCGGGGTCTACAGTTACAGGAGAAATGCTTCGCTATCAGTCTAGCCCTAGGAGAAGGAAATCTCATCTTCTACCCACCACATAAGTAAATCCCTTTCATGGCTACAGATGATAAACCCTCTCATGTGTCCATTTCTGAACTGCTTTTTTGGTCGTGATTCAGGCAGAGCAGCAACTGCATTCACCTTTTACTGCTATTGAAAATGCCCAAAATGCAATTTCTCAGTTAGATCAAAAAAAATAAGCAAAGCAGGATGGCCTAGTGGAAAGAGCACAAGGCCTGGGAGTCAGAGGAGTTGGAGGACCTGGGTTCTAATCCCTGCTCTCCCACTTACTGCTAGTTGATCTTGGGCAAGACACAACTTCCTTGGGTCCCAGCTGCCTCATCTGTAGAAGGGGGAATTCAAAACCTGCTCTCCCTCCCCGCTTAGACTGTGAGCCTGGCGTGGGATAGGGACTGTGTCTGATCTGATTATCTTGCATTTGTTCCAGTGCTAAGCACAGTGCTGGGCACAGAGTAAGGGCTTAACAAACACTACAATTAAGCAAGAAACTCAATTATTTTAAACTATTTTTCACAGATGCAGGAACCTAACCCCCATGGTCTTCAAATCCAAAGACCCCTCCGAATAGAGAATCTAGCACATAAACTGCTCTCTCTGCTCACTCTCGTGAACGCTGGATAGAGCTGTCACAAACAATTTGATTTTTGAAGGTGCTTCACAAACAGAATTTAATACCCTGGATATGGCCATCGCACCGGAATCAGAAATAAAAAGGGCTGTGCCATTCCAGTCCTAACCTCTAAGAAATATGTTAATTTGGAGCATAACAGACACAGCTAAATTCCATTCTACAAATCTAAACAGGGTGCAAACAATAGATGCACTCATGCAATCCGCCACAGTTCCCGGCTTCTTCCCAAGTCCCTCAATCCATGCAGCTCAGAGGGAGCAGCAGTAGCTGGAGAACAGGAAGGCCAGAACTCAAGGGCTGTAATGGTTTGTGGGAATGGGGGCTGGGAAACACCACTCCAAAAATGTTTTCACTCTCCTTTGATTCCCCCAGGTCCCGTCACAAGCGGGACCTACGGTAATTGAAGCAGGAGGGGTGGTGCACCCTCTTCCTACCGCCGGCCACACATTGGAGAGAAAGGGTGGGAGCGAAAAGCCCCTTTTCGAAAGCCGGTTTGGCTCAAATACCCGATTTCCGGGATGGGTTCGTTTTCGCGTCTGAGGAGTCTTTCTGGGTTTCTAAGAATGTCTTTGCTCCAGTAGAAGGTAACAGGTTCTAGTGTTCTGGAGGCTGTCGAGGGACCGTAAGCAAGGCTGGGTGGCAGACCGACGTATTCATTTTTTGGAAGGCGGTGGGTCAAAAACGACAACATACTGCTTCTCTCAGATTTACCAATTCGTTTTGCTACTTTGAATACTGATCACCAGTGGGAAAAAAAAGCTGCCTTAAGCTCACTCCTCCCCACAGAAACAAAGCCTCAGCAGTTCGGCTCCTGAGCCTCCGCCGAATTGACCACGGTTGAGCTCACCTACGGAGAGGAGGCGCCAGGTCACGGCAGGAGTGGCGAAGCAGGCGAACACGTCGTCCGTGCAGGAGAAGTGGGTGAGGTGAGGAAGGGTCACCGACTGACCCCGGCACTGGCCCCACATGTACACGTGGCCGCTCTGGGTCTTGGCTGCGGACGTGTGGGCAGAATGACACGCTGCAATCTCTATAATTCTAAATTCACAAACGGGCACCGAGGTGCATGACATTTGTTAGGGGAATAGCCTTAAATGAACATCTCTTTAAACTATTATAAATCATTTGCATTAATGTCTGTCTCCCCATCACAGCTTGTTGTGGGCAGGGAACCTGCCTGCCAACACTACTGTATTGTAGTCTCTCAAGTGCTTAGTACAGTGCTCTGCGCATTTTAAGGGCTCAATAAATTGACGATGATGATGATGAATAGCTAAGAGTTCAAAAGCACACATCTTACCCAGCTATTTGGGTAAGACTTATGCAGACTGGAGCCCCCTCCCGCTCTGAGTCCTGCGGGCCATTGCTCTTCCCAACTTCGAAGCCTTTTTTGGGGTTGTGACTCCTCCGGGAGGCCTTCCTTGACTGAGGCCCCATCTCCCCTGCTCTCTCTCCCTTCTGTGTCACCCTGGCATTTGGATTTGTACCTTTTAAGTACTGGATATTCACCCCACCCCTAGCAATTTTGTACATATCCATTACCGCTTTTGATATCTGCCTTACCTTCTGGACTGTGAGCTCCATGCGGGCAGGGCATGTGGCTACCCACTCCGTTATGTTGAGCTCTCCCAAACACTCAGTACAGTGCTCTGCACAGAGTAAGTGCTCAATAAATACCATGGATTGAACAGGTTTCTTAAGCAAACTCTGTAAAAGACAGGTAATCCCCACACACCTCTACTACACACTGCATTATTCAATTCTTATTAAAACATAAAAATCTGGGTGAGAAGCCACATGCCCTGAAGGGGAAGCTTGCCTTGGCTGGCCAGAACCACCTGAGCCCTGGCTCCCGGGACCAAGTGCTGCGGCAGGTCAGTGAAACTACATCTCTTACTACTGTCTGCAACCCCGCGCCCCACAAAGTAGAGTTCCCTAAACCCCGTGGCTGAAGGGTGACGACGCCAGTATTTAGTGGCCAGCACCACTCCCTCCCAATACAAACTAAGCCCTGTTTCCAGGCTTCTGCACGTCTTGGCGTGGGGCCCAGGAGGCACAAGGTCAGGCAACAGACAAGGTTACCGAGGCAGAAGCCCATCAGGGGGAATGGATTTTTCAGACCAACAGGCACTGTGCCGGGACTAAAGGCACTGTGCCGGGACTAAACCCCTCTAAGCAGCATTTCACGCAGGATTTGCAGTTTATTTTGTTTTCCAATTTCTTCCCCCCCTCGGTCAATCTTAATGGAAAAATGTTGTCACCCAACCACACACCACTAAAGTGCACTCACTGTGCCACCTAAGAGGGTGCGTCTGCCAGCTGCATTCAATTAGGAGCTGGACAGAACAGAGAAATAATGAAAAAAGAAAAGAGTGGGGAACAGGGAAAGAACATGGGGAGGATGTGATGAAGAGATGGAGGCCGAACAAAAAGGGTTAGAAAGAAAGCAGAAGCATTTAAATGTTAGAGCGGGCACTGGAAGACAAGTGCAGGATAAGTTTCCGTGTGAACGCCAAAAATGATGGTTTTGATTCCTCTGCCTCTCCAAAATGGGCCAGAACCCCAAATCTGTACTCCAGATAGAGACGGGGTTAAATCATGTTTGGCCTATGAACTGGAGGATGGCTGACTTAAGTCATCTGCGGGTTCTACCTCTCCATCTATGCACTCCTAAAACTCCATTTTTATTATTTTGCGACCAATTCTACTGCCTTCTTTTTAAAAATGGTATTTGTTAAACACTTACTACGTGCCAGGCACGGTTCTAAACACTAGGTAAATACACTTCTAAGTACAAGGTAGTCAGGCTACTGAGAGGAAAACACTTACTTCTGGAAGAAGAATGAATTCCTTAAGAGAGGCCCCCCCGTAGTTCCTTTTGGTACAAAGAAAGAAGCTATTCGCAGGGTTCTTGGTACCTGGAAAGATTCATTCCCAGCCCAAAACAACTGCGCTTGGATTCAGATCAAACCACTTGCTCTTAACACAATTGCCGTATTTTCCAATATATACTTTTATCAAAAAATACTGTCCATTAATCTTTGCAGTGCCACGGTACTCAAATAACAACCTTCAATGCCTCCTTAATCTCCATGCTTATGGGGCAGAGAAATTACCAGTGAAGAGAGAATCCAAGGAGGAACCGAGCCAGAGAAATTCAAGAGGCAACTAAAGACATTATTAAGATAAAAGAGAAGTCCTGATGTCCTTAGGAGGTGGAACATAACCTAGCCTTGTCGATGCATTTTAAAATGGGCCCCAATTTGCACAATTCTCCTCACTCTAATGTGGATTGAAGTGTTTCTTTTGTGTCACTCATCAGGCATAGTTCCTTGCTCCACACAAACAGATGAGTGCCTTTTCCCAGGCTCGTTAATATCCCTTTTGAGATTCTCTCTTTGAATCTCCAGTGCCACAGATATGTTTCCCTGATCTCCCATTCCAATGAAGAGGAGAGAACTGCAGGAGGGTTGGGGCCTATGATGTACCAACAGAGTGGGTGATGGAGCTGATGGAAAACTAAATGAAGAAAGGGAAAGGAAGTCACCTCCGACTAACTTGTATCGACCCCAGCGCTCAGAACAGTGCCTGGCACATAGTAAGTGCTTAACAAATACTGCAATTATTATTATTAAGGTAAGAATATCGACAGACAGAAGGTAAACTCCCACAAATCAACATCATTTCCAAGCTTGGCTCATCACTGTGGCACAACTGGCCCTATACAATGCAAGCTTTACCTGTCCTTTTCCACGGGAACTGGTATGGGGTAAGACTGGTTACTTTTATTGCCGGTGCCTAGCTGTCCGTAAGAATTGGCTCCCCAGGCATATAGCTGACCTTCATCTGTCAGCACTAACGTATGTGCATAGCCACACGTCACCTGCAAGGGAAAAACAACCAAGTCTTTTTCTACTAGCAAATAGGGAGAGACCAATATGCTTTCACGTGACATCAGATGGATATTTAGTTGCCATAGTTTTTACGAGATGTTCTTCCCCTTGACTCTATTTATTGCCATTGTTCTTGTCTGTCCGTCTCCCCCGATTAGACTGTAAGCCCGTCAAACGGCAGGGACTGTCTCTATCTGTTGCCGACTTGTTCATCCCAAGCGCTTAGTACAGTGCTCTGCACATAGTAAGCGCTCAGTAAATACTATTGAATGAATGAATGAATGAATGGAACAGAAACACGTCCTAGTAACTCTATCTTTTGCAAATACAATACTATGGTGCTGTGCAAAACTGTTCCCTGGGCCTATGGGTTAAACCATTTGCAGCAATTTGAGATTTGAGCTTCAATTTACGCACACGGCAAAAAGGCACGAATGGACTGTGCGATATCGAGGGAGGGTCCCAAGCGAAGATGTGAGGGGAAGGTGTTTGGCGACCTGCTGCTCGGCCCTAACTTGAGAGGTCCCTTCATCGCGGACCGGAACTCTGCTGTGGGAGTCCCCGTCGCGCCCTTGAAACCGAATGACTATGCGTTATTTCTTCGGAGCTTGGAAGACAGACTAAGCTGATATGATTGACGAACGTACCCGCTGGACTCGAATGCCTTGCAGGGCTGCTATCCTGCAGGGGGTGGGCTGATTGCCACTGCTGCCCAATCCAAGCTGTCCGTTGCCGTTGTAACCCCAGACATAGACCTTAAAAGAGAGAGGGTGAGACCTTGCATTTCCAAGAGCGAGTCTGCTCTGCCGCTCCGCGCCTTAACGGAGGTACGGTTCGGGAGACTCACCCACAATTTCTGACCCAGGATGATCTTTTATTGTTAAAAGAAATTGGAGAACGATTATACTCTCGTCAAAGAAATCTCCCTTCTGCTAGAACGGTCCTCCCTTCATTGTTGTTATACTTGTTAAGCGCTTACTATGGGCCAAGCACTGGGGTAGATACAAAACAATTAGATCAGACGCAGTCCCTGTCTCACATGGGGCTCACGGTCCAAGTATTAGACGATACCTCCCCCACAGTTCAACTGACAAGTTAGGCGCCCTCAATCCTTATTATTACTATGGTACTTGTTAGGGGCTTCCTGAGTGCCAAGCATTATGCTAAGTGCTGGGGTAGATACAAGTTAATCAGGTTGGACTCAGTCCCTGTCCCACACTGGGGTTAACAATCTCAATTCCCATTTTACAGATGCGGTAACTGAGGCCCAGAGAAGCTACGTGACTGGCCCCATGTCACACAGCAGATATTTGGCAGAGCTGGGATTAGAACCCTGGTCCTTCTGACCCGCAGGCCCGTGCTCTATCCACTAAGCCACAATGTTTCTGTGCATTTTCCTTCCCTACCCCAATTCCCTGTACTGGATTTAAAATTTTACTCAGTTGAATTTGTTCTGTTTGACTTTAGACTTGGAGGAATTTAATCATCTGGTCCAGCCCCCTGGAAAATTCTCCATCAAATTATCAAGTAAAGCCCAATGCACACAGCGAAGAAATAAGAAGAGAACACAAGTCCCAGGTTTTGAGGTGCACACTACATTTCCAAGCCATTGGCAAAACTCTCAGATCTATTAATAGGGAAAAATCTTGAACTCATGATGAAATAGTGGTCTTACCTCTCCACTTTCCACTACAGCCATTGAGCACATCTGGCCACAAGCTATATTAGTAGCGATCTTATTTTGTAAGCAGCTGGTGACTCTTCGAGGAATTGGCTGATTGGCTGTTGAGCCAGACCCAACTTGCCCAGAGTTATTATAACCCCAGGCATACACCTGGGGAAGGAAATATGAACAGATCATCCCAAATAATTCCAGAGGGTGGGTCTGAATTGAACAATAATAATTCCTCGACCTTCCTTAGCTCCTTTCCTCTGAGAAGCACAAATCGCTTCCCAGTACCTCACAACACCGTGGACCGGGGCAGGCTGGTCAACTTTGCTTCCCAGCTCCATGGGGGTCTCTCCCCTCTCAGCTCCAAGGAGTCTGACTCTCCATGCCACAGAATTGAGAATGGCCACCCTCCACTGCCTTCCAGGTGTCCCGCTCAAAATGGGGGACTGTTTCGGGGGCTCCAGCTGAGGGAGGGCACAGCTGCCCTCTCCAACGCCTCCCCCATCATAGACAAGATGCACGAGGAAGGAGTTCTGGAAGAAGCCGGGGCTCCGCCTTGCCTCATTACAATTCCTGGCACTGTGCTCCGTGCCCAATTCATGCTCAATTTTTGATAACCTTTTTGTGTATGACATCATCTGTAAAGATGGAAAATGTGTGCTTCTCCACCATCACAGTTTGTTTGGATAACATATTTCCATCTTCTTTTTCAAAAATATCCACTGTGACTTCACAGAGGTGCCACATCTTCCAGTCCTTTTCACACTACCCTTCCCTATGTTAGTGTAATAGTTTTTTTAATTCCTCAGAAGGTAGAGCTGACAGATTAGACTTCAATAGGCAAACTCGCTGAATGTTGATTTATGAAAATAAGGTAATGAGGCTAAGTCACAAACACACAGTTAGGTCAAGGGAGAGGATTTAAGACTTGGGATTTTGTAGAGCAGGGTACCCCTACTGGGAGGGAGTTGTGTTGGTGGGGGGAGTGAAAGAGTGGAGGAGGGACACCTCTTGTAAATTCCCATAAGGAACGCTTCACAAGCTTCGCTGAGATTGCTATGGGAATCTTTCTAATCTCCCACACTTTGCCCTGAGAGAAAAAAGATTATTCTTACCTCTCCATCAGAGGTTAACACTAAGGAATGGTGAGAGCCACAGGCGACTTCGACAACTTTCTTGTTCACTAAGTTAGTGGAGACATGGCAGGGAATTAAGCCATGGTTGGTTGTCCCATTGCCTAGCTGACTATAAGCATTATGACCCCATGTATACACCTCTCCTTCTAAAAAGAAAAAGAAAGATAAAACAGCTTCTGTACATTTATTGATATTAAGCACCTGGACACCAAAAAGTGGCAACAATTGAAAAATAATAAGTCCAATTAATAAATGACCTATTTTTCCAACCAGCACTAGCCCGCAGAGGATACAGGCAGCATAGCCGGGGAGTTGCGTTCCTACAAAACCTCACATTAAGGAAAGCTCTCACTACAAAACCCAGACTTTTCCTGACAGACGCCACATGCCTGGATACAGTCATTTCTTCTGACTCTGCGCTGTTCTCAGCCAAGCACTGGTTGAAGAATGGCGTTCTAGAAATGCAGTCTGCTTCCCAGACAGCACCACGAGGACTGCGTGGCCCTGAAATCCAAGCAGCTTAGAAGCCTTCCCTCCCCTGCTCTCTAGTTTTGGGTCCCTCTAGCCTGTAACCTCCTTGAGGGCAGGGTACGTGCCTACCAGTTCTGTTGTAGTATACACTCCCAAGCACCTAGAAGGGTGCTCTGCACACAGAGAGCACTCAAGAAATACCACTGATTGACTGATGATGGATTGATTACCACTAGCAAAGGCTCTGGACCCAGCGGAAGGAAAGCCTGAAAGCGATAGAGGCCAAGAAAGTCGGTTCTTCTTCAAAAGAACAGTGCCCCAGGCTCAGGAACAAAATATACGTTCCCCAGGCACAAAGAGAACACAAAGGGTACTCCACCTATTGAATTAATTTACAGACATTTTCCCCTTGAAAGACAATGGGCATGTTATTCTCTGTAAGACAAATATAAGAAAGGAAACTAAGTAGGATCAAGGTAAAAAGAGCAAATGCTGGAAAAGAGATGCATCTAGCCAGAGACAACTGATGATACAATTTTCCTCAGGAATTTGGCCAGAGGAGCACCAGGTAACAAGTTACTGCTTCTCCCTTCCTCTTCTCCTTCTTCCCAGTTGCCAAGAAGGGAAATCAGATCTCTTCCAAGAGGCCTTCCCTGACTAAGCCCTTATTTCCTCACCCTATTAGTTCTCCCCTCAGTATCACCTAAGCACTTGGCTGGTACCCTTTAAGCACTCTGATACATACACCAGCCCCACTGCACTTAATGGACATAGCCATAGCCTCTTATTTTCCCTATCTGCGATTTATTTTCATGTCTGTCTATCCATCCAGACTGCAAACTCCTCATGGGCAGGGATCATGTCTACCAATTCTACTGCACTGTTCTCTCCCAAGCCCTTAGTACAGTGCTCTGCACCCAGGAAACACTCAATAAATACCACAGATTGATTGACCAAAAGTGAACTGCTGACCAAGGCAATCTCCCCACACCATCCTGCTACACCGGGAAAAATGGGCAGAACCAGCACTCATCCACAGGTTCTAGCACCCCACCTGGACCCAATAATTCAGCAATATGGACAAAAATGTGACGGATCCATCAACGAGGCCTTTTCTTCGCTAACTTAAGTCAATTTCTCCCCATAGGGAGATACCCCCATTGATTCACATCAGGGAAGGGGACAAATGCTACAAGACTGGGTCTCCGTGCGGATGTTACCGGCTGTAGCAACGACGACGTGAGGGCCACTTCCATAGCTCAGGCAAGTTATCTTTTTGCCACACAGACTGTCTATTCGCCGTGGTTCAATGGTGTTCTGGACGTCACCCGTTCCCAAGCAACCACTGCAGTTGGTACCCAGCACAAAAACCTGTGGGAAAATGCACTGTTTAACTGGGCCAATTCTGGATCAGGACTATCAGCACATTATCAACATCATCTTCACCAAATTCATCATCATCAATAGTGTTTATTGAGTGCTTACTATGTGTAGAGAACTGTACTAAACATTTATTAGTTAGTTAGCTGATGTAGCTAACGTGAGCTAATGCCAGTAGCTGGCTAACGGTTATCCATTCATTCGATCATATTTACTGAGCTCTTACTGTGTGCAGAGCACTGTCCTAAGCGCTTGGAAAGTACAATTCAGCAATAAAGAGAGACGGTCCCTGCCCACAATGGGCTAACACTCTAGAAGGGGGGGAGGCAGACATCACAACAAGTAAACAGGCATCAGGGGAGGATTTCTTTGATGTAGTTCCCCCCAAGTTGTTTTAATCTTAATTACCTAACTCTCAAAAAATTTCCACTATCCTGCTGCACTGCTAGTTACCCCTGGAAAATCCAAGGCAGAAAACATGAGTTATAGTGGATTTGTTTGGAAAATTTTTACCTCATCATTTTCAGTAGCATACAAAACTTCATTTCCAGCACTGCCGAAGACACAAGCCTGACGAATTAACTTCAGTTCCTCTGGAGAACAAAGAGCAAAAATTGGCCACTTCCCCACATCTAGCATCTTCAGTGTGAACAAAAAAGTAACTTGTATCACCTGAAAGAAAAAAAGCAGCAGCAAGTATAGCTCACATTTCTTTTCTGTAATAAATTTCCCTACTTCCTTCTATCATAAAAATGCTATGACTTCTGTAAGCTCACAGCTAATATATCTTCAAGAAAGAAAAACAGAACTACTTTTATGCTATCTCCATCAATCGCACTTGCTCCAAGCATCCTCAAACAGTCCCAAAATGCCCTCAGAGTAACCAGAGGGGATGGAGACCTAGCCTCACGCCTTTCCCAAGGACACCGATATGGAACATCCCCAGCTGGTCATTAGGTAAGCAAAATGTCTGGTTAAGAATACAAGCAATGGAGTAGAAACAAATGAAACTATGGGCCCCAAACCCAGAAAGTGCAGAACATGGCTGAACTGAATGCAGGGCATTCAGGGAATGCAGGATGGGAGCGGGAAGGTCACAGCAAAAATAAATACTTGGAAGAGAACAACACTGAAAGTGATGCCAGAAAAGCGGTCCCGAAGTTCCAGTCTGATGCCAGGTTTTCATGTCTTTCAGTTTGGATGTGGTTGCTGTATTTCTGGTTAAACCTTCAACAGGTAGTGAGATGCAGATTCGCACAATACTTAATAAATATGAGCATCCAAATGGAGTCTTGTGGCATGCATACCGCTGGCTACTTGAAGGAAAGAGTCTATCTTTTCCGTTCTCTCTCACCAAGGAATCACTCCACAGCAACTCTCAGACTTGTTATATGACAGTCTGCATCAGCCTTCGAATCAACCTGAGCAGAGGCCAAGTCTAGAGGATCTTTAGTGGAAGACATATGCCCATACTTCCACGGGAATGAGATGAGGCTGGATGGGATGAAAACTATTTTGGCTTCTAGAAAAAACACGCCAGTTGATTATTTTGCACTCATTATTAAAAGTGATCTATTCCCTCAAGCCCTTAAAAAAAATGCTCTGCACAGAGTAAACCCTCAATAAATACTATGAGTGACAAAAAAAGTGAATTAAGGAAGCCAGCGTACCCTATGGAATATAGTGACAATAGGACACCCGGCTTTGTACTCCACTACAGGGTGACAAAGTGTGGTGCTGTTGGTATCCGACTTTCTATATGAAATGAGATCTGGACCTACCACCAAAAAAAGAGCATCCCTGACTCCTCCCTCTTTTTCACTCCCTAAATTAAGTCTGTCACTTAATCCTGTTGGTTTTTCCTTCACAACATCTTCGAGATCCTCCCACCCCCATCCTCTCCATCCAAATGGTCAGCAAGGGAGTCCAGGTTAGTCATATCCCAATCTGACCACCACAGCAGCCTCTTCACTGGTCACTCTGCCTCTGGCATCTTTCCTCTCCAGGGTGTACTTCACTCTGTTTCCCGGATCATGTTTCTAAAACGCTGCCTGGCACACTTCCCGCACCTCAAAAACCTCCAGTGGTTACTCATTCCTCTCTGGAGCGAGCAGAAATTCCTCACCACGGGCTTTAAGGTACTCAATCAGTGCCCCCTACCCCTTCTCCCCCTCGGCCTAAACTCATCCTCTTCATTCCTCTCGAACTAACCTACCCACTGTATCTCATTCTCACCTCTCCCATCTTTGACCACCTTGTTCTCGCTTTTTCCCCAACCTGGAACTCTCTCCCACTTCAAGTCTGCCAGACCATAGCTCTCCCCAATAACAACTCCTCCAGGAAGCCTTCCCCAACTAATTTCTCTTCTCTGCCACTTTAGGATTTCTACAATAACTATGTACTTGCAACCATCCACAGCACTTTTGTCCATATCAACTTACACACTATTTAAATACCTCTCAATCGAGGGTATTTAGTTAGTGTTTACTGTATGCACAGCACTGTATTAAGTGCTTGGGACTTAATAAAGAGGCGCTTCTCCTCCTTCCCACTATCTGTACAATATCTGTCTTTTCCACTAAATGGAAACTTGAGGGGCAGTTTTCATATAAACTAACTCCAATGTACTGTCCCAAGTGCACAAGAAATACAACTGATTGACCAAATACGACTAGAAAAATGTCATGGTTGCAATCCTCTACAGTTCTAACGATTCATTCCACATGTAAATTAACTGCTATTATCAAGAAGCCACATCTGTTTAATTCATAGAGAAAAAGTGTGTTTTTACCACTGCCAGTTCTCAGGAACCTAGCCGGTGATTTATACCTGCACAAGCACTGTGGGGGCCACAGATCACTTCCCAGCTTCCTCTGTGGCCTGCAGTTAGCTCTATGGGGGAAGGAGTGGAGCCCAAACATCACATCGCGTTCTATCCAGTGATGTAAGGAAGAGCACGGCTGTGAAAATATAAGATTTAATATCATATTCTCTGGCTTTTCTGCAGCCATGGCACTGCATGGAAATCATCTATTTTTACAGTTTAGCAAGCAACGAAACTCATTTGCTATCACCTTCCTGGTGGTGTTGTTCATTCGTAGGTTTTTATAAAATAGAATATTTGGTGAAAGACTAGGCTTCAGAATTTTTTTTTTGTTAATTTTTTTTGAAATTCTTCAAATCTTTGAGTGGGTAGATTTTTGTCAGAAGACAATCTAAGGAAAATTTTTGCTATTATTTTAAAATTGATTTATTACCAAGTAAATCAAATTGAATTTCTTCTTTTTCTCCATTCCCCTATTATCATCTATAAAAATCTTCTCCCCTGAACTGGACTATACTCTATTTCATTTTCTTTAAGACTACCCCATATCTGAAATAAATGCAGGTCATCAAAATTGAGATGGGTAAACTTACTTTTTTTCTAACTTCTAAAATGATTAAGAACTTCATTCAGTTGCCACAACACCAAACAAGAAATTATTCTGCAATAAATACTAAGCATGGAGATGATGGGATATACATTTAATAAGCTAAAGAATGTGTTATTTTTTACATTTAGACGACCCCTTAAAGGAAAATAACTACTGAAGAATGTAAAGTTTGGAGTGATTGGCCTCAACCCATCATCTTATTTGGTTTGAGGGGCAGAATCAGCGCTAAAATAAAATTAAATGAGAATAAAAAGGAAAACTCCCTGCTTACTCTACCTACCCTTCCCCCAAAATGTCCCCTGCTCTTACCTTAAGAAGCCCAGTCCAATTAGGCAGATTGGGATAATGCAAAAATACCTCTACCTCTGCTCAACTACTGCCTAACAAAACAAAAAAACCCTAATACAAACCCCAAACCCCGCACTATGACAAACATTAAAGGAAACTCTTATGTTTCCTTAGAGAGGACAGAGCACATATTGTTGCCTGAGGAGGCAAGGTTGGAGTATGTTCAGCCCCCAGTTAAAGTCACCACGCCTTCCCCTAACCCTTCTGAATGCCTGGAAAGGCCCTGCGGAGAGGTCGTAAAAACTCGTGCAGCCAGAACTGACATCCAGGGGAGAGGCTCTGAGTCAGCCGGCTCCCTCCCATTTCCTGAGCTCCCTACAGGCATTCTCCTTGCAGAACAAAGTGAGACAAGTTCTCTGAGGGCCATTTATTACCCTTCTGAATTTAAAAAAAAATTGCTTGTCCCACCTCTATCCTTCCTCCTTTTGGTCTGTTGTGTTTGAAGGTTTTTTGTTCAGCCTCCTGAACTCTTCATAGGGAAAGGGCTCCAAAAATATTAGCCTTTGTCAACTCAATACATTTATTTGATAAACTACATGCCACAAAAAAAAGAAAATAATTGGTGTTTTCCCAGTCTTACAAATGCAAGGACAAGTTGTAATTCTACTTAAGATAAGAATGTGACCATTATCTGACAGACATTATTTATTCATTTTTACCGATGGGGAAATCATCATATGGCTTTTCCAAGTGCAAAATTAGCTGACTGGAAGGACAAGAAAAGTATACTTTCTACTGAGGAAGGTTCTGTCCATAAGAATTTGCCATCTGGTTTATTCATGAGAGTAAGTTCGATCGTTGCCAGTTGTTCCCTTGCAACCTCTACAGTAGAACATGGAATTGAGCCAAGCGTCCCCTACTTTGAATGTGAGCCCCCCATGTGGGACAGGGACTGTGTCCAACCTGATTAACTTGTATCTTTCCTTGTGCTGAGAACAGTACTTGGCACATAGTAAGAGCTTAACAAGTACCATAATTATTATTATTTTTAAAAGGTAAAAATGACACAGAATTCAACTGAAATTTTCACAAGTAAGTCTGAATTGAACCCTGGTTCTGATTGTGCGGCAAACTTTCAGCATTAGGTCAATTAACTGTACATACGTGAGTCTATCTTCCCCTCTAGACTATAAGCGCAAGTTCTGTTGTATTGTGCTCTCCCAAGCACTTTGTACAGTGCTCTGCACATAGTAAGTGCTCAACAAATACCACTGATTGATTTTAGAGATGAGGAAACTGAGGCCCTAAAATGCTAAATGACTTACCCCAGATCACCCAGCAGGCAGGGGGAAGAGTTGGAATTAGAATCCAGGTCCCCTGATTCCCAGGGCCCTTGCTCTTTAGATTAGGCAAAATGGCTTCTTGTGCAATTCATTGTGGAATATAGTTTGTAGATGACGCTGACAGAACTACTTGAGTCAATCAGTCAATCGTATTAGAGAGAAGCACCTTGACTTAGTGGAAAGAGCATGGGCTTGGGAGTCAGAGATCATGGGTTCTAATCCCAACTCTGCCACTTTTCAGCTGTGTGACTCTGGGCAAGTCACTTAACTTCTCTGTACCTCAATTACCTCATTTGGAAAATGGGCATTTAAGACTTTGAGTCCCACCTGGGACAACCTGATAACCTTGTATCTCTTCCAAGTGCTTAGGACAGGGCTTGGCATATAAGTGCTTAACAATTACCATCATTATTATTATTTGAGAGCTTATTGTGTGCACTGTACAGTATAACAATAAACAGACACATTCCCTGCCCTCAATGAGCCTATAGTCTAAAGCCAGCTCTGGTGTCTGTGGGGTGATTAGGTGTGACCGATGTAGATAAAGTCAGACAGCGTCACAGCTTTAAAGACTGTTTAGTCTGGAGCTCAATACACTGTTGCTGCCACACTCAAACTTTCAAATGATATGCTGACCTTGTTGATTCAGTTTTCTACTTCCTTGCCTTAATAATGGAACTGTGTGTCAAAATTAGCTCTGTGATGCCAATACAGGCTTTTCGTGGTGTCTGTGGCTGTCCTGGTGCAAGCTGATAAATTTACAGGCCCTATGAAGACTAGAGATCAAATTTCCAGGGCTCCCATGCTAATACCAACTCCAGGAAGCACACAGCCTGCCCTCTGCAACTTCTGAAGAGACCGTGTGTGGTTAAAGTCAGGGCCCCACCTGTAAAGCAGCATGTTTGATGAGACTGGGCAGACTGAAAATAAAGCATTCTCAAACTTAAGCAGGATTTGTTGAAAAGGAGGAGAAAGGAGTTAAAACTGAGGCTCAAGATATTGGCAGAGTACTGTTATTTCATAGCCATTAAAAACTTGAGCTTTGGACTGCAGCTGTTCTGGAATTTCTGCTTTGCTTCTTAAAAGCCTCCTCATTTAAGTTATGTCATCACGCTCGGCACATAGTTAAGCGCTCAATAAATACCATTGATCGATTGATCTCTTCTACAGCTACTTATGTCTGGAAAAGTTACTCTTTGGGATGAAGGAAAGCTCTTAGTTCAGTGAGTAAACTGGAAGGAGGATTTAGTAAATTCCAATTCAGAATTGTTTATACATCAAGCGAGAAAAATATGTTCCCGGCCTTGGTTAACCTTTCCTGAAGTCTGGAAAGTTCCAAATCAGGAGGGCAGGCACACAAGGTCTTAGCCTCAAAGAAAAATGTAGGCTTTTGCTAAGTTGGAAAGCAAAATAAAGGAAGGAATGAGAATGAGTAATTGAAAAGGCAAACTTCTACATCCAGCCACACAATTTCTTTTACTCTTTCAACATCTGCTTTTAAAAAATAACTTGTCCCTGCCTTACAAGGAACATTAGAAGGGGTCTAGCTAGAAAATGCCTACAATGTTCATCGTCTTATTAGAAAGGTTTCAAACATGTGAAATACTGAAGCAGTTATACAATCTCATCTATCTTTGCACAATCAAATGTACCAGAGTGTCTATGTCATTCCATCTGTAGAAAAAAAATTGAATTATTTTCTAACTGCTTAAAAAAAGAGTTCACCTTTATCATTGTATCTGACAACCAATGGTGGTTTCCCAGCTGGGTGGATCTAGTTTTGGGAACTACCTCTTAAATTCTGAATATGCAAAGATGGATCCTTCAATGAGGTGGGTCCCATGACAGCCACAGCTCACCTGTACAATTCAGTGAGTAGAAAGACACTGATTTAGTAATTGAATTCTGCCAGGGCTTCTTCAGCTGATTCCCAGGTAACCTTGGAGAAGGCACTAAACTTCTCTGCTTCGATTTCCCAACTATACAAAGGCCATCCTTGAATAAAAAGAGAAACAGAACAGTAAATCAATAAATGGACTGAGGCCTTGTGAAGAGTCAGCTTTTAATCGTACTGCATACCATAGGCCAAAATAAGTTATCTTTATTATATAAAGGAGCACCTTGAATAACCTTAAGCTCTGACACAAAACTGCACATTTGAAACTTAGCCAGGGCACCAATACTCAGACAACGAAGTAACAGGCAACTCATTGCTCCCAATAATTAAGACTCATTCACTATAAGCATTCTCCAGCTTGTGTTGGTGGCTCACGCTATCCCTAACTTTAACCTTTTGCATCCCTAGATCAAATGAAAAGACTTTACTGCCCAAATTGGAAAAAAATACAGGGCAAAGGGTAACCTATGTGGACCTGTGTCTGGTTGTAAAATTCAAGGGCTGGAACGTCTGTGGAGAGTTGGAGCTCCACCTGGCCTCCAGGAACCGGCACCTGGGACTGCACCATAATTCAGGTATTAATCAATCTTCAGTTAGTTTTACAAGGTCGCTGACAAGCAAACACAGATAACATGGACAGGGGAAGAGTGAAAACAGAATTCTTCATTTCCCCCTTTGATTGACATGCCATAGGAAAAGGGAGACCAATCAATCAGTGGTATTTATTGAGCACTTTCTTTGTGCAGAGCACGGCACTAAATGTTCGGTAGATTACAATATAGTTGGTAGGCACGATCCCTCCCTCTAGAAGCTTAACTGTCCAGTCGTGGAGAGAGAGACATTAAAATAAACAACAGGTAAGGGAGGCAACGAAACATAAAGACACGTACATAAATTCTGTGGGGGCAGGAAGGTAGAGGGGAAGTACCTAAGTGTTGAATTGGTGGGACTAAGTGGGTGAGGCAGTAAGGAGGGAAAACAAAGTGTGTGTGTGTGCATACGCCTGCGAGGTTGGGGTGGGGGGAATGAGCGCTTAGTCAGAAGAGGCTTTTCTGGAGATGTGACTTCAGTAGGATGGATGGCATATTTTATTCTAAGTGCTGGGGTGGAGAAAATGTAATGACATCAGACACAGACCCTGACCCACATGGGGCTAACCAAATACAAACACGGTCTCCAAATATGTGGCAAGAAAGATCCCTCCAGATTTCCTTTAGTTACCTTCTTAAAGATCCTTAATATGCTTCACACACTGGTTGCCAAGAACCAAAGGTGATATGATCATTTTAATATAAATATTCCGTGCACATAGGACCATAAAGTCTAATCTGGATGCAGAACCAGTATATTTTAAGTGACTTTCCAAGACCATTTAATTCTGGCATGGGAGTTTTGCCCTTGGACTATACCTACACCTGAATGTTTCTAATGCACTTCTGCCTGGGGGCCATCCATCCTTAATCTCAGTCCTCCTATGTCCTTGTGATTGCCTTCCCCATCGCAGTTAATGAGGCTGAAAAACATATACCATTAGAGCAAGGAGATATTGAACAGCACATACGCATGGACACACGCTAAAGGAAGTTCAAACCTAAATGATTTCACTACAGGAAAACCAAAGGCCATTTAAAAATCAGATCTAACAACAAAAAATTTGGCCCTGTAGGTATGAAAGGACAGGGAAAGAAGTATCTTGGGGGCATTGCTACTTTTTCATGGAACATGTGTTTTATCTGCTACAATCACTGATGTCTTTGGAATCCTGGGCCCTGTATTCCTAGTTAATCAGTCAATCAGTGTTATTTACTGAGGGCTTACTATGTGCCAAGCACTGTATTAGGTACTAACCGGAAGACCTGTTCCCTCCTCATATGACGTTTATAGTCTAGAGAGGAAGACATACAAATAATTCTATGGGAAATGGGAGAGAATGAAGATTTGTACTTATGTGCTGCTGGGGGTGGGGTGACTATCAACAGCTCAAGGGGTACAGTGCTCTGCACATAGGAAGCACTCAAAGAAACAGTGGGCTAATGAGAAACAGCGAGGCCAAGTGGAGAGAGCCCGGGCCTGGGAGTCAGAAGGACCTGGTTTCTAATCCCGGCTCTGCCAACTGCTTCCTGTTTGACCTTGGACAAGTCACAAAGTTCTTTGTGCCTTGGTTTCCTCAACTGTAAAATGGGGATACCTGTTCTCCCTCCTACGAAGATTGCGAGCCCCATGTGGGGCAGGGACTGTGTCCAACCTAATTAACCTCAGCTCTGAGAAGAGTGTTTGACACACAGTAAAAGCGCTTAAGAGACCATTAAAAAATACCACGGATGAAGGTTCAGTTGCATAGGCAATGCAGAGGAGAGGAGAAATGAGGGGCTAGTCAGGGGAAGACTCTGGGAGGGGGTGTGAAATCAGTTAAAGGGCATTCAGAGAAGGGAAAGAAATATAGTAATTATTTCTGAAGTACTTAAGAGCAGTCAGGGTTCATTTCTATTATTTTCGGCCACTTGGAAAAAAATGTTCCTCTTTCCATTAAATCCCCTTAAATGCAGAGAAATGTTAATTACGTATGCATGCACTTCCCCAGCTTAAGAACAGATCATCCTCCAATCCAACTGTAGTTCAGACATCATATTAACAATGACCTTTCACTCTTTTTGCATGCTTGCCAATATCATCTTTCTCTCTGTTTGAAATTATTACATATCCCTTGTAACTTTAGCCTCTACCCATATTCTACTCAATACACGCAAATTATTTCTGTAATGGCCGAGTTCACCTTCCAAGCATGACTGTAATTTGCTGAGTAATTTCTTAAAATGCCCAGTCCAGTTTGGGGGAGGCACAGCTAAAGGAGTCCTTGATTAGCAGCGTTGAATCCCATACACTTGAATTCAGCAGACGTGTCCGCCGTTCTATAAAGCATAATTGCTACCTAGTAAGAACCCATCAGATCCCTACGTTTCAGGGATTTGAAGAATTCAGTCTTACACACTCAGTCAAGTAGTCATGTGACTCCCTGCCAGACAGTGGCAAGCTCAGTTCACTCACACACCACCAGCGTTATAGCCCCAGTCTGGTTCCTCTCTCCCAAGGGAGGCTCCCAGCTGGGTGAACAGTCTCTGAGCATCAATCAGTAAACAGTATTTATTGAGTGCTTACTGTGAGAAGCAGCATGGAGTACTGGAAAGAGCACTGGTCTGGCAGTCAAAGAACCTGGGTTCCAATTCTGGCTCTCCCACTTGTCTGCTGTGTGAGTTGGGGAAGTCATTTCACCTCAGTTACTTCATCTGTAAAATGGGAACTGAGACAGAGCCAGCCGTATGTGGGTCAAGGACTGTGTCCAATCCGATTAGCTTGTACCTACCCCAGTGCTTAGTACAATGCCTGGCAAATAGTAAGGGCTTAACAAATGCTTTTTTTTTTTTTAAGTCCATCCTAGGTTCTACATTCTGCCTGGACATTACTCTTCAAAGGGCAGGAGAGCCTTCCTCACCACAGAGGAACAGAGAGAACAGCATATGACACCTGGATAAAAAGCTGGGCTTTAGCAG
The DNA here is from genome assembly GCF_004115215.2 of Ornithorhynchus anatinus. Taxonomy (NCBI): domain Eukaryota; kingdom Metazoa; phylum Chordata; class Mammalia; order Monotremata; family Ornithorhynchidae; genus Ornithorhynchus; species Ornithorhynchus anatinus. The sequence continues at coordinate 8,830,908 of NC_041747.1, read as the reverse complement.
AATTGGATTAATTTTTATTGCAGAGCCCTGCATTAAGGAGCAATGTGGCCTCGTGGAAAGAACAGAGTCCTGAGAGGCAGAGGCCCTGGATTCTAATCCCAACTCCACTACTTGTCTGCTGTGTGACCTTGGGTAAGTCATTTAACCTTTCTGTGCCTCAGTCTTTTCATCTGTAAAAATGGGGCTCAAATCCTACTCTCTCATACCTAGACTGTGAGACCCAAGTGGGAGAAGGATTGCATCCAAACTGATAACACTGTACCTATCCCAGCACTTAGAACAGTGCTTGGCACATAGCTAGAGCTTAGCAAATAGCATTATAATTAGAATTTCTGTTAATAGTCATAATAATGATTAAAAGCTTATGTAATATTCACCCCATGTCATGTGTGATCAAGTGTTTCTTCTGACACTGCACTACCCTCTCCCCAGAGACACTGTTAAAAGCATATGTCCCTATTCTGCCATGGCCTTCCATCCAAAATGCAGATTGGACACAGGCGTTCTGGCAGAACTGAGTGTATTTGCAAGATGGTCAATGGCATTCCTATGGATCAGGCTCCCAGAAATAAATACTAAAACTGATTTGTATTACTACAAACACACATTAAAATGACTGCTTAAGTGCATTTTTCTAGTACTGGTTTCTGTTAGTAGCAGGAGAGAAGAATCTGAGAGATTCCTTCTAGAGGCTCCTAATTAGGGATCCAAAAACTATTGGCTCAAGTTTTACCCAGGAGCAATTTTACTTAAGGAGTCATGGAACAAGGCTAATCCACAGCCATTCATGTTGGCCGTCTTCCTAAACCTCATATGGGGCAGCACCTAATACCCATTATACCCCTTCTTGGAGGCACAACCATTCTCTTTTCATGTATTTTAATTTCATTGCTTTCTTTGTAAACTTGTTAATTTCTGGGCACAACAATCATAAAGGTTTTTGCTTATGTACCGGTATGATGAGCATGGCTAATCAAAAACTCAATCTTAACTATGAAGCTCTGCCGGCCAAGCAATTCATAAGGCTCACAGCAGACCAACCCCCACAAAATCCATAATCTGTAAAATGAAAGAACGCATTTGCTAAATAGTATGTCATATTACCCAGAGACATACAAAGATGCCTCTAACCCAGAGTGTTGGGGTGAAGTTGCTATAGGAACCTAGACTGTCTACATTGACAATGAAAATAAAGTGTGGTAAAAGGATTTAAATCCAATTTCATTTGAATGGTGGCATTCACATTACCTCTGCGGGTTGCTTTTCAAATGAATTTATATCCAGATGCACCAAATACTACCTCAAGAACTCTCATGTCATTTAAAGTCACCTTCTTTCTCTCTCTCTCTCTCTCTCTCTCTCTCTCTCTCTCTCTCACACACACACACACACACAGAGCTCCTTTTATATGCACTTTGCAATAATATCCCTGTGATGGAGGAAGTGCAGGGACAGAACCCAATATATAAAGGGGTTTGGCTCACCTCATTCATGCAACCCACTTGGTTTCAGCAACCTTTTTGTATGGCAGAGCCAAACAAAATGAAATCTTTGACCAGTTGGGGAGCAATGAGCCAATCGTATAATATATGGGCTCTCTATGTGATGTCATTACATTATGCTGTGCCTGGCGCAAGATAATGATGTCATTTGTGCCATGTGGCTGCTTTATAACAACAACTGTTGCTGCCAGTGGGAAAAGGGAGAAGAGAAGAAAGAGGTAAAGGGGCTCACTCTTCCATTTTTTCCTTCTCTCATTTCCTCCACACCCACACCTGGGGTGCCGTGGCCTGTTACTTTGAAGGAGGCATTCTCTTTTAGCTCTGGCCTGTGCTCTTTACCAGAAACCCTGTGGCGAGTCTGACCCAAAGATCACCTTGAACTAATATCTCCCTTTAAGAAACAATGTTATCAGCAGTGACAACTGCTAATACTAACTAGGATTACAAATGTAAACCCACTAGATTAGCATAAGGATATACTAATTTTCTGATCCAACTTTTTTATGGTATGTGTCAGACACTTACTGATTGCCAGGCACTGTGCTAAGCACTGAGGATGATACAAGCTAATCCAGTTGGGCACAGTCCCTGTCCCATACTGGGCTCACAGTCTTGATCTCCATTTTACAGATGAGGTCACTGAGGCCCAGAGAGGTGAGCTGACTTGCCCAGGGTCACACAGCAGACAAGGGGCAGAGTCAACATTAGAACCCAGGTCCTTCTGCCTCCTGGGCCCACACTCTATCCGCTAGGCCAAAACTGCTTCTCAAACCCAAAACCACCTTCAAACCTACCTAAAACCAAATCAGTTCCAACTGAAGAAAAAAACATCCAACTGCATTTTAAAAATCAAGTCCTCAAGAGAAGTTGGGCGGCATATTACCCTAATCTTTGGATCTCGTTTCTGCAACACCCAATGAGGCTGCAGGTGGATGGGTTGTCACTCCCGCCTCCGTTTCCCTAACCCAGGTAAACCTGGCCACTTTCTCTAGATTATATTTACTGCCTTATGTTCCTACCAATGTGGTTCCATTCAACTGTTATAAATATCCTCCTAATGCTGAGTTAAGAGTGAAAAACTCAGGAGTAAAGATCCAAACTTTCCCAGGGACTCTGAGAGAACTCGGGCCCACATCTAGTTCAGTGCTTCACACAGAGCTTGTGGTTTAATAAATACTATGACTATTGCCCTATTTTTCCTCACAGAGGCCCTCACTGATGTGAACTAGACCATTGTTCTCCTGCCTGATCCAAGCTACCAGGGTCAAAGGCATCTCTGTGTTGGAATCTAATGACTTTCTCTAAGATGGCAACCTGTCTGTACGAAAGCAAACTGATTTTAGTATTATTAATACTACGTGCGAGTAGTAAGGCCTAAAAGTAAGTTAGTCTGTCTCTTAATTTTTCCCACTTTTTTCCAAAGAAAAATAAGTTCGCCTCTGAAATTCAACCGTCACGCTACAACCCACCTAGCCGAGTATTCACGAAACGAGTTGGGAGGCTCTAACCCATCACCGAATGGAACAAAACAGACAGTCGTCTGCAAAGTCGGCCCGTCCCAAAAACCATCCACGCCTTCAACCGCATTTATCGAGCGCTTCCCGTGCGCGGAGCACTGTACTAAGCGCTCGGAAGGTCCACGGGCACCGTCAGTGTCGGAAGAAGGTAGCTAACTCGGCCTAACCCTGCATCCTCCAACTTTCCTTCAACCTGTCGGGCGGCGCCGAGCCGGGCCGGGCCCCGGGGATGCCGGTTGTAGGGGGGCGGGGGGGGGGGGGCGGGGCACCGCCGAGGGGGGGGTCCCTCGGAAGAGGGGCGGGAGTCACCTTAATCCAAGCGTTGTGTTTGCAGGCCGGCCAGGGAAGGCACCGAACCAGGAGGGCGATGGCTCTGGGGGGGACGTTTAGGGGAGCAAAAAGGTGGAGCAGGAGTAGTGCTGCGGGATGGCGGGCCGGCCCACACGGAGGCCCCGCGGCCCGGCCGGGGGTAGGGGCAGGACCGGGGGCAGGGGCAGGACCGGGGGCAGGATCGGGGGCAGGACCGGGGGCAGGACCGGGGGCAGGGCTTCTCCCCGTAACCGCAGTGCCGCGCGCCCCCGCGCCCCTCGGCCGCGCGCGGCTCCGTGGACGCGCAGGGCGGCGGGAGGTTCCTCGAGGGGCGCGGCCACGGGGGGCCCGGCCCGGCCTGGCCCGGACAGACACACCTGGTGCCCCCCGCTTACCTTGCCGAAGGGCCAAAGCTGCGGCTGCTCCTCCTCCTCTTCCTCCGCCCGCTCCCGGGGTCAGCGCCTCCCCCGCAGCCTGGCCCCCACCGCGCCCGGGAGGCAGCGGGACGCCGGGCCGCGCCAGCAGGACCGGAGGAGGAGGAGGAGGAGGAGGAGGAGGAGGAGGAGGAGGAGGAGGAGGAGGAGGAGGAGGAGGAGGCGTCCCCCCCACCTCCACCCTCCTCCTCCTCCTCCCCACCTCCATCACCTCCTCCCCCCGCCCTCCAGCCCCACGCCCGCTGCCCACCCCCGGGGGCGGCACCCTGCCACCGAGCCCTCCACGTTGCTCTCACCCGCCCTCCCTCCTCCTGGAAAGGTGGCAAGTCCAGCCCCCTCTCACCTGGCGCCCAGCCCACCCAAGCCCCGAACGGGTCGGAAGGGACGGCGACACACTCAGACACACTCTGACACATTCACACAGACACATACACAGAGTCAGAGAGAAGGCTGTCGGTCCTGCGGGTCCCAGCTGACCTAGGATCTCTCAAGGCCCAACGGTATCGAAACTGCCCTCTTTCCCTACAAGGGAGACCCTTGCTTTTATTAGATCACTCTCCTTTCCCCATCGGCCTGCAGTCCCCGCACTTATTAGGCTTTTAGAAGGCCCTTTATAATTACACGGAATAACCACCGATAAAACCCAACAGCCCAGGGAAGTAGGCCTGTGCCTTAACTGGGCTTTTAGAGACTGTGGTCCGGAGGTTGGATCGATTGCCCAAGGTCACCCACGCCTAAGCTCGCTGTAAGCAGGGGATGTGTCTGTTGAGGGTTTGAGTGTGCCTTCCCAAGCGCTTAGTACAGTGCTTTGCAAACACTAAGTGCTCAATAAATACAACTGAGAGAATGAATGAACCTAGGGAGAAATGAAATTCGGTTCCCAAGATGGTAGGCTTCTTGGCCCTGTTTGTTTGTTTTTTTAATCCTTTAGTTATAGCGGGCACTATTCTGACTAGTCTCGGTGAAGGTTTCCATAGAAAGGCCTCTTACAGAGACAACGGGTGGTATTTTTGTCATAAATAGGGATAGTCTCCTGCCTAGATAACTAGAGCATGCTTTATATAAACTACTACCACAGTGACATAGGTAGAGCTTTTCTATATATGCTCCGAGAAAAAGAGTCCCCCAAAAGACAACATGGTACCCGTTTATTTTTTATAAGAAAAGGTTGGGCAGGCCCCGAATCCAAACAGAGTGTATGTTGCACAAACTGATAGACAGGGTGGCACTAATACCAATGTCCCTCAGAGACATATGAAAATTAACCATGAACACACACATACACACACACACACACACACACACACACACACGCTTTAATGCTAATTGGATTCTAAACCTGACTGCTCCTCACCTCCCTCATTTGGCCTAAGCAGACCTATATAAAAATCATGACTTTTGTCCTCACCTCATTCAATTCAGTAGTATTCCAAAATATTACATCTTTATCCTAAGAATACATTTTTTTCTCAACTCAAAATCCTATTCTGTCAGTGAAGCAGGAATCAACTATCATTTACCACTGACTGATAGATTAGTCCAAACTTCTAGCTGTAAATATGTGATATGATTCTTTTGGTAGATGTAGTTGACACCTCAGTTTCTTTTTGGTTCATATCCCAGGAACAAGAGTGGGACACTAAACAGACCTCATAGTTCTGGTGTGATCCCTTCAGCAAACAGGGGCAACATTTTTATATAGGTGTGGTAACTTTTCCCCTTTTGGGGGGGGGGGGCGGGGAGAGATTAGGGAAGTACCCTATGGAAGTGAGAAACAATGTCTGTTGGTTTCTCAAGAACACTGCAGTAGAGACTCTCCACTTGGACCTCCCAAGCCTGGGCTTGGGAGTCAGAGGTCATGGGTTTGAATCCCAGATCTGCCACTTGTCAGCTGTGTGACTGTGGGCAAGTCACTTAACTTCTCTGTGCCTCAGTTACCTCATCGGTAGAATGGGGATTAAGACTGTGAGCCTCACATGGGACAACCTGATTACTCTGTATCTACCCCAGCGCTTAGAACAGTGCTCTGCACATAGTAAGTGCTTAACAAATACCAACATTATTATTATTAGAGAAAGGCAGGGTGACTGAAAAGATTATTTTAGGGCCTAAGCTGAGGCTGAAAGTCTTCATGTGTCCCCTTTGGTATTTACTCATAATATGGGTTACCAAGCCCTGCTTTACAAAGTCTTAATTTAGAGCTGCCCTATTTAACAGTGATCCCTTCACCTCCCTTCTGGAGGCTAAGATTCCCAAGGCTCTCACATGGATCATCCTTTGTCGTGGTGATACTCCAGTTTAAGAAAGACCTTGAAGCATTTAATAGCGCTCTACACCCAGTAAACACTCAATAAAGACTACTGATTGATCGATCTCAGCAGCATTACCATATTTAAGCAAAGCCATGATTAAGGGGACTAATCAGGGTACTTTCCAAATTACTTTAAAAAATCTTAAAATTTAAAAGCACCAAACAGAAAACATTCAAGAACACTTGGACCTTCTGGTACTCTTTTGTTTAAGCAGTCATAACCAGAAAATTTTCTAGCTGATCAGGTTGCTTACTGACATTAAGTATTCATCAGCCTTTTGTTTCTAATAATCAGGAATACTAACTTATTGAACTCTAGGCATCTATACAGTCTAATTTGAAGTAGACAAGTGTATCTGCCATCTCCACAAAGAAGTAACCTCTGACAATCTAAATACATCAATGTAGCTATATTACTCAACTTTAATTGACTGCACAATTCGTGGTAATTATTATCTTGGTAAAAATAAAATATTTAAACTTGGTTAAGGAACCAATCCCCTAATTAAAGCATTACTCTTACGAGAAACCTGGTCCAGACTGACAACGGTTGGACTTCAGGTACAGCTTTTCATGAACCGATTGTAAGAATGAGAATCATCATCGTCCCACTCTTGACAAACTACTACTTCCATGTTTCCTGGGCTCCAATGAATTTCTAATTTTCATATTAGTTAATATTTCATCAATTAAAACTTGGAGGAATGCTGTCCTAGTTTACAACAACATTGCTCCAAGTTAGCATTTCTGAGATATTAAGTAGTAACATGAAAATGCAGATGTATAGGTGGAGAAATGACTTAACCAGCTGCTCAGTATTATTACTGGGTTTAGGGTCCAAGTACAATGTTCTTGCCATTTTTCAGTAATCTGCAATGCACAGCCACCTCTCAACTATCATCATAGTAAGCAGCACGGCCTAGTGCATAGAGCACAGGTCTGGGAGTCAGAAGGACTTGGGTTCTAATCCCAGCTCCACCACTTGTCTCCTTTGTGACCTTGGGCAAGTCACTTCACTTCTCTGGGCCTCAGTTATCTCATCTGTAAAATGGGGATTAAGACTGTGAACCCCATTTGGGACATGGACTTCATCCAACCTGATTAGCTTGCACCTACCCCAGAGCTTGGTACAGTGCCTGGCAAATTATCAGTGCTTAACAAATACCATTAGAAAAAAAAAAAAACAAACTAAAAAAACCCTGGTCATGAATAGCCTAGATAAAAGAAATTCACATATAATCCCAAACTTTCATTTCACTAATTAGTTTCACCTCTATCACAAACCTTTATGAAGCTACTAGCAAAAAACATGTAACAGATTTGAATTTGGTTTTTTTTTGCTCTTCCTGAGAAGAGGGCCCAAAATTAGATAAACAAGGAACAATATAATCCCCACCCCCACCCCCACCCCCACCCCTACAAAAGAATCTCTAGACTGTCATCTCCTTTTGGGCAGGGATTGTGTTCACCATCTCTATTGCACTGAAATCTCCCAAGTGTGAGAGAGAGTGCTCAGTAAATACCATTGATTGATTGCATACGGTAAGCACTCAAAAAAAAATGCCATTGATTGAGTTAAAAATTTAACTTTACTTTTCTGAAGTAAATTTAAACGGACATTTAAATTATGCCCCAGTAGCCGACTGACTTGGGCTCCCAGTTGGACATGACAAAGTCATGTTGTTATGAAAAATTCAGCATTATATAGGGAATTTTAGTGTAATGTTTATCATTTCATAAAGACCCAGTTAACGTGATTGTTTTCTAATGTTGCATGATTTCCTTGACAATGAAACTGTCAGGAAATGTTTTTAATTCTGTAAAAACATTTCCTGAAAAACAATGTCAGAACCTGATAAGCATTTCCTGTAGGTATTTGTTGGGGTAATTTCTTTGCTTGTCCTCACTTCTAAAATTAACACAGCTATCTGGCCTAGAAGAGCACACCCATCTTAATATAGAGAAAAAACACTAGCCTCTTCTCCAGTAACCCAGGGAGGTCGCTCAAGTTAAAGAGAAAGCACACTGTGGAACTTACATTCTGTCGTGCACATTTCTACAACCAGTTCTTCCAACACCATGTCGTGTTCTGTCCAGAGAGACACGTGATGTTGGAAAAACGCGGCCTAAAACAGCCTTCTGAACAAAATGCAGCAGTAAGGAATAATTAACTCTACACTTAACACAGCATTTTAAGAGACATTCTTATTTATCCAAAAAACTAAAGTGCAACATCTTCAGTTCCAAATTTTTAGTGAAGTTCATTCTCCTGAGAGTTAATTATAATAATACAGTATTTGTTAAATGCTGACTATATGTCATCTACTGTTCTAAGCCCTGGCGTAGATAAAAATAATCAGGTGGGACACCATCCCTGTTCCACATGGGGCTCGGAGTTTAAGAGGAAGAATAGGCACTGAAGCCCCAGTTTACAGTTGAGGAAACTGAGGCACAGAGAAGTTAAATGACTTGGCCAAGGCTATCCAGCAGGGAAGTGTCAAACCAGGATTAGAGCTTGGGTCCTCTGATTCCCAAGCCTGTGCTCTTTCCATTAGACCACACTGCTCCTATCTTTTTGACAGGTCTGAAAACCAAAGGACTCCCTTGTAATGAACACATGCTAGTTCATTCTCCACCCTCTGCACAATCCCATCAATGTAATTAATTTTGGTCCACAAGTTTCAAAGAAGTATAGCACTGAGTATCCAATCAATGTCCTCATCTGAGACTATTATTCCAGTTTTTGAGTCAGATAATTATGGTCTGTGACATAGATTGCGTTCAACTTCCTTTTACGGCTGTCTTGATTTCCACTGCTTTTAAAATAAATCAATGCACTTCATGACAAAAAAAAAGGGGGGGCCTTTATCTCCCGCCCTCCTCTCCCCCGGAAGGCCATTGGAAAAGAAACAAAAAGAAGAGTCTAAAATCTTATTTTCAAGTTAGAAAAACAGTGCTCCACTACTGCCCTTCCTTCCCCCCTGGAAGATTATATGCTCTAAATGAGACAAAAATAAAAATAAGGGCAACAGGGGCACAGTATCCTCAAACAGGCCCCAAATATGGTCTATGGAGGGCAAAGGACATGCAAAGCTACCGAGGAAAACAAAAAATGAACTTCAAAAGGAGACACTAAAAGTTCTTTCCCTGTATTCCCAGGGATCTGATCTGAAAAGAGAAGCACAATTAAAAATGAAGAAGGAACTCAATCCATTCACATGCAGCACTTATTTAATACCCTGTCACTGAAACTAAGGGCTCCATTGTGTGAAATTATCTCACTAGCATCAAGGAAAGTTGCTGAACAAATAAAGGAAAGCAAAGAACAGAGATGAAGTGATTAACCTTAATCTTAGCCTAGGCTAAGATCAGGCCTAATCAGTGTATTAATGCCTCAAAAATGAGTGAAGGTTGCTACCTCTGAAAATTTCCGACTGATGTTGGTTTCATGCAATTCCCCTTTCTCACTAACAATTCTTCTCTGTACCTCTTCATTACTTTCATTTTCTCAGATCCACTATGTGTCTCCTGCATTAGACTACTTAATAGTCATTTATCTATTCTAGCAAATCAGGGTACAATAACCCACGTGAATAAGTTACTCTTGAATTTGTCTATTGAGTTCAAAGATGATGCCACCAATTGTGAAATATATCCTTGAGTATGAGTGGGGCTGAAAAGACCAAGGCCTGATTAAAAGCCTCTGATCACCCTAAGCAGTCACAAAAGTTGTCCCCTGTTGTTAGTTTCATTTTCTCAAACCCCTAGCATTATTTTTACTGGTGCCTCTTAGTTGCATGATGAGCTCAAAATTTCAGCTCAAAAAAATATTGACTGCAGCCCACCAACTTATATCTGTGTTGTCCTGCTGTTTGAAGTTGCACTTTACTGCATTTTTAAAACATTTAAAGCATTTCCTCTATCCCCTGTGATTTTAAATGCCCCACTTCCACTCTCCATATAGCAGCTGTTTGGGTAATCTATTGTATTCTGTTATCATCAGAGCTTGCAGGCAGGATTCCCTGTTCCAACAAGGTGATTGTAGTGCTCCACGCAGGGATCTTAGACTTTCAGGAGCCCAACATTGAGATGTCTTGGTGCTTTGGAGGACAGATGTAGCATTTGTACTGCCAGTATGGGCCCTTTGTAAGCTCGCTGTGGACAGGGAACATGTCCCCAAACCCACACTGGCAGGTGAAAGGAGCCCAGGCTTGCGAGTCAGAGGACCTGGGTTCTAATCTGGACTCTGCCACTTGTTCCCTGTGTGACTTTGGGCATGTCACTTCATTCCTCTGTGCCTCATTTTCCTCATCTGTAAAATGGGGATTAAATACCTGTTCTCCCTGTTCGCCCTCCTACTGAGATTGTGGCGCCTCATGTGGGTCAGGGACTTTGTCTGACCTGAATATCTTGTACCTACCCCAGGGCCTACTACAGTGCTTGGCATGTCCTAAGTGCTTAACAATACCAAAATTATTATAATTAGCTCTTTAAATAATAGCACACATCATCAGAGAAGAAAGTGTAGAAAAATTGTTTGGTTTGCTGGAGTGTTATTAGGAAACCCAGGTAAATGACTACTGGTCAACAGGTGAACACTCATGCACCCATAAGCAGATTATAAATACAAAATAAATAGCCTCCTAAGGGCCACTGACCATCTCTGGGGTGAGAGAGTTGGAAAACTACTGCCCTTTAACTAAAGCGGGGGACAAGATTCATGGAAGACACTTTAAGAAAAATAAGAGACTATCAGTATCAGTATCTTTGATTCAAAGGGATTAATAAGATTTTTTTTTCCTTGTCAGTGGCAAGCTGTAGAGAGTAGAATTAAAGCATCTAAGAAGAAAATAAATTGCTTCTATGGTATCTACTCCATTGCCCTGCTAATGCAAAATTGTTCTCTTAACAGCATTCCTAATAATAATTATGATTATTAATAATACCCAGAACAAAATTGGACCTGTGATTGTGATTTGATAGGAATTATTTTTGTGATGTTAGCTTGAGTTTTTCTGTTGCTCTAGTTCATCTTGTTACTTTATGTATAACACCTTCCTAAAAGACTGAACATTAGCTCCTCTGTAATCGTAACCCACTGGGCCCAGGCCGTAACTAATCCTGGGTATTGCCCAGGGCCTAAAGCCCTGTTGGCACTCAGTAAATCCTACTACTAATCCTCCCGACGCTGACAACTCCAAATGCATACAGGTTTCTTCACAAATTAAGACAAGGGTGGCCAAACCAAGATTTGGTTTATTACCCACCTTAAGATGAAAACTCTTGATTCTTTCCCAGCTTCCCTCCCTGCCCCTTCCCACCATCACAATTGGAACTTATATGTCAAGTTTGCTAATTTCATGAAAACTTTGAAAATATCAATCATTGCCATGACCTTATTCCCTATGGTAAATTGGATTTGAAAGCAGGAAGGGCACAGTCGATCCATATTTTGACTAACTCCTTTAAAAGAGTAATCGGTCCCTACCCTCAAGGAGTTTATGATCTAATGAAACTATTGGGAATAATGATCCTAGAGAAGGACTAGGTCTTTAGGAAAATACCATTCAAGAACATAAAGCACATATGAGATATGAGATTCCTAAGAAGCAAGAGAGGATACATGAAAGTGACTTCCTATTCCCCCCTGGGCCAAAAACATCTGGGTCACTAATGACTGGGACAAAAGGCTCCTTAACAAACAGACAGATAGAAAAGATGGTGGAGAAAGTTTGTAAAGCGGGTCTTATGAAATTAAAAACTTCCAGTTTTTTTTTTTACTAGTTGAATTGTTTTAAATTATTTACCTATTTCGTTCATTTCTTTTCCTCCCTTGAGGGAACTTACAATCAAATGAGGAAGATAGTAGATGTAAAATGATGACCAAACACAGATGTAAATAACAAGTGAATAAGTACCTAACAAACAACAAATGGGGCATCTGAGATGGCTAAAATATAGTTAAGTTCCTATAGCTCTGAAATATTGAATTCCACTGCTTCTAGCAAAAAATGAAGTCCCCAACCCTTACACTAGCCAATACAAATATTACACTTGGCAAGTGCTTACTCTGTCCAGGCACTGTTCTGAGCACTCGGGTAGATAAAAGTTAATCAGGTTGGACACAGTCCATGTCTCATATGGAGCTCCCAGTCTTAGTTCCCATTTTACAGATGAGGAAACTGAGCCGAGAGAGTTAAGTGACTTGCCCCAGGTCACAGAGCAGATAAGTGATAGAGCTGGTACTAGAACCCAAGTCATTCTGACTGCCAGGCCCATGCTCTATCCATTAAACCACACTGCTTCTCTGTTTACTTGGAGAAGCCTCCCAAAGGCATAGATAATCCACAGAAGTCAACCGCTTTAGGGCCAAATGACTAAAGGCACACAAATATCTACCTAGCAAAATGGGACAAGCTGTCCAAGTTTTTTCAGAAAAATGAAGAATGATAATCAAATACTACTCAGGAAAAAGGGAAAAAATTGGGGGAAGCTTGACAAAGAGGACTCAAAGTGAACTCAAGCCTGAACAATTGCTGATTAATAACAAAATAATAACAACATTGGAAAAAGAACCATTTGCATTCCTAGAGGAAATCTTTCCTGACCTCCTGAATTGGCAATCTTTTTGGATGTTAATGTATTCTAATGACCTCAAGGCTTCCAGTGTGGTGCTGAACGCAATGCATCGAAGAGATTTAGAGTCATCTGTTGTTTAAAGAGATTTGCTTCATCTTTCCAAACCAACCTAGAATCAAGAAGCAATTTACTCTTGTGCTTGTGGAAGAAGAAAAATACAGACTATAATATTTGTTGGTTAATTACTTCTGCAAAGATGGAGAGTTAAAGGTGGCGCCTTTAACAGGCGGAACGATAATAGGTTACATTAATATCACCCTTTCCACCAAAGAGGCTCAAGTGCTTTTACAGATACCATCTCATTACTGCCCTATGAGGTAGGGAGGGAATAAGTACTATTATCCTTGATTTACAAAGAGTAAAACCAAGACTTGAAGGGCTTGAGTGACTTGCCCAAGGACACACAGTGAGTCACTGGCATAGTTGAAACTAATATCCCAAAGTGGTACTCCGAGTTCTCAGCTCTGTAGATCGTCCTGTAATTGAAATCTTGGGGATTTATTCCACTCCGTTCATTCATTATTTATACTGTAGCTGATGCTTGTCTGTCCCGCTCTGTCCATCTGTGCACCAGCCAGTTCTTCCCACTTTTTTTTTTAATGGTATTTGGGAAGCACTTACTTGTGCTTTCTCAGCACTTACGCACTGAAGTAGGAGCAAACTAATCAGATTGGACACAGTCCATGTCCCACGCTGGGCTCACAGTCTTCATTCCCATTTTGCAGGTGAAGTAACCGAGGCACAGAGAATCAATCGTATTTACTGAGCACTTACTGCATGCGGAGCACTGTACTAATTGCTCGGGAGAGTACACTATAACAGAATTGGTAGACATGGTCCCTGCCCACAGCAAGCCCACAGTCTAGAGGAGCGAGGTGATTTGCCCAAGGTTACACACCAGACAAGTAGCAGAGCAGGGATTAGAACCCTAGTCCTCTGACTCCCAGACACGTGCTCTTTCCACTAGGCCATGCTGTTTATCCACTCTTCTTGGACATCTCCCCATCTGAGACCACCATGTCCCCTTTCCTCTTTTTGAAAGACTTCATTCTTGGATGACACAGGTTTTTCAGTTGCTTAGCAACAAGTCAGCTGGTCTCCAAGGAAACCCTGAGAAGCACTCTTACAGAGGATCTGGTGGTAGTTTTATTAATGCTATTTTCTTAATATTCCCTTTTGACTGATTTTGTTCTAGGGAATCCTAGGTCAGGAGTTCCGAGAGGTAGGGGAGTGAAACTGCCCACCCTGCATAGTCACGAAGCACTAGGCCCTACTGACAGACAATATGGATAAAATAATCCATGCCTTTCAATATTAAAATGAACTGTGGAGGAAACTGCCCCACATTGGCGTGATTCATTTTCACTGGATTCTTCCTTTGGACCCTTCCATCCATGACCTCACTTGGGGGACAGGTGGTAAAATGGAGAAAGAATTTCCAGAGTGAATGGGGAATTGCGTGTTCTCTTGCATACCATGCTCTAGCATTTAGGGCTTTTATTTACAGAATAACCTTATTTACTTGAATCAATCAGGGCAAAACATGATTTGAATACACCAAAATCCAGGTGGCCCAAAGAGATGTTGAAACAGATCCTCACATAGAAAAAAGAGTTTAATTAATTTGGCAACTCACTGCTGACAGCGAGTCATTTCTGGTAATCTCAAAACACACCTCAGCTCCAAACACACACCCAAACCAGAAATGATGAGATCACGACTACAGTGGCTGAGAGTTGACCGTAATGGTCGAGTTGACCCTACGATTTGAGGAGTGTCATATCTCCCTTTGTGTTGGTCCTACCTCTCCCACTAGACTGCAGACTCCTCCCCAGAGAAGTGTCTCACAGAAATCTTGTTTGATAACTCCTCACAAGGCCCCGTTACTGTGCTCTGCAAGAGAGTCTTGCACAAACCAGACTCTAATCCCGGCTCTAGTTTTCTCATCTGTAAAATGGGGATTAAATACCTGTTCTATCTCCTCCATTGTAGTTAAGTCTCAGTAATGGTACTGTGATCATGATTTCATTGTTTGAGGTTTTGTGTGTGTTTGGGGCTGAGGCGTGTTCCGAGGTTACCAGAAATAACTTGCTTGTCAGCAGGGAGCTCCCGAGTTAATTAAACCATTTTCTTTCAGAACTCTCAGGTGGATGCCATTCAGTCTTGGTGGTGTGAACAGCTAATATTTCATTCCTCCCCTTGTATTTACTTATATTAGTGTCTATCTCCCCCTCTAGACTGTAAACTCATTGTAAGCAGGGAACATGTTTACCAACTCTATTTTAATGTACTATCCCAAGTGCTTATATAGTGCTCTGCATACAGTAAGTGCTCCAAAAATCTAACTGATTGACTGATTACCCAGCCAGAATTCAAACCTGGTCTTAAAAGTGGGGAGTGCTCCTTAGAGTTTCTTTCTTTAATGTTGCACTTCACAGTCCCTGGGACTGCTGGGATTATATTTGCAACAAGAACATATTGACTGCAGTTGCATTAGAGCAGCAATTATCCTCTTTCCCAAGAACCAGAACTCTGGCAGCAATAGTCCTGCTGATATTCTTTACTCCCTCTATTGGATCTGTGAGCTAAATCGCTCTTTCAGAAGGACAATTTGTCTTCCCTACTAAAATACACTTAGTTCATGACAGCCCAGAATAAAAGTGGCTGTAGCAAGCACAGGTAAACAAGGTTGGCCCTTTGTCCCTCAGTTAAGTCAGGAGGAACTTGGACGATTTCTCCGTGTCTTCCGCACCAGGCTTGTGTTCCAGCCTCTAAATTCAACATTTCACTTACATGCCAAGAAGAGAGCTAGGCAAATTTACCAGCAGCTAGATTTGTTTTCTCGCTTCCAGTGCCAAATCCGTACCTTACATACTACTTGAGGGAGCTCTGAAGCACTAGACTCTTGGAAGTGCAGGGAAATAAGAGATGGGCTAGCTGAACTCAACCAATTTCAAGTATTTGAAGGTATCTCAGAGAAAACTATTTGTTCCTAAGAAATAACCTTTCCCTCACACAGAGCCACGCAGAGGGCTCCACAATTTAGGCACAGTCCGCACTGCTGCTCCTCAAGTGATCGATCAATCGATAGTATTTGTTGAGCACTTACCGAGTGCAAAGCATTGTACTAAGCACTTGGGAAAGCAAAGTAAAACAGAGTTGGCAGATGAGATCCCTGCCCACCAAGAGTTTACGGTTTACAGCCGCCCCATCCTCTTGCTGCCATCCTGACTCACTTTCCCTTCTACGTTACCTAAGTACTTGGATCTGTACCTTTTAAGCACTTGATATTTACCCCACCCTCAGCCCCTCACAACTTAGATACGTAACTGTAATTTATTTCAACGTCTCTCTCCCCCTCTAGACTGTAAGCTCCTTGTGGAGAAAGAACACGTGGAGACAACCAATGGCTTAGTACTGTGCTCTATGTACAGTAAGCGCTCAATAAATACCAAAGATTGAAGCAGCATGGTCAGGTGGAAAGAACGCGGGGCTGGGAGACAGAGGACGTGGGTTCTAATCCCGCCTCCGGCACTCACTGGCTATGTGACTGTGGGCAAGTCACTTAACTTCTCTGGGCCTCAGTTACCTCATCTGTAAAAATGGGGATGAAACATCTGTTTCTCACCCCTACCTCCCACCAGCCATCTGTGAGCCCCATATGGGACGGGAACTGGGTTGACCTAATTAACATGCACGTATCCCAGCACTTAGTAGTGCTTGGCCCATAGTAAGTGTTTAACAAATACCACCATTATTGTTATTACCCTAGTGCTTGGCACAAAGAAAGCACTTATCAAAATGCCTAAATTATCATAATTATTGTTATGGAGCTGGGAGCTTTCAGGTTCATCAGTCCTGCACCACTGTCCGGGGCTTGATATTCGCCCTCGGGGTGTCGATGACCTGTGGGGCTGGTGGAGAGGAAAAAAAAAGGTGTGGCCCTGATGTGTTCCATTAACTCTGGTGGGGCTAGTGTTAGGGGTGCCGTGTAAACGTCGGGAGTCTCTGGGGGTGGGGGAGGGTATCACTGACTCCCAAGAATGACTCGTGGGTGTGATGCTCAACCCTTCAGGACCTCAGTTTCTCCAACTTAAAAAGATGCACCAGAATGAATGAAAATGCTGATTTTGTAAGTGGAGAGGCCTAAAATAATACCGATGGTATTTGTTAAGCGCCTACTACGTGCAAAGCACTGTTCTAAGTGCTGGAAAGAAGATACTCCGTGAACACAAGTATTATTTTCGTTAAGGGACAAGTCATTTCCAATTTGCATCCTTTGCTCTGGGACTGCTCTGAAACAGTAGCCCAGTTCCAGTCCACTCTTTGCTTCAGAAAAACCGACTCAGCCACATGTAATGAAGGGGGAGGGAAAAAAGCCTCAAAACACACATTCACTGTTTCCCTTTTGGCCTCTTGGAGATTATTGGGTTTTTTCTTTTTTTTGAAGGGAGGAGAACAAAATTATGAACGCTGTGGAATATCACAAAAATAACTTTCACGGAATCAGAAGGCTAGAAAAGAAAGAGCAGCTAATGTCTTTTTTGTTGCTCCTTATATTGCCTCTTCCCATTGCTTACATTCCTCAGAATAGAAGTTTCCTGGTTGCAATCAAGGTTTCTAGTCTAGCCTTAATTTTGATCTTAATTTCACAAATAAACCTAGCCCAGACATTGCAGTGGAGCTATTTGGGTGTACGTTTTTCCTCTGAAGAAGCCCATAATGCAATTCACATGCCCTGAGGCCAGGAATGTTCTGGTCTCATCCAGAGACAACACCCATAAGTGCAAGGAAACAAAAAGTCCAACACGAACTCTGGTGAGAGTTACACATTTCAGTAGACTGTTTCCTAGGGATAGAGAATGAAAAATGTGCCTCTATTTATTTATGACCTCTCAAAAATGAGATACATTTTTCTCGCCTATTTCCTCCCACAACAACACTTCATTCCTCCATTGACATTCTAATATATGGTAGTATATATAAAAGACACAGTCCCAGGCAACATTCTGCTGATCGACTTCTACTCCTTGTGTTCTGCCCCTAAATTTTGGAGGCAGTTCCTCCCAAGTACATGGTTGATAGTGTTTATTATTAGGTATCAACTAACACCCCCAAGGCCGGGGCTTAGTTGTTCTTTTTAAATGCGTAGCAATTCATCACCTGTGATAGTGCCAAGGAATACTTCCTGGAGCTCCAGGC
Organism: Ornithorhynchus anatinus; assembly: GCF_004115215.2. NCBI lineage: Eukaryota > Metazoa > Chordata > Mammalia > Monotremata > Ornithorhynchidae > Ornithorhynchus > Ornithorhynchus anatinus. Next base: position 8,812,994 of record NC_041747.1, on the reverse strand, counting down.
CCAGTGAATAAGTGGAACGCCCTCTCACATCTGCAGAGTGATGGAGAAATCAAGAGGCCGAGGGTGCAAAAGGACACCCTCCCCACCATTCTCAACATTTTAAATAGATTTACAACAGCCTTTTAGTCATTAGCCACAGTCAGTCAATCATATCTATTGAGCGCTTACTGTGTGTACAGCACTGAACTAAGCTCTTGGGAGAGTACAATACACCAATAAACAGATTCCCTGCCCACAGTGAGTTTACAATCTAGAGGATTGTTACAGTCATACTAGTTCCATCTCACCCCTGGGATGGGCTTTTCATATGTTGTTTTTTTTTTAGGTGAAAAAAAATTCTGAAGCTTGAATTCATAAACTGAATTTTGGTGTTTGGACGGTCAGTAAACCCCCTGCTTGTTATAGCTGAACTGATTGTATCTATGAGTCAAGCAAATGATTGAAATGATAACCTAACAGTGATGAGAAAGGGCCCCCGTCCGCATATGGCAACACATCACCTCTTCTATGGCAAACTGTAAAAACTCACTCTGCTAAACTGATAGAAAATCTCTGGTCCACGTTTTGTAGTCAGGAACAACAGAGATGCCTGCATGAACAGTGGCCCTCACTGTATTTTGAAGAATTCTAAAGGTTCAGTTCAGCTGTTCAATTCACTAATTTGTAATCTAAGCAACAATTAAGTTTACCACAATTAGAAGATATAATGGTATCATTTAGCAATTACTACAAGGCATCCTGCTGCTTTTCCTTTCTCTCAGATTGACTGCCAGAACTGGATTATAAATTTCCTAGGGGCAGGGGCTGGGTTTCTCTTAACCCTTAGTAAAGAATATTACCAGGTTTACTGAGTGGGCGCTCAATAAATGTTCACTGAATCTGACAGTTACTATACCCTTTGAAGGAAGACAAGATGATGGGATGATTTTGATTAAGAGGTTAGTACTTACTTTAAGCCACTCTCAGGGTCACACCTGGAGAGTTTCCAGTACTCACCAGTCTCGGCTATGGGAGGGAGAGTCAAGCAAAGGCCTACCCATTCCATTCCTAGTTTGGCCAGTGGCTAGCGAGTGGAAGGCAATCTGCTACAAGTCAAAACGGCACAGGAGAGAGTCGAGGGCGGAGACTCGAGTTGACTGTGCGGAAGGCGACAATGGTAAACCACTTCCAGATTTTTACCAAGATAACTCTCTGGATCCACTACCAGAACGACTGCAAATGGAAAGCGGGGCAATCTGGGAGAGATGCGTCTGCGGTGTCACTCTGGGTCACAAATGACTCGACGGCATAAGACAAGATATTTAAATTGTATGATCCAAAAGCCAAGGGAAATTAAGAGAAATGACATTTCAGTCTCCTTTTCCTGTCCCAAAGTCAGACTCATTCCCTGCGATACTGGGAAAATCCACATGGGCTGAAGCTCCTGTGGACTGCTCTGGTTTGAGGGTGACCTTCTGTCCAATTTTATACCAGGCAGATTTGTTTTCAACTGTAGACTGTAAGCTCGTTGTCAGCAGGGAACTTTTCTACCAACTCTGATGTGCTGTACTCTCCCAAATGCTTATTACAGTGCTCTGCACACAACAAGCACTCGGTAAATAACACTGATTTGCAACTGGTCTGTCCCCTGCCCAGTACTGATATGGCACGGAAGATTTTTATGTGCAATATTTTGTTTTACACATTCAGCCTCCCTTCTCCTCAGCTCTTGCAGCTGAATTTCATGGCTCAGAAGTGGTGCTCACGTTTATAGGGCTCTGAGTGGGGATACAATAATTCTAGAGGTAATGCGGGGAAAGAGTCAGCTCCCACCCCCACCCAGTGAGAAACTCTTGGTTCCAAGGATTTCTGTAAAAGGTTCTGTAGATAAATCATTACATTATGTTATGAACTGTGCATGATCCATAAATTGCATTTACTGGGTGCTTAACACACATAACATAATGCATGCCTATTACTCCTAGGTTGGAAAAAGAGTTTCCAGTATCCTCAAAAGTTGCCATGGAAATTATAATATGGCTTTGAGTGGCCTTAGGAAGCAATTACAGGACCACTCTTCAAACTGGCTTCTAATCACAATAATAATAATGATGATGATAATAATAATTGTGGTATTTGTTAAGTGCTTACTGTGTGCCAAGCACTATACTAAGCACTAGGGTAAATACAATATAAGTAGACTGGACAGAGTCCCTGTCCCAAAAGGAGCTCACAGCCTAGGGGAGAAGAACAAGTACCATACCCCCATATTTACAGATGAGGAAACTGAGGGATGGAGAAGTTAACTGACTTGCCCAACGTCACGCAGTAGGCAAATGATGGAGCTGGGATCAGAATTTGGGTCGACTCTCAGCCCTGTACGCTTTCCATTAAGCCGTGCCACTTCTCCTAACGGCTCCTTATGTGCTCAGAGTCCAGAGCAAACAAGAAGCCACTCTGAACGAGCCAGTAGGCGAGCAACAAACAGAAGTGTAGGAGCTTCCACCCCTCAAATTCCTCCTCCCTCTTCTCCCCCGCTTCCCACTTTCTTCAAGTGTCAATGTGGGGATTTCCAAGGAAGGAATTTGAGGCCAGTCTGGCCTTGTTCTGGCAGCAACATTACAAAGGAAGGATGATTTGCTGCTTCTCAAAAGATGCCGATGGAGGGCAAGACCGGAAGTGGAAAACCACCTGGACACCTTGTATGGCAATTCCACAGTCAGATCTTCAGTAAACAAGGAAATAATAACATAACAAGGATGCTACTAATGCTTTGTACTTATCAAGGACCTTTCATCTGGTGACTTCAAAGCACTGTAAAAACTCTTAATTAGCCTTCAAGGTGAGGTAGGTAAATGAAGAAATCAAGTCAAAGAGAACTTTGTGGCGGCCGCTCCTCCTTTGGGTCCTCCACTGACAGAAGAGGAGGAAGGACAAGAAGATGGTCACCAAGTTACAATGTCATGTAGAACTACCTATTCTGACCTGGGATGATTTGGTTTGAAGTTTGTTAGTCATGGCATTTACCAAGTGCTTATTAGATGCCAAGCAATGTGCTAAAGGCCACGGTGGACAGACGATGAAGGGGAGATGGGCTGAGGGTGGTTTTTCCCTCTATCTGCTCTCTTGCCATCCAAGCAACTAACTGTTTTATTTCCTAACTAGACCTTTCTGAATGATTGAATTATTAATGGCTTTTTTTGAAGTACGGTTTGAAGTACGGTACTGAACTTTGCCCTGTGGTTTTGAAACTGCTGATTTTTTTCTTTGATGATCCTACCCTTAAGATTGGGTGTCTTTTGAAGAGCTGGAACTGACCTAATCTCCTCCCCGGAGCTCAGGGGATTTTACAAAATCTAAGACTGTAATATATGCCTAGCATGATGTTTTACACAGCAAGTTCCAAATCCAGTCCATAGCAGTCAGTTCACAGCTGAAAATTTTGCGCTGTCTGAACTACACCTACCTCCTTGGAGTTTCTTATTCCTCAAAAAGCTCTTCAGAATTCTGCTGTATTATTCTTACAACATCACTGTAAAAATGGCCCTTTGTTAGTGGTGTTCGGCACCTCATCAAAATGGACCCTTTGTCTTCGGCTACACATTTGTAGCATTTTGAGGGCTGGGGTAAGAAAGAAGCAGGGCTTTTGAGGGGAACAAACAGAACTGAGCTTGAGCTTTGAAGAGCTTAAGGGTTTAATTTGGAATCTTTTCAGCACTGCTTGAAAAGTCGTAGTTTCTTTTTTCTTCTTCTCTGGAGCAATCATGTTGCCAGAGGCTTGGCGTGGGCAAGACTAGGAGTCCAGCCCCAAAACATAAGGAGAGGAAAAAAATGGGCTCTGTCGCTCAGAACCCCATGAGACCCACGGCTTCCACAGCGCCTAAAGAGTTGGCACTTATGCAGTGCCCATCAATCAATAAATCAATTAACCAATAGCATTTATTGAGTGATTACTGTGTGCAGAGCACTGTTCTCGGCACTTGGAAGATTACATCATGGGGGAGAAGAGATCATTTAATCAAATGCAAGGATCTGACTGATTCCTCATTTGACAATTCCCTTCTATTGCTAGACCAGACTCCAATCCCCCTGAAGCACTGCTTGGGTGTTTCAGGGTTTTTCAGGAGGCATTTTGTAACAGTCACAATTGCAGTCTAATAATAATAATTAATAATAATTATGGTATTTGTTAAGTGCTTACTAAGTGCAGAGCACTGTTCTAAGCGCTGGGGTAGATACTGGGTAATCATATTGTCCCACGTGGGGCTCACAATTTTTAATCCCCATTTTTACAGATGAGGTAACTGAGGCCCAGAGAAGTTAAGTGTCTTGCCCAAGGTCACACAGCAGACAAGTGTGCCACGATCTCTGACTCCCAAGCCCCAGCTCTTTCCACTAAGACACACTGCTTCTCTAGTGGGGGAAGGCAGAAAATAAAATCAATAAATATTTCTCAGTATGATCTTGCCTCCTCTATTAGATGGTGAGCTCCTCAAGGGCAGGGATGAAGTTGTCATCATTGTGGGTCCTCACAGTTCCTAGTCTTCCCAGAGTGAGAACTCGATGAACACTGCTAAATGCTAAATGTCACTGCTAAATGACAGACCATAAATCACTTATCTTCAGAGGAGGGATATAATAATAATGATCAGTCAATCAGTTGTATTTATTGAGTGCTTACTGTGTGCAGACTACTGTACGAAATGCTTGGGAGAGTACAATATAACAGAGGTGACAAACACACTAGAGAAGGAGGAAGAAGAGGAAGGAGAAGAATTATGGTATTTGTTAAGTACTTACTATGTGCTGAGCACTGCTAAATGCAGGGGTAGTTACTAATTAATCAGGTCAGACACAGTCCCTGTACCACATGGGGCTCAAGGGCTAAGTAGGAAGGAGGACAGGTATTGAATCCCCATTTTACAGTTGAAGAAACTGAGGCACAGAGAAGTGACTTGCCCAAGGCAGGTAAGTGATGGAGCTGGGATTAGAACCCAGGTCCTCCGACTCCCAGGCCAGGGCTCTTTTCACTAGGCCATGCTGCTTCACGAAACCCAATACCTACTTTCAGATCCTCTGTTAACTCAAGTTGGGTAAGTTTCCTTATCTCCAAGGACACCAGACCCTACTTCTTGATCTAATATCACTAGAAGACAATTTCGGGGTCTCTGGTAGAAATGTGAATAGCTATAGGTCAGAATAGTTAAGGAAGATAACTTAGTTATATTGTTTGCTCAGTTCTTCTTTACCTACTAAAAGAATCTGTTAGATCTAAATACTGTGGAACTAGTGAGGGGGTATGAGAATTCAGTTGAGGGAAAGGTCAGATGTAAAACTGATTAGCCAGAGGCTCTGAGAGAGGCAGCTAGCTCCATCTGTGAAACTTAACCTGTACACTAGAAAAAAACCCTGACACATCTGATGCTCGTACCCTTGAGGTGAACAGTTCACCTGGTGAATTTCTGATCCTGGCCAGATAAGACATTTCTCTATTTTCACACTATGAATCACTCACTTCATCATAATTAAATCCACCCACTTTAATAGAAGGGAAGCTCAAAATTTAAGAAATGGAACTTTATAAAAAAAAAGGCGTGATAATATTTCAACAAGGCTGTCACCTACAGAGCAAAATCTGGAGCTCAGATCAAGAAGTTTTTTTTAAGAGATGGCCTCTTCTCCTTCTGAACACAGACTCCTGTTAAATTCATGTCAGGGGCAGGCAGGTCGGTCAGGAGGCCATTACAAATCTTTTAATTTTCCTTTTGGGGGCTTGTCATTGTAGTTGTGATTCCTGAACCCCACCTACCGGGCTTTCCTTTTGCTGGTTAAAAGAGCTTCTGCTTCTTATTATTGAAGTGGCAGGGGGGAGTGGTAATGGTATTTACTGAGAAGCCGTGCGGCCTAATGGATAGAGCACGGACCTGGGAGTCTGAAGGATATGGGTTCTAATCCCAGCTCTGCCACTTGCCACTTGTCTGCCTTGTGACCTCCGGCAAGTCATTTAACTTCTCATGTGCCTCAGTTACCTCATCTGCAAAATGGGGATTAAGATTGTTAACCCCATTGAGGACAGGAACTGTGTCCAACCGGATTAGCTTGTACCTATCCCAGTGCTTAGGACAGTTCCTGGCACAAAGTAAGTCCTTAATAAATACCACAGTCGTTATTATGATTACTTATTGCAATGCCCTGTACTTAGTGATTGGAACAGTACAAGAGATGCACATGATCCATTCCATGCCCACAAGGAGTTTAATTTCCAACTATCAGAGACCAGAAAACAGCAAAGTGAAAGGCCACTTGGCCAGCAACAGTATAGCTCTGGCCAGACCTTGGCCAGACTGGCACAGGCCTGGCTCAGCTAGACTGTGAGGGGCACAATGGAGGGTAGGAGATTCAGGAAGGTGATGAAAGAAGTTATGGAGGAGAATTATCAGTCAGTACCAACAGCGTTTATCGAACATCTATATATCAGGCACCGTTTAAAATAGGGGAGGCAGGTAGGACAGTTAAAATACATACAAATAGCATGGAAACAACATAGAGAGGGAGGCAGGGTAGTATAGTGGAAAGAATAGGTGATAGGGAGTCAGGATGCCCAAATTTTCGTTCCCACTCTGCCACTGGCCCGCTGGGTGACCACAGAAGTCCCTGGGGTTTCTGCTTCCTTCTCTATAAAAAGGAAATGAGAATACCCACTCTCTTTATCTCTTTGGGAATGCTGTGTGGGATAAGACCTGCTTATCTTGTATCTGCTTGAGCACTTAGCATGGCATGGCATATGCTTGGGCACATAAAAGGCAGCTAATAAACACAATTATTATTATAAACAATATTATTCAGAACAAGAGAAATATCTACACAACTGGTAACAAACATAAGGCAGAAAAAAAATAACAATAAACTGACAGATGCATAAGTATGAAAGGCAATAGTGGCTAAGGGAGAAGCAGCGTGGCTCAGTGGAAAGAGCCCGGGCTTTGGAGTCAGAGGTCATGGGTTCAAATCCCGGCTCTGCCACTTGTCAGCTGTGTGACTGTGGGCAAGTCACTTAACTTCTTTGGGCCTCAGTTACCTCATCTGTAAAATGGGGATTAAGACTGTGAGCCCCACGTGGGACAACCTGATTCCCCTGTGTCTACCCCAGCGCTTAGAACAGTGCTCTGCACATAGTAAGCGCTTAACAAATACTAACATTATTATTATTATAATAAGAGGTGGTGACCAAGTAAGGAAAAAGAAGGGGGCATATCATGTAAGTCATGTATATGGGTTCCTGATGCCATGCTAATGAACTACAAAAGTGTCCAGAAGTTTGAGTAAGCCGCTGTGTGAAATACGCTTTAAAAAGCTTTTCTGACTTCTACAACCTGAATTTCACCCAGTGAAAGCGCTTTTGAACCATCTCCTTCCTAACCCTTTACTGAACACCGAAACAATGGTTGTAACATCCCTGGCCGACGGCAGTGGGGGGCTTCTCCACAATATAGAATGTTGGAAAGGCTATGCAGCTGCCTTAGCTGTTGGGCCTGCCTGCTGGGACTTTGAACTGCAAGAGTCCTGAAACTCTGCTCCTTTAGCCACGGGGTGCTACTGCCCTTTTTCCTTCAACTATTTTTTTGTTTTGTTTTTAATCTCTGTCCTAGCCTTTTATGTTATTTTGGGGTCTTTCTGGTTTAATCTTTCCTTATGGATCGGCTATCAGTTCCCTCTTCCCCCACCCATTTATTCCTAGATTGTGAACCCGTTGAGGGCCAGGGACTATGCCAAGTTCTCAACTGTGGATTTCTTCCCAGCCTTTAGAATCCAGCTTGGCACACAGCAGGCAATTTAATAAATACTTCCGTTACTATCACTCTGTCCACTTTTAGGGAAAGTCACCCATTTTATTTCTGATAGCGGCTAAATTTTCCTTGGAAATTTTTCCATTCAACTAAAACCCAGGCTCACCACTCCTTCGCGTCGAGATCTGATAAACTCCCAACCCAAGTAGTTAGGGAGCAGGTTGTGTTCAGGCATGCTGAGGAGCTCTGAGTTATCTGGCACAACATGAGGGCTGTTACAGCTATAGAGAGTTAATTATACAATGGAAGGACAGCCAGAATGAAAAGAAATCCAAAGAGGCAGATAGGGCAGTTAATTGTTAATAATACGTTTCTCCTCTATTAGCTGCACCTAATAAGTATAATCACTGCCATGACATCTATACGGCAACTTAAGTTCGTTGTTACCACATCACCTTACTGTCAAATTTGGCGGCTCCTAAAAGCAGGAACTTTCAATACAGACCAAAATCTTCCCAGCCACTGGCTTGATGACAGAGTGCAACTGAACAGAAAATGACGGTACTTGACAACAAGCACATTTTCTGTAGCCCCATAAATTAAATATATATTATGCTTGACTGTACAACAGCTGTCTCTTATCTGTAAAGCTACTAAATATTAACCTGATTTTTCCCACCCTTTGTCAGCAATATCTAATTGCATAAATATGACTATCGAATGCTGAGTTTTTCCATTCTGTAACGGAGGCTGATTTGAACATGTTCGGTTGACTATGCAACCCAGACCTGTACCACAAAGAAGATCTCTGCCCAAACTCACTAGACCTTACATTCCCAAGGAGCTCCTTCATAAAATGCAAAGTAATTTATTCTGATTTATGTCTGTCTCCCCCATTAGAGTGTAAGTTCCTAAGAGGCAGGGAATGTATTTTATGCTTCTTTTTGTTGTTCTTTCCCAGTATATTACTATTAATATACTAGTATTTGTAGGTTTCATAAAATGTACATTGCTTTCCCAATGCTGCCATTAACAGAGGCAGGAGGATTTGAAGTTAGTAATTGATGGTAGGGTAAGTTCAAAACCCTCCAATGGTTGCCCAACCCATTCCGCATCAAGCAGAAATTCCTCACCACTGACTTAAAGGCCCTCAATCAGCCCTCTCCCCTCTAGTCTTGTCCTTTTCCCATTCCATCCCATCTTGCATGCTTCATTCCTCTCAAGCCAATTTACTCACCTTGCCTTGTCCTCATCTCTTCTGCCATCACGCCCTCCCATCTACCTGGAACTCCCTCCCCCTTCACACCCAACACACCATTGCTCTTCCTGCCTTCAAAGCCTTCCTGAAATCACATCTCCTCTAGGAGCCCCTCCCTGATAAATCCCCCATCTCCTCTCTCATCCCCCCAAGTACTTCTGTAGCACTTCTGGATCACCTAAGCACTTGTCTACTCAAATGCCCATCTTCTGGCCTGCATGCAGCCCTTATGTACACATCTTTATACTCTACTGTTCCTTCTACCTGCAATTCATTGTAATGTCTGCCTTCCCTATTAGACTGTAAAGTCCTTGAGGACAGGGATCATGTTTACTAAATCTACTGTACTTTCCCAAGCTCTTATTTCAGTACTCTGCACACGACAGGGGCTAAATAAATATTGATTGGGTCCTTAGATTAGTTGATTTTCATTAATCCTCTTCAAAATGAAAAACAAAACAACGCAACTGCTCGAAGACACAGACATCCTCCTCTCCTCTCCCTCTTCCCTCCAGCCTCATTCCATCCTTCCAAGAACAGGAAAACTGCCGTGAAAAATTCACATCTGGGTCCTTAAGAAAGATTGCTGGTCAGGGTCCAGTGGGGGTCTGATTCCAGCAGCAGGCCTGAGAGATTTAGATAGTTTGGAAAAGCTTCTTAATCCCTAAGGGGTAAGGAGAAAAGGGAAGGGGAACGCTTCCTGCTCAGATTTGGGGCTTCAGGGAGTTACTCTAATCTCCCTGCCAAGGGGCGGGGGAGCACAGTCCCCGGCACCCTCCCTCCCCCCTACTCGGCCCCACTTTCCCGGCCAGGCCACTTGCTCCACTCTGTGGTCGGGGGTGAGGGAGACCGTGGCTGCCGACTCTTTCTCCTCCGCTAGACTTTAAGCTCGCTGTAGGCAAGTAATTTGGCTGTTATATTGTTATAGTGTACTCTCCCAAGCGCTTAGTACAATCTGCTTTCCACTGTCCTGCCCCACAGGATTCTGGGTGGAAGTACTCTGAATTTCCCAATGTACAGCCTTGGAGATACATGTATTGTGTCATGTCAGTGATTTAGGTGCACTCAGCTCTCCTCCCTAGCAAGCACACACATCCCCCCACTCAGCTCCACCAGAGAAAATGCTACCTTAAGGTGACAGCCGCTTTGTACTTCTCAGGCAGCAAAGAGCACTAGCAGAACTTCCAACAGTGCCTGGGAAGAAGGAGGCTTTTGCTTTTCCTCCTGCTATTTACTCCTTCAAAAGGCATGCAGGTGCAGGAGGCATGGAGCCAGAAACGTCTGAGCTGTGGAGTCCAAATCTTAATGGGATCAATTATCCATCAGAAAAGATAGATCAGTTCCTGACTTTCTCAAGATGGCAGACACTAACCTGTAACTTGCCTTCAGGTTCAAAATCCAGTTGATGAAAAATAAAAGCTGATAAATGAGCCCAGGCAGGGCTGTGCCTAGTTGACTATGATCCTGTGGCGAAATCCTTCTCCCATGACTGCCCGTCCACCATCTTTCTCCATCCATGTCCCCTCCCTCCTTGTGGCTGTCAGCTCTAAGACAGCGGTGGAAAGGTCTGTGCTGGGGATAGGTTACCCAATGCTCCTCCTTCATCCCCACCACTCAAGAAAGCCCAAGGTGCTCTTCTGAAGGGCAGACATCTGTGACAAGTGCCAGGCTACTAATTTCGCCCTGACTCTCTTTTATCATTTGAACTGTTGAGATCTGGTCCTTGCAACATGGCTTACTCACACAGTATTTACATTACCTTTGCTGGATGGAAGTTAAAACACGCATTTGTTCTTTGTCTCTATTAACATTTTCTATCGGACACCCCGAACCACTTTCAGGCAGGCCTTGAGAGGGGGTGGAAGGTGAGGGACAGAGGAACAGAGGAGAAAAGGAGAGGAAGGTGGAAAGGGTAAAGTGAATAATGACCTATTTATGTCTTTGTTTTCATGCCCTAACTTGCTTTCCCAACTGGCCTGAATCCGATATCTAATCCTAATCTGTATTCCATTTTTCTGCCTGATATCCACATCTTCTTGTTCTTTATCTTGCTTCCTCAGCTCCCCTGGCATTTGAGCCCAACTTGTTTTCATTCTGCTAATTCTAATTCTCCGTAATGGAGGTTATATCTGTCTCCCGTTGGTGCCATCAGACTTGAGGTATAGAATCAAACATATTACCTTTGTGCTTTTTTTTAAAAATAGTACTTGTATAGTACTCGCTTTCTACGTGCCAAGCCCTGTACTAAGGGGTAGATGCAAGATAATCAGTTTGGACACAGTCCCCATTCCATATGGGGCTTGCAGTCTAAGTTGGAGGGAGGGGGATTTAATTCACATTTTACAAATGAGGTAACTGAGGCACAGAGAAGTTAAATGACTTGCCCTAGGTCACACAGCAGGCTAGTGGAAGAGCCATGCTTTGAATTCAGGTCCTCTGATTCCCAGGCCCAAATTCTGTCCACTAGGTCACATGGCTTCTTTTTACAATTCCTTTGAAAATCCCTAAACTTTGTCACCTTTATAATGTATAATCCACTATACTTTCATGATATTATTACTGATGGGTTTCTGGAGAGGGGCAGAAGGGAAGGGAGTTGCATTTGACAGCTAGCCAAAATGGGCAAACAGTCTTTCAACAAGCCAAGTTCCTGCAGGCAATAGCGTGCAAGTTTAAGACGCTTCTTGGCCAAACTGTGATGAAATTTTAATTACTATTTTAAATGAGGCACACCTGACTTCTGGCCCCAAACTTTCCCTCAAGGACAGGTAGGGATAGCATCCTATGTTAATTAATTCACTTTCAACCAGTTTGCCTTAAAAATGTCAATTATCATGTACTCTGTCAACACAACTACTATGTTCTGTATTCTATTGTATTGTACTCTCCCAGAAGTTTAATACTACACACAATAATCACTTAATCACGCTGACTGATTGATTACACACACTTATACCAAGACATACCCATGCTCAAACCATTACATAAGGATGAAAGTAATCACTGACCTGTGAGAACAGCTCTAATAGGGCCTGAACTGGCTGAGTTCAGAGTCACTATCCCCACAGTGGGAGACTAGACTACCAGATGAATGACGGCCCACGCTGAGACCCAGGCTGCAGTTCTACAGTTTTGACTGCATTTCTGGGCTTCCCAGAAGTAGTGCCTTTGAAGCTCTGCTTGGGACCATCTTTCTCGCCCTACCCCAAAGCCCCTTCTATTCATCCCACGTATCTCCAATGAGAGTGACAAATTGTACCCTCCTTATCTATCATGACACATTGGAACTGGATCCCAGCTCTAATCAGTCTATCGATTGCATTTACTGAGCGCTTTCTATGTGCAGAGCACTGTACTAAGCAATTGGGAGAGTGCAACGCAACAAAATGAGCAAGCACGTTCCCTGCCCATAACAAGCTTACAGTCTAGAGGGTTCTACTTTCTCTTCAGCATCACTGAAGCTTCTTCACTGGTCACCCCCCACAGTGCAGCAGCATCGTCTCCCTAAACTGGGATCGAATGTTTTCTTCCCAGGACTTCTTTAAAATCACTGGGGAAACTGGGTATTTGACCAAGACCCACTATCATCCAACTCTCCAACCTTCTGTTTTCACCTCATCCCAAAGTCTTTAGTGAAGATTTTTCAGATTGTTAGGGAGAGATGCTAACAAGTGTTCTCATCCCAGAGAGATATGGAGATGTTTCCCTGGCTAGCCACAGAGAAAGCTGAAACCTGCTCCATTTTGATGCATCATCTTCCAGTTCCGATAGAGGGTGTTAGCGCACTTCTCAGTTGGGTGTTGGGTTTACTCGATTTTCAGGTTTCAGTTCTATAGTCACTTTCTAGTTGAGAAAGAATAATCCTGGAAACAGATATCCAACCTCCAAACTTAATCTGCATTGTCCTTTGTGCTTCATGAGTTCAACTGGCATTTCCCACCGAATACTGGGTCAGATTCAGGTTAATTCTTTTAAGCCATGAGAACACCCAGAATCATAGAGCAAAGAGTTATTTGGGTACTTTCTTCTGAGTTTAAATGAAGAGAGGCAGTCTCCCTTAGGGGCTTTGCCAAGATGGATAGTATCTCTTTAGCAGTGGGGTCGGGGGAGGGGGAGAAGTAGGGAGGGGGAGGGAGAGAGAGAGTGAGAGTTATGGGCAGGGAACGTGTCTGCTAATTCCACTGTACTGTACTCTCCTGAACACTCAATACAGTGCTCTGCTCATTGTAATCGCTCAATAAATACTATATATATATAGAGAGAGAGAGAGAGATCTATATATATAATCGAGAGAGAGAGAGAGATTGAGAGAGAGGTGGGGCAGAGAGCGAGAAAGAAGAAGAAGAGAGGAATCAGTCCTACAGGAGGAGCCAAAGGATACCACATTCTGCATTTCCCACAAGAGTAGCAGAATAAGGGAGAGGCCAGCTGGTGTCGAAAGGTTGGGTAACCCACTGTGTTTGACCAGGGGCATAAGACTAAAGTGGCATCTTTTACCGACTAAAGGTTTATCAGGACAAAGGCTTATGAGCCTGGGCACTCTGAAACTTCAATCATTCAAAGTTATTCCTTGGAAGGCAGGAATAGAGTCTGTTTTTTCTAATAGGTTGACCCACCCTTCATTTAAAATCTCATGATAGCTCAATAGAGTAAAATGGATTTTTTTTTTTGCCTTTAGCTTCTTTGTAAGTAAGGCACTAAAAGGCACTGCAGATAACATCCCTTCTCACCTTGATAACTTTGGTTACTTTCAGGAGGTTTCTGACATTAGAGAATGGGGATCATGTGTCACTGTGGCCTGAGAAAATATTTAGGTCACATATGGTCAGCTGGTAGACTTCCACCTGGTCAACCTCTTTGTAACAGAACTGGTCTTTCACAGAAAGTGAATTCAGGCACTATTTGCATCAAGAAAAGCCAATTTACCCACCCCTGAAGGTGGTTTAAGAATGTTTTGCCACAGCAAAATAAGATTTTGGCTGTTTTAGCTGGGAGACAAATGTGTCGTTTTAGCAAATCTCCCAGAAAACTCAGTATTTTTTAACAGTTTTGTTAGTCAGTCAATAATATTTATTGAGCACTTACTGGTGCAGAGCACTGAAGTAAGCACTTGGGAGAATACAATATAACAGACCCATTCCCTGCCCACAACGAGCTTCAAGCTCAAATGGGATTTCTCAAATGATGCTTAAATCATCCTTGCTGGACTGCAGAAGTTCCTATTCTCCCTGCCACGGTTTCTGGGTAGTGGCGTCACTCAGTGAAGGAACTCAGCATGGAATGCTGGCATCTCCGCAACCCTCTAAAAAATCTCTACTGTTCCCCACCATTCTATCCCTCACTCTGTTCCTCTACTAGTCCCATCACTTCAATCAGTCAGTCAGCAGTATTGTTCAGCACTTACTTTGCAGAGAGCCCTGCACTAAGTGCTTGGAAGAGTACAACAGAGTTGGTAGACACATTCCCTGTCCACGGAGAGACAGACATTAAAATAAATAAATAATGGATGTGTACATCAGTGCTGTGGGGTGAATATCAAGTACCTACAGGGTGCAGATCCAAGTGTGTAGACAATGCAGAAGGGAGAGGGAGTCGGGGGGAAAAGAGGGCTTAATAGGGGGAAGACTTCTTGGAGGAGATGTAACCTTAACAATGCTTCGAAGGTGGGAAGTGGTGGCCTGGCATATATGGAGGGGAAGGAAGTTCCAGGACAGGGGGAGGATGTGGGAAAGGGGTAGACTTCCACATAGATATTTTCACAGTGCTAAGTTATGTTGAACTGGAAGCATCTGCACAGCAGAGCAATGGCTTGTTAAATCAGATTCCCACCCTTATCTCTATCAATACGGTCTTTCTCTCACTTTGACAGAGAAGTTGATGGCAATGAAATGCAAGGATAGAGTGAAGTTCCATCACATGAGATGAAGAGAGGAACCTGTTGGGTCTCTGGGGGAAGGCGATTACAAGGGGAAAAAAACCACACACACAAAATAAATATTTCTTAACTCCTGGACTTTTTTCCTCTATTAGAAAAAACAGCAGCTTTTCTCAGTAAGACCACAGAGGGTGAAGGGCTGAGTGAGTCACTGCATTTGCGGTCAGCTGGACAGACACTGTCCCATAGGTCACTGATCCAGCCTGCATGCTACTCAAGGCAGCCAACTCCTCACAAAATGTCCCCAGAATTCTCCTGAGGAGCACTAAGAACTTACCCAGGGATGCTGAAAGGGGCAAACCCTGGTTAGCATAAAGGTAAAGGAGCCTGTAACCTCTGAAGACTGAGAAGCACTTTATCAATATTCGATAATGGCAGTCTCTCGCTTGACAGCAACCAATGCAATTCCTCCAGGAAATCTAAGCAAGGTGGCTCCAGGAGGCCATTCTTCACAAATGGTACCTGATACTCAGGTCATGAATTGTGGGCTTTCACCCAAATGAACCTAATTTCTAAGCTTGGTTAAAATGTACTTAAGTCAACGTACAAAATGATCCCAATTCTATTAATTTAGCTCAACCTGGAACATCTGTATGATGGATTGTTCATATCTCCCTGATCATCAATAGGACTGACATATTGGAATGTGGCCCCTTGACGATCTGGCCATTTTTAAATTGATCAAAAATACTGTTTTCTGGAGAATTTTCCTAATCCCCATTTTGAAAATGGCCTGGGAAACTAACACATAATCATTTTTTGCTTATGGATTGTGTGACACCATTCTTCTCCCTCCAAGGCTGACTTTTTGCCTCTAAACCCAGATTTAGACCCTGTTTACTTCTGATTGACCCACGAATCTACCCACCTTCTATTAAGCAAGTTTGACTTATATTGCTGTGTGTGCCAACAGATAGGAATGATGCGGAGGATTGGTTTAGCTATCTGCTTAATTTGCAGTTTTGGGGAAGGAATACTATTACTAGAAGTAGTTGTATGTGAATCATGGAAATAAAAACTAAATTAACTCTACATTTTTAAAAGTTGGACCCACTTCTTATCCACATTTTAAACAGACTAAAACCTGTGCATTATTCTCCCAATTGTGTATTTTTAAAACTTGAAAAATCTATAACCTCTGACAGCCCCATCTCAGACCGTAAAAGCATTCGAGACCAGCTAGCCAACCAACACAGTGTTAACCTGTGAGCTGGGTTCTGTGCATCTTTGCATGTTTCAACCACCAAACACAGGTCCCTAATATATATTGGGCAGGGAAGTGACTGTTTACTGTTGTACTGTACTCTCCCAACTGCTTAATATAGGGCTCTGCACACAGTAGGTGCTCAGTAAATATGACTGAATGAATTACTGCTCTTCTCCTTCTAGGAGACAAGAAAGTTAAACAAATCTGCACCTGGAGAATTCGTTCTTAACATGCCTTTCTAGGACTCTCAGGACACTGGATTCCATTATCCCACCCTCAGCCCCTTCTTGCTATATCAAAGCTTTCTCACACAGTTTTAGGAGCTTTGCATCAAAAATTCAGGGCAGCATCACGAAAAATGAGGTCTTGGAACCCAGGTGCCCACAGCTTCACTGTGAAAAGGGGTTGTGTAGAGAGCTGAATGGGAATCTCTCACCCAGGAAGGTCAGAAAGATCAGCTTAAAAAAATTCAGTAAAGTCCAACCTCAAAAGATAGGGCACAGCAATAGTTTGTTGGAGATCGTAGAGGTTGAGAGACCTGCCTGGCTTGTGGTAATTGGCAATAGGTGCTTCTGTTTGAGTAGAAATTGTGGGAAAAGAATGACAGTAAGAGGTAGCAACTAAAACAGCACTTAAAGGGCTAGATTAACAAAAGGAACAGCAAAACAAAGGGCAGGTTCTCTCAAAGACCTAAATAGCAAAAGGAACAGCTCAAAAAGGGTAAGTTCTGGGCCCACGGGGTAGACCAAGCTAAAAGTCTAACGAATGTTAGACTTCATCCACAGTCAAATGGATAAAGTTGGCAATTAGCAGTAGCATCATTTTCAAACAAAAGGGACACCTGAGTTTGAATTTTTTTTCCCACTTGTCTCCCATTTTAGGGTGTTAGCTCCTTAGAAGCAGGGAATGTGCCTCTTTGTTAAACTGTACTTCCCAAGTCCCTAGGACATGCATGGCACCAAGCAGACATTTAATAAATGCTTCTCCTACTGCCACTACTATTAAAAACTCCTCACTTAGAAAGTTGCTCTCTCAATGAGTAAATCATTGAGCTCTGCTCTCTGAAATTAGGCCTCTAACCTGTATGGTGACACTGGGGTCTTGTTCAATAAAACAATCCAGTTTTATTCTTTTCCTCTCCATTAGTTCCTAATTGAAATCTCCACAGAGCTTTTTTAATTTTAGGAACACTGCTTACTCATCGTTACTGAAATGTTTAAGAGGGATGGATGGTGTCAATTTTCAATTAGGAATATTTTGGCATCTCACAGACTCTAATCATCAGACATCTCCTGTGAACTACAATGATTTTTCTTTCCATTTGGGCTATTTATGAGTTTGCAAGTGACTAATAAAGTCAGTGCAAGATTGGCAAGGTTAGCTACCACCTGGACCAATATTTTCCTATGGCTTGAGTCTCCACCAGTCTTCTCTGTACCCAGCTTCAAAGAGCTGAACTGTTGCTTTTATATTATTCTCCATGTACAGTGATCTTTGGCCAGGCCTTGCAAGAGACTTGGAGTTTACGATTTATAAAATAATCTTGAGGAAAACTTTGCAATGTTTTCTCTGCGCTCCTCTTGGGCCTCTTGCTTGGCTTAACTGAGATACTAGAAACAGGCATTCTGATTATGTGTCCAATCCAGAAAAGTTGGGTTGGATAATTATTGCCTCAATAGCCTGAGAGCTCACTCGAGAGAGGGGAATCTAATTAGTGTCTCTGACCTCCTATTTAATTCAGGATTTTCCAATGGCAGCCTTATCATTGGCTTTAACTCAAAACTAGCTGAAGCTGAATAGATTTCCATCCACTTGGTAAGTTAATTCTTTTCTTGGTAAAGGATGGAAACAAACTTTAGTCTACTTAGAATGTACACCCCATGGGGGACAGGGACTGTGGTCAACCTAATTAACTTGTTTCTATCCCAGCACTCAGAACAATGTTTACAATGTTTAATAAATTATAAGTGCTTAACAAATACCATTAAAAAAACAAAACTAAAAATCTTTGGGATCCTATTCCTTCCCTGAAACACAGCCCGTGGCATGGCTCGAAAGACTTTCTTTTAGCAGGGATGGCAGCAGAAGCATGGGCAGCCAAGGTGGCAGTCAGTGTTGGTAGCAAGTGGAAAGGCAGCAGATTGTCCTGACTGATGTTCCTGACCCTGCAACTGAAGGGATCAAATAAGGACAAAAATAACAATAAAAAAAACCCTCAACAGGAAATGATTCATGACAGTTCTAATGGCCACATTGGGACTCTGGGTTCCTGTGAAAATTTTAAAATTGGATCCCAAATTTATAACCATTTTTTTTCCAGATTTATAAAGTCTCTTGAGGTCATGTTGCTTTCTATTCCCACTTTGGCCACCCAGCTACTACAGAGGACCCCAAAGAAGGGGAAAATGAAGTTTCAAAGACTTCCTGCCACCTAGAAGGGTCATTAGAAGCACTGGCCAGTTTCTGCCTACTCCATACTGTTGTAAATGGGTATGGAGACTTTTCAATCCATCAGACTATGTTTGAACACATACTGTGTGCAGAGCACTGCACTGATTACTCGGGAGAGTACAATAGAGTTGGAAGACACAATCGCTACCCTCAGGAGCTTACAACTTTTTCAAAGGATCATAAAGCCTTTCTCATTTTCCTCAGATTTTTCTCATTATCTTTTTTAATAGTCTATTTGCCTAGCAAAATACTAGTGAACACACATAGTTTGTACATTCAGTAGATTTACTCATTCATTCATTCAATCTTACTTATTGAGCGCTTACTGTAGAGCACTGTACTAAGCACTTGGAAAGTACAATTCAGCAACAAATAGAGACTACCCCTGCCCAACAAAGGGATCACAGTCTACAAGGGAGGAAGGGGGAGGGGAGTCATTTCTTTTAAACTAATCAAGCCCAAATTTACAAAAACAACTCCCTTTAATTCCTACTCCTTTTCGATTTTATCCTCATAAAATTCCTGTGAAGTGGGGGTAAGCCTTTGTTATCCCCAATTTTCAGAGATAGACATGAATATAATATCAGATCAAATATAGGACATCTATTTATTGCAAGTCAGACTGGTAAGTATAAATTCAGAAGTGAAGGGGTGCAAACTGATGAAGGCAGGGCATAATGAGAGGATTCTTTCCAGATGTTACAATACAGTTAATAAACCTGAGTGATATTTTGGCTTTTTATTAGTACTTACAATTCAGCTTGGGTAGGTAATGGCACAGTGGGTCTTTGCTGCACATGTATATGACAATTCCTGATCCCCACCATATCTATGTAAGCTATCTCTACGTGCACTCTCTTGAATTTGTTCTTAACAAGGTCATTTTGAATTTTATACCTCTATTCCAAATGTTACTAACTCCAGCAAATGCCATACTACTTTCAGATTTGCTGCATGGGTTCGATTCCTTTGTTCGATCATGAGTAAAGCTACTATACAGAGCTAGTCCCCGGACCAACGCCTGCGTAACCTTGGGTGGTCCATCTGAATGCTAGAGTTGCACCCAGAGCCCCAGATCTTCCCCAACACTGGGAAAATTCCCCACCCAACACCTCAAGCTCAAGGAAATTGGAGGGTCTGGATCTTGAAACTGGATCTGCCATTGGCTATGTGACTTTGGGCAAGTCACTCATCTAAACTGAAAGATCTTTTTTTATGGTATTTGTTAAGCACTTATTATGTGCCAGTCACTGTACTAAGTGCTGGGGGAGATATGACCTAATCAGGCTAAGCGAAGACATAGAAAAGTGAACCGAAAAGGTTAGTATTTTATAACCCTTGATATTCCCATCAAAACTGAAGGCATATGGAATAATTACAGGGTTCAACATTCCTTAAGACTTAGGAACCTCACCTATCACAGATGTTGCATCTGAACTCTAGGACAATTTCAGCAACACCAACAATGAGCTGGACCTAGCATCAGTTGATAAGAAAGAATCACAAGCAATGAAGTGCAGTCCACCAGCACGGAAGCAACGTTTATTACATCATTCCTACACTAGACAGGACCAGTTAAGAGATTGGATGTCAGCCAGATACCCAAATAGAAACTGAATGGTGCACTAAAATGGGAAAACTATAAACAAGATAGACAGAAGGAATGCTTGAAAAACACAAACAAAACCTTATTTGATGAGACACAGCCTTGGGTAGCTGGAGCACAGCAACAGCAGACAGACAAGCCAGGAGTTCAGCGATGAAAAATGGGTGATCATCTTAGAACAGATACCAAGAGAAGATTACAACATGTAGACACAAAGTGGAGTGAGCATTGTGGTTCACAGAGGAAAAACTCATGGGAACTAATGGGGAAGGGTTTTTCAGTGATGCACAGGCACATTTGTAAACACAGATAAAGATTTCATAGCCAGAAGTGACACCTTTAAGTCACAAGAACAGATGGTCTGATTGATGCAACTGTGTTGAATAGACCGAAAAGGAGGACCACAAGTAAACAGGCCAGGACTCGTTGAGAAATATTGAGGATCCGAGACAGGCGACTGGGAGCGGTGGCAGGTGGTGGAAGAAAATGGGATGGAAAATCAGTTACGGAGGAGAGATAAACCAGGATTGACCCTGGGGGAGGAGAAGGAGGGGCAAGGAGTAGGGCAACTGCCCCCTCCTTTTTCCCCGCGGAAAGGATAAATAAAAGTGAGGACTTTTTCTGGAGAAAGAGGTGGGGAGATGTGCTGTCGTCACTAACCTGCCAGTCTGACCCCTGATTAGTTCCTACGTTTGTTTACCATATTCCCAAAACACTAAAGGACAGTGAAGGACTGCAGGTTGAAGGACAGCACATGGAACTGGTTCACACATATGTTTGCTTGGTTTGTGTGTGTGTGTGCATAAAACCAAGTCAAATAAGTTCTTTAACATAGCACAGAACGGTTTTGGACTGGTACAGATTTTGGGGTATCGACAATGTGTCCCACTGGGGTGTTCAGAAACAGAAGTCTTTTCTGTCTCTGTCTCTTCTCCAAAACTCTGCTATGGCATTTTGACAGTCTGAGTTCCGCACACCTAAAGTGGGCTGTGAAATTAGATGTGTCGTATAAAGTGTTTTAAGTTCTTAAAAAAAGTCATATACATTAATATTTATGCATACAAATATATATTTCACCCCCAGTAATAAAGTTAGGGTGATAAAAAAATAGACAACTGAAATAAGAATGAACAGGGAAGTCAACAAGTGGTAGAACCTGTAACAGTGGCACTTCCTGGACTTTGGATACATTTTTTTAAAGGTATTTGTCAAGCGCTTACTATGTGTCAGGCACTGCACTAATCACTGGGTAGATAAAAGATTCAGAAAGGTTCAGGAGATAGAGGCAGTACTGACTTTTTTTAAAGGCTCCCTCATCCCCTATTCATCTACTGCCTCACTATTCCTTGACCCACCTTCCCAGACATGCCTAAAGGTTCAATCTCAAATGATATTTCATTTGGGGACAGTCACCTGTGTCACATTCAAATGAATGTGTAGGCCCAGCTTTGTTATTCGGTATGTTTGGGGAATAGAAGATTCCGGTTACTCGAGATTTCCAGCTAAGCAAAGGTTGTACTGCTGTGCAGGGGACTTAACAGTCTCACAAAAGGTTCCAGTTTAGGTTCTCCAAAAGCCTGCTTCCCCCAAGATGGTCTGAAAAGAACAAGCATCTAGCCAGAACTGGTGCTGATCACATTAGGAGATCAGCTCAAGGAATTTTTTAGAAAGGAGGGCTATTAGCAAAGCAAAATATTCTGAACTACTTAAGGCAGCCTCACTAGGAATGTCTTCATGAGGAGGGTATTCACTTAACTTTATAGACATTCCTCCCTCTTTTTCGCCTCACCCCTCATTACAGGGGGGGATTCACACACATCCTGATCCCTGGAAGCTTAAACAAACGAAGGGTGGAAAATCAAGATGGGGAAATGAAAGAAAATAATCTGTCTTTATACAAATCATACCCTAGAAGCAATTAATGTTGTTTCATATTCTTGTCTCTACCAATGCATATCTCTACCTCAAGCCACCTTTCCTGCCTGGAAAGCCCTTCCCCTTTTAGTCAGACTTTGTCAAAGTCCTTCTGAAATGGTATCTCCTCCCCGATTCTAGTTTTCCTACTCTACATCCCCAGTTGTCACTGTAGCACTTCTGTGCCACCTACGAACTAGGGCAGACACATATGATCAGATGAGACACATTCCCTATCCTATGTGGGACTCACAGTCTATGTGGGAAGGAAAGCAGGCATACAATCCCCATTTTACAGATGAGGAAATTGAGGGACAAGAAGTGAAGTGATTTGCCCAAGGTCACATAGCAGACAAATGGCAGAGCTGGGATTAGAACCCAGACTTGGCTCTTCCTCACAACCCCTGTAGCTCTTATGCACACTTTTTATGTTCTATTGCCTTCTCCCATCTGTTATTAAGTCATTGTCCATTTCCCCCATTAGAGTATAATCCCTTGCAGGGCAGGAATCATTCCGCTGTTTTGACTTTGCTCTCTCAAGCGCTTATTAATAATTATTACTGTTCTAAGCCCTGAAGTAGATACAAGGTAATCAGACTGTCCCACAGTCACAGTCTTAATCCCCATTTTACAGATGAGGTAACTGAGGCACAGAGAAATTGAGTGATGTGCCCAAAGTCTTAGTGCTCTGGATCCATATACACAATAAATAATACTCAGAAGCAGCATAGCCTAGTGGAAAGAACATATGACTGGGAGTGACGAGACCTGAGTTCTAATTCTGTCTCTGCCACTTGCCTGCTATGTGATCTTGAACAAGTCATAACATCTCTCTGCCTCAGTTCATTGACCTGTAAATGAATTATAATTATATATTATTAAAGGATAAAATTAATAATAATTATAACAGGACTTTAGGAGAAACTAAACCAATAATTAAAGCTTTGGTTGCTATATGGTCAATTATGGCAAATTGCTTTAAGCTTTGGAAAAGGCTCTAGAAGAAGATGGTTGTGGCTAAAGAAAGGGAAAGCAAAGGAGTCTGTATAAAAAGGTATCCCTGCAGATATCTATCTACTGCATCCACCTTTTTGCAGAACTCTATGCCTCCTATCCCTCCCCTGTCCAGTCGACACCAGATTGTTTTTCTAAAACACTGTTTCATACATCTCCTCACTCCTCAAAAAGCCCAGAGTTTGCCCATTCCTACCCAAATCAAGCAGAGACTCCTGACAGTTGGCTTTAAGGCACTCAATCAGCTCTTTCTCCTCTACTTACCCTCACTCCTCTTACTATATGTCGTCCAGACAAGGGCCTTAAAGGGCCTCTTTCTCATCTCTGTCTCACAGCCAACCTCTTGCTCCTGCTCTCCCTTCTGTCTGCAACTCCCTACCGCTTCACATCCAGCAGATCCTGAATGTGAAGGGTCAGTTGGAGGTGGCGTCTTCTAAGCCCTTCTGAAATTCCACCAGTCCCAGGAAGGTTGCCTTGATGAATCTCTCATCTCCCAATCCTATTCAACCGCTACTGAAAACTGAGCACTTGTTTGCACTCTTGGCAATCTATTTAAATATATGGGATGGGCACTGTTTTAAGGGTTTCACAAAACCACAATGGAGTTGTTTACTGGTATGCACTCTGCCTGTTTTCAAAAATGGATGGGGGGTGGGGCTCTGACTTGGAAAGGGGTCTCCAGACTCCTGTCTCATAGTCATGAGACAGAAAAAGGGAGAAAGACAGGCTTGGCTCAGGTATATTATCACACTTGAGAGGCAGAGTTTCGGTAGGGGGGGAGGCATAAATGCTAATTCCATGGGGATGATAAGGGCCATGCTCCCACTGGCTTAGTCTAATTATGGGGGAGGAGGGGCAGGTGGCAATACCTTGTGGATCTCAGATGTCCAGCAAGCCCTGAGGCTTTCCAAATTGGGTTGAATAAGAGTTACTGAGCAGGACTTTAAGGCCCACAAATTGCATCTAACCGGTTAACCAGACTGGTTAGCAAATTGAAATCCTCCAAAAGCTCCGCCACCCCTCCCCAGCCCTTGCACTCATAATTAGGAGCTGGCACCCACGGGCAGGAGTGGGATGGAAGCAGAAGTCCCTGGATTAGAAGATATTTTGCAAGAGCTACATGATTCTTAAAAGTTTCTTGAAAAAGCACACCAGGACTCTTTGTTGATTGACTGAAGAAAACTCTGATGAAGGCAGAAAAGCATTATGTCAATTTGGTATAATTTTTCCTGATGCATTCCTTATTTGGGAGATTTTTTCTCATTTGTTCTTTTGAGTGAAGAGTAAGTATGGACTTTCAACTTCCACAATGATAGGGGATTTTTTTTTATAGTACCTAAGTTCTGCTTATAAAAGGTTAAGTTCCTCCCCTCCTTGCTATTGGCTAACAGTGTTGATTATACATATAACTAATTTGCAGCTGTTACCTTTTTCATTTTAACTCACAAATGGAAAGGCCCAAGGAGAAATGCAGAAGATAGAGGAAAGTAGCAATTAAGACAGCTGGAATCAGAAAGCCTCAGGTAAGGAAACACTATATTTTATAATTGAGCCTTTCCATTTTAATCTTTGCTTTAATACAGAAGATCTCTTGCCAACTACTTGTCTTAAAAAGTGCAGTAATTAGAAAGTCTTAAAGATAAGCAGAATATCATTATTAGAAAACAGGATGGCATTTTTCAAACTGAGTATATTGTTTTTGAAAAATGCAAGCTAACGGACAACACTTAAATGTGTGAAACTAAACCTTGTTGTAACTGCTAAGCAAGGCATGTCTCATAATCATTGGTATTTATTGAGTGCTTATTGTGTGTACAGCACTTGATGGAGTGTAATACAAAAGAGTTAGCAGACACACCCCTTGCCCACAATGATCTAGAAGGTGAGACAGACGTTGAAGTAAATAAACTACATATTTGCATTTAAGTGCTGTTGGGCTGAGGCAGGGGCGGGGGGAATATCCAGTGCTTCAAAGGTACAGATCCAAGTGCAGAGGCTACACAAAAGGGAAAAGGAATAAGGGAAAAGATGCTTTAGTCAGGAAACACCTCTTGGAGGAGATGTGCTTTTAATAAGACACTGAAGGTGGGGAGAGCAGTCTGTCATATTTGAAGGGGGAGGAAGTTCCAGGTAAGAGGGAGGATGTGGGCAAGGAGCTGGCTGCTAGATGGAATCGAGGTACAGTAAATAAACAAACAAATAAATAAATACAGTATGTGGACTGAGTTGTAGTAGGAAACCAGCAAGATAAAGTAGGAGAGGGGAAGCTGACTGAATGCTTTAAAGGAGTTTCAGTCTGATGCAGAGATGGCTATAAGAAACTAATTTTCTAACACAAGACCAGTGAATGTTTATCTCCATCAGTATGGGGTTCATTTTAGATGATATTTTAACTAAGCATCTTAGATATGTGTGTGTGTACTTCAGTTTCCCATTTCAGAATGTTAGATTTTACTCATCTACATATATATATATATATATAATTTAATTTCCACCCATATAAACATACTTCATATATATGGGGGAAATGAAATACAATATGAATATTTCAGTGTTTGAGATATAATATATATGCATATGGGTGGAAATTAACATTCAGAACTGAGAAACTGAAGTGTTACCCAAGTTCAAATATACTGTCATGGTTAATTCAAAAGGGAAGTTCAGCTAAGGAAAACGCAAGATTTCTTCACAAGTGTCTATTAGCCAACCATTTCTATAGAAACTTCTGTGGTTGAATCCTGCATTGGGAATTTACATTTACTGACAATTGAAAGGCCTGCTATAATTTCTATTTATATTTCCATTTATATAGTTTTCCAAATTATAAAGAACATTTCCAAATCTTTAGCAATTAGTCACAAAAACAGGAAGTAGTCTGCAGAGACATCCAATTGCTCTCCTTTGGCATGTAAAACTTTAGAGGATTTTCTATGGTTCAGCATCTGGTGCACTGGACCATTGAATTGATATTTAATAATAATCACAATAATCTTTTAGACTGAGAACCAGGAGACCTAGTAGCATTTGAGTCCCGGTGACTCTGGGGAAGTCACCTCTCTTTTTGTGCCTCTTCTTCTTATATAATAAAAATAGAAAACATTAAGCTGGAAGGATATTCAAATGGTCTTTTAAGTGCAGTCCAGTTTTCTGTATTCAAGTTCACTGTGTCAACACCACCCAAGGCAGATGGCTGCTATTTGAATGATTTTTGAGTGCAGAATACTACACATCAACTCTTTGTAGGTCATTTCAGTCGTCCTCATTTCGCAAATGAGAAAACTGGAACAAAGGGAGCTTAACTTGCTGATTTAGGGCAGGTCACCCATAAATCAGAGGGTTAACCAGAAAACTGAGGTCTTCTGACTCAATACTCCAAGCCATCACGGCGTTGTGGATAGAGCACAGGTTTGGGAGTCAGAAGGTCATGGAGTCAGAAGGTCATGGGATCGTGGTTTTTTTTCTAATCCCGGCTCTGCCACTTGTCTGCTGTGTTACGTCGAGTAAGTCACTTGGCTCCTCGTGCCTCAGTTACTTCATCTGTCAAATGCAGATTGAGACTGTGAGCCCCACAGGGACTGTGTCCAACCTGATTTGCTTGTATCCACCCCAGTGCTTAGTATAGTCACTGGCACATAGTATGTTCTTAACATATACTACAGTTATTATTATCCTTCACTGAACAAAAGGGAGTTTAAACAATTCCCAGCCTGCAGGCCTCATCCCTACTATTGAAATCAGCAATAGGGGATAAACTGCTATACCAGCAGGACCTGCCATTAGGCCACATCTCCACTGACATACCTTTTAGAGCCCTCTGATGGCTGCCTCTCTATCATCGGTCAAGCAATCTTTGCTTCTTTCATATCCTTTTTTGGAGTCTTCCTCCTTTAGGATGTAGGCAAGTTTTTTCTCCCCCAGTGCTTCTGGAGACTTGCTTCCCTCTCCTCCTAATCCCTCTCTTCAAAGAGAGTTCAGAATCCATCCGGGCCTTTTCTGCTATTGTCACCACTGTCAAGATGAAGGGGATCATGATCCTTGTCATCACCAGACATTGTCGGAGCACCCATTAGGTACCACCTTGGGTGCAGAGGTTAATCAGAGAAAAACCCTGATGAAGTCGACAATTACACACAGCACACTGATGTCGACATCACAAACAAATTGCTAACAAGAGTGAGCAACGAAACACAGAAGTTTTGTCAAACTAAACAAATAACCTTTTTATTTACTTCCTTATTCATAAACCACTATATTTCATATCTCTTAAATGTGATTTCCAATTTCCTCAGAACAAGGGGACTTGTAAAGCAACGTCTGCCTTTTTGGGCTACATAAGGAATAACACTAACCACTTCTACTGTGGAGAAAAAAATGGGCCTTCTCCTTTCAAATTGTAATAATAATAATAATGTTGGTATTTGTTAAGTGCTTACTATGTGCAGAGCACTGTTCTAAGCGCTGGGGTAGACACAGGGGAATCAGGTTGTCCCACGTGGGGCTCACAGTCTTAATCCCCATTTTACAGATGAGGGAACTGAGGCACAGAGAAGTTAAGTGACTTGCCCACAGTCACACAGCTGACAAGTGGCAGAGCTGGGATTCGAACTCATGAGCCCTGACTCCAAAGCCCGTGCTCTTTCCACTGCACCACGCTGCTTCTCTAACAGTGTGAAGATGTCTCCTAACGAGTGCTACTGATTTAAACTAATCAAGAAGGCTCCTTTCCCACTGATCAGTCTTTCAAGAAATTCAACAAGAAACATGTCCTTAATGATTTCAAAATGCATTACCTGAGGGGACAAGATTTTTGCTGCATTTTCACTTCAAGTCATTTCTTAACTTGTGATAAATAGTCCTAGAAAAGTTACAATTATACAGTTGGTTCTGGGAAATATTTTTGGGTAATTCGGAAATGTATGGTCCAGTACAGTCTCTTTCTCACGATTCCCCAGGGCAAGACACTTACTTTCAGATTTCCTGTCATCTGTGTGAGGCATTTCTTTCTGTAAACTTTTGAATAAAAATCCTCATAGGGCTCATACATTATAGAATACAATAACGCCACCTGGTGATTGAGGATCCTGCTTGATACACCGAGTGACGCTTGACACAGTAAACACTTAAATATAATAATTATAATATAAAAGTAACACACTGACTGGTACTGTATCATCACAAGAATGTTTAAGGGATTTGGGGGGAAGATTTCTGTTCAGGTTACTCTCAAACTTCATTAGTCTACCCTCATATACCTCTGCTCATTTTGGTTGCCTAATCTAGCCCTAGTATGCTCAACCAGTCTGACACAGAGGTGCAGGCATGTCATGCTTTTATAAAATGCCCAATCTACACTTCTTTCTTTTGTTTTCTATCTGCTTCCAGATGGCACCCTCGATTCCATCTGCCTTCCTTATTACTGTTGCCCACTGGCTGATGTTTTGAGGAAACAGCTGACTGACTCTAAGATCTCTTTTCCTGAATTGTGACTGATAATTCAAAGCCTATATATAATCATGTAATTGCAGTTCAAATTATTTTTCCTTAAGCTTAATACCTTATGGTTTCTCTCACGGATGCTCATTTGCCACGTTCTCAACTCTGAGACCTTTCCGCAATTCACTCCCATCGGCACAGCATTTCACAATCTGGAGGAGTTTAGAGGCAGGTGTGGACTTGGAGATTTCGCTGGACACTTTCTCCTCCTGATCATTTTTCACAATGTCACCTAAAACTGGTCCTAGCTCTCATCCCTTGGAGATGAAACTATTTTCATTTTTACATCACTAAAAGTGACTTTTCCCTTCCATTTGTTTTCTGTCTGTACTAGAAATTTCTAAAAAAAAACCCCTCAATATAGCTCAATTGTCTTTTAAAGTCTCCCATTCAGTCTGGTGATTATATGATGCTTATTATTTGGATTAAATATCCTGTCATTTTAACCAACTGGATCCAATACCTGTGATCCGTCTCCTATGAAAAGCAATTTGGGTGTGTAGACTAACCTGAAG
This sequence comes from Ornithorhynchus anatinus, assembly GCF_004115215.2. Taxonomy (NCBI): domain Eukaryota; kingdom Metazoa; phylum Chordata; class Mammalia; order Monotremata; family Ornithorhynchidae; genus Ornithorhynchus; species Ornithorhynchus anatinus. The sequence continues at coordinate 8,783,832 of NC_041747.1, read as the reverse complement.
TATTCCCCGGTCAAAACCCTAACTAGGAAATAGCTGAGCTTCTCTGTATCTCTATTTCATCCCTGCATGCACTTTATATGTGGCGATCATCAAACAGCCCCACTGATGTCCCAGCTAGCTTCCCGTGTCTGATATATTTAATGGATCCTGTGTTCGTAGGTTTATTACCTCTTGCAAGGTGTTCCTTCAACTTCTTTTTGGCCTGCTAAATTTCCTCTTGGTACCTAACCATCCTCTCTCTGTGGGCATTCCAGTTACCCTTACTTTATAGATTTCTAAATTTTAAAAGATGACTTGTTCCTTCTAGAATGATCTCTGTTGGAGATAAGGCTGGAATGAATCTATAATCAGAACCTGACAAGCAGATACCCCAGTGAAGAGGGGAGGAAGAGACTCAACTCTCCCAAAGGAAAGATACAACTTCAGATAAGCCTGACTTGTCCTGTTGTACGCCGTCAAGTCGTCTCCAAACTATAGCGACTCCATGGACACATGTCTCTCAGAACGCCCCACTTCCATCTGCAAACGTTCCGGTAGTGTATCCATAGAGTCTTCTTGGTAAAAATATGGACGTGGTTTACCACTGCCTTCTTTCGCTCAGTAAACCTGAGTCTCTGCCTTGACCCTCTCCCATGCCACTTGCTGCCCAGAACAGGTGAGTTTGCTTGCCACTCACTAGCTACTGCCGAAGCTAGGAATGGAATGGATATGCCTCTGCTTGACTCTCCCTCTCATATCTGAGACTGAAAGAGTCCTGGAAACTGTTCGTGTGTGATCCTGAGGGGAAGCCTGACTACTATTTACAAAAGATATGGAACCATTCAAAAGCAATTTCTTACCAGATATGCATCTAAAAAGTACAGTTGTGAGCAGAACATTTCAATATAGGACTCTATACCCAACGGGACTAGCAGAAGCAGAAAAGATATGGTCACATAGCTTTCAAGTTCTTACAGTAATAGTAGTACTAGAAGTAGTGACTAGTGGAAAAAGCATGGACTTAGGGGCAAGAGGATGCAGGTTTTAATTCTGGCTTCATCATTTGTCATTTGCTGTGTGACTCTGGGCAAATCACTTAACTTCTCTGTGCCTCATATGTGAAATGGGAATTCGATACCTAATTTCTCTCATCTTTAGACTGATTTTGTATGCACCCCAACACTTAGTACAGTGCTTGGCATACAATAAGCACTTAACAAATATCATAATAACTATTAGTAGTAATATTTAACTCTAAGAGGGTAGACAGAATGAACCTATACTAGTTATAAGAACAGAATGGGGGAAAAACACAAGACAGAAAACTGGTTTAAGATAAATACTTGATATCTAATAATTAATCAATAATATTTATTAAGTGCCTACTCTGTGCAGAGCATTGTATTAAATTTGAGAAGCAGCAAGGTCTAGCGGAAAGGGTGCAGGCCTGGGAGTCAGAGGATCTAAGTTCCAATCCCCAGTTCCATCACCTGTCTCTGTTGTGTGACCTTGGGCAAGTCACTTAACTTCTCTGGGCCTCCCTCAGTTTCCTCATCTGTAAAATGAGAATGAAATCCTACTCAGACTGTGAGCCTCAGTTGGGACAGGGACTGTGTCCAACTTGATTATCTTGGACCTACCTAAGTGCTTAGAACAGTGCTTTCCGCTGCAGCGTGGCTCAGTGGAAAGAGCACGGACTTGGGAGTCAAAGGTCATGGGTTCGAATCCCGGCTCTATCACCTGTCAGCTGTGCGACTGTGGGCAACATTATTATTATTATTATTATTGAGAAGCAGCGTGGCTCAGTGGAAAGAGCACGGGCTTTGGAGTCAGAGGTCATGAGTTTGAATCCCAGCTCTGCCACTTGTCAGCTGTGTGACTGTGGGCAAGTCACTTAACTTCTCTGTGCCTCAGTTCCCTCATCTGTAAAACAGGGATTAAGACTGTGAGCCCCACGTGGGACATCCTGATTCCCCTGTGTCTACCCCAGTGCTTAGAACAGTGCTCGGCACATAGTAAGCGCTTAACAAATACCAACATTATTATTATTATTATTCCACATAGTAAGCTCTTAATACATGCCACAAAATAGAGTTAGCATACATAATCCCAGCCCTCAAGGAGTTTCCAATGTAGAAACACAACTCAATGGGATAGCAGGTGGGATTAACCAATAAAGTCATGTGATGACCTCTTACATGTTGGAAGCTATATTGATAAACCCATCCTATGATAATTTGAATATGACTTCTGACTTTAGAATCAGTAATGCTGAGCATTCCATTTTCGCTAAGAATTGCTGGAGAAGGGCTCCCTGCCAGAGAGAGCCCTTCCTTTGGGTACTGGAAATCTTGGCAGAGGGACCCTTAGCTCAGAAGCATATAATTCCTCATTAGCTGAGCTGCAGCCAGAGGGTGGCTTGCCTTTGAAAAGGGAAAATATTTGCCCAGTGAGTAGGGGGCCGCTTCACGGTAAAATCTCACCCGGGGAGAACCCCAGTCCTTTCTGGCCCAACCCATGGCTGTAAGGTCACTCCGGGATTGGCATCTAGGCCAAGACTGGGGGTGTGTCCCCTGGATTAAAGAGCGAATCAGGAGGTAGGGTTTGATTCAGGCCTGTCCCCCCCACCCACCAAGCAACCCTTCCCAGAGGACTAAAATTTGGTTCTGTAAACTAAGATCCAGGCACAGGGAAGAATCAGGACCCGGGCTCATTCTCCCAAAGATTGAGCTCTACTGCTCTGCGAAGCGGCCTTAGCTCTGGCTGGGATCTTGAGACAAGGGAATGGAGGGATTATCAAGGGGTTAAGTAGGAACTGGTGCCGGTTGCTGGGATTTTAAGACTGGGCAGGGTCAGATTACAAGTGGGTTGAGGAATGTCAGGGTTTAATCACTGATCCTCTGTTGTGTGGAAAGAGAGAATCACCCAGTCCCCAGTAAGGGAGACAGCGTCTGTGCCGGGATCCTGAGATAGGCAGAGTTGGATCAGATGGGCTAATTAAGGATAATTAATTATCAGGATATTCCTGGAGGTTAGGGCTACATGGAAGACTAGCTTCTATTTCCTGTATTGTTTCTGCGGCTCCCACGGTAGAACATTGTGGCCACGCTGACTGCTGTTGCTGAGGATGTGCGAAACCCTGTAACCTTTAGATTCGGTCACTTGATATTACATAATTGTTGTAGTCTGCTACTCACATATGGGAAGCGAAGGTCCTAGAGATAATTAAGATACCCAACCGGCACGGCACGGCAGCAGGTCCATCTGGCAGAGGGACAGAGTGCTGAATCCGACTTCCTGTAAGACTGGAGAGCACCTTTCTGGACTCACAAGACCTCAGAGGATTGGGGTAAGGACACTCTATTTTTTTCACTTTATTATCAATTGAGGAAAGAAATAAGGAAGTCAACTTCTCCTAACCCTTCCTAATTCTCAGGAGGACAAGAGGATGATTCCCTCAAATACCTGGCTCCATGGTCGGGCATCGGAGTCTCCCTAGCTCTAGAGGTATCTTCCCATTAGCAATTCCATTGAGTGTACATTTTCTGATCCCGACTGCCATTATTCTCACCAAAATTAACTGATGAACTGAGAAAGATCCTTCAAGCCTGGAATGGGTCAGGGCTGGATAGACAACAAACAGCAATTACATTGGGTTGTCACTGACTGGTCAACAACAACAAAAAAGATAAAAAATGACAAAATCTTTCAGGCACTTGTCAATTGTATCAACACATTAGAAAGCAATTAACCTCTACAGAGGTGCTCCAAAATGTAATGTGCCTGAGCAAACACAGCTAACTAAACACTTAGTAATGAGTGTGACTACATCTGAGAGTGACAGGAACTGGGAAGATGTGAAAACAATAGAGATCAGTTAACATTAACCTCCCAAAACAGAGCTGAAGGTGCAAAGGCGCTGGAGAGCAGCCAGAAAATAAAAAATATCAATTGGGCACCTACTAGGGGCAGAGATTCCAGAATACAACAAAAATAACAGACACAGCCTCTGCCCTTGAGGACTTTATAATGTAATAGGAGAGGCAAGGTGGCTTATATCATGCCCATTCAGTGGGCACAGGAAAGAAAATATAGATATAACTAGTAATAGCAAGGGTTTGGAAAAAGGAAATAATAAATAAATGCTAAGGGTGGCTAAGATGACATGACTGGGGGAGTGAACATTATGGGGAATGTCTCCCGGAGAAAGTAGATTTTTCAAAGGGCTGGACTCAGAAAAAGGAGAGCTAAGAATGCAATAATCTGATTTGCAGACCAAAGATCAATTTCTGGAAATCACAAGAAGGAGTCACCGATGAGCTCTCACGTGAATTGATTTGGATAAGGCAGGGAGTCGGGGTTGGGAGATGGCCACAAACAAGTAGGAAAGAAGGAAGCACTTAGAACAGTGCCTGCATCATAGAATAAGCACTTTACCGTTAAAAAAAAACAACGAATGGAGCAAGATGGTTAGACACAAGAAACCTGGCTTCATTTAGAAGAACAAATAAGTAACCCTGAAGAGTTATATTCAATCTCAACAAAGAAGAAATTTAATAATTATTATTCATTATTATATTTGTTAAGTGCTTACTATACGTCAAACACTGTTCTAGGCACGGGGGTAGGTGAACATTAATTAGGAGACTTGAAAGTGAAATCCCTGTCCCTCCATTTGGCAACACATTTAATTGAGCGGAAATGTGTCCTGCTTCTGTTGGCAAAAAAATCAAGGTAGCTTGTGGGGAGGGTAGGTGGGGAATAATAAAGAGAGTGTCTTCCCACAGATGCGAGCAAGACCTGGGGGAAAAAGAAAGTATTAGGGACTCGATATAAGTTAAGATTCAGAAAAGGATGGGCACTTCAAACCTTATTAAAATCACAACCCCCCCCATAGAGGCCTTCCTTGATTAAACCTTTATTTTCCCTATTCTCTCTCCCTTCTCTGTCACCCTGGCATTTGGATTTGTACCCTTTAAGCAACTGAGAGTCACCCCACCCTCAGCCCTTTAGGACTGACGTACGTATCCGTAATTCATTTTAATGTCTGTCTCCCCTTCTAGATTGTAAACTCCTTGAGGGCAGGGATCGTGCCTGCCAACTCTGTTATACTTAATACTCTCCCAAATTCTTAGTACAGTGCTCTGTATGCAGTAAGCATTCACATATACCAGTGATTGATTGATTGACTGAATCATGGAAGACGTGGTGCCTCCCAAAGAAAGGGATGGGATAGTGGGATAGGGAAGTCAGAGCTCCTGGGTTTTAATCCCAGCTCTTCCATTTGCTTGTTCTAGGACCTTGAGCAAGTCACTTAATTTCTCTGTACCTCAGTTTCCTCATCTGTAAAATGAGGGTTCAATACCTGTTCTCCCTCCTAAACAGTCTGTGAGTCCCATGTAGGCCAGGAACTGAGTCAGACCTGATTATCTCGTACAATCAGTCTATCATACTTACTGAATGCTTACCACGTGCAGAGCACTGTACTAAGCACTTGGGAGGGTACAATATAACAGAATTAGCACAAGCGCTACCGGCCCATAACGAGCTTATATTCTAGAGGGGGAGAGAGACATTCATATTAAAAAATAATTTATAATATACAATTTAAAGATATGTACATAAGTGCTGTTGGGTTGGGGCGGGGCGGTGACTATCAAATGTCCAAAGGTCACACATCCAAGTGCAAAGACGATGAAGAACGGAGAGTGAGCCGGCGAAAAAAGGGTTTAATCGGGGAAAGCCTCCTGCATCTACCCAGCACTTAGTGAGTGATTAACAAATCCCGCTATCATTACTATTGTTATTATATTATTACAGTGTTAGGGAAATGATGGTTTACATGTTCCCAGCCTTGACAAAGCATGCAGATTAGGGTATTTTATCCTCATTTTCCAGGCACAGACAAGTTAAGCCATTTGCCCAAGGTCACACAGCAGACCAGTGACAGAATCAGGACTAGAATATGGGTTTTCTGACTCCCAGTTCTCTGCTCTCTACCCGTTTTTCACCCCAACCCCATCACACTTATGTTCCTATCTTTTTACTTTGCTGCTTCCCCTAAATGTAATTTATTTTTATGTTTGTCTCACCCATTAGATTGTATGTACTTAAAAGGCAGGGATCAAGTCTACTAACTCTATCGTACTGAACTCTCTCTCACAAGAGCTTAAAACAGTGCTCTGTACTCAGTAAGAACGCATTAAGTACCACCGATTTACTGATTTTTCCAACACGTTATAGGGATTGTGATGTTTTTTGGGTCTGAGAGGGATTGTATTAGAATGGTAAGGAGTTGGACAGTCTAAATAAGTGGACAGGAGGATCACGTAACTTCTCATTCATATGACCCACATTCGATCTTCCCCTTCTAATAATGTTGGTATTTGTTAAGCGCTTACTATGTGCAGAGCACTGTCCTAAGCGCTGGGGTAGACACAGGGGAATTAGGTTGTCCCACGTGGGGCTCCCAGTCTTAATCCCCATTTTACGGATGAGGTAACTGAGGCACAGAGAAGTTAAGTGACTTGCCCACAGTCACACAGCTGACAAGTGGCAGATCCCGGATTCGAACCCATGACCTCTGACTCCAAAGCCCGTGCTCTTTCTACTGAGCCACACTGCTTCTACTATGGATAAGGTCGTCAAGAATCAGCTAGTAGTCATCATCATCATCCGCTGACTTTTTGCTTGAAGTTTAGGCTTCCAGCAGACAGATAATCTAAACTCTCTCCGTAAGGCCTCCGTGCTGTGGCTCACCTCCAAAAGAATCAGAGTTCACCGAGAGCAGGCTGAAATGGTTCCACTCCAGGGTGAAAGAAATCACTTCTTAACTAAGTGAGCCATGCTCTGCTTTTTTCATTTGCTGATTCACCTGCCAAGTTAGTACTCCCTGCCCTGTTCCCAGCCCTGTTCCAGCATCTGTAATCAGCTTCAGCTCTATTTTAAAGAAAAAAACTTTTTTAAACTTGGCAATTGCCACCATTCTCCACTTCCCCTTCTCCTGCTTGCAACTGCTCTCCCCACCCCTGCCAAAGATAAGGAGAAAAACCAGGTCGTGGCAAGATGCGGGGGAAGGCAAGTAGTGGTAATCCCCCATCAGGCTTCCTTCTCCACGCTACCGCTCTTTCCACCAGCCCTGCCCTTTTTCATTCCCATCTCCTTGGCTTTGGCTGAAGCTGAAGAGAAAGTGTTCCAGGCCTGGAACGTGGTCTAAGTTAAAAATACAACGTTTTATAAAAGGGAACAAAATCAGGGCTGATTGTGAGCACTGAGTTGACCCAGCAGGGAGTGGGAGGGGATGGGCTGAGGGGAGACAAGGGAACAGTATGCCTCAAGAAGAAGTCAGGCAGAACTTGTTTCACGAGATAAACACTTTGATATGCACCCCAGCCCCACACAGTATTTATATAAGTAACCTTATACTCTACTATTTCCCCTATCCCTAATCTATTTTAATGTGTATCTCCCCCTGTAGGGTCTAAACTCCTTATAGGCAAGGATCACACCGGCCAACTCTGTTGTATTGACCATTCACAAGCACCTAGTTCGGGGCGCTAGACTGTAAGCTCGTTGTGGGCATGGAACATGCCTACCAACTCTGTTTTATTGTACTCTCTCAAGCGCTCATCACAATGCTCTACACGCAGTAAGCACTCAATAAATCCCACCGACTGACCGAAGACCATGTCGTCAGAGTTCCCTGAAACCCAAAATTCACTAAAGATGAGTTACGTGCGAGAGAAGACTCGTCTTAAAAATCTCCAGTTGTGGTTTAGGCTAGCCAGGTTCAAGATGGGGCCTGCAGGATTTAAAGGGAGGATGGGGGCGGGGACAAGTAAGGCAGCTGCCCCAGGCCCACACCTACCAGGGCCTCACAGACCCGGCAAGGTGAGGCCAGATAGGCACCCAGGGCACTGTTGACACTTTAGAAATACTCACATTCGGGCAGAAGACCTGGGCAGGGCCAGCCCTGCTGTAAAAGCAGGCTTCTTCTTCGGCCCCATCATCCCTTCCCCTGTGGCAGCCCTGCTGACGGAAAGCATCGCTCCTCCTCTTCCTCCTTCTTCCCTTTAGGGGCTTCCCAGTCCCTGTCTCCCTTCAGAGCCACCCCTGACCGCCTTAAGGGGAGAGGTGGGTTTGCTAGTGCGGGAGCCTTGTAAAATTTCGGAGTTTACAGGTTATCAGATCTCTTGAATTTTTATTATGCAATAAAAATGGATTTGGCTCTGCCATTTGTCTGCTGTGTGACCTTGGGCAAGTCATTTCACTTCCTCTGTACCTGTTACCTCGTCTGTAAAATGGAGATCGAGACTGTGAGACCCATGTGGGGCAGGGACTGTATCCAACCCTATTTGCTTGTATCCACCTCAGCGCTTAACACATCCCTGGCACAGAGTAAACGCTTAACATATACCATTATTATTAATTATGCAATTTAAAGCACAGGTCCACAAAGCTCTGCCCAGTTGACCATAATCCTAAAAATTGGCTCAGTTTTCTCTTAGAATGTAGCCCGCCTCTGTTCGGCTCCTGGAAGGGAGAAACAGCGTTCCAAACTATACGGTCAAGCACACACTAAAAACTTTCAATATTGAAGAACTCTGAGGTTGCTGAATAACCCTTCCCCTGCCTGTAACCATGCTCCGTGCTGCCTGGGGGCCAGAATGGGGTCCTGTTGCTCCCACTTCACGGGGACACCTTCCCACCTTCAATGAGCACCCTCCGAGAATTACAGCAGCAGGCTCCCGAGACTGGCCTGCTTCACCCTTAATCTGGCCTTGACATTTGATTATGTGGGTCGGGGGGAGGGAGGAAGAGGAGAAAGCCAGGCTCCCCGGGGCCCAGGCAGAGGAGATGAGGCCCAAAGATCAAGCACGTAGTATGTATCCACCGGTAATTCAGGAATAGAACGACACCTGCAAATTTTCAGGTTACACTAGATTCGATTCTTTGCACACTCTCCAGAGGTCATAAATAAATGTTTCCAACCTGCTGCAAAAACGAAAAGCTTCCCCAGCGAAATCTGTTTAAACACTGGCCAAGTGTGAGAGTGCCGCTCACTCTGCTGTAAAAATTCCTAACCGTGCCTGTTAGATTGGTGCCTTTTATTTCAGCTGCCACTCTAAAAATCATCCATGGAAGCATAGAAATCATGAAAACATCTGGTATCTTCCACAGTCTGTGTACTGCTAAGGTGTCGAGGCAATTGAAAATTGGGTTGACAAAGTGATTAACACTGCAGATTCACAAACAACTGCAAATTCAACCACTCTACATTGGTATCCATAGTAAACTGGGCCAGAAAGCCAGAAGTGGAAATTTGGTTGTTAGCAGCCAAAGTGCTTCTATAGTGGAAGACTGTACAGACTGACAGACATGCTGACATAATACAAAGGGTTTCTCGGTTGATAATGCCAGGAAATTCAGATGTCAAAATTAGAAAAGGAAAAATTTTCTGAAACCTACCAGTTTATAATCATATTCCGATTGGAATAATTTTTCCAGGAATTCCACTTAATTTTACTTTTCACATGTTGCTACTCTGGATGCTAAAAAGGTTTTCTAGTCAAATGACCACCCTAAATCACAATCTCTGAGGGTCTCATTTACTACTGCAGAACCCTTTTAGGAGGGGGAAATTCGTTCATAACACTGAGTGTGGTGGCATTTAGGAAATACAACTGACCCCCGGAGACTCACCTTATTAGTGGGATTAAACCTGTCAGAATATTCTAAGTAACAGGACATCTACAATTGTACTGTCTTCTCTCTTACGGTACAAGTGTTTCCCTTACCACATCTTAATTTACCAATAATATTTATGCAGCTTTCTGAAGCCTCTCTGCCTTATGAATCCTTTCTTGAAATGTTACGTCTTTCAGCAGCACAAAAGGATATCATTTCTTCAAGCTACCAGTTCTGCCCATCATGTGCTTTCAGTTAATTTTTTGGTAAGGACACAGGGAATTAAGCAACATTCTTCCATAAACTCATTCCCGTTGGGGTTCAGTATGCCTCCTTATCAAAGCAACTGTTTGTGTAATGTGTGCAGCATTGGAATGGGTATGTACCACAGCCTGTGTTTTTCCCGATGTGAGGTTTCCCAAGAAAACAAAACTTGCGGCAAGGGTACTTGTGCAAGGTGTAGTGTTAATTTTTTGCAGTTATGTCTTCTAAAGGTTCACGGTTTGTCCAGTTACTTGTATGCCCGCTACAACACCCACAACAGAGTGGTCTTTTAGAGGGTTTTAAAGCTTTCAGAAGGTAGGGACCGTGTAAATGAACTTGCTTTACCCAGCATAAAGTTTTGGGGAGGAAGAGGAAGGGGAAGGAAGCATTAGACAATTGAGGTGTTGAGCTTTCCGGGTACTGATAAAACGTCAACTGGATGACCCAATACTATAAATACTCTTTGCTTCCCTTGCCAGAGGCAGAGGACTGGGCTGAATGGAGCATAAGCCCGACCTACTAATGGCATTGCTCATGTTCCTCTTTCCTAAATAACCTTGTTGTGCTTCCATATTTCATCTTGAAATGAATGTGGCTGAGAATAAACAATACGGGGAAATGGCCTCCATTGCCCACCAGGGACAGACCCCACACCCGGACCTCAGGACCTGAGAGGTATAACTAGGGTTCAGCTGAGTGAACCTGAATCGAGAGATGCTGGCAGGTAATCTGAGAAATAGAAACAATAGACTGCATTTCTGAGTCCGTCTTCTGGGGAAATACAGAGTTCCAGATATAAATAGAATTAGATATTGATCACCATTTGCTTCATTTAAGCCATGAGATATTGCCCTATTCCAGCAAGTTTGAGAGCCGAGGAGGGGGTTACTGCACTGTTCTCTCCCAAGTGGCTAGTACAGTGCTCGGAGCCCAGAAAACACTGGATAAATACCATTGACTGATTGAGTCATGGAGAACAAAAGATGCAGCAATTTGTGCAGAAGCAGATTTTCACTAGGGAAGCCCCCACCACTTAGATCCTTCTACCGTGACCCAACCTACTCCAATTTAGGGATGGGAGAGGTTTACAATAGAGGTACAGAACACAACCCCTGTCCTCAAGGAGATTGTAAACCTCAAGGGGTCCGGAGGGGGACAATCGATAGAAAATAAAACAGGTAAAAGGAAAAAGAAAGTGGAAAGATGGCTAGGTGAAAAAGTGCTTAAATAGTCGATTATGTCAATTGATAAGTACAAAGAGCTATGAATGGTTGTGAGTGCGCAAGTGCTGAGGTGGCAGTTGAGGGATATCGCTCGGAGAGAAGAAAATTTCGGTGAGAGGGACTCCTGGAGTTGGTGAAATTTCAGAAGGGCTGTGAAGATGGGGGAAGCTGTGGTCTGGCCAATTTGAAGGGGGAGGGAGTTGCAGGCAGAAGGAAAGGCATCAGCTTGGGGATGGAGTCGGGACAATCGGGAACCAGGCACAGCAAGGTTGGCTGGGGAAGAGAGACGAGAACTGATAAGCATGGGGAAGAATCTAATGGACTCCCTGAATGTCAAAGGTCAGGAGTTTCTGCTTAATGCCGAGAGAAATGGTTAATTATTGTGGTTTTCTGAAGAGTGGAGAGGTGTGTGCCAAATGACGAAAAACTGGAATTTAGAGGGTGGACCCTGAGGCCGAGCCCCAAGCCCTCAAGTCAGAGTGGACACAGCGTAGCAGCAACTCCTTGCACTTGCCAGTGTCAGCAGACAGTTGACCATAAATAGATAGAAACATAGACTTCGAGACCCTTGAGGGACAAGTATCCTGCCTAAAGCAATATTTAGTATACGCTGCTGCCGGCGGTGGATCTGGGGGTTTCCTTACGACAATCTAGGAGGGTGAGGTGAAAAGGGATGATAGAGGAGGTGGAGCATAAACTGTCCAATCCTGGACAGACCAGAACAGAGCTCTCTTGCTCTTTTCTCCTTCACTGCCCACCAGCTAGGTCCTTCTAATTCCGTAGAGATAATAATAATAATAATAATAATAATAATAATGGGATTTAAGGGCTACGTGCCAAGCGCTGTAATAAGCACTGGGGTAGATACAAGAGAACTGGGTTGGAAACAGTCTTGCCCCACATACGCCTTGCAGCCTTAATCCCCATTTTACAGATGACAAAACTGAGGCACAGAGCAGTGAGATGACTTGCCCAAGGTCACTCAGCAGATGGGAGGTGGAACCGGGATTAGAACCCAGGTCCTGTTGACTCCCAGGCCTGTGCTCTTTCCACTAGGCCATGCTGCTTCTCTGCAAACGTGGCCTCCCCTTCTTCCTCAAGGAGAACCCAAGATAAACCAGGATTTCCAGCCAAAATACACTCGATAAAGAATCTCGAGGAAGGAACCAGTAAGTCAGCAGTTTCTCGCTTCCTAGGTCCGACCTGCTGTCCGGTAACCTGTTCTCCGACTGCCAAACCCCCGATTCACTCACATTTGTCAATTTTCAAAAATCCTGCTCAGTACCTTAAAGAATTACATACAGATCCATTCTAAATCAAGAAGGTGTGATTTTCCTGCCTTAGCTCTTCAGGGGGCAAATCTATTGTAGCTTTTACGGGCACTGGCAGTCATTGACTGATTGATTGATTCAGCACCTAATGGCCACTCCCAATAGCGGTAGCTCATAAAGACACTACAACCTGTCACGTTAGTAGTCTCTCATTTCCCTCTTATCTCTATCCAAACTGCCACTGAAATGCTGAGGTCACCCACAGCAACTTGATGGACAGGGAGGATACACGGGCTTTCAATTAATCAATGGCATTTTTCGAGTGTTCAGTAGGTGCAGTGCACTGTACTAAGTGCTTGGGAGAGTATAATACAACAGAGTTGGCAGAAACGATCCCTTCCCATGAGGAGTTTACAATCTAGAAAGGGAGACGGACGTTAAACCAAATGACGGCTTTGGACATAAGTGCAGTGGGCTGAAGGTGCTTAAAGGGTAACTATCCAAGAGAACAGGTGACGCAGACGGGAGAGGGAGTAGGGGGAGAGAGGGCTTAAGTCCGGTGAGGTCTCCGGGAGGAGATGTGATTTTAATAAGGTTTTGAAGGTGGGGAGAGCAGCATCATATATGAAGAGGGAAGACATGGGTGAGGAGGCAGTGGCAAGATGGACAAGATCAAGATACAGTGGGGAAGGCTTTGATCTCTGATCTCAACCAGACCCCAACCTTAGGGCTAACGTGGAAGATTGATGGTGTGGGGGGAGAAAGCAGGGTTGTCAGCACCCCAATCTGGAGTCGTACCTACTCTTGAGGCGCACGGGGAGTACTCACAAGGAAAGAAAATAACACACTACAGTCTTGTCTCTGAGATCCCACCCTAGCAATGTCAAAACAAATCGGGTCCACTGGCTACTTTAAGTCTCAAATTGGACACAATTGAATTCCAAAATGCTGTTTCCCAATCCACTCTCTAATCACTGAATGAGAAATCAGACTGGATATAATGCAATCATTAAGCAGCAGATCAACTCAGATATCCCTCCCCCATCCCCCGCACTGAGTCATGCAGTTGCATGTGGTGCAGACACTCTGGAATGTATTCCTCAATATTATGGTATTATATAAGAAATTATTAAACTCTTCCCTCCAGACCTTTGACAACTCTCACTAAGTTTACCAGTCAACTGATTTCCCATTGCACGATAGTTGAAAAATGCAAGTTTTATTCATTTGGCGATTAGTCCGGATCAGTAATGCCACTTTCTCCTAGGTTTTCACATCCTGGAAAGTCAATATGATGTTTTGCCAGAGGAGTGGAAGGGAGAAAGAGAAGAAACTTTATTTCTCACTCTTTTTTTTTTTTTTTTTTTAACTCAGGAAGATGACCAAATCTATTTGCTCTTGTCCCAAATAGAAATGGAGCAGCAAGGGAGCCCCGCCAACGACACTAACTGCACCATTCAAGACTTCAAAAGAGCCATCTACCCACCTGTGTATTTGAGCATATTTGTGTTGGGAATTTTGGGAAATGGCTTTTCCATATTCATTTTCCTTCAGTCTTTTAGGAAACAAACCTCAATGAATGTTTTCATGTTGAACTTGGCCATTTCGGATTTCTTATTTGTGTTTACGCTGCCCTTCCGAGCTGACTACTACTTGAAGAATTCCAAGTGGGTGTTTGGAGACATCACCTGCAGGTTAATGTCCTATTCTTGGTACGTCAATATGTACAGCAGCATCTATTTCCTGACCGTGATGAGCATCGTCCGTTTCCTGGCTATTGTGCACCCTTTCCGGCTCTTAAGTCTGACCAGCATCAAGGGTGCCCGGATCCTGTGTGTGACAATATGGACTTTTGTGATGGTGATTTCTGCTACGCTTTTGAAAGGCGGATCTTCCCAGAAGAATAATGAAACTTCATGCTTAGACCCTGAGAAAGAGAAAATCCAGAGGTTGCTCATTCTGAACAATATCGTCTTGGCCGTGGGTTTCATTCTGCCCCTGGGCACACTGAGTGTCTGTTACATACTGATCATCAGGACTCTGCTCAAACCTCGGGTCCCAGAATCGGGGCTCAGACCCTCAAACAAAAAGGCGTTATTAACCATCTCTATTATATTGTTCTTTTTCCTGGTTTGTTTTCTGCCTTATCACCTTCTGAGAACCGTTCACTTGTTGGCGTGGAGCGAGAATAAGTGCCACAGTCGTGTGCATAAAGCTGTGGTGATCACCCTGTGCTTAGCTGCAGCCAATAACTGCCTGAATCCTTTGCTCTATTACTTTTCGGGGGAAAATTTCAAAGAGAGACTTATCGCTGTATTCAAAAGAGGACCCCTGCCAAAACAAACGCAACAGGGCCATCTGTACATTGTGGAAGCAGAAAACCTAGTGGAGACCTGACAGAAGCCACTCTTCTGCCCGTGTAGACTATTGCACTGGCTGCAAAACTGTCCCGGAAGTGACATCCTATGGCTAACCGAAAAACATTTATTGAGATGCTTACTTACACGTCCAGATCCAAATTTCAGAAAAAATAAATTCAGTTTTGTTCTGCCTTCTAATGGTTCAGGATGGGAAATAATTCAACTTTGTTGAAGCAGAAAAACAGTGTAAATATATAATACATATATATACATATATATACATATAAGTATATATATATATTTGCTATACTCTCAAGACTGTACTCTGTTTCTTTTAAAAATCTACATTTCTTTTTAAAGCCTGGATAACAAGTCGAATACTCTGAGCTTCAGTCAAATCCAGAAAGCCTATCAACCTGATATTTATTGTTCCTGTCTACCCAGCAGTTAGTCCTTAACTGTTAATAATAATAATAATTTTGGTATTTGTTAAGCGCTTACTATGTGCCGAGCACTGTTCTAAGCACTGGGGTAGACAGAAGGGAATCAGGATGTCCCACGTGGGGCTCACAGTCAATCCCCATTTTCCAGATGAGGTAACTGAGGCATAGAGAAGTGAAGTGACTTGCCCATAGTCACACAGCTGACAAGTGGCAGAGCTGGGATTCGAACTCATGACCTCTGACTCCAAAGCCTGTGCTCTTTCCACTGAGCCACGCTGCTTCTTTTGAGCCACGCTGGTTTGTGGCAACAGCACAGGCCTGGGAATCAGAGGTATGTGTTCTAATTCCGGCTGGAACCACTAGCTGGTGGTGTGATCTTGGGCAAGTCACAACTTCCCTGAGCCTCAGATTCCTCAGCTGTAAAATGGGGATTCAATACCTGTTTTCTTTCCCACCTAGTCTGTGAATCCCAGGAGGACCAGGGTCTGAATTTGATCTGATTTTAGAATCCACCCCGGCATGTAGCACATTGCTTGGCACACAGTGAGCGCTTTAACAAATAACCCAATTATCACCATCATCTCAGTTCTGTCAACTGCAGCTCTAAGAATCCACACCTACTTCTTGGTATGCCAATTAGTTTCTGGTGGGGCACAGTTTTGGGCAGTTTCTGTTTCTGTGATTGCACATCCATCTGCCACCCACCATTTCCCATCACCCCTGCTCTCACCCGCACTCTCTGTGCTCCCATCTGGATTCGGACACACCAACAATGATGCTTCTGCTGTGAGGATCAGATGGGCCTAGAGTCAACATGCTCTGCATCCAGTCTCACGATGGGCTTTACACTGAGTCACAGCATTTGCAAGTTTCTTCCTATTTCATCCTGATTTTTTGCAACTCTGCCCTTAAATTATGGTATCTAAGAGACAAATGAATGAGTTCTTTGCAATGAGGATATGGAAAGTTAAATTATTTAGCAGATATTCTATGGACTGTGGTTTCAGAAACCAAACTGATGCTGAATCGACCACTTTCTAAAGACTGTTCCAATGCTGTTCCTTACCTTGCTAATTTTCTTTCTAGGTTTAATTTTATGTTTCTTTTCTTGGAATCTTCATGTTGGTTCACAGACCTTATATGGCAATGGGTCTTGGAGCTTTCTACATCTGTTTTTGGGGAAATATTTTTCTGAATGGTAGAGGTACTGTAATTTTTCTCAAGGAATTCATAGGTATAGTATATCAACTAACAGTATTAAAGGTAAGTAAAATGATTTTCACTCATTGTATGTTTATCATTCTTCCTGCCATCCCCCATGTGGAGAGGAGAGCCCTGTCTTCTCTCTGGAGGATCCTCTAGACTGTAAGCTTTTAATGGGCAGGGAACACGTTGTAATGCTGTTGTACTGTACTCTTCCACATGCTTAGTACAGTGCTTTGCAGATAGTAAGCACTCAAATACCATTGATTGACTGATTCGTATTTTTATATACATGAGAGAGTTACAGTGATTATTTGGGACAGTCATAAACCTTCCTGTCCCCCATAACTTTGGCATTATCCTCAACTCACCTCTTTCATTCAAACCACACACTCTGCCCCAAAATCCTTTTGGTTCAGCCTTCACAATACATGCAGAATCCACCCTTTCCTCCTTCTCTATTTTGGGGGGAATTTGTATACAACTTGCTAGTTATTGGCAAGAACGCTGATTATAAGTGGACTGACTAAACATCCAGACATATGCCCATAATTTAAATGACTACATTTGTACTGATAGCAGAAAGAAACAACGCCTACCAGTAGTCACACAGTAGAGCATCCTGTAGGCTAGTGGAGTGAATGAAAAGTGATGTCACAAATGCCAGTTTCATCACTGAACAAAAAACACCTCAACACAAGTGCAAACGTATGTAAGGTTTTCTTACTACACAACAACAACCGATATCTTCTGAAAATAATACGGCAGTAATGTTATGGAGAGGAAGACTTTGGGAAGCATATGGCACCAAGAGGGAAAAACTTAAATAGCATTAGGGATTTGGGGGTACGATGCAGAAAGGGCCAGTCTTTACACGTATATAATGAAGAATGGGGCCGGCAGAACCACTTTTTTTCAGACACAACCGCATCCACTGCTAAAATTTCACCAGCATTGGTCCCACATCTTTGCACCTCAAGGGCAGCTATATATACCTACAAGACTCCCAAATTCCTGAATGGGAGGGTCAGTTGTCAGAGTGGTGAGTGCAGTACCAGGCATTTGCATTTACTCTGGTGACAAGAAATCCATAAACTTTAATAAATGGGGAGATAGCATGCATATGCATGCATTTTGCCTGGGAGCTGGAAGAGAACTGGGTCAAGGGAACGAATGAAGTATGCCATCTCCCAGTACTGTCTTTGAACATTTCTAGGAGTAAAATGGGCAGCCACAAGCAGTTGAGGCTGGGAGTCAGTAAGGTAGCCAGCCTGAGAGGGACCGGTCAGCAGCAGGAGAGGGCAGGTAGTACAGAGGAAGTGTGAGGAGCAGCGTGGCTTAGTGGAAAGAGCACGGGCTTGGGAGTCAGAGGACGTGGGTTCTAATTCCGGCTCCGCCACTTGACCGCTGTGTGACCTTGGGCAAGTCACTTTACTTCTCTGTGCTTCACTTACCTCATCTATAAAATGGGGATTAAAAGTATGAGCCCCACATGGGACAACCTGATAACCTTGTATCTACCCCAGTGCTTAGAACAATGCTTGGCACATAGTAAGTGCTTAACAAATACCATGATTATTATTATTATTATCTGCAGCACGTAGCCCTAATCAGCCCTGGTGAACACTGGGAGGAACTCCTCTCTGCTCCTCAATGACCAGCTCCAGTCTTCCATGTGTGGTTGCGGATGGGATGGACAAAGGGTGAAACTCATTTGGGGACTGAATCAAGGCAACACAGGCGGAGGAGGAGAAAAGAGAGAGTTAAAAGAGAGAGAAAGAGACACTGTTTCCTCTTTCTAGATTTCTGATTATGTGGGCTGTGTCTCCCTTTTTTCTTCTCCCCCAATAAGCCAGATCAATAGCTCTGCCACTGAAACCCCAGAAACCCCACCCTCTGGGAGGGGGCTCTCCCTCAAGGTGAGAAAATTTGGTCCTTTTTTAAAAGAACAAAACAGACATTGCTATTTCAGTGAGGAACTCGCAAATCAATTAAGCCAGGCTCAGGTGGGTGTTTTTCATTATAAATGCACCCGAAAGAGAAATGATTCGGATTCTCCTGGCTAAGCCCCTGTAGGCGCATGGGTATAGTCTAAGGAGATGGAGAGCAAAAATCAACTCCTTCTGCCTTCTTCCTTCTTCTCTGTTCAAAGCAAGATTCTATATCTGAATCAAACAGAGAACTGGCACCAGAGTAAGCAGAGGCCTCTATGACCACCAGCTTCACTCAGTAGAAGGTGTCGAGATGTCAGAAGGGAAAAGATCAGAAGAAGCTGCTAAAATCACAAACTCATCACCAGCATCACCAGCACCATAAGCCACGAATAGTAATAATAATAATAATAATGTTGGTATTTGTTAAGCGCTTACTATGTGCCGAGCACTGTTCTAAGCGCTGGGGTAGATAGAGGGTAATCAGGTTGTCCCACGTGAGGCTCACAGCTAATCCCCATTTTACAGATGAGGTAACTGAGGCACAGAGAAGTTAAGTGACTTGCCTACAGTCACACAGTTGACAAGTGGCAAAGCTGGGATTCGAACTCATGACCTCTGACTCCCAAGCCCGTGCTCTTTCCACTGAGCCACGCTGCTTCTCTTCTCTCTTCTCAGTACTCAAGACAACCCAATAACTCCTGCTCGGGGTCCTGGTAGTGCCTCATTACGGCAGGCTGACTGCTAATAATGCTGAAAACTCACCTTTTGAGGTACCATGCTGAGTATAAAAGGTAAGTATCTGGGTTAATTGGTACACATTGATCATTTTCAAACAAGGTTTAGGAAATCCTATGAGTTTATTCATTCTTTTCAGTGAACGGCAATGAAGCTGTGTTGAGGCTAGCTTTTTGCTAATACAATACCTCATCAGGCTGGGACACCTGCTGGGAGGTAGATTGAAACACACTAATGCACCTCATCTTTGAAATCAAGGAGGAAATTAGGCGTTTTAGAAGTTGTTGAGAGCTGAATTATTTTTTTTTTTGGAAAGAAAAGGTTTGTGAACCATCTCTCCAAAGGTTCTTAGAGTGATTTCTTGGTTTTATGTGGTGATGGACGAAGGATCAACAAGTCGCTTCAAGCTGTGACAACCATCAATTTCTCATTTGCTTCACTAGTGAACCATTCTTTCTTTATCTCAATCAATACTTCGTCGTTAAGCCTCCCAAAAGATCTGATTCACTCATTTTTATTTAAGTTTAAAAACAATGTGCTCTAGACTTCAAAAGCATTAGAGTATATTTTATGGAAAGATAAAATTGTCTATGCTAACAACGGGACCGTTTACCAGGTCAGAGACAGGATCTTGTGGGAGACTGTCATGAAGAGTGTCTTGCAGAATGTGGCGGCCCAGAGGCATCAAAGCTTAAGCCTGAACGAAGATCTACACAGCTGTAGTACGGACCCAATCTTTATCTTCTGTATGGCTGTGAGATCTGAACCCATCCCAAACGCCTCATTCAGCACCTTGAGTAGCTCAAACTGCATCACTCACACCGCTATGTAAAACTTCACCGCCAGTAGCATCACCTTCAAAAACACGGGATAACTACATATCTAAATGGATTTCAAATGGCTACTGTGGTTCTAGTGAAGCAGAGATGAAGTTGGACTCCCAGCATCCAAGAGATTGGACAAATTCCCATAACGCCACTGGACAGTTTCCTTGAATTGAGTGACTGGAAATTGGAGACAGTCTGACTTGATTAAGGGGTGAGATATGGGGGAGCTCAGAGGACCTTCTGCTATTCATTCCCCTTGAAAGAGGGCAAATAGCTAAAGCCCTCAAGGCTAGCCCAAACCTATCTTGTCCGCTACGTGACCTTGGACAAGTCAGGTAACTTCTCTGGGCCTCAGTTCCCGCATCTGTAAAATGGGGATTAAGATTGTGAGCCCCATGTGAGACAGGGGCTGTGTCCACCCTGACAACCCGATTAGCTTTCTACCCTAGTGCTTAATACACTGCCTGGAACATAGCAAGCATTTAAATACCATTAAAAAATTTTCCTAACTGCCAAACTCTGTAAATAGAAGGGAATTCTCAGTAACCGATCTGACAATTTAGATACCGCGGATATGGTTTAAGGGAGCTGATTTATGAGATAGGTCGGAAAAATAAACAAATCTGGGACAGAAGCCTGACCTCTCTTTCTGTTCAATGGGAACACTAAAATTATATTTTTTCGGATATTGGTTCCCATCGCAAAGCTGGAACAGAACCGCAACAATCATAAGGAAAAATATCTAACCAGCTGTACATCTAACTTTGTTTTGAGGATCTTGGGAAATGGTTTTTCCATATTCATTTTCCTGCAGCCTCAGGAGAAACGGACATCTGACAAACCTTCATGTGGAACTTGGTCTTTTCCATTTATTCGATCGTATTTATTGAACCTTACTGTGTGCAGAGCACTGTACTAAGTGCTCAGGAGAGTACGATGTAACAATCAACAGACACATTCCCTGCCCATTAACAGGCACTAATATAAATTACAAATATATACATATGTGCTGTGAGGCAGGGAGGAGTGATGAATGATTACCCTGTATCTAACGGCGCTTAGAACAGTGCTTGGCACATAGCAAGCACTTAACAAATACCATTATTATTATTATAAAGGGAGCAAGACAGGGTGATGCAGAAGGGAGTGGGAGAAGAGGAAAGGAATTTATTGCCATTGTTCTTGTCTGTCCGTCTCCCCCGATTAGACTGTAAGCCCGTCAAACGGCAGGGACTGTCTCTATCTGTTGCCGACTTGTTCATCCCAAGCGCTTAGTACAGTGCTCTGCACATAGTAAGCGCTCAATAAATACTATTGAATGAATGAATGAAAGGTTTAGGAAGGGAAGGCTTCTTGGAGGAGATGGGCCTTCAATAAGGCTTTGGGAGGGGCGGGGCCGGGGAAGATATGAGGAGGGAGGGTGTTCCAGGCCAGAGGTAGGATGTGAGTGAGAGGTCGACGGCGAGGCCTTTCAGTTGTGCGTGCTCCCTCTTCCAAGGTGATTTCTCACTGGGTGTTTGGAGACCCCACCTGCAGACTCATCTCCTATTCTGTGTACAATAATCTGAACCACGGCATTTAGTTTCCTGAACAAAATGAGACTTGTAGACTGTAGACCTTTAGATTGTAAGCTCCTTGTGGGCAGGGAATGTGCCTACCAACTCTGTTACACTTTATTCTCCCAGGCACTTAGTACAGTGCTCTGCACACGGTAAGCACTCAATAAAGACGACTGAATGAATGAACAAAATAGCATTCTCCATTAGGGGGCAACAAAGTCAGCTGAAAGACAGAATTGCGAAGATCAAGCTTTACATTTCAAGGGAAACTTTTACCTTCCTGACACAATTTATTTGTGGAAGCAAATACATCTGACTCATCAGTAGGCCTGCTGGGAGAACAAATGACTGGGTTTTTTGCAACAAGCTCTAAAATACTCCCATGAGTAATTCAATCCCCACATGGAGGGCTTCCCAGAAACAAAATAAATTAAGGTTAGTACAGTGCTTGTACATCGTAAGGGTTTAATAAATGCTAGTGATAATAATAAGGTTCCTGTCAGGTGATTTCAGACAGATAGGACAAAGTCGATAGGAAAATAGCATTACAAGAAGCCTCGGTTTATATATTTTTATGCTGAAGCCTATCTCCTTTGAGAGCTGAAAGGGGAGAGAAAACAAAAGGTAGAGTTTGCCACTAGATGCAACCATACTCTGCTCCCATCTGGATTCCTACATTCAGTTCTGGTCAACACATTTTTAACAAAGATATAACAGAAAAGGGCAACCAAGATGATCTGGAGGATGAAAAAGCTTCCAAATGAGGACAGATTGGAAAGGTTAGGACTCTTCAGACCATAAAGGATGAGGGGGGCATGTTTGAAGTCTTCAAAATCATGTGGGGTGTGAGCAGAGTGAATCCTAAACTGTGGTTCACCTAATCCCACAAAAACAGAATGATTAGGTATTGCACATCGAAATCTGGAGGTGGTGAGTTCAAACCAAACCAAAGCAAACACTTTGTTTTCTTAAGAATGACAAGCATATGGATTTGATTAGCAGAGAAAGCTGGGCAGGCAGAAAATGTCAGCAGGTTTGAATAAATTCTTATGCAAAAAGTCCCCAATGGGTCAGTAGGGGGAATGTTAGGGATCTAGAAAGAAAAGTTTTGATGTTAAAAGGTACATCCTAAAATATTGGAACCACAAGGATAGAAAAAAGCATTTTTCCCTTATCACTGGAGAGAAATCGATCAATGAATCGGTGGTTTTCATTGAGCACTAACTGTGTGCAGAGCATTAAACTAAGTGCTTGGGAAAGTACAGAGTTCTGGAGTAAGTATTATTCCCCTCCAGTCGCCTTCACCCCTTATTGCTGTCACTCACAAATAATAATGACTGATGATGATGATAATATTTGTTAAGCGCTGAGATAATAACAAAAACAATTAAGGACAAAAGCCATTCCCTTTCTATAGATCACCCCAACCATGGTGGGTGATGCGGCTGGTGTATCCTACCCAATCAACGTTAACTGTGGCTAGACATCCAATGATTAAAGACTGATTTAGTGCATGAGAGCCCCACGATGCACAGGGCAACCCCAGGATTAGACTTTATAGTCTGCAGCAATTTCAGAGGACTCACTCCTGACCAGCTACCCTTTCAAACCTAGAAAGCAGCCCTTTGCAACACTCCCTCTTCTCCTCACCCCTCTACCATCTTGTCTCCTGAGTCTATTGGAACACTGTGGGGAGGGGCTCCCCTGAATCCACCCCAGACTTTCAGGAGGTTTCTGGTTTGGTTGAGCCAGTCTGGCCTGAAGAAGGCTCCCCAGATAAATAGCAGTTCCCCCTGAAAAGCCACCGAATGAGTTCCCTGCCAACCTAAAGTCCCGTGTTGGCGATCACACTCCTGGAAAACTCATCTGGAAAGTTTGGCAGCATCAGGGATTCAACAGGTCCACCCAACCCTCTGAAGGTTTTAGGCCAAAGAGAGGTGGAGAAATAGGAAGGAGCGTGGCCCACGGGAAAGAGCATGAGCCTGGGAGTCAGAAGACCTGGGTTCTAATGCCGGGTCCACCACTGGTGTGACCTTGGGCAATTTGCTTAGCTTCTCTGTGCCTCAATTCCCTCTCCAATCTGTGCATGAAGGTATTGTAGTTAAAGAAATGGTGGAGAGAACCTAGAATCTTCTAGCATGTGCTGGGTTTCTGTAGGTCATGGGGAGGTCAAACATGAACTGTATTTACGCTAAGAGCGTACTGCACTCTTGATGGTTTGGCATTTTTCTTACCCACTTCCATTTCGGCAAATGGCTGTCTTTGGCAGCTGTGACGTATGGAATTACACCCTTTTGTGTTTTTTTCCCTTTTTGACTGAGAGATTGTAATATTTTTATACACACACATATATGCATATGTATATATATACACACACATGCCCTGTATTGATAAACTCCCAATCTCAAAAAGCCTAAGCAGCTTGTCTGTCACTAAAGATGAAAGAGAGATACAGTTGAAGAGCTGGTTAATCCTTGAGCTATTTTAATATCCCTTTGCATGGAAATGAGAATTATGTAAAGCAGAGCCTTGATTTTCATCCCTCCTGCCTCATTCCCCTTGTTGTTTGTGATGCTAGGATGAATCATATCTCTGCTACAACTGGCCTGAGAATTTTTAATGATGAAGCAGAAGATAATTGTATATATTTTCCTGTCTTTCTTTTCATCATTTTTTGCTTGCTGGTTCCTCTGAAATCTTTGTCCTTTTGCCTGGATGTCAACCTTCCTGTTTCCTCACCAGCAGCTGCCAGATGCACGTAGTTTACAAAATAATGTAGAACTGGTTATAGAAAAGTGGCTGGTACTGTCATTTTTAACATTAAAAACTGATTTTTTTTCCCCACTGGCGCATTTATAGGGAGATTGTTTCCTTGCCATCATACCTGCTGAGCTCACTTGTTTGTATTGTTTTCCTGGAGAACAGTGGGGCCACTCAATCTCCATGGCAGCGCCCACAGGGTTACATCCCATACAGCAAGCTGACCTCCTCCAGAATAAATCCAATGGGCCCCACTTTTATGTGGAACGCAAGGTCCTGGTGATTCAGAGAACACCTTTCTCTGAGTAGGAGCCATATCCACTTTTGTGTTTCTAGAGTACCAACATTTCTGTGTTCTCTGGATTTTTGTAAGTATAACAACAACAAGAGTAACCCTTTACAAGATAACTGAATTTAGTGTGCACTGTATTTTTGACTTGGCTGTCCCAAAGACATCTGTCTTTATTTGGCTGGATTCCTGCCTCATGAAATTTACCCTACAGGAATACGGGTTATATTCCTTAAAACGTAAATCGTGAATGATGGTGTGTTTTCCATACAGACTTCCATATTATAAGTTACGATCCATTACAGAATCAACCTGAATGTGAAGGTCAAGCACTACAGATTAAAAAAAAAAATTATATGCTAAATTACATTCGGCCCTCTCCTCCTCTGTTCCCAATGTCTTTCTTGCTCTCCTCTCCCACACCCTTAACTTGGCTCTCTCCACTTACCTTTCCAGTCCCCATATTGCTTGTACCCACAGTTTTCCTTTCCTTTAAATTTTAATTGTGATTTCAGTGATAGGTGCCATATATACTGCCAAGCCCCTTCCCTTTCACCTCTTGGCAGCCCCACCTACTGCCCCTGTGGGTACAGGGACTGGGACTAATTGGGAGACAAGTGGGGAGTTAGCCCTTCCTCGACCTCCCAATCAATCATACTTACTGTGTGCAGAGCACTGCATTATGTGCCTGGGAGAGTACATTCTAAAAGAGATAGTAAACATGGACCACGCCCTAGTCCATAATAATAGTTGCGGTATTTAAGTGCTTACTATGTGACAGGCACTGTACTAAGTGCCAAGATGAATACAAACAAAGAGGACTGGAAGCAATCTCTGTACCACATGGGGCTCAGAGTCTCAATCCTCATTTTACAGTGAAGATGACTGAGGCACAGAGAAGTGAAGTGCCTTGCCCAAGGTCACAGCACATAAGTGGCAGAGCCGGAATTAGAACCCATGACTTTCTGTTTCCCAGGCCTGTGCTCTATCCACTACACCAACCTCTATCCTTATTTGTTCCAGAGAGGGGATGGGCCTCTGGTTGTCCTACACTGAGACCAGAGCTTACTAGAAGGGGCAGACCCTTCTAATGGGTCTAGTGGCCTAGTGGATAGAGCACAGGCCCGGGAGTCAAAAGGACCTGGGTTCTAATCCTGGCTCCACCAGTTGTCTGCTGTGTGACATTGGAGAAATCGCTTCACTTCCTCTGGGCCTCAGTTACCTCATCTGTAAAATAGTGATTAAGACTGTGAACCCTATGTGGGATAGGGACTGTATCCAACCCGATTTACTTGTACCCACCCCAGCACTTACTACAGTTCCTGGCACATAGTGTTTAATAAATGCTACAATTGTTATTATTATTAAAGGCCTTTGGACTATGAAATTACTTGGCTGGCTAAAAAGGCAATAACTCTGTCTCTCCCAAGTAGTCTGCACCTAATAATAATATTTATCATAATAATAATAATGTTGGTATTTGTTAAGTGCTTATTATGTGCAGAACACTGTTTTAAGCGCTGGAGTAGATACAGGGTAATCAGGTTGACCCACATGAGGCTCACAGTCTTCATCCCCATTTTACAGATGAGATAACTGGGGCCCAGAGAAGTTAAGTGTCTTGCCACAGTCACACAGCTGACAAGTGACAGGGCCGGGATTCAAACCCATGACCTCTGACTCCCAAGCCCGTGCTCTTTCCACTGAGCCACGCTGTTTTATGATATTTGTTAAGCACTTACTATGTGCCAGGCCAAACTAGGTAAACTTTCATTGTGCCAGAGCTCAAGGACTGGATTAACCCACTCAAGCACCACCTTTCTCTCTTCATTCCCCGCATCTCGGGTCAACGGGTCCTCCATTACTGCTTTGTACCTGTCACTCCACCCACTTTGGCATCTCATTTTCTACCTGCACATTCAGGTTGTTACTTCTCATTGTTTCTATCTTGCCCCAACTTTAAATAGACGAACCACAGTTCACAGTCGAGATTTTCCATTAGACTTCTTTCCCTAGGAAACCAGATTATGAATTTGGAGGGTTGTAAAAGCTGGTAAGAAGGGAATCATAGGAAGGAATATACATCCACCTGTAATTTCTTTTAATGTCTGTTTCCCCCTCTAGGCTAAAATCTCCTTGTAGGCAGAGATCATGTCTACCAACTCTACTGAACTATATTTTTCCAAGTGCTCAGTACAGTGCTCTGCACACATTAAGCAGTCCATAAGTACCATTGATCGATATTTCCCTAAGGAGATATAAATGCTAGAAAAGTAAAAAAAAAAAAAAAAAAAAATGGTGGGACAATTCTGGTGCACTGAGTAGGAGAAGAGGAAAAATGAGAGGCAAGTTCAATTTCTGCATATCTTATTCAGAGGGCAACTTTTCCTCCACCACAAGGACTTAATATGCGAGTTCCCTCTAAGGAGCCAGGCTTTGGTCACACCTTGGTCACTTATTCTTCAATAGGCTCAGCCACAGGCAAAGTCCACTAGTCTCTAAGCTCAAGGTGGGCAGGGAACATGTCTACCAGTTCTGTTACAGTGAACTTTCCCAACGGCTTAGTACAGTGTTCTGCACACAGAAACTGTTCCATAAATACAATTGATTGGTTGAAAGAAAGATGCATGATGGATGATGGTTCGTTTACAGCCCTCAATCAATCAGTGGTGTTTAATGAGTGCTTACTGTGTTCACAGCACTGTACTAAGCGCTTGGGAGGGTAGAATTGGACAGAGTGGGCAGACAGCAACTGATCGTTGTTTTTACCCAGAGTAAAGCACTGCAGCCCCTCTTGGGGTTGCACCTGAAGAGTTTCCTTCCAGTACTCTACTAGTCTCGACTACGGGAGGGAGAATCAAGCAGAGGCATACCCATTCCATTCCTATCTTGGGCAATGGCTAGCGACTGGAAGACAATACGCTACAAGTCAAAAGTCACCTGTGCTGGGCAGCAGCGGCATGGAAGAGAGTTGAGGGTGGAGCCTCAAGTTTACTGCGTGGAAGGAGGCGATGGTAAACCGCTTCTGTATTTTTACCAAGAAAACTCTTCGGAAACACTACCAGAACGATTGCAGATGGAGGTGGGGCGTTCTGGGAGAGATGCGTCCACAGAGTCGCTAGGGACGGAGATGACTCAACAGCGTGAGACAAGACAAAGCACTGCAAAGGACACGTCCCACCCTTAAAGCTCCCAAGCTGGAGTAGCCCAGTACAAACCCAAATCCATCTGGTTTTGGGGGCAGGGGTGATACCTGGACCCTCCTGTCAAATGTCCACTGGGGGACTAAGGACCAGAGAGGAGAGGAGAAAGAGGGATAATGTGAATCAAAAGGCTGTTCTTTGTTAAGGCTCTTAGGGCTTTCTGCTACTGCTGCTCCTATTGCAACTGCAGAGGCTGGAGCAAGCCAATGCTGGGAGTTTAGCCAGATCAAGTCACTCCTCTTTAAATGTCAGCCGTCTTACCGATAAATCTTTAAAATGTCAGGATTTGGGTGAGTAGGACGCGCATTTTTCAATGCCTGTCAGCAGTGGTGGAATTACGGAGCGAGGGGGAGGGAAGTCTGTGGGGCCGACACTCCCAAATAAAGAAACACAGAGTCTCAGTTCATCTCAATCCTCCCAACCCCGTTGGCTTGTTATCTCCCCCTTGGTCAATTTTTTAACATCAGAAAGGACGGCTCGGGAACGGTCCTAGTGAGAAGTCACAGCTGGACTAGGAGAGGTTTCAAAGCCATTAGGATGGTCTCGGTGACTTGGGGAGCGTTAGATTCTAAGTGCGGCAGACTTGCCGAGTTTTTCTCTACCAAAACTGGGGCTGGATCTTTGACTTTTGGGTCAGACCTCGGCTGAGAGACAGGCACTGGGAGGAGGTGGGAACAGGCAGTTCAGGTTCTTTATTGGATGGGCCAGACCCGAGAGGGAGCTTCAGTTTCAGCGGACCGGGGCCCCAGCCGGGCCCGGGCTTCCTGCTGGCTGCGACGGCCGGGAATTCTTCCAAAACGGAATGGTAGGAACTGATTGTCATCCCACTAGTCCCAGTCTTCCAAGGTACTGAAGGAATGTTTCCCAGCTTGAGTCCTCTGAGATACTACTCAGGAGAATCACCATCCCACGATTCTGAGACCTTGGCAGTTAGCCCTCACTACAACCACCCTATGGTAAAAATGATAATAATAATGGGTTTTGTTAAGCAACTACTATGTGTTCTTACTGTACCGAGCATGAGATAATCAAGTCCTTCACTGGGCTCACAATCTAAATAGGTGGGAAAACTGACAGGTTAAGTGGTTTGCCTCTCTCACTGTCCTTGAGACAGGCCAGACCTATGGGTTTGTGGGGTAGTTTAAAAGTTCTGTTCAGATACTGTACTATTCTAGAGGTGTTATTGCCTGGGGAGGTAGCAGTGTGAGAAGCTGCACCGGCCTGGGAGGTTCTAATCGGGCAGGGCAGCACCTCTCCTTGTGCTCCAACTTTCTACTGAACCACGCCACCAACAACTGTGCTGCCAGGGACCACATCCCCCCCGCCATGCCATTTGGGGGGGGGGGGCCTCAACCTGCTTTGCCAAGTTGGGCAGAGAGCAGTGCATAGCCTCAGCCCTCTTGCCCCACTGGACAAACATGTTCTAACACCAGGGAGCTAAAAGGCCCGCTCTCTATGCCATCCTGGCGGGTCTCGAGCTGACTTGCTCAAGCAAAGTGAGGAGAAACTGCAGAGGCAAAAGCAGCATGCATTCGCAAACTTTAGAAACATTGTGGTGGTTGTGGCTACTGTGACTACCGGTCTCTGGACGGCTTGCCTTGAGTGGTGACGAACCAGAATATGTTGCCTTCATCCACTACGTTCTTGAGCTCTTAGTATGTTCACCACTGCCTCGTGTGGTTTCGTCTTTATGTATTCAATCTTGCCTCATGTGCCCATCTCCTAGGACCAAGACTTATTAACCCCATTGTATTCTCCCCCACCGCTTAGAACAGCACTTTGCACACCGTGGGAACTTAATAAATACCATTGCATAAAAGTATGTTTCAAATCATTGGTGAATTCCTGCTGTAAGACTACTGAGCAGTAGAGAAGAAGGGTACTCAGAGTGGCAGGGAGCATAAAACTAAAAAAGGAAACTTGAAGACAGGAGCAAAATCTCCAAGCTTGGAAATGAAACAGAAGAGCTCCATGCTTTAAGGTAGGTCCTCTTTCAACGGCCCCCTTTAAAGAAAAGCCCTATTCATTCACTCAGTTCATTTTTGCTACTATTGTTATACTTTCAGACTGCTCATAACAATTTGGCAGTACGTCAATGGTGAACAAATGAGCAAAATAGCTGGCCTGCTGACATAGAACCCCTTTGAATGTCCTGATTTTTCTGAAAGGGTTATTCTATCTCTCCTGTTTTCATTGTTCTTTGCTGGCTTTCCGTGAAATACCACATATCACAATTTACCTTGGAATTCACATTACCCTTATCAAAATGGTATACAGGCTCTATTGAGAGCCATGGCTGACTAAATTCAAATACCACAAGGCCACTGTGGGATGAGAGTGAAAGACACCAGAACATCAAAGCAACACCAGGTAATAAATGGAAAAAGTGCTGCAGAGTGGGCAAGGTGGGTGGGATAAAAAGCTTCCAGGGAAGGGCGGGAGTCTCCAGTTCGGAGACGCTCAGTTTTGAAAGGAAAACTCTCTCCAGTTACACAGTTGTGTGCATTGCCCTCTTACAACGGCAGCACACGGTATACACTTGGAGCCGAAAGGGAGAGTAAAGCTGATAACCTGGAAACCACATTCTCAGGTCCAAGATGATATTTAAAACATATAAGGACAGATTATGGAGGAAAACCTGAAGCCTCTGCTGAATCCATACCACTGAATCAAATGCAGTAGGACAGTGTGGTCAAGAAATAGAATTTTGTCTTAATCTTGGGACTATCCTGCAAACTTTTAATTTTCAACACTGGCCCTCCTCCATGGGATGCCCAGAACTTCACTCCTCCCCCTTGGAGCTATTTGGTGATGACACTTATGAGTCTTTGTCCACCCAAAAGCACTTCTGTTTAATGAGTCCATAGTAAAGGACCTTACAGTAACTCCATATAAGGACAGGTTAGAATTTGAGAAGACTTGATACACATGGTTTGCCATCCCTAAACACCACCCCCAGTAAACACCCCTTAAGTGTGCATTTACACAATGTTTAAACCAGCAAGAAATTGCTTTGGTGCTTTATTAACAGAAACATTTCCTCTGGATGGAACTGTGGTATGTGCCTAGCCAGCACAATGACCAGTTGTTCTCTGTCCTACTAAGAAAGGCAGCTCTCTAAAAAAAGTCAGGTCCTGGCCTTATGAGGCTGTGGGGGCTGCTTTTGTTGCTTTTTGTTTTGTTTTTTAAAAAATCTCCCTTCGCATAACGCTGACCTCCAGAAAACATATGGAAATCAGGTAAAATAAATAAATTTCCATTTTATAAAATGCCATCACCCTCACCCCACTAAATAATCAAGGGTCATGGCACTGGGGACAGTAATGAAGCAGTGTGGCTCAGTGGAAAGAGCCCGGGCTTAGGAGTCAGAGGTCATGGGTACTAATCCCCGCTCCGCCACCTGTCAGCTGTGTGACTTTGAGCAAGTCACTTAACTTCTCGGTGCCTCACTTATCTCATGGGGATTAAGACCGTGAGCCCCCACGTGGGACAACTTGATTAACCTGTTATCTCCCCCAGCGCTTAGAAAGTGTTCGGCACATAGTAAGCGCTTAACAAATACCAACATTATTATTATTATTATTATTATTAATGAAGATCTGTTTACAATTGCATCAGGAAGCTTTCAGGATGCATCTCAACCCGAGACACCCAGAAACAAGGGCTATGGGAATATTTCTCTCCACTGTGAGAAGCAATGCACGCGAGAGAAGCTCTCTGGTGGTTCCTTTCAACCAAGAGAAGCAGCGCACTCTAGTGGAGAGATCACAAACTGGGAGTCAAGGGACCTGGGTTCTAATTCTGGCTCTACCACTTGTTTGCTTTGTGATCTTGGGCAGGTCACCTAGTTTCGCTGTGCCTCAATGATTTCATCTGTGCCCAAGAGTGACACAAAAAAGAGTGGGACATGGACTGTGTCCAACCTGAATAGCCTGGATCTAGCACTTAGTACAGAGCCTGGAACATAGTAAGCACTTAAATATGATTGAAAGAAAAAAATGGACACCGGGATATGTCAGAAGACTCCAGAATCAATGATTCTGTAAACATGTTTTCCTCCTTTTTGGGTTTGTGCTGGATCAATGTGCAACAAAACCACAGCCCTTCAGTCTGTTATAATAATAATAATAATGATGGTATTTGTTATGTGCTTACTATGTGCCAAGCACAGTTCTAAGCACTGGGTTAGATACAAAGTAATCAGGTTGTCCCACGCAGGGCTCACAGACTTAATCCCTATTTTACAAATGAGGGAACTGAGGCACAGAGAAGTGAAGTGACTTGCCCAAAGTCACACAGCTGATAAGTGGCAGAGCTGGGATTAGAACCCACGACCTCTGACTCCCAAGCCCGTGCTCTTTCCGCTGAGCCACACTGCTTCTCAACGATATCTTGATCTTCTACAGCATTTTATACTTGGGTCTTTTTTGTCCTCACAACCGCAAAACCTCTCTGACAGTTTGGGGATTTATTCCTCACTCCCACCACCCAGGGTGAGCAATTAGGCTTTGCACAAAGGAATTTTATAAGGCCCTCAACTGAAGGTGTTAATACATTTCCAATTTAACACATCAGTATCTCTCCCGATTAGCATACCCATTCTATTAGCTAACATAAATCTCACTATCTAATCACCATAAACACTTACTGATCTTCCGTGTCCTTCGGTTTAACAGGATGTATACAGAGGTGTACAGTTAACATGGTTAACTCATCAACCTAAACCCAGGCATTCCTAGAGTTGGTATAAGTCGATTTGGGAGGCGGGGTGTTTTTACGACCAGGAAATTGAAGGCTAATTTATATGTGATCACCCCCAATCAGTCTTTCCTTCTTGGCCTGCCTGTTTATCCCTGCGGTTAATGATCACCAGTTTTTTCTAGGGTCTTTTCCCATCCTGGACTTGCTCTCCATCTGGTCTTCTCTCAGCAGTGCGCTGCATGTTTGATCCTTTCCCTGTCTACATCCTTATTCAAAGCTCCTCATTCATTCATTCAATAGTATTTATTGAGCGCTTACTATGTGCAGAGCACTGTACTAAGTGCTTGGAATGAACAAGTGGGCAACAGATAGAGACAGTCCCTGCCGTTTGACGGGCTTACAGTCTAATCGGGGGAGACGGACAGACAAGAACAATGGCAATAAATAGAGTCAAGGGGAAGGGGAAGAACATCTCGTAAAAACAATGGCAACTAAATAGAATCAAGACTAAATAGAATCAAGCTACAGTCACCTCCTCCAACCAATTAATGGTATTTATTGAGCGCTTTGCTGCAGAGGACTGTACTAAGCACTTGGGAGGGTGCAATACAAAAGAGCAGGTACAGATGATCCCTGTCCACAAGGAGCTCACAGACTGGAGGGGGAGACAGACACTAACATAAATTACAGTTGAATATGTATATAGGTGCTAGGGGTTTGGAGAGGGGTGAATAGGCAAACCCCAAATAATCTCTTCAGCAAGATCAGAACACTCAAGTACTCATCTTTTTATTGATTTGTCTAATCGCTCACTCATAACTATTGTATACTGATCCTTTACTTCGAGTTATCTCGGCCAGTAAAACTGTAAGATGCATGAGGGCAGATATTGCATTCATTCATTATTTACTGAACACGGATTGTGGGCAAAGCACTGTACTATTGGCTTGGACGGGAAAAGTACTTGAAGACTGCCCTCTCAGAGCTGTGCTTAATGGACTTATAATAATAATAATAATAATAATGTTGGTATTTGTTAAGCGCTTACTATGTGTAGAGCACTGTTCTAAGCGCTGGGGGAGATACAGGGGAATCAGGTTGTCCCCCATGAGGCTCACAGTCTTAATCCCCATTTGACAGATGAAGTAATTTAGGCACAGAGAAGTTAAGTGACTTGCCCACAGTCACACAGCTGACAAGTGGCAGAGCCAGGATTCGAATCCATGACCTCTGACTCCCAAACCCGTGCTCTTTCCACTGAGCCACGCGACTTATTTTCTTGCTGGACTTTTGTTACGTTATAGAGAGAGACTATGTCTAACATGATTAGCTTGTATTTACCTCAGTGCTTAGTACAGCGCCTGGCACATGGTATGCACTTAACAAATCCCCCAAGGTGTGGACACGCACATACTCTCCACCTCAAGGAAGGGATTCTGATGGCCAGTAGAGAGAGCTCTCTCCACCTTCCATAAGGGGTTGGAAAGATGGCCAAGCTCTTGAGAAGTGTCATCTGACTCCAGGAGTGATTTCTGGCCCAAGGGTTCGGTAATGCTGGGTGAAGAAATCAATCGATCAATCAATGTTATTTCTTGAGTGCCTACTGTGTGCAGTAAGCACCATGCGGGAACTGGGATAGTACAGGGATCTGTATAATAAAGCTGTGGAGATGGGGGTGGGATGCATATCAAATAATCAAGGGGGATAGATCCACGTGCATAGGGGATGCAGAAGGGAGGGCAAATAGGGGAAATGAGGCCTTAGTCAGGGAGGGCCTCTTGGATGAGATGGGATTTTAATTAGGGCTTTGAATGTGGTGGTCTTTTGGATATGATGGAGAAGGGAGCTCCAGGCAAGAGGAAGGATACGGGCCAAGGGTCAGCACTGAGGCGATTTTAATAATTACGGTATTTGTTAAGCACTTACTATGTGTCAAACACTGTTCTAAACACTGGAGATCAAGGTAGGCCGGAGTTAGAGGAGGAAGGGTGCAGTTCGGGTTCAAGTAGGAGATCGGCAGGGCAGCAAGGGGAGAGCCGATAGAGGGCCTTAAAGCCGATCGGCAAGGAGTTTCTGTTTCAGGTGAAGGTGGGTGGGCAAGATTTGGAGGTTTTTGAGGAGGGAGAAGACATGGATTCAACAGTTTTTTTGTTTTGTTTTTGTTTTCGTTAGAAAAATGATCTGGGCAGCAGAGCAAAGTACGGACTTGGACTGGAGAGAGGAGAAATGGGAGACTGGGAGATCAGCAAGGAAGCTGAGGGAAGAACCATCAGGACTTGGTGATACAGTGGCTATGTGGGTTGAATGAGAGAGAAGAGTCAAGGAAATTGCCATGGTTATAGACTCGTGAGACAGGGAGAAAGGTGGAAAATGTAACCAGACCAGAAATATCATTCAAAAACAATAATAAAAGCAGTCTCTACCCCAGTCTTATCACAGTGTATCACAAAGTAATTTCTGTTTGGGTCCTGACAACTATGAAGTATGAAGTGCAGTAAAATAGCAATGAGTGATAAGGCTTTAAAGCATTTTGCTTTATGGTGATATCTTCAGATCACTTACCCTCTAACCCATTAATTCCCATTGAATCAGTGGTTACTTTAAAGCAATTTTCCCATAACCCCTGCATTATAGGAGAGGCTTGTGTACAGTTTTTGCTCACAGTGTGTGACCTATAAATATCATTGTTGTTGACAGTGGTGTTGAGTTTAGGATTACCCCAATTTTAAAATGAAGCAAAGAGGATCAGAAGAGGGACAGAGTGTCCCTCAGAGAGTCAGTGGCAAAGCTAGAAACAGAACGAATGACTTTTCGTTCTCAGATCACTGCTTCTTCCACGAGGTCCAGGTCCTTGCTCTTTCCAAGGCCTTGCATCTCTAACGTAACATACCTCATCCCAGAAAAGCTGTGAAGGGGTGGGCAGAGCTTCCAAGTTAGGGATGTCATTGTTCATGATCCTGTTTTGTCACTTGATATTGAATTGGTCTCAAAGTGTCATCTTTGGCACTGGTCAATGAGGCAGAGTTGGCTGAAGGATTCAAAACCACACAGAAGATTGGAGAGGTCTGCAGACCTCTAAATTGGTCTGAAGCCTGATTCCCCGTTGCTGCCGCAGTATGTCTGCTAGATTCCTTAAAGGATATGCTGCCCTTCTAGATTCAATTTTTTATTACCCTATCACTGCACCGTTGGATGGATACTGCCTAGTTAACAGAATTCTGCAATAACATTAGTTCTGTGTTGCCAATAACGATTTTTGGTCGAGATTCCCAAAACATTATCTCAGTATTCTTCATACTTGTGCCACTGCAAAGCAATTAATAATTATCTGCTTATATTCTTGGGTGTGGGCTTTTGGAGCTTAGACTGGGAGCCCCAAGTGGAATGGGGACTGTGTCTGACCTAATTAACTTATACCCACACTAGTGTTTAGAACAAAGATTGACACATAGTCAGCCCTTAACAAATACCCATCCCCCAAAAAATAAGTCAATAAGGGCTACTATTATTATTACTGCATGAGTCAGGAAGTTGAGGGGAACTGCAAGTCACCATTTCCCATCAGCATCCCCTGCTCCCCAAACTCCACTGCCAGTTGGGCATAGGCAAGAAAGAAAAGTAGCTGGAGGTGGGGAAACAGAGTTCGGAACAGTGGCTCCACCACAAATCCTGCCCCTGCTTTCTTTAAAGCTAGATACTCTGACAGAAAGCTCTTCAGACATCTAGATATCGTGACAGTTGGACTGGTTCCAAAGAAAATAGCTCTCTAGACTATAAGCTCACTGTAGGCAGGGCACATGTCTACCAACTCTATTGTACTGTACTCTCCCAAGCACTTAGTACAGTGCTCTGTACAAGGGAGGCACTCAATAAATACCGTTGGCTGACTGAAAACAAACCAAATGAATTCGCTGTTGGAAAAATGGCTGTGCAAGAAGGTAGGGACTCTCAGAGCTTCCGAAAAAGGGGCTCTAAGAATATCACTTCCTGTGAAAAAGGTTGCCTGGGCCATATAAGGGGAAGCTTTGCATGCCTCTGCTTAAGGAAAGTTTGTTGCTCTATATAATACATTGGCTATAGTCGAGAAAGTGGATGGGCTAAAGAGAGACTGCCTGAGTGTAGCTCAGATGACTGATGGTGTGGTAGTTATGGGTGAACACAAAGTGCTGCAGGTCAGAACTAAAAGCCATTGAGAAAGTTGAGTAGGGGAATGGCCACTGTATTTCTACTCGTGTAATCCCTGGGTCTTGCCAAGGCTATCTGTCATTTTCATGTGCTTTAACTTCAGGGAGCTTACCTAACAATGTAAAGAGGGAAAAACAAAATGAAAAAGCCCTCTACCAGTCATAGTTTTGTTTCTTTTTTTTTAAGAAGCTGCCATGACCTTGAGCTTGATAGATGTTCTTAAATCACTGAATTGGTAGGATAAGAAAGGACCTGGAGAGCTGTCCTCAACTGTTCCTTTAATAATAATGGCATTTGTTAAGCGCTTACTATGTGCCAAGCACTGTTCTAAGCGCTGGTAGATACAGGGTAATCAGGCTGTCCCACATGGGGCTCGCACTTTCAATCCCCATTTTATAGATGAGGTAACAGGCACAGAGAAGTTAAGTGATTTGCCCAAGGTCACACAGCAGACAAGTGGCAGAGCCGGGATTAGAACCCATGACCTCTGACTCCCAAGCCCAGGCTCTTTCCAATAAGCCACGCTGCTCTTCCTTTCCTCCTCCCTCCACCACTATCACCCCTAAATTCTGGGGATTAAGAGGGGGAAGGATGGTTGCCCTTTAGTAAACTCAGGTTCCTTGCTTCAGTGACCATGTCAGGCCAGTCATAAAGCCTCAGTAGGAAGAGGGCCAAGATCTAACAGCACCCATAATAACGTTAATTAGCAGTAGTCTAATAATTATGATCATTACTAATAATAGTAATAAGATATTCATTAAGCATTTTACTATGTGTCAAACTCTATGCCAAGAGCTGAGGAAGGTACAGAGACAATCAGATCGGACACAGTCTGTGCCCCATCAGGCACAGACCATCTCAGAGGAAGGGAGAGCAGGTATCTTTAACCCCCTTTATACAGACTCAGGCAACAGATTCTCAAAACCACTAACAGGACATATATTTGAGTTGTTTTTACAGAATTAGGTATGGATGCACTGAGCCATCTTCATTCTCCCCTGGTTCCCAAATAGTCAAAAGAAATTGGGTGAAGTCTGTAGACTAGACTCTCTCCATGATCTAGACTGTGAGCTTGTTGTGAGCAGGGACTGTCAGTGTTTACTGTTGTACTTTCCCAAGCACTTTACTAAGTGCTCTGCACATAGTAAGTGCTTAATGCATACAATTGAATGAACGAACGAGTGAATGCATCTCTTTCAGCAATTAGACACAGCTCTGCCCTCCTCAGATCCCAAAGCCATTGCTGAACGTGACACATATTATGGGGCTGTTCTTCACTAGTCGACAGAAATTCAAATGACAGAAGTTCTAAAAACTAAAACACACCAAAATCAGAAATACAACAAAATGGGCCCACAAAAAAACAAGATGAAACACAAACTGTAGTTCTACCCACACATAAGAACTTGTAAAATCAAATCTCTCTTCTGAACAAACTCTGTCCAGAGATATCTCCCCCTCCCCTTCCTTTCCTCCTTCCTCAAGAAACAGAAAATTAACAAGGCTGTAGGAAAAGAAACACCCAGCTTCTTCATTTCAATCTTAAATCCAAAGGAACCACGGCCCAAGTACAAATGTTATCTAGTTACACAATTGCTGGATGGTGACTGATGAAACAGATGACCTGGAAAATAGGGTTGGCTGTGATGTCTGAGATGGATTAGTGCACTGCTCCCATACACAGGTAATGGGCTGCCTTGTCTCCACTCTGCCTAAGTCCCAGATTTGTTTCCCTGCTCCCTTAAAAATGGCAAGAAGTCCTGTCACTTTGGCCCCGCCATTATCTGATGGCTCATTCTTTTGGCATTACTCTCAAAGATACAGACACAATTCTTTTTCTGCAACAAAATGCACCATGGCCCATTGGAAAGAGCACAGGCCTGGGAGTCAGAAGATCGGGGCTCTAATCTCAGCTCTGCGACCTTGGGCAAGTCACTTAACTTCTCTGGGTCTCAGTTACTCATCTGTAAAATGGGAATTTAGACTGTGAGCCCCACGTGGGACATGGACTTTGTCCAAAATGATTAGCTGGTATCTACCCCAGCATTTAGTACAGTGCTTGGCACATAGTAAGTACTAACAAATACCATTAGAAAATGCATTTCATTTTCCTAGGACATCTTCACTGCACTCGCAAAACAATTTAATGGGATAGCCACTACTAAACCAAAGAGAAAAAGGAATTTGAAGGGCTGAAGGAAAATGAGGAAGCAATTGGGTGGTTGCAATAGAAGGACTGCGGGGAAGTTCCAAATATATCCAGTAACCAGTAAGCGAAAGTGCATAAGGAATGCAGACGATCACTGGAGAACATTATTGATGGAGGAGGTCAAAGTATTAGGGAAAACTAAGTCCTAGAAGTAACTTTATACCAAGACAGCAGTTGGATTTAGAATAAAACATAAAGAGAGAAGTGAAACAAAACGGAACATAAGGAGTTGTAAGCCTAAGACTTCATCAAGGTATATTTCTTTTAGTTCCCTCCAGTGCTTATACTTTGCCCTCAGAATAATTCAATGGACTGTCCATCCTGCTAGTTCCCAGAAACTCTTTCCCAGTGGCTTCAATGCTCACCATTTTACATATATATTCTCTTCTCTTGCTTTTTCCCAGCTGGTGATCTTTGCTTCTCCCAAGCTCACCCCCTTAAATGTATCTCGCTCTCATCTTCTCTGCCTCCAACCGCTTGCTCACACTGTTCTCCCAACAGGAAAATAACATCCTTTCCTAAAATTTACCAGACCTCAGCCCATCTGACTTTCAAAGCTCTCAAAAAAACACAAAACAACACCTCCCCAACTATTGTTTCCTGATTAATTTCCAACACCCCAACTAAAATCAATCCAACAGATGCATGTATACTCATTCTCAATACTCATGAAAATATGCGTGTCTATATGTGCATAGACACCCATAAAATACTTTTACGTCATACCTGTCTTTCCAGTTAAAACATAAATTCACTGTGTGCAGAGAATGTGCTTCTGCTGTACTTTCCCAAATGCCTAGCTCAGTGTATTGCCCTCGTGGATGCTCAATGACTACTTCTGATGGACTCTAGCTTGTTGTGGGCAGGAATGTGACTACCAACTCTGCTGAATGTAATTCTCTCAAGTACTTCGTACTTTGCTCCACACACAGTAAGTGCTCAGTAAGTACCACTGATTTATTGATTGATGAAAGGTGCATCTCCTTTCCAGAATGATGGGTGAATCTCAGTTCTACTACTTCTAAACTGCAGTGAGTGCTCAATAAATAGCATTACGACTACTAAACTTGAGTCCTCCTTTTTTGGAGTAGGGACAAAAAAACTCAAAGGACATACTGCCAGCTGCTTCCATTAATGTCATATCCAAATGAAAGGTTTGACATTTCAAGGGTAAAATTAACTCTCAAATTGAGCAAGCTGCCTTTCTGGTAAGACAGGAGAAAATATGGGCTCCTTAGGGTCTCAAGGTTATCAATCAACAGAACAATGTTTACAGAGGTCCTTCATTACCCCCAAAGGCTTGCTCTACTTTGCCCTTCCCTTCACAGACAGCCTAGGTTTCTGTTTACATCCCCTCTGTCCCAACGCTGGTCGTCAATAATGACTGGGGTATGGATTTTGGGGGATGAGGATGAAAATACATATAATTCTGGGAGATGATTACCAGGTTCTTAAAAACAAATACGGGTAGAAATCATATTTAAATTTCAAAACTTTGAAGAATATCAGGCTTTATTTTAACTTTCATTCTTATGATTCATATACAACATCTGCATGGTAAGTGCGTCTTTGGCAATGCTACTTCTTTCCGGCATTTGCAGATGACGCAAGTGGCTGAAAGAACCCTCGACAACACAGCTACCTGTTGGCAGTCAGAGCAGTGTTAATCTTGCTTATTTTATGGTATCAGACTTCAGGGTCAATTTGACATCTAACACTATCCAATTTTTGGACTGGGTGAAGACGCACCCACGAGAATGATAGAGTTCACAAAGAAATGAGCAAAAACTGACCACTACCAGTTACCCAAGGAAACGCCAGGTCTTTTACAATAAGGGTAAAGGGGGGAATCAGAAGAAAAAAAAAATCTTTGTAGCTCTTGAAATGTGACCAAATTTCTCCAAAATAAATGTGGTAGCAATGAAGAGACTACCAGTTCCTTCAGTAAGTCACTGATTTTTGTTGAGTACTTACTGGAAGCAGAGCACTAAGCTTAGAGACAGTACAGTACAATAGAGTGGGTAGACACCTTTCCTGCCCATAAGGAATTCATTAACCAAGTGACAAATTAATTGCAGCAGAATTAAGATGGATTCAAAAATCTGACAAGTTCATTTCTCTAATGAAATGCTCAGGAAAACTTAAAATTTTAGATCGTTACCTTTGGGGAAACTTTTTGGGTGATGGATTAAGCATAGTTTTCTTTTAATAGTAAGGAAAACAAGAATTGTATTAATCAGGTAAAATCCTAAAATTCTAGAATCAATTCATTCATTCGATATTTATTAAGTGCTTACTATGTACAGAGCACTGTACTAAGTGCTTGGAAAAGTACTGGAGGATCATCAGGGGCCTTGGCCTATTACTCTTAGGTTCCAGTCAATCAATCAATGGTATTTATTGAGCATTTAGTGTGTGCAGAGTACCTTACTAAGCGACTGGGAGAGTACAATATAATAGAATTGGTAGAAACATTCCCTGTCCACAAGAGGCTTAGAGTGAAGGGGTTCAAGGAAAACCTTACAGGTTTTATTTCGAGGTGGCTGGGGAGTGGAGTGGTAGCACAGACAACTGTTATTCACTGTACAATGGGAAATCAGATGATCAAAAACTGATATTAAAGAAAATATTTTGGCACCCACTTATAGCACTCATGGAGGTTAGGTACGGAATTATGGTAAATTAAGTTCCCAAAGGTAAGATGCAGTGGTATTTTCCAACAAACATTGCTCTTCAGACTACACTTTCTATTTTTCTTTTTTTGTTCCAGACTTTGCTGTCAGACCTAAAACCGTTTCTCTCTCTCTTTTGGTGACTGGAATTTACACAAGTGAGACTCTCATGGTCTGTGATGAGTTATGTGATCCTTCCTCTGTACTGCCTGTGGTGAATCACCATGTCAGGTTGCCCTTGTCAAGAAAAATGAAATCCTTAACAAAAATGTAAAAAGTCATCTAAGAAGAAGGAAGTTGATAACTTTGCTTCCATCACTGGCTGACTTCTTGTCCTCTGTGTTATATTTGGAAATGATTCAAGCTTTGCTTGTTATTTTCTCATTACATATTTCCCCCGAATGTGTCCCACTGAGAAACTGAAGAGAGTCTGCTTCCTTTTTTAGTGACATAATTTTTCTTCTCTGTCTTCTGGGGAAACAAACTACTAGAAAAACCACTAACAGGACCACAAGTACACTAGCAAAGTTACTTTTCCTGATTTACCCAATCCAAGAGAAGGGATTCTATTACACATTTTTAAAATGGTATTTGTTAACTGCTTACTTTGTGCCAGACACTATACTGAGTGTCAGTCACTATAATCTACTAAATGGGGATACTACACTATCCCCATTTTACAGATGGGGATTATTACCATACTGTATGTACAACTTACTTTTACAAGCAAAATGTTGCCATTTGTAAAATCCACTCTCCATCAACCCTCTGACTAGGACCAGTCTCACAACTTGACAAATTCTGAAATTTTTCCTGACTCAGTATTACCATTTCCCTATGACATTTTCTTCCACTCCCAGCTTATTGGAAGCTAAAGGCAAATGAGAAGTAAGATGAAGGGGGGGATAAGGGGGAAGAAGAGAGAGAGAATGAATGTGGAGGGAATGCAGAGGAAGTGAATGGAGTCCAGCTGTGGAGAACTTGAAAATGGGGATTATGTAGCACACTGCCTAAAGAATACTCGGAGACTTTTACAAATGTACAATGGAGGGATGCTGACAGATTGGAAGTAGTCAGAAAAAACTTTTTCAATCTTTGAAAATTTACCAACTGAAAATTCACCCTGGAAGTAACCCAAGACGGAGGATGGGGATACAGAACAAGCTACAAATAAAATCCCGAGGTCAAACTACATAAAACCTATACAGCACTAACTGGCCACATTCCAGACTGAAACTACATTCCAATGGTGTCGTCCATTTTAGACTCAACTTATTGAGGGCTGGGACCATTTTTCTTCTCTAGCACCTGATATTGGGCTTGACACATCATAGTGCATACCATAAATAATTGTTATCATGATTACATTTCACATTCTCTTCCCTAAAACTGCATCCCTGCTTGCCAGCCTTACTAGGTGAAGTGAGGGGGCTGAGTGCTTTATTCTTCAGGACAAAGATCAAAATGGAAGCTTCAATTACAAACCAACAGCTTTCTCCAAATTACAAGCTACACAAATGGGGAGATCTGATTATCCCACAGGAAGGAGCTTCAATGAAGCCAACTTGCTCCTGAGCACCGCGTGCTGGACTTTAATTCTACGTGGGTCTTGCCATGGCAGAATGGTTAGTTCCTCCTTAGAGCCGGTTCTTACATCAAGCAAATCCCTAGAGTCCAATCCCTCACTGGCTCCCCAGCTCCTCCTTTCCTGATTCTTTCCCAGTGGGAGGAAAGAAAGGTGACAATTGCTTCTTCTTTCACCCACAGTACACTGGGGCTGATCAATTTCAGCTCTCAGCTGCCACTCTTCCTAATCCCCCTCCCCCATCGCTCATTCAAAGAGAACACCTAGGAAAAACAGGACTGGTCAGAAATATTTTCTTGGGCTCTTGCACTTTAAACTGGATGCCAAAAGGGAATTAAATGCTATCTGGGCTTCTACCAGGCCCTTAGACAAAGTGTTTGTCCTGATTCCCCTCAAGGAAAAGATGACTCATATTGCCACCTGGCTTGTCTCCTTAGTAACAGGTCTCCTAGGTTTTCCTCTGCTGCATTTATCTGTTCCTAAGCGTGGTGAACTTGGAAAAAAGGGGGGGTGGGGAGGAGTTTCATAGAATACACAGGCAGCTGTCCTCTGGAAATCACCTAGAACACTGATTACCCACCAGCCTGGGCTCTATTTACTTACCTTTTGTCACTGCCAAAGCCCCTGCACTGAAGTGGCAGTGGGCTGGAAGAGTGGGATTAAGCCTGGAAAATTACCAGCATCCTCTTTGGGGGGGTTTGGTAGCCCTCGATCTGATTGATTGAGGACTAATCTCTGGATTGGATTCCTCTCTGAATGCTTCTCACTTTATTAACCTTGGTTTCAATGAATGATGAAGGGCATGGCAACCTGCCAAACAAGAACTGAGATAACGGGGTACCAAGAGAGCTTTCAGGCAGCGTATCATCACGGAAGCAGGGCCCCAGGACTTGGTCAGTGCACTGTGTCCTGCCTTTCACAATACAGGTACGGTTCCTCTTTCTGAGGAATTTGGATAAAATAGGGTGCAAGGGTTCTGTGAAATGGAGTTAATTAGCAGAGGGAAGAAAAGAGTAGCAGTCACTAGCATACCTTGC
This sequence comes from Ornithorhynchus anatinus, assembly GCF_004115215.2. Lineage (NCBI taxonomy): Eukaryota > Metazoa > Chordata > Mammalia > Monotremata > Ornithorhynchidae > Ornithorhynchus > Ornithorhynchus anatinus. The sequence continues at coordinate 8,739,706 of NC_041747.1, read as the reverse complement.
ATATCTGCCATAGTTACACCAAGTTAAACGAGCTCTTTGTTCTGTTCACATCTCTGCCAATCTGGGTAACTGAACCCTGCAAAGACAGCAGTTTTTACTTGATTTACTGGGGACCATTAAGCCAAATGTCATTGGGATGGGACTGTCCTCACTCCTCACAGACACATTTTCCTCCAGCCCTGTCTTCTGAAATCCAAAGGCCCCAGACGTTCCAATTTGACTCTGAGCATGAGATCTCGGCATGTAAAGAGATGGTATCTGTTGTTCCTCCTCCTCCTCTCCATCTTGGAGCTTATCCCCAATAATTAAGACATGTCTGTTTGACTAAAATGTAGGGAGGCTCTGGAGTTATTGATTTATGGCTCTCCTTTTCTCGTGATCTCTTAAATTTAGGAAAAATCACTCTTTCCTCATCAATTTGATGGCACTAGCTACATTACTTACTTTGCATCTAAATTGTGATCCAAATGCTTAATTATCTTAAAGATGGCATTATTCTAGGAAAACAACACTTGGGCAGTTTAAGTCATTTAGACCCTCAATTCCACCCCAACCAATCTGAGTTGGTTTAACACTCTTTGGTGTTAGATCTAATGCTCCACAAAAATGCCAATAGCTCTCATTATAGACAAACACAATCTAATGTAACTGTCCAGGAATTGTTCACACTCGCTAATAAGTATCTCTCTCAGAGAACAAATGAACCCCAGTGGTTGACTTTAGAGTTACTGGCTAACTTCAATCCCAGCCTTTCCAGCCTTCTCTTCAATATGATGACTACTGCTTGGATTTTCTTAATCAATGCCTCAGTTTTGTTCCTCTTTACTAGATGTTATTTTAATTCTTGATGACTGCCTTGACCCACTGCTTGGGAGGCCAGCACCAATTTTTTACCTGGCATAACTATATCCACAGCAATGTAGCAGTTTGGGGTGCTTGCGTTTCTCTGCGGGAATGGGTTGGGTGTGGATTACTAATGGAAAACCAGTATGCACAGTTCTCCCTATATCATAGAGGTGACATTCTTACAAAGCCCCATATTATGGAAAACTCACGCTGAAGTGCTCACCTGCACAGGCACACACACTCTTTTTCTCAACACCCTGGTGTGGAGTACCCAAACAAGCTCCTATCTGTAGTTATCTAACCCTTCTAACCAAAACATTCAGTGAAAATGGCAGAAGTGAGTAAACTAAATAGCAGTCCTCAATCCCCAGTCCTTTTTAACTGAACTAAAACAACAACAAAGCAGGGCATTGATTTCTATCTCCAAAGTAGGAGCTTTCAAAACTGAGTGGCTTGGCTCAGGTCACACTAACATCATTGCATATGAGATTTTACTTTACGACCGAAGACAAATCACACCATTAGTAATCACAAGGAAGTACAAACTACAGCTGGGCTTTTGAAAATATAACTCTAAGAAATATTAGATTTATTGAGTGCTTCCCATGTGCCAGAGTGCTGTATTAAGTGCTGCGGTAGATACAAGAAAATCAAATCATATACCGACCTGTCCCACAACCCATGAGTTGGGGATGGCAAGTTTCTAACCTCTATTTTACAGATGAGGAAACTGAGGCTCAGACTAGTTAAATGATTTACACAAGGTCACAAAGCATGCCGATTGCAGAGGCGAGATTAATATCTATATCTCCTTTCTCCCAGCTCCATGTTCTTCCTACTAGACCATGCTTTCTTACCGAAAGTCTGAAAAAGTTTTTAGCTTTCTAAGTTGATTTGGGACTCTAAAGTGCCACTGAAAATGCAGATTAGGTAAGTAGGCCTTGTACAGACGATAAGGGCAGTTAACAGATGATTATCTTCAGGGGAGGATCAGATTTGAACAAATATTACAGTACCCATGCAGGTCTCTACTCTGCTGGCTGAGTTATTCAGGATACAAATACACAAAGACGACTCCTTTTCTCTCACTTCCTTCCCCAACCAAGCTGAAGATTCGAATTTGTGCATTTGTTCATGACATACGGGGTCTAGAAGTTGAAATCAATTTCCAAAGATTAAACTACTGACAGTGAGATGCTATCCATCGGAAATGACTGATGCATGCTGACATTCCCTTCCATGTTGCATGTGGATAAAGACAGTTCTTTGCTGTGCTAAAGCATTTATTCTCTGTGGAGCCTGTGTATGTTTTCAACCAAATTAGGCTCCCCTGAGAAATTTATCAAAATCCTTACGTTTCTTTGAAACTCGATCGCAACGAAGTAGTGGCTGGAGAAACCCCTCTCCCAGTTGCTGATCACCTACCTGGTCTGCCTTCTGGACTAGTCTCTTAATAATCTCTTTCTCTGTTGCATTGCTTGAGACTGCTGACGATTTAAAATTGGTTATTTTGTCCTCCTGGCTTGCATGTGTCTCCTTTCAATTGCCCTCAAAGCAGTAGCTTGTGGGTACTATCATCATCTGCTCTCCTCACTTGTTCTGCCCAGTGAAGTAGAGTTGCCCTGAGCACAGTTTCAATATTGATGAGCTGATTACTTCCTAAGGCCTTATTTTCAGTAATCTTAGCCTGCCGTTTGGCGCTCTGCCTGGTCATGGGACGCGCTGGTGAAACCTTTCAAGAAGTTGGACGAAACTTCCAAAGTAAATCCAGGCCTTGCAGGTACAAATCAATTAATCAATCTTATTTATTGAGCACTTACTCTGTTCAGAGCCATGAGGAAGACTGGGTCTCACCATCAATGGATAGTCCTTCAACTTGGAATGGAGTTTGATGCCCTGGTGCAGAGTAAGTGCTTAACAAATACCATTTAAAAAAAAAAAAGTCAAGGTCCAAGTGTCCTCACAGTGATGTTGGGCCATGCCAGGCTCCCAAGGGCTAAGCCAGAGAACATGCCAGGACTGTGTCAGTCACTAGAGAGCACGGGCAGTGGAGGGAAGAGCAGAAAATGGGGGACACTCAGGTTAGGAGCTGAGAATGATGGAGAGCTTAACTGTGGTATTTGTTAAGTGTTTACTATGTGCAAGGCACTATACTAAGCACTGGGGTGGATACAAGCACCACCTGCCACGGCAGTTGGCCCTGGGCTCTGACAGTTCACCCCCTGGAGGTCCCAGGTTAGGAGATCAAGATCTGTTCTCCTCTTGTGCTGTCCTCTCCCAAACACTTAGTACAGTGCTCTGCTCAGAGAAAGCACACACTAAATGCCAACGATGATGATGCCCCACGGTCACATTCTCTACCTGTCTAAATAGCCCAAAGTCCTGCTGGCTTTTTAAATTCTGTTTTGACTTTTCTAGCCATACATTGTTGAAGAGTGCTTTGCCTCGCCAGAAGACTTTGATGACAGCATCAAGTTGTGTATTGTCAATGAAAATCTTTGGTGGTTTGTTTTTCTGGTTTTTACAATGGTACAAAATGTTCTGTATTCCACCTTTTCAGTCCATACCACTGGGCTAAATCTGCAATGCAATTAATAATGATTTGCATGTCTTTTTTACGTGTGCCTCAAGTGGACAATCATCAGCAGAGAGCAGTTTTTGAATGACTGCCTTGAAGACTTTTGATGATGACTGGAGCCCATCGAATGGGAAGGGTTCCTTGATGGACTGGAAGTGTATTCTAACTCCAGATTTCTCATCTGAATCCTCAGTTAGTCAATCATATTTATTGAGCACTTACCGTGTGCACAGCACTATACTAAGTGCTCGGGAGATTACAATATAACGATAAAAAGCCACATTCCCTGCCGACAACGAGCTTGGCCACGCTGAATAGGACTGTACTGATCTCCCAGTCTTCACTCTGACAATGGGTGGCAGGGGGTTGGGGGGAGGGTTAAACAGAACTCCTTAAGCAATCGTATTTCCCGAGTGGTTACTGTGTACAGGGCACTGTACTAAGCCCTTGGGAGAGTACACACAACAATATAACAGACACATTCCCTGCCCACAACGAAATCTCTGACTTGACCAACCTGGGTTCTGATTCCAGCTCTACTACTTATCTGGTGTGTGAGCCTGAGCAAATCATTTAACTTCTCAGGGCCTTAGCTACCTCATCTTCAAATGGAGATTAAGATAGAGGCTCATGTGGGACATGGACTGTGTCTAACCTGATTTGCTTGAATCTACCCCAGATCTTAGTCCAATGTCTGGCACATAGTAAGCACTTAAAAACAACCCCCTCCTAACCCTCTCAAACTGCCCCCCCGCAAAAAAAAAACTGTGCCACTGGAAAGTATCCTAAGGATTTTGATAAGTTTCTCAGAAGAGTCTATGTGTTTAGCAACTGTCAGGGCTCTGGCTTGTTGACGGGGTCCAATTTTTTCTGAGGTCTATGAAAACTGTTTAGACATTTTGGTTATTGTTCTCTACACTTTTCCTGTATCGGTGATGCTGCAAAAATCATGATGGGCAGGGTTTCATTCTGATCTGAATCCATATTATAGTACAAGCACATTCTTAGTGGTTTGTCCAGTAGGATTTCAGAAAGACACTAGAACATAATGGAAATAATAAAGCAATCCTGGGCACCCCCATAAGTCCTGTCAGCAATTCAAAAATGGAACTGATCCCAGGAATCAGCGACTAAGAAGGCACGACTCCTCATCGAAATAATCTACTGCTTCCAAGAAAAAAAATTCAGTTCATTTCAGAGTGATGCTCAAGTACTCCAATTGAAATGGTTTAGAGTTTTGCAGAAGTGTTTTGATTATCTCTCAGTATTAGAAGAACATAGTGATATATACAAGATATACATACATATATCACATGTATATATATATATATATACACACATATATACATACATATACACATACATATATATATATACACACATATATGAAAATGAAACATCAAATTATTCACATTCCTTATTTCTCTCAAGCCCAGTGCCTGATTTCATTTGAGTATGCTGGCTACTTCTGGGGGCTTATTACAATCTGGGACCCAAATGCAGGTTCTAATTTCCTGCTGTTATATACTGTTTACAGTATATGCAGCATATTCTAGTGTAAAAGACGAAGGGGCCCCAGGAGCTTGCCTTCCAACAGCCAAAAAAACAACTCACACAGGAATAAAAACCCATCCGGCCTATCAAGAGCAAGTTACCAGAGTACAACCATCAGGGGAACATTAAATAAGGACCGGATCATCGGACCACCAGCAGCTCATTCACTTTGGGCCTCTAGTATGGATGTACAAGTGTATAATCAATTGATCGATCAATGGTATTTACTGGGGACTTACCGTGCACAGAGCACTGTACAAAGTGCTTGGGAAAGGACAATACGACAGAGGTAAGAGACCTCTAGAGCGTAAGTTCCCTGTGAGCAGGAAATGTGTTACCAATTTCCAAGGGCTTAGTACACTGCTCTGCATACAGTACATGCCCAATAAATATGATTGATTCATTCATTAAAAAAGTATCACCAGTGATCTTCTTAACAGCTTTTTAAAAAAATAAAGTTAAGAAAGGATCTGAAAAAGGAACTGTATTCCAATTATCCTATCAGAAACCTCAGTCTCCCTCTCCTCCTCCCACTGCAGAACTACCTAGATCCCCAATAAGAATGGGAGTAAATTTATCCAGGAGTTTTTCGCATTGACAAGAGCAATACAATCCCTAGGTCCCCAGAAAATTCGACTGCATAGATGCAGCTGGAATTTAGTCATACTGTTATAAATACCTGCCAATTTCCTGTATGCACGAAGCAAAGTCCTATTAGAAGCCAGAAAACAGCTCACACAATACTTTCCTCTGCCTTTAGCAGTTCTTCGCCTCTCCCAGACGTAACCCTTCTCTGCATTTTTTTTTCTGGGTCCAAGGGAAAGAGCATACTTCCATTTGGTTAGTACAAAGACTGATACAATTAGATGTGTCTTTTGGGGTGAGTTTGCAAAGGTTTTAAGGTAATACTGAGGCACTTTGAAGAAAGTAAGGCCTAGATTTTTCCCTGATCATTAAAAGAGCCCAAGGTAGGTTATAAATAAAGCATATGCAGGACTCACAGGAAACCATTAAAACAGTCTTTTGAAAGTCTCATATATTTCCAGCTGGAAGAAAAGTTTAAAATATTCTTTAAACATGGACCAAGAAAGGACTTATGTGCTTCCCCTGACCCCCATTCCTTTCAAAGTATATGACAGATCCAACCGATTTCTTAATAGAAAGATCAAGGGTCAAATTACCTCAATGAAAACTACCCCACAAAAGAATTTCTTTCTCCTTTGATGGGCTGAACAATCTTTCTAGTCAGGACCCTGAGTAAATAAAACCTTTCTTAGTTTTCAGCTTTCGAATTCACAAGCAGTAATTACCAAAAAGAAAACCCTGGCATCCTGTGGAAAAGACCAATCCCCTCCAAATCAAATTTTTGGTCAAGCTGTGAAATGTAAAACAGCACAAGGTTAAATCACATTTTAGTTAAACTAAATCTCCTTGGTTAGACTGTGATTGGCTAAATAAACAACACAATATCAGATCTCAGGACTGTCAACTTCATGATCTGGAGCCTCTTTGTCTGGTTCATAGATGAACTATACCCCAGTTTTTTCCTTAACCAGGCCTGCTTCCTTCTGCAGGGGCATTATTCAGTATCACAATAGTTCTTATCAGTTCAGAGGGGATCACGGTAGAGGATTAGGTTTGGGTCCAAGAGTATGGAAGGAGGGGAGCTGAATTCAACAGCAGATCACAGAATTGAGGTTTTAAATTTCCAATGGCTTTGTTTTCTCCATGTTCACCCTCCTGTGCATTAAATATGACACCCATGAGCAACCATGTGTCCATTCAAATTTTCATCAGTACATTTAAATGTGAGTACATGATTGAGAGACATTGTTTTGGAATTGATGGAGCCAGGCTATCCTCCTATGCTTCTCTCATGTTCAAGACTAGTAGGCAGCAGGTTAAATGTTAACCTTAAAGGAGAGTCAAAAAAACCAAGGAATTCCTCAGTTCATTCTCAGATCAAAACTTCTCAAGGAGTTACTTGAATAAAAGCTAGAGAATTGAGTGTAATATAGCTTTAACTATTCGAGAAAAGAAACTCATTAAACTCAATGACCCTTAATAGACAGATAGAAGCAGAGCTCACTAAATCTGGCATATCAGAGCTCCTGAGAGACAGCACAATGTAGACATTAGGGAAATCAACCAAATTCAAATCAATGACGTTATTTGCTTGGGGCAAAATCCAAGCCAAAAGATAAATGTCTCCACCTGTCCTTATACATCATGATCTGGGTTGCTTATTTGCTATTGTTTTAATGAGATGTTCTTCCCCTTGATTCTATTTATTGCCATTGTTCTTGTCTGTCTCCCCCACTTAGACTGTAAGCCTGTCAGTGGGCAGGGACTGTCTCTGTTACCGATTTGTACATTCCAAGCGCTTAGTACAGTGCTCTGCACATAGTAAGCGCTCAATAAATACTATTGAATGAAATACTATTGAATGAATGGTTTGCACCCCAGGTAATAATATTCCTTCCATATAACTAGGGTTTACTCCAGAATTCAGCTCTATATTTTGGTAGTTTTCAGTACAGTTTCCTTTATTTTTCCTTTATTTCTAGTGGTTCAGAATGACTATCAAATTCCTGTTTTCAAGGAAACTGAGGCACAGAGAAGTTAAGTGACTTACTCAAGGTCACACAGCAGATTCAGTGGCCATGCTGGGGTTAGAATCTAGGTCCTCTGACTCCCAGGCCTGTGCTCTTTCCACTTGGCCTTGGTGCTTTCCCAACAACTGTCCCCACTATTCCTGAGTAGGATCAGCCAGATCTCCTGATTTCACCCCAGAACTCTAGCTAAAGCTTCCCAAAGCTCCTGAGTCCAGGTTTAACAGGGTTTCAAATACACTAGACCCTCACTAAGCTACCACTGTCTTGAAGTTTCTAACTGGAGACAAAGCAGAAGCTGATCTTCAGGGGGGTGACGGAGGAAAAAAAAACCATGGAGTAAATCCTGGTTCCGAATAAACACAGAATATGAACTTTGCCACCAGGACCCGAGAAAGTGGGGAGGGACAAGTTCACCATGAGATTCACCTTAATTCTCTGAAATAGCGGGTTTCTTTAGAAAGTGCTGTGATTATAGGGACAAAGTTTGGAATAAAAAGAAGTGAGTATTAAAGAGATACAAGATTCATTTAGAAGATTATGAGGCACAAAAATGAAAGGGCTCACTATGCAGGGTTGTCATGGTAACGGGGTTCTCTTATCAAACAGGGGATGAAGCAATGAAAGGAAACTTGGAAAAGGACAACAGGCAGGAAAGACTGCTCTAAATCAAGATCTTTTCACCAATATAGGGGTGGGAGATGGAAGAAGAAAGACATGGACAGGGATAGAAAAGACCAGAGAAAGAGGAACAGAAGGGATGGGAGGAAAAGAGATCACAAAGGTTATGGTCTCCTGAATCACCACAATCAGAAAATTGACTACCAGTGAGTACTTGAAGTTCTATTCCTAAAGCAGCTGGAAAATGTCCAATCACATGGTGTATTCTGTTTTGAGCCACTGTTTTCTAGTGGAACTAGTTTCCTGGGAGACTAATGTTGTATAGGGGAATTAATGTTGTGGAAAACTAGTGTTTTAAATTGCAAGAGTGTGAGGCATTATATTGTGAATGTAAAAGGTTACTCATTTAGGGATGTCACATAAAAGAGAAACCATAATTAAAGAACCCTCAAAAGGTGAGGTTTGTCTTGTCAACTTTCCCATAATTCTGCTCAGTCTCTGATCACCTTAACCCAAAATGACTTGATTTGTAGATAAAGTAAACAAATTTATTTCCACACTGAGAAACTGTGGGGCCTTTTTGGTCCAACTCTCCTCTCTAGTGCAGCGAAGGCAAATGAAGCCGATAGACAAAGTCACTGAATACGGAAGACATCAGAGCTCTTGGGAGATGTGTGTTTTCTACAAATTGGAGAATTTTGAAGACAAACTGCATGATGGAATAATCAACTGAATCCAGAGGTCTTGTGAGGTGGTAATTAATCATCAAAAAAATTTTTATTGGTGTATGATTACTCTGGACAAGAAGCTACAAAGCTACAAAAGTTGTACCTGGGCAAAAGATACAAAAGAGAAGCAGCGTGGCCCAGTGGCTAGAGTATGGGCCTGGGAGTCGGAAGGACCTGGGTTCTAATCCCAGGATTGTCTTTATCTGTTGCTGAATTGTATATTCCAAGCACTTAGTAGAGTGCTCTGCACATAGTAAGTGCTCAATAAATACTATTGAATGAATGAATCCCAGCTCCACCACTTGTCTGCTGTGTGACCCTGGGCAAGTCATTTAACTTCTCTGGGCCTCAGTTACCTCATCTGTAGAAAGGGGACTGTGAACCCGATATGGGACATGGACTGTACCCAAATTAACTGTATTTTATCTACCCCAGCATTTAGTACAGTGCCTGGCACATAGTAAGTACTCGACAAATACCATTTAAAAAATTACAGCTTAAAAAGGAAAGGATTGACATGTGAATTTGGTTATAAAGCAGAAATTCCATTCTGCGAATTTCAAAGTCACTTGTTGGAGCCTGCTGATCTAAAATATTCCTACTTTAGCTGTTGAGATAAAGCCACAGCAAGGCCAAGAGATGGTCACAATAGGCAATTAAATATGTTCTGTTTCATCCTCAAAATTCAGCCCCTCAAGCTGTGCCAAGACCACAGTACGCACTTAATGCCGCTTATTCTCCATTATCAGTAGTAGGACTAGGGATAATCTGGATAATTGAAATCCACAGAGAGCCCTCACAGTTCATTTTCATATGTCCTTGTCCTATCTGAGGCATAATAGCAAAACACTACAGAATGCACTGCCCACCTTTAAACAGTTAGTTACCTGGTAACTGCAGCCTAAAGGCTGCAATCCTAACAGAGTATCCTAATAATTCCCTGGAGAACAGCCACCACAGCAAAGAGGTAGTTGGCCCAACTGGCCTAGTTCTCAATGGTGACCCTCCCTACACAGTCCTTCCTCAGGGCAGACAGGCACTGCATTCCCAGTGCATCTGTCTTGGTTTTTGAATATCTGTTGTTAACACGTCTTCCTTAACAACTGTAGGGACTGAAAATCCTGGTGGCTGGCATAAAGAAAACCGACTTGGATAAAGACTTACTGGATAACCATTGTTGGGTAGGGATTGTCTCTCTGTTGCCGAACTGTACTTTCTAAGTGCTCAGTGCAGTGCTCTGCATACAGTAAGAGCTCAATAAATACGCTTGAATGAATGAATAAATAATCGTGACTGGCACATCAAGAATTGTAGAGATTTAAAGTGGTTCTGGAATTGATTCCTTTTGGGAAAATTCTTATTCAGTGTGCTTCCAATATAGTGAGGAGACTAGAAGCCAACTTCACACCTCAGAAAAGGTGTTTTTATTTTGCTCAAGATGCTAGATTTTGATGGGCAAAGAAGTAGACATTAAGAAAGAAGCAAGGAAAATTTACCCTTATGTTGTACTTTCATGAAAATTGCCCTGCAGAATCTTCTCTCCTTTTCCTAGTGTTACAAATGAATTAATTTTCAATACATAATTATTTTTGGCTGTGATCCACTTTTGCCCTCAGATTGGTGCCTCCAACTGCCTATACCTCTTTCATTAATGTTAAAGCTCAGCAACAAATATTGCCTCACACCATCAGCTGTGTCTATTGAGTCCCTGCTCTAGGCAGAGACCTCTACTAGGTGCTTGAGTAAACACATAAAAGCAAAAGATACAATCTTTTCCATGAGAGTTTATGATCTAATGGGGAAGACTAGGATACATAAATTGACAAAACATAACAGAAAACATGAATCTAGGTCTAAATTAATCTGTAATCTAAATCTTAATTTAGATAACATGTAGGACAATTACTGATCTCTCAAAGGAGCTTTTTAAAACTTCTCACAGTGAAAGAGGAAGCTGAATGAACCAGGTTGTAGCAATGTATGGGCTATATTCAAACACTGCTCCAGGGCATAATTTTCAGTGAATTTAATAAGAATTCCTAGATCAAAGGCAGAGCCTGACCCTAAGGGTGTAAGTCTTATCTTAGATTTACTAGATAAATCTGAGAGAAAACAGTAAAAAGCAAGGAGAATCACTCTATTATATCACTGGAATCCTTTGGTCCTCAAAGAGGGGTTTGTCCATCCCACTCCTCCTTCCATATAAATGGATTTTCAAAAGTTCTTGTCCAAAAGGGGACAACTCTCTCTACTTTCTCCACCAGCTAGTCCTTCCACCCGGGCCCTCTTGGGCCTAAAGGCCAGCACAATCAACAAAGCCATTTCACCCCAGGAGGGAGACTGACTGGTTCAAAGCTGCCTGGTCCTCTAATGTGAGGTTACCAGAGGGAAGGGCAGGGTTAGGTAACAAGCCCCAACAATCAGAAATAGGATGAGGATTTATAACCATCTTTGGAGGGTTTTAAATTCATAAAGATTTGCCCAGCAATCTGAAACAGACATAATTCTGTTTTCCCATATTTTCCTACATGCACACACCAAGAATGAATCCAACATAAAGTGACTCCTTTAACCCAGTTCTGTTAAACTTCAAAAAGATAAAATGGATGAGGCCCTTTTATCATTGAATTTCTTTGTTGGTGGCATTGTTGCCACTATTTTTCTCAGTTATTTCCCTCAAAGGTATTATTGTTACCTTAATTTAGAGAAAACTGAAGTATAAGGGGTCTAATGACTTTCCTACACCCTCCCTCAAAACCATAATAAGGACTGCTACATACATTAACACATATTTAGCATGGCCTTCAAATACCCAGCTGTGTAGAGCACATTATTCTGTGGAGAATATCTAAATTCTTTCCAGTCATCTTGATTTTTTCTGTTTTAATTCAAATTTCAAAGGAAACAGCATTTTACTCTTGCAATTCTTCTGTGAATGAATGGACGGTCCCTTGGGTTATAGTGAACACGGGTCAAAACTTGGCTTTACCTGTGAGAACTGGACTTGTAACCTCCGTTTTAAAATTATCCCAAAGAGCTCTTTCTTATGTAGATGAATAAGTGGAAGAGCATCATTACTGATTTGAATTATATGCTCCCATGGTAAGTATTCTAGTTCCTGACATCATGTACTGAGTATCATATTATGGGTCAGGATACATTGTAAAGTGAGCACTTACCTGATTAGATAATGTTTTCACATGCTGCCTTTTCCTTAGGTGTAACAATCAACAGGAGTTTGTCCACTGGGTTTTTATTCCTCATGTCGGACTAGTATATTCCTCTCGCTGATATTCTTCTTCCTAGGAAGTCAGATATATTGTACGTTTTTTGTTCCTATTTTCAGTCTTTCATAATACTATTCGAGTAAAATGTTAATCTGGATCAATTAACAGTATTATGTTCAGGGCACTGTGCTAAGCACTTGGGGGTGTACAATATAACAGAACTGGTAGACATTTCCTGCCCACGATGAGCTGATTTAGATTCTACAGGGAGTTCCACTCTCCGGATAAATTCAACCACATACCTTTCCCCCAGCATTCCTATAAAATCCCTTCTCTGGTGGACGGCTAAGGGTATGAACCTGTGAGCTCGCTGAGGGCAGGAATGTGCCTGTTATATTGCACTCTCTCAAGGGCTTAGTACAGTGCTTTGCACACAGTAAAGCGCTCAATAAATACCATTGAATATGTAGCAATAATAGTGTCAGTAACAAAAAAGTCATTATTTTGTGGTACTCATTTAACTTTCGCTCTGGGTCAATCACTCTGCTAAACACTGGGTAGACACTGTGCAATCAGACCAGACAGTTCCGGCCCCAAGTGGGGCTCAGGGTCTAAGTGGGAGGGAGAACAGAAATGTAATCCCCATTTTACAGATGAAGAAATTAAGTCACCAAGAAACGAAGTGATTTGCCCAGGGTCACAAAGCAGCCAGATTACTGAATGGGGATTAGAAACCAGGTCTCCTGCCACCCAGTCCCGTGCTCTTCCCGCTAGGTAGGTCAGCTCCTCAAGTGTTTGGTGGCCCTGAACTAAAAAGTTGCTTTTGCCACAATTGTGTTCCAGCGCACTGCTTGAGACCAGACCGAATCCTATTCTTGTCGGTAATATTTACCCGTCCTGACAGTTGCTTTTTCACCAGGCAAAGCTCCCCTTCGAAATGCGTTTTTTCTCCTGTGTAAATGGGCGATCCTTTTGGTTGTCGCCTCCAGTTTTGACTGGCCTGTGGCTGTTTAAAGCCTTATCTAGAGTAAAAGCTCCTTCACACAATAGCTTCTCGGGTGGTGCCCGGGCACTAATCCCAGATCATCTGACCCAGCCCTCCGGGGAATCGGCTCAGTTTTCGCAAGCCCTGCTATTACTCAGCTCTCCCGACGTCTGGCTCTCTCTCTCTTTTCCTCTCATGCCTTACTGTGGGGTACAACAGTCCTCAAATGTGTCCACATTCCTTTGAAAGCCATAGCAGCGTGGCTCAGTGGAAAGAACCCGGTCTTGGGAGTCAGCGGTCATGGGTTCGAATCCCGACTCTGCCACGTGTCAGCTGTGTGACTGTGGGCAAGTCACTTCACTTCTCTGTGCCTCAGTTACCTCATCTGTAAAATGGGGATTAACTGTGAGCCTCACGTGGGACAACCTGATTACCCTGTATCTACCCCAGCCCTTAGAACAGTGCTCTGCACATAGTAAGCGCTTAACAAATACCGACATTATTATTATTATAGCGTCACCTTCCTCCAATTTAACACTGGTGGTAAACTCCCGCGCCTCCTCCGCAATTTAACCCGCCAGAAAATGGAAGCTCTTGCTTTATTGACTAGCATCGAGATCTTCAACACCTACGGTTACTAAATGCAGGTCGGACCTCCGCTTCAATTTCCTCCGGTTCTCTGGCACCGCCCCAAATTACAGCCTCGAAGGGGGTCGAGTGGCCCTCATCTTTCCATTCTTATTCCCTTTCCGCTCTGCAGCTCCGTTTCACCACGGAGATACTTACAGAAGGCATTTTCTTCGGCCTGGGCGTCATGGGTTTCAATCCCCTGGGGTCTCTCGGCTTCACCCAGAGCTTCCAGTCGGCATTTCCGCCCGCCCTGAACTGGCCCCAGGGCTTTATTAACACCTCCACTTGTAAAAGAGAGAAAAGACTAATGTTACTCCCGAGACCACTCCCGCAGGGGATGTGCCCTCCACCACAGGAAGAAACTGGCCTTCTATTTAGGGATCATCTTCATTTCCCATTCTACTAACACAGTCCTAAGTAAGGGAGTGTCACCAAGCATTCACTTCACTGCATCAGGCCTGAGCATTTCCCCTAAGACGCATCATTTTTTAAAACATGGTATTTGGTGACCTCTTACTATCTGCCAGGCACTGTACTAAACGTTGGGGTAGATGCAAGTTAATCAGGTTGGACAGACCGGCTGAAAAGCAGCTGGTCAGAGAAGCAGCATGGTCTAGTGGACTGAACACAGGCCCGGGAGTCAGACGGTCATGGGTTCTAATCGGAACTGCTGTCTGCTGTGTGACCTTGGGCAAGTCACTTCACTTCTCTGTGCCTCAGTTCCCTCATCTGTAAAATGGGGATTGAGACTGTGAGCCCCATGTGGGACAGGGACTGTGTCCAACCCGATTTGCTTGTATCCACCCAGGGCTTTAGTGCAGTGCCTGGCACATAGCGCTTAACAGATATTATAACTTATAAATTATTATTAAAACCAGACTGTCCAATTTAAAACCAGAGGATTGGTTGTTCTACCTCTTTCCACTTTACTTGTATCTCCCTCAGGTTGCAACCTAATGTTTTCTTGAGACTAGCATTGGCCTTACTGCACCACTTCAAAGCTTAGAATTCCAGGGGGTTTCTGAGGGAGTGAGGTTCAAGGAATGTGTGGGCAGTGCACTGAAGAAACCCGTTTAGGAATGTAGCCATGAAAGAAAGGCCATATTAGATAAAATAGTGATTCAGCTGATCATTATGGTGTCTCAGGCAGAAGAAGGAAAAGATGCTTAGATGAAAAGAGGACATCCAGCCTGCTTCTTAGGCATCTACTTCTATCAATCCAATTTATTGAATGCTTTACTGTGTGCAGAGAACTCCACTAAGCACTTGAGAGAGTACAATATGATAGAATTGCTACATATGTTCCCTGCCCACATTGGGTTTACAGTCTAGAGGGGTAGAAATACTACTACTGGCATTACTACTAATAATAATTGAGGTATTTGTTGACCACCAACTACTGTACTAGGCATTAAGGCAGACACAAGATAACAAGCTTGGATATAGCCCCTGTCACACATGGAGTTCACAATCTAAGTAGCAGGGAGAGGAGGTATTGAATCGCCATTTTACAGATGAGGAAACTGAGAAACAGAGAAGGTAAGTGACTTGTCCAGGTCACACAGCAGGCAAATAGCAGAGCTTAGAACCCAAGTCCTCTGATCCTAAGCCTATGGTCTTTACACTAGGCTCTAATGCTTCTCAAGGATCTTCATGGAGCACTTGGCCACGAATCTACCAAAACCCTTCTTGAGCCTCACAGATTTTCTCTCGAACACTCCTTTTTCTTCATCTATCTCACGATAGCCCTCTTGCCCATGAATTTATGCAAACCACTCTTGAACCCATTTAATATTTTCAACCTGCATGATTTTTTGTGTTAACAAATTCCAAGTGCTTACCACTCTGGGAAAAGGTGTTTCTCTTCCTTTGTTTGAAAATATATCACCTTAAGCTTCATCGGTGTCTTCTCCCATTATCAATCACCAATTTTATGTCCACCTTGCCCACCGCCTTCACATCTCCACCTGTCTATGAAGAAGAGGACAGACTGGTTCTGTTTCTAACTTTTCCCTGCTCAGCCAAAACAGAAAGAAGCAGCACGGCCTACTGGAAAGAGCACAAGCCTGGGAGTCAGAAGCCCTGAGTTCTAATCAATGATTATTACTGCACAGTCAATAAATCAGAGACTTTGTGAAACATGTACTCTATGCAGAGTATTGTACTAAGCAGTTGGAAGAGCACAGAGTTAGAAATGTGATCTCAGACATCAAGGAGCTTAAAACCTAGCAGGGAACAGTCACTAAAGTGAATTACAGGTAGGAGAAACAACATAAATAAAGTTAGAGAAGTAGGGTATTAAGGGACCCCACCCCAGCAAGAAGCCGTCACTGATTACCATCCACTGCCCATCCAACCCAATTGAGAAGCAGCATTGGCCTAGTGGAAAAAGCCTGGATCTGGGAATCAAAGTTGTCAACTGTGTGACTTTGGGCAAGTCACTTTGCTTCTCTGGGCCTACCTTGCTCTAAAATGGAGATTCACACTGGAGCCCCATATGGGACAGGGACTGTGCCCAACCTGATTAACTTGTATCTACCCAGCACTTAGTAGGGTGCCGGGCACAAAGTAAGCGCTTAACAAATACCTTTTGAAAAATGCCCTGGATCACATCAACCCACCCCTTGCTTTCACATTATATTTTTAACTCACCTTCACTATTTATGCATATATGTGAATTCAATTGTATATTCAATTTGAAAATAATTTATATCTCTCTCTGGCATTAGATTGTAATCCTTTACAGGGTAGGTTCATGCTAATGCTTGGTACAGTGCTTTGCCCTCAGAATAAACTCAATAATTATTGTAAAGAATGATTGATAGGAATTAATTAAGACTCAGAAAGGATTTGAGAAGGCAAATCAGAGGAAGTTACACCCTGATGCTTTAATTTAATTATCTTCAGACCATTAAAATAGCACATATTGTATAATGCTTCATCATCATTTACAGAAATCACAGATTTACTTGCTTGAAATATGTTTATTGGATTCTGTCATATGCAACTATGCATTTTAATGGTACCATCTGAATATTATTTTGGATTTGATGCTGATTGCTAAGGGGAAATGTTTAGTTGGGTTAAACATATGCATCCTTATTTAGCTTTATTAGTTTACGGCTGTTTTGGTAAAATTATCATCCTGGCTGAACTAAAATGAGCAAGCGAAGTCAAGGGAACAGCTGTTAATCAGAGGCATGTCGCTTGCCCCTTTGGGAGAGAATTCTGAAGAACACAATTTAAAGAATCTTGTGAGAACATATTACTGCTACTGCTGGGATGAAGTGCACCAGAGGAGTAGAGAGAAAACTTCCTTCTTAAAAGTGAATAACAAAAATGTGAAAGAAGATGCAGCAAACATTGGGCAGAAGTCCCAGGATAGCTTTTTTTCAAGATGTCAGCAAGAAGTCACAAGGCTCGGAATTTGCATGCTACTAGGGCTCTGAGAGCAGGCCATGGGGGATGGACACCAGCTGCCTCTTCCTTCCTGCCCTTCCCTTCCAAGGTGGAGGAAATGTCTCTGTCCTTTTGGGGGAAGGCAATGTGGCTTATTGGCTAATGTGACTGGAAGCAAGGATACTCCCAGCTGCACCATTAGAGAGCTTACTGTTTAACCTTGAGTAAATCATTTTATCTCTCTGGGCCTAGTTTCCTCTTCTGTAAAATGGGGATATGACAGATTCTGAGCCTGGGTGGGACAGGGACTGTACCCCAATCCCTCAATCAATGGTATTTATTGAGCACTTACTGTTTGCAGAACACTATACTAAGAGCTTACCAGAGTATAATATAGTCAATACACGTGATCCCTGCTTTCAAGGAGCTTACATCTAGCAGGGAAGACAGGCATTAAAATAAACTACTGACCCTTCCAAGAACTGTTTAGCTAAACTATTTTTGCAGCTGAAATGTGATTATTTTGTCTGCAGAGAATGTGGTTCTGATGTTGGATGAAATGGTTCTTGGTGTACATGTAGCATCAGTCAATCAATAATATTTGTTGAGTATTTAATATGGGCCAGAGCACTGAATTAAGCACTTGGGAAAATACAAGACACAATAATAATGATACTTGTTAAGAACTTACTATGTGCTGAGCCCTTTACTAGGCAGTGGGATAGATGGTAGATACAATATAATCAGGGTGGATACAATTCCTATCCCATGAGGGGCTCTTAGTCTAAGGAGATGGGAGAATGGGTATTTAATCCTCATTTTACAGATGAGGCAAGTGATGCACAGATAATTTAAGTGACTCACCCCTAAGTCACACAATAGGCTAGGTGGCAGAGCCAGTATTAGAACCCAGGTCCTAATAAGATTGAATGCAGGTCCTCTGACTCCCAGGCTTGGGATCTTTTCCAGGAGGCCACACTGCTTCCCCTTCTTGGGCCCACTAAAAAACTTCTTCCTTTGAATTAGGAGTTACTGCTTTTAAAACTAGATTGCTATTCAGAGTGGTGATCAATAGAAACTTATTCCGATGAAGATTTTTGAGATGGAGTAATGGGTACTTCAGCAGGTGGCAATTTCCACTCAGAACTGGGAATGATTCATTTTTTTTGTTAACTTGTGTTTATGTGGACTTCAGTAAAATGATTGGCATTTCTAAGAATATCGAACAGACGAGAACAAAAGTTTTTTTTTCCTCTCTTTCTTTCTCCTTCCCATTTAAAACTCTTTAGATCACTAGCTGAGTGTTGTGCCATGAGAGCTTAAAATATATCCTTCCACTGATGGTCTACTGAAGCACAGCTGGCTTTGGCTTTGTTTCTCCTGCTGTTTAATTCTTCTTCTAATTTGTCTAAGATTTTACCTTATAAAAAGAAGGCAGTGGGTAGGTAGTCCTTATCATTCCAAGGGTGAGCTATTAAAGATCCAAAATATATGTGGTGTTTCTCCTTCCCTTTTGAAGTTCACCTCTCGATCCCTTGGATTGGGCGTCAAGTAGAAGGAAAACAACAGCTGAGTGTAATCACATCCACACTTTTTTCTCTTCTCTGTACTGGCTTGGCATACACATGGGACAGGAGGCAGAAATAAAACAGATAGAAAAAGTTTTTGTTTTTTAATCCATTCAATTTTAGTTATTTGAACCTGAATAAATGAAACCTATAATGGATTTTCTGCAAGATGCCCCATTTAATGAAATTGGAGTGGAGGAAGATTCATTGGTGATAATACCCCCAAGGAAATTTGAGTTCAAGCTTCTTCAAAACAACCATGATAATGTTGGCATTTGTTAAACCCTGGTAGATATAATGCCCAGTCCCTGTCTCACATGGGACTCACAATCTTAAAGGGAGAGGGAAAAAGCATTTAATCCCCTTTTACAGATGAGGACTCTAAGGCTCAGGTGAGTTAAATGACTTATCTAAGGTCACCCAGTAGGCAAATGCCACAGTAGGGATTAGAACCCAGATCCCCTGACTCCCAGGCCCCTGTTCTTTCCACGAGGTCACACTGCTTGTCCTTAATACTAAGAACATAACCTGGGAAAGTACTAAAAGAAGGAAACTTGAAATGCCAAGTTGTAAATTCCTTTTCTAGGCCCTCAACATTTACCCTTTAATAATCAATCAATGGGATTCTTGAGTTTCTTGTGTGTAGAACATGGTACTAAGCACTTGGGAGAGTACAGAGTTAGTTAAGGCATCTTCCCCTGGCCACAGTGAGCTTACAGTCTAGAGGATCAACTAAAACTGTTCAAAATGTAAAACAGAGCAATGAATTCCCCAGCCAGGCCTCAGATTCTGGTCCCATAAGGCAGCAAAGCACTGCTTCTGGAACACAGGTAGGGAGTAGTTGGGCATCAGTTCCCTGATCACATGATCACAAAACACGGTCTGCAGAACATTATGGAGGCCGCAACCTCAGTCAGAGATAAGTGGAACCAGGGCTTTCTGAAAGCCCATCAGACTATGTCTCTTCTACTCAACAACCAGAATTTAACACCACTGGGAAGTTTGAGGTCTGAGCTATGAGAACCACAACTTTTATTATCTTGTGAGGGCATTAATTAATCTGTATGTGCATGGGTGGAGGTTGTATAACTGTGTTTGTTTTAGAGGGACAAGGTGAGGATGATACTGGATGAAAGAAAGCATATAATTATTGCCATAAAATGTTCAGGGATACTAGTTTGCACAAGTAAACCCTAAGCAGCATGGCCTAGGGGAGAGAAACGGGGTCCGGGAGTCCAAAGCCTTGGGTTCGAATCCAGCTCCATCACTTACCTGCTGTGAGAAGTCACTCAACTTCTTTGTGCCTCAGTTCTCTCACCTGCTAAATGGGATTCGATACCCATTTTCTCCTCTACTTACACTGTGAGCCCCCAATTGGACTGATTATCCTTTCTCTAGCCCAGTACTTAACTGTATAAGCGCTTACAAATACCTATAACAATTACTATTGTTTTATTCAATAATACTCAGCTAAGCTCAACCCAAAAATCGAAGGGAAGTACTCAGCATTAGGCATTGGACAGCATATATGAAAAGATGTTTTCCCTTGTATCTCTACAAGAAAGATAGCATTTGTAAAGCTGTTTTGTCTTCAAACAAAAGGATTTCTTGGGGCTGCTACCAAAATCAATGTTCATTGTTACCAAACAATCTTTAGCCGAGAACTAAAAATGTCACAATGTTAATGCAACATCTTGCAAGCCAAATAAGAGGACCCTGTGCCAGATACATCCAAGTGCTTAGGGCGGAAACTGTGTTAGAATTTGTCCTGCCATCATATGGAACCCTTCTATTTAGGATCAATCATATCGGTGGGTCTTAGGCTCATGCTGATGGCAGACTAAAGACCAATGGTAGTAATAATCAACAGCTTCTACTAGAATACATTCTTTCATTCCGTGGTGTTAGCAGTGCATGAGCTCACCTCGTACCTATCCCAGATACAAGAAACTGCCTTGAGATTACTACCAGACAATTCCACAGAGAACAGAAGAACACATCAGATTCCTCTCTTCTTTCTTCACTGCCCCAGTAATTCTCATTAGAATAATCAACTGATTGCATGCTAGCTGACTTCAGAAGGGGGAATGATCCTGGCCTCGATTTTCAACCCATCTGGTAAAAACACTGCTGTTAATTGTATATCAAGTATTTGAACTGTCACAACATCTCCAGATGGCTAAATAAACCCCTAAAAAAAACCCCAAGGAATAATCATAAACTGCCTTCTCTAGAGAAGAAGCAGAAGGTCTCTAGAAACCCTGAGATGGTATCAGAGGTCTAGGGTCCCATTGGGTCTGGACCAAGGGGACCAGAACTTTGGTTCAGTTGCATTTCCCCTATTGTATCCTTTGGTCGAGCTGCTCGAATGTACAGGAAGGTCTCAGGCTTACAACCCCAATTGGTTCCTGACAACTGTGGCTTCAAGTTGAAATGGTGGTAAGTCAGAACTCATTTTCTTTTAAGACATGTTATAAACAGGGGATTTGGTTCCTGAATCAAGGTCGATACCCTATTTTTACCAACATGAGAGTGTTAAGGTTCTAAGGGCAAGAACATGGTCATTTACCTCAAATGTTTCTCTCTCAAGTGCCTTACTTGAGGAGCAGTGTCGTCTAGTAGCTAGAACATGGGCCTGAGAGTCAAAGGGTTATGGGTGTTCTAATCCCAGCTCCATCACTCGTCTGCTGGGTGACCTGGGCAAATCACTTTAACTTCTCTGTGCCTCAGTTCCCTCATCTCTACAGTGAGAATTCAGACTGTGAGTCCATGTGGGACAGGGACTGTGCCCAATCCATTATTTACCCCGAAGCTTAGAACAGTACCTGGCACAAGGTAAGTGCTTGTTAAGCTTAACAAAAATGATTATTAGTATTACTACAGTGCTCTGCACACACTAGGTGCTGAATAAATACTGATCTCAATAAATGAATTGTCTATAGCCCCTGCACCCTTTGGAAAAGCTTGCATTTACTTGGATAAATCCACATAGGTCTATTAAACTGCTTCTCATTTGGGCTGGACTCAAACGGATTCATTTCTGCAGTAATGAGATCTGCCCACAGAGAGTAAACACTGCCAGCTCTGCCCTCCTTTTATTTCTAGAACAAAACCGCTGATCACTCCCTATACCGGTAAACATTTCAGTGGAGGAGTCAGCTGAAGGCATCAATGTTATCTGCTGAGCTAGTGCGTCAAGCACTTCAGAATTTTGAGATTCAGCCGGCCATTTACCTAGTACCAAGTAAAAGTCTTGACCTTTGAGAATGCTGGATGGATTACATAAACTGGAGACTAACACTAGAAACAACTTAATTGTTCGATACCTACATTGACAGTTTAGAGTTAGCATTATTTCTTAAGACTAGAGGTGAAAAATTGGGGTTGGAGGCCACTACCTTTAATGGCCAACTAGCTCCAAAGGACAGATTCTTACGGATGCTGTGAGTAGCATTTAGCAAAGATAGTTATGTGGGTATACATATCACTTTAATTTTTCAGAAGGGCTTTCACATCACCTCACATTGCCCTCTGATTTTAAGAGAAGTAGTGGTTATCATCCTCATTTTACAATGAGGCAGATGAGGCATAGAGAAGTGAAGTGACTTGCCTAATGTCACACAGCAGCAGACAAGTAGAGGAACTGGGATTAGAACCCAGGTCTTCGGATTCCCTGCCCCGTGAGTAGGACAGTGCACTGCATATAGTAAGTCCTCAGTAAATACCATTGATTGATTCCAGCAGCAAATGTTTTCTTTTAGGTGAAAACAAGACTTTCAACAATTGTGCCATAAAAACAGTATTGCAAATTCCATGAAACCCTCCATCGGCTCATCCAGTATGACACTCCAGGTATAGACACTGTCTGTCCCTAGTCTGATTGAGGGACTCATTTATTTTCTGTTTGATTAAAACAAAATTTTTGTATGAGAAGGCCACTACAGTAAGCAGCAACTGTTGATTGAATATATTGAATAAGGCCCAATGGGTTTTGATGTACATATTTTTTTAAGTTCTAAAAAAAAATTAAAATCTTTCTGCAAGATACATGTAATGCAAGTGTGTTCAAGCAAACCTGGAACTGGATATAGTTTGGGATACCTCATCTCTACTAACTTTTGTTTAAATGTAATTTGTTAGCGCTTACTACATGTCAAGGCACTGTTCTAAGCAGTGAGGAGTATACAAGTTTAGTCATCTTGGACTCAGTCCCTGTGCCCACTGGGGCTCACCAGTCCAAGTCTTGAGGGAGGGATATTGATCCCCCATTTTACAGGTGACGGGTAACCTTGCACAGAGAATTTAAGTGAGTTGCCCAAGGTCACACCACAAGCAATTGGCAGACCCGGGATCAAATCCCAGGTCCTCTGATTTGCGGGCCTGTGCCCTAACCACTTGGCCACATTACTTCTCCAACTTGTTTCACCTTCTTGAAACATCTCTTCATTGTACACAGTGACTGCCAGTGTGACATGAATTGCTGGTCTACCTGCTGATTAAATGGCAAATATAATTTCCTTCCAACTTATGTAATTGTTTTGCGTAATGGAAACAATAGAGGTCTAAGCTCTGACTCAGGACTCTGTAAACTGTGGCCAGGAAGTGGCTATGATGAGCATACTGAGGTTTTCAGTGTCTTGATGGCCTTCGAAAATACTCCTATATCTTATTATGATGGCTAAAAGACCAAGTGTGTATATATTTGAGTTTCAGGCTTTTTCACACGCATGTTTGGAGAATTAAGTACTTTGCCATTTTCAGGTGCCATAGAGGACAAATTGAATCATGACAACAATTAGAAAAAACATATATAACAGATTAATCCTAATTCTCCCTTTCAAACCCTTATTTGGGCAGCCAAAGACAGCTTCTCTCCTCTGTGCAATAGCACCTTCCAGCATTACATGGGTCATTAAGCCCTCTCAAGGGTGTATCTAGACTGTAGGCTCCTTGTGGGCAGGAAATATGCCTACCAACTCTCTTGTACTGTACTCTACCAAGTACTTAGTACAGTGCTCTGCACACAGTAAACACTCCATAGATAACATTGATTGATTATCTAGAACAGGAAAGGGGAACTGGTTTTCCAAATTCAACTCACCTAACTCAGTTCACACCAATCTTTTCAACTAACTCTTAGCACTTATGTTTAGCTCTGAACATGATATATGTGTTTTTTTTTTGTTGTTGTTGCACGCATGCATGGGAATCATCTGGAAAGCAGATAAATTAAATTATCTCCTCACACCCAGCCCCGAGGCAAAAACTTCACACCAAAGAGAGTTGTAATAAGTTTTAGAAAATTGTACCTAGAGAGGGACAACTATAATATGATAATTAACTCATTTTATGATTACAGTGAACTAAAGGAATGATTTTTAAAAAACCCAACTTAAAGTAATTTCTGGACTCACTGTGACATCTAGAAAAGTTAAGTGCCTCATTAATGAACAGTAAAATCTGTCATAAAATGATGATCTTCTCTTACAGGTTCCTGTGAGCAGAGGTGCACCGTGGTGGGGGGCCTAAGTATGGCAGATTCTATACTTGTCATTCCTTTGAGTGGAAAAGGGTTTCTCCTTTCCTCCTGCTGTGTGCATGCGGTTGTGTCCTTGAAGCAGCGAGTGCACCACTAGTAATACCCTCTCTTCAAAAACTCGTCTACCCAACTGGGCAGTGACATTGGCGGGCAGTATAGAACCCCTTCCTTTGTTGCCGAGTAAACCATATGGATGGAGGTACAGGAGGAGTCAGGTACTGGGGCTCCACCCTAGGAACAAAATGACTCCATCCAGCCATTCTAGCAGGTCAGTTTTTGAAAATACCCAGAAGGAGCTATAATCATCACAGGATGGCTCCAATCAGGTGAAAGAGAGAGGACAAAATAAGCAATTCAGAGAATTAGCAACCGTAATGCTTGCTCGAGTTAGTCAAATTATTAGACCAGCCCTTGTCAGAAGTAACTAAATGTTGTTCCTTCTCATGGCTCTTCAGGGGCTCATTAGAATATGAGTTAATAGTTTCAGTTCCATTTTAGGGGGCACTGTACTGTGATTATCATCTGCGCATGGTAGACCTGCCTAGGGAGAATTTCACGATGTGACCTACATATCTGTGACACAGAGAGCTGGGAGTGCATCGGATACTAATCTGCGATTTGAAGCAATAACCAAACTTCAGATTTGTGCAGATTCAAAACTAATTTATTCACTCTGCCTTGAATCACCCTGGAGACCAGACTAACAGTCAAATATCTTCATGACCCTATAAATAATAGGGCACTTGCTCAGACATCAAAACTTAGTTACAGAGTTTGAAAGGGGATCAATACGATCGGCCTATTGTTATCATAAAAAGGAACAGGCAAGGAATCGGAACGCTTTAGGGAATCTAAAACCTGAGATTGAGAAGCAGAGTTCAAATGCAATCATTCTTCCCAAAGATTATTTGACAACACTTGTGATCAAATAACTCGTAGCAAATGCTAAAGCTGAGGCAATTTAAATTTTGGAGCTCCATTGTTTCTCTAAAATATTAGGAACAAATACAGAGTGAGTTTTTTTGGTGAAAGAAATGCTCCAAGTACGTTTCAGGGATGGTAAAAACATCATCAGAGAAGCCTCACTGCATTGCTTTACCAGGGACTGTTCTCTTACTTTGGAAAACAGAACAGTTTTCATTCTGAGGCGAGCAAATGTGATTTTCATTCTTATTCCATCTGCCTAGAAATAATCAACTCTATTCCTTTGTAATGTTCCAGAGAACCCAATACAAGTCCTCAGAACTACACAAGTGGAATATCCCCTCTCTCTATTTTATCCTACATTTCTATGCCACTATTCCCTCCCCTCCCCTCAGAACTCTGAGATGTGTGCCTTACATTGCTAAGAGTAGACAGCTACTGCCCATTTCCACATCTAGGCCCACATTTTCCTCTTAGGTGCTTAGCAGCCAGAAGCCCAGTAAAATCCATCCAGGAGGGGAGTGAAAGCACAATCTCACCTGGGGAGAATCTTTGCCTTCAAGTATCAAACAAGCTAACAAAGAGACAGAAAAATAAAATAAGTTACAGAGAAGCAGAAAAAAGGAAAAAAAAAGATTTGCACATGACTTAGTTCTTAAGTGATGGGGTAGGTAAGATAAGTACCAAAAGGCTACAGTGGGTTGTGCATTCTTAATTCCTTCAGCACAATGGAGCAGAGGTTCCACAAGGCACCGTCTTGTGGGAGAAATGGGTTGGCGTTCTGGGGAAAGGACAAAACAAGGGTGGGGGACTGTATTGGATGGGAGTGAACTGAAGGGGTAGTAATGGACTTGGTCACTTCACTGTCACCGCACCCATTGTTTGCAGTCTGCCAAATGCCCGTGTTGGCCCTTTTCATGTCGCTTCCTATCACTTTATCTTTTCAGGTATAATGTCTCGGTAGTATCATTGGGTGACCGCATTAACGTCTTTGTTGATGAAAATCTTAGGGTTATAGATAGAGTTTCCAGTGTGTACATAAGTTCTGTTTCAGCAACTTATTATGAGTCCACAGAGCCAGAGCCAGGAAAGCAGTCTCAAACCAAGTGGAACAGATGGACCACCCGAGCACGCATCAATCGGGAGAAGAGAACGTTGTGGTCTGGAGGATAGAGCACGGGCTTGGGAGTTAGAAAGACCTGAGTTCTAATCTTGCCTCTGCCATTTTGTCTGCAGGGTGACCTTGAACAAGGTCTCTGTGCCTCAGTTACCTCATCTGTAAAATGTAGATGAAGAATGTGATGCCTCGTGTAGGATATGGACTGTCTCCAACCTGATTATCCTGTGCCTACCAGAGTGTTTAGTACAGTGCCTGGAACAAAGTAAGCACTTAATAAATACCATAAACAAGTAAGACTTGCTCACCCTGTGCAAATATTGAGATGCCAAGAGGCAGATTTAGGTTAAAAAGTCTCAGAACCAATCAATCAATGGTCTTTATTGCGTCTTCACTGTGTGAAAAGCACAGTACTAAGCACTTGCAAGAGTACCATAAAACAGAGTTGGTAGACACATTTCCTGCCCATAAGGAGTTTACAGCCTAGAGGGGCATGTACATAATGCACATGTGGCCTTAAGGGACAAACCCA
Source organism: Ornithorhynchus anatinus (assembly GCF_004115215.2). Taxonomy (NCBI): domain Eukaryota; kingdom Metazoa; phylum Chordata; class Mammalia; order Monotremata; family Ornithorhynchidae; genus Ornithorhynchus; species Ornithorhynchus anatinus. The sequence continues at coordinate 8,712,846 of NC_041747.1, read as the reverse complement.
TTAAAAAACAAGTGCAAACAATACCGGAGGTGGTTTTGGTCAGGACAAAATCTCACACATGATAGTGCCCTAAAGTCCCTAATGTCAAGTTCCAAGTCAAGCACTATACTAAAAACTGGGAAACTACAGGACAATCAGGTCGAACAGAGTCCCTCTCCCAGTGAGATTCAGAGTTTAAGTAAGAGGGAGAACAGGCAACAAATTCCCCATTTTACAGATGAGGAAACTGAAGCACAGAGTAGTTAAGTGACTTGCCCGAAGTCATCCAGCCAGCAAGTGGCAAGGCCAAGATTAGGACCCAGGTCCTCAAATTCCCAGACCATTTCCTTTCCACTACATTTTGGCTCTTCTCCCCTGTACAAAGAGTACCTTATATACCCATTGGGAAGAACTATATTTGGCAATTGGAGCAGAGAAGACATATTTAAGGTACCTAAGGTGGGAAAATACGTCTCAGCCAAATTTGATTTTTACACCCTGGATTTTGTCATTCATCTTTCTTGTTCCTTTATTACAAGCACCTGAACCCAACAAAAGTGTCCTTGAAAGAATGAATTTTTGTCTAAGAATATCTCCTGCTGATCCTAATTTTGGCTGATGTCAGCTTGTGTCTGGCAGTTAATCATTTTATTCTTTACCTGTGATTTTCATGAATTCATGATTAAGACTTCTGACTGACTACACATACAATAACAACAAAAACCTAACAGTCCAATTACTATTTTGTTAATTTACTTGAAAATTATCCATTTAAACCTGTGGTAGCAACATTTTTCCCTGCCAGCAGTGATACTTTATTTCCACACAGTGATGATCTTGTTAATTTAGTAAACTTTTTCAAATAAACTTTTTTTTTCAATCACTAGTTGAAAGATGTTTTCAGGTGTACTTTCATCCCTCTTTGCACTGCACTCTAACAAGATGGCTTTTCAGGGCTACCTAAAAATGAACTGCTATGGCATGCCCCATTAAAGGGCTTGTCAACCGTGAAAGATATAGGAACCCATTTAGGTGTCTGCCTTTCTCTCTTAAAATGGAATCTTTCATGAGTATGGACAGTATTTTGAACAGATTGATCAGGACTTGAATCCTGGGAGAACTTATTACTAATCATATTTATTGAGCTCTTTACTGGTGTGCAGAGCACTGTACTTAAGCACTTGGGAGAATACAACATAACATCAGACACATTCCCTGCCCACAATGAGCTCACAAGGTATTACCAATAACGTCAATATACAATATCATTTCAAAAGACAGCGCAGGATAAGCCCCCACAGGAGAAACCATTATCTGGATCATCCAGGTACACAGTGGAAGATCCAGGGAGCTGGACATCCAGAGGACCGGAAGAAGCAGCGTGGCCTAGTGGAAACAGCACGGGCCTGGGTGTCAGAGGACTTGGGTTCTGTAATATTCTGATGTGCTTTGAATTACTTAAGTAAAGGTTTAAACAAGAGTTTAGTGAATCTTATCATTACAGCATACAAAATGTAAAGGAATTTCATATTACTTTTTCCTAGGTCCTGGAACGGATCCTAATTTTTACCATTTAAGTCTAAGGAAAGACACACCTTACAATACACCCATTCACGATGTGGGCCTGGGAGTCAGAAGGACCTGGGTTCTAATCCCAGCTCCACCACTTGACTGCTGAGTGACCTTGGGCAATCACTTCACTTCTCTGGGCCTCAGTTACCTCATTTGTAAAATGGGGATGAAGAATGTGAGCCCCATGTGGGAGAGAGACTGTGTCCAGCCCAATTTTATTGTATCTACCCCGGCAGTTAGTATACTGCTGGGCACATAGTAAGTGCTTAACAAATACCACATTATTGCTACTTCACTATGCTTCAGTAGCCCCATCTGTAAAACAGGGATCATGACTGTGAGCCCCGTTGGGACATGGACCATGTCCAAGCTGATCAGTTTGTTTCTACCTCAGTGCTTAGTACAGTGCCTGGCAAATAGCTCTTAAGAAATACCATTTTTTTAAAAAAACCTTTAAAAATCAAACATTTTCCAGGAACAAAAGTCCGCCGTAACATAGGGAACCATGTACTCTATTTGACTGTGAATGAGAGATCTGGCTAGACAAGAGGGTGAGAAACTCAGAGTCCTTCCCCAAACCCAAAGAGGCTGCACATCAAGGAGAGAGGACTAATTCTGTAGAAGAGCATGAGTCCACTGAGATCACTGTGACTTTAAAGGGGTTTTAAGGAGGAAGACTGTCAGGAGGACAGGGCTCATGGATGGATCGGGCCAATCAGCACCAGGTGCTGCAGTTGCAGTGAGGTACTCTGTGACCTCCCACAGATGGTGCTGAGCTCTGGGCAGCTTGGACTTTCAAACAGCCTGGTGAAATACGCCGGAACAGGAGGCTTCAGTAGGGTTCATAGAATCTGTTCCAGCACTGTTATACTATTTGCAAATTTGTTTGTTGGTTTCTCTGCAATTGTTCAGCCTAAGAAGGGGCGTTGTGTTGGGCAGGACCCAAAGAGAGAAGATCTAAATTTGTCCACTAATGGATTGTCACCAGCTAGAGGCTCCAAACTGTAATTAAAACTTCACAAAACATGTCACAGTTTATTCACACTGCAGAGCTCAGGCCTTCATCTCTAGCAAAAAGTGGCTTTCGAGAGAGGGTGCCAGCTTGAGTCTCCAGCTGGTGTACAAGCCCAGGAATAACAATTCTGCCATTGCCTCGTATTTATGTTGTGCTTTCTCCAAGGAGTTCTAAGTGGTTATTTAATATCGACGGCATCTTTCCGAGGCCCAGGGGGAGCATTTTACAGGCAGAGAAACTGAGGAGGAGTGAATAATGCAACCCACTTGAAGGCTGCTCTAGAAATAAGCCCAGACAGTGGGACCTCTTCACTCTAAGCTTCTTGTATTACACACCTGCCACCACTTAGAGCCAAAGTGCTTAGTGCAGGAGAAGTTTGAACCCATAGTACTTCATGCAGGTTCTGAATATCAGTCAGAACAGTGATCCCCCCAGTTGACCGGTAGATCTGAGGGCAACTGTAGCCTGACGGACTGCCCCAAGGAAAGGTGGGGACCAACTGAATCCTTGAGGAATTTGGCTGGCAAATTCCAGAAGGCTTTCGCTTGAGTCTGAGTGTTGAGATCTCACTGTTTGAGGGTTCGCTCGCTGTCTTCCGATCTGGACATTCACATCCTCGCAAAGAGTCCAGGACCATCCAGCAAGACCCACCCTTCAAAGAAGCTGTTCCCAGGGGCTTTACCGACAGGCCCTACCAGGACACGAGTTTGGAAAAGCGATGAGTAGTTGAAGAGTTACCGCTAGCCTTTCAGATGCTATGACCATCAAGATAAATGGCGATTAAATCTTTGAAAAAGTAAGACACGGGTCTGCTCTGCTCACAGTTAAGCACTCACTAAAGACCATTGATTGACTGACTGATCAATCACTCTTCCAGAATCAGTCACTGAGAAGAGCCAACAGCAGCAATTACACCCATCAGCTTTTATAATGGGAGGTGCACCAGCTCTCTGAAGGAAGGGATTAGGGAAGTTGAACATCAACTGATTTCTCGATCTTTCCCAGGTCTTTTCAGATTTGGAGCTGTAATGGGAGCTGCCATGGGAAGTGTTGGTGGACCACACTTGTTCCTTTGAAAGATAGTCTCCCTTCCTCCAAGAAGGCCTATCCTAGGACTTACGTCCATATTGCCCCCTTACTCCGACGCTCTCCCGTCTTGCATCTACTATGCACTGGACTGTAAACCCCTTAAGCACTCTGATATATGCCCAGCCCCACAGTACTTCTGTAAATATTCTTATACTCTATTTTTCCTCTACCTCTAATCTATTTAAATATCCCTCTCCCGCAGCGTGGCTCAGTGGAAAGAGCACGGGCTTGGGAGTCAGAGGTCCTGGATTCTAATCCCGGCTCCATCACTTGTCAGCTGTGTGACTTTGGGCAAGTCACTTAACATCTCTGTGCCTCAGTTACCTCATCTGTAAAATGGGGATTAAGACTGTGAGCCCCATGTGGAACAACCTGATTACCTTGTATCCCCCCCAGTGCTTAGTACAGTGCTTGGCACATAGTAAGTGCTTATTAAATGCCATTATCATTATTATTATTATTAAGCTCCTGCTGGGAGCTCTACCAACTCTGTGGTATTTTATTTTCCCAAGCCCACAGTAAAAGCTCAATAAATATGATTGACTGATTGCTCTGCACACAGTAAGTGCTTAATAAATACTACTGACTGAAACTGGAGCCTGAGTGTTTTGAATCAATAACTGTTGAATTTTAGGCACTAAGACTGCAACCCTGGTTTGCCGATTTATCCAGTAAACCACTTGGCAAGGGTGTCTCTGGATTTCTGAAGAGAAAGAGCAGCCCAGAAAGACCCTTAAAAGTGATGTCACCCTTATTCTCTGAATCACCGTGCTCATCTCAGTCGACTTTGTATTACCCCACTCTTCTTCCCAGCCCATGAGAAAAAACTTCTTTTTGTTCTTGTTTTTCTAAGCTGAGTTTAATGCCAAATGTTTTCTAACCAAAGATACTTTCCAGACAACACAAACAGTGCTGTTAAACTTGAATGTTTGCATGTGATTTATTTTGCAGCAGAGCAAATTGCATAACTTGTTTATACCATCCTCTGTCAGCAACCGAATAAACCATTTTACCAAAAAATATTTCATCCCACAATGACTCTGTGCTACAGTACTAAAATCAGACCGACAGATGCCACATTGCACCATCTGTGTTTTAATTTATGAAAATGCTAAACATGTCAATTGTTTAAGAAAAAGGGCTATCAGGCTTCTTGGAAAACAATGTATTCATGACTGGGGCTAAAATGGAGTTCTGCTAAGCACGGGATTACTGCAACAACTTTCTTAATTACATTTGTTCCAGAAATGGCCATAATGTACTGCAGTTTGGGGAGCAATTTTTTTTTAAAGTCATATTTGTTTAGAACAATGAGGACATATTAAATCATGGGAATGTTAGACTGCTCATCTTATTAAATCTAAAGCCAAAATTCAGAACAGTTAATTACAGAGACTTTCTGCAATTAGACCCTGTAGGAAACTTAGCCCTGACTAAAATGTTTCCATATTCTCTTCCTTAGTTTTAAGATGATTTCAAAACAAATGAGTCGCTGCGAAGCCCTGCTGGGAAAAATAGGTCTTTTTTAAGTGAAAAAAGAAATACGGAACCATCCAAGTTGATCAAAGGGATGGAGAAGATGGAGAGGTAAAAAGATTAGGATTCGTTCATCTAGAAAAGACAAGGTTGTAGAGTAGGCATGATTGAAGTTTACAGAACTGTGCTATAGCCTACTCTCCAAAGCACTCAGTACAGTGATCTGCACACAATAAACACTAAAAAAATACGTTTGAATGAATGAAGGGTGTGGATGGGTCACCAGGATAAGGGGGACTTCATTGAAACTCACAGGTGATAAGGTTACGACAAAAACACAGAAACACTCCCTCACATAGGAGGAGAGAAGCTTATAGGAACTAATGGAGATCTAGTTTGAAGGGGAAACTGAATATTAGAGAATACTTAGTCCAGCCAATGGAGTCATCCCTCTATTAAATGACGATGTTGTCAAAGGAGAAACTGCATCCATGAGTCTCACTGACTGAGAGAGAATCTCTTGGGCATATTTGCACACCTTCTGCCTCTCCTTACCTCACAGGGATGTTGTGGAAGCAAAAATGAGTTGTTTTGTAAAGGTGCTTTGAAAAATAAAAGTGCACAGAGGAATTCAAGAGATTTGAGTCTGGAGGAAAGATGGCTAATGGCTTCCCCCTCCCCTCCTAATCTTGGCACTGCTATCATGCTTACCCCTGCTACCATGACCACTCCTGCACTGTACTCTCCCTCTAGACGGTAACCTCGTTGTGGGCAGGGAATGTGTCTGTTATACAGTACTCTCCTAAGCGTTTAGTACAGTGCTCTGCATAGGGTAAGGGCTCAATAAATATGACTGACTGAACTGTACTTCCCAGAGGTTTCTGGGCCAGCCAGAATTACACTGGGCAGCCACTGCTAACTGCCTCCTTCCCGCCCTTGCTTGTTACTGCTGCTCTCAACAGATGGATGATTGTTTCTAGATCACTCAAGAATTGCTGGATGTAGATCACTGTGCCCTAGTGACACACACTCAAGTACCAAACAATCAATCAGGCCAACATACTGAGCACTACCTGTGTGCAGCTATGTAAAATATGTAAGTGCTGCAGGGTTGAGGGTGGGGTGAGTGAAGGTAGAAATCCAAGTGCAAGGGAGACGCAGAAGGGAGAGGGAGTGTGGGATACGAGGGCTTAGTTGGGGAAGGGCTCTTGGAGGAGATGTGCTTTTAAAAAGACTTTGAAGGTGGAGAGTGTGGTAGTCTGTCGGATATGAAAGGGAAGAGTGTTCCAGGCCAGAGGCACAACGAGGGCAAGGGGTGGCGGCGAGGTAGAGGAGATTGAGGTACAGTGAATAGATTGGTGTTATGGAAGCCAAGAGAATGTGCTGGGTTGTTTTAGGAAATCAGCGAGGTAAGATTAAGGTGACTGAGGGCTTTAAAGCCCATGGTAAGGAGTTTCTGTTTGATGCGGTGGTGAATCATCATCTAAACTCCATTTCTGGTTTCCATCCACTTCCCTTCAGCACCACTTAAATACCTAAGTACCCTCAACTTCCCACAGCCACATATCCTATTACTTAAACATCATGTACACACCCCACCCATATTCTTATTCCTGCATATGTAATTTATTTTAATGTCTGACTCTCCTGCTAGATTGTAAATCCCGGGGGGCATAAGTCTATTGCACTTTCCCAAGCCTTGATATACTGCTCTGCACACAGTAGTTGCTCAATAAATACTTCTGCTTGGTAGTCCACCTTTGACTACCCTCTCTGGCTAAAAAGCTCTGGGGGGGTCCCCAGTGTCTCCATAGAGTGTGGTCCCCCATGGAACTCTTATCCTTATCCATCTAACCAGAGGGCTCACTCTATCTGGCCCTGGTAGAAGGGCCTACTCTGGAGTCCGGTACCCCATTCTGTGGATCAATCAATCAGTGGTATTTATTGAACACTTACTGTGTGCAGAGCCCTTTACTAAGTGCTTGAGAGAGTACAATATAACAGAGTTGGTAGACGTGTTCTCTCCCCCAAAGGAACTTTAGAGTCCAGAGGGGGAGACAGACATTAAAATAAATTATGGATCATGTACCTAAGTGCTATGGTGCTGAGGGTGGGGTGAATAAAGGGTATGGATCCAAATGCAAGGGTGAAGCAGAAAGGGGAAGGAGAGTGGAAATGAGGGCTTAGTCAGGGAAGGCCTGCTGGAGGAGATGAGATTTTAACAAGACTTTAACTAAGGAGGGATGTGAGGAGGTTCTTAAAAAGGTGATCAAAGAGATGGAAAATGTAACATCTGAGGATAGGGTACAGAAACTGGAATCATTTAGCCTGGAGAAGAGAAAGCTGAGGGAACCTTTCTCTCTCGGGGTATTGTACAAAGGGTAGTGATCAGTTGTTCTTCATGTTTTTTGAAGAAATGGGCTTGGGCCAGGGATAATTACTAATATTGGATTAGATTACCAAGGAATCTTGTGGAATTTCCTTCTCTGGAGGCCTTAAATAAGCAGCGTGGCGCAGTGGAAAGAGCACGGGCTTTGGAGTCAGGGCTCATGAGTTCGAATCCCAGCTCTGCCACTTGTCAGCTGTGTGACTGTGGGCAAGTCACTTCACTTCTCTGGGCCTCAGTTCCCTCATCTGTAAAATGGGGATTAAGACTGTGAGCCCCACGTGGGACAACCTGATTCCCCTGTGTTTACCCCAGCGCTTAGAACAGTGCTCTGCACATAGTAAGCGCTTAACAAATACCAACATTATTAGGTCTGGTCTCATCTGCCTGGAGAATGTAAATGCATTGTGCCTGCAGTCAGAGATAAACTAGGTGATCTCCTAAGGCCACATTCAGGCATAAATGAATGTGATTCTGTAAATCTGTGTTTAATGAGCCTCATCCACAGACATTTTTTACAGCAAGAAGGCAAACTGTTAAATATCTACATACTCTGAAGTATGGAGCCATCCTTTTTCAGAAATGCAGAGCTGAAAATGACAGCCAACACTGACTTGAGTGGCATTTATTATAACCCATATGGCTCAAGTCTTTTAGTATGTAAATTTGGTGAAATGTTAACTGACCTGATTTCTTTAGCATTGGTGCTATCAAACACTATCATCTCTCTATAGCAGAACCTTAAACATTACTGTTCTTCCTGGTCTCTAGCTGCAATCCAGGAAAAGTATGGAAGCAGCATGGCTCAGTGGAAAGAGCATGGGCTTTGGAGTCAGAGGTCATGAGTTCAAATCCTGGCTCGGCCATTTGTCAGCTGTGTGACTTTGGGCAAGTCACTTAACTTCTCGGTGCCTCAATTACCTCATCTGTAAAATGGGGATTAAGACTGTGAGCCCCATGTGGGACAACCTGATTCCCTTGTGTCCAACCCAGCACTTAGAACAGTGCTCGGCACATAGTAAGCGCTTAACAAATACCAACATTATTATTATTATTATTTTATTATTTGCAGAGGGTACAATTGATTTTGATGAGATCAGGTGATAAAGAGCTCTGAAGAATTTAAAAAACACAGTGGTCCTTCTCCTTATCCAAACAACTTATGAAATCATTGTTGTGTACTTTCAAAGATGCTGCTGCTGACTCCTGCTGACATTACCTCAGGATACTGCATCGTCTATGAAAGCTATGTGCTTTGATAATTAGCTCAGCCTGTCTTCTTTCTAGGCTGTAGTCACCGCCTGCAGCCCAATAAAGCCCATGTTATTGATTTATGATAACTAGCATCGTCAGAGCTGAAAGCAGCTTCCAAACCAACTTTCTGCCCTCTTAGCACACTGCCATTTACCCAAAATGCCACAGAGATTTCTAGATTCCATGCCATCCCCATGAATGCTGGCAGAGTCCCACAGAAGAAAAGCCTTTACTAAAATCATTCAATAGATGCTATTTATTGAGCACTTATTATGTTCAGAAATGGAAGAAAATCAAATGTGACACAATTCTTTATGACACTGAGACAATATTTTACTGGAGATAGTTGTGCAATTCAGCAGTCTGTTTTTCTGACTCCTTCCCATCACCTACATCTCACCCTCTCGATTACAATGGTGCAGAGAGAAGAGGAGGAAGACACCTTAGCCGAGAAAGTCTGCGAGAAGCTGATAACAGGGTTGAACCTGGCAGAGGGGGTCTCACAGGGTCTAGGAAAGTGAGAAGGGAGCTCAGAGAGGCTTAGGGGGTCAGAAACTGAGAAGGAGGTTCCAAAGGCCAAGAAAGAAGCTTTTCCAGGGACCAAGAAGGCAGGGATGAGAAGTGCTGACTTCATCACCACTCGTATTTGTTGATCTTCAACTGTGTACACACAATAAAAGTAGAAGCCTTTCCTCTGCTCCTCCCGGCCTCCCTTCCCCTCCTCTCAGCACTGTGCTCATTTGTATATATTTTTATTACCCTATTTATTTTGTTAATGAGGTATACATTCCCTTGATTCTATTTATTGCAATTAAGTTGTCTTGTTTTTGTCCATCTGTCTCCCCCGATTAGACTGTAAGCCCGTCAAAGGGCAGGGATTGTCTCTATCTGTTGACGAATTGTCCATTCCAAGCGCTTAGTACAGAGCTCTGCATATAGTAAGCGCTCAATAAATACTATTGAATGAATGAATGAATTAATATTGACCCTTAAGAAGTTTATAATCTAGTGGGGGCTTGCAATCTATCTTTGAGATAATAAAATGGGGGCAGTTTCATTTGTAAAATTGAAGAAAAACAGCTGTGAAGAAAAGAGGCTTGTCTGGCCCATTGGTAGAGTTTAGAATTTGAGATAAGAAGTTGGGAGTTTCCCACCTTGAGCTCTTAAATTGGGCTACCTCTCTCCCTATCACAACCAGGCAACCTCCACCCTTCCTAAAATCCTATCCACTTTGTAACAGAAAAATGTGCATTTTTGAGATGAGTTTTCCTCTCTTCCATATCTTCTTCTGGGGCGATCCTTTTGAATTTAATGTGTTTCTGACTTTCATCCTGCCTCCCTCTTATCTTTCCTTTTCTCACAGTTGAAGATTTGAAATACCCTTCCACACAGGCAGACTAAACCATGTTCACTTATGTGAGAAAAGAAGAAAGGTGTATTTTAGAGGAATGGTCAGAGAGACAAAGAGAAGCAAAGACAGAATGGAAGACAGGCACTTCTCTCTCTCTCTCTCTCTCTCTCTCTCTCTCTCTCTCACACACACACACACACACACACAGTCTCTCTCTCTCTCTCTCTCTCTAATTCACTTACCAGCATAGGTTCCCTGGCATAGAGAAAGTAAGTGAAACAGCAGTGAATGCCGAGGTCTCTGCCATACCCAATGCCACAGGCTGACTGGGATTTCTGGCTCAGATATCATAGAAGCCAGCGGAAGTGGAAAATCTGGCAGTAGCAGCAGACAAGGAGGCCAGCCCATAAAAGAATCAAGTGAAGCAGCAGCAGAAGATAAGGAAAAAAATAGATGGGTACAGCTGTGACCACTGGCTGTCCAGATTTCCTACTTTCACCATTTCCTCCAGGAGCTAAGAGGGGAATTTTAAAGAGCTGAGGTGCCAATAGGACTGCATTTGGGGACAATTTCTCTTAATCTCCTGTCCCTGCTGCTCTAGTCTATTCTGCATCAAGTAAATCAATAATAGTAAATCTGGAAACAACTCCCAAAAGAATAAGTCTGTTTCTCCCTCCTACTTGAACTGTGAGCACCACGTGGGATAGGGAATTGTGTTTGACCTGACGATCTTCCAATTGCCTCAAGGCTTAGAACCTTGGTTAGTGCATATTAAGTGCTAAACACATGCCACAGTTATTATATATTATATGGCTGTTTGGCCCTGTGACTGATCCCAAAAAAGAGCATATTAGTGAACCTGAAGAGACTCAGTAGACTCTGTCCCATGCTGTTATCACTGTGAGAACAGCTGCTTGCCCGACCCTCAAGAGGTCTTCAAAGAAGACATTCACAAAGGAAAGACGGAACACCGTGGTGAAGGGAGCCCTAACTAGATAGACCTATTCCTAAATTTTTCTCTCTCCTCCTCTTTATTGAGGGGATTCTAACCTCCATTAATGCTGAAGCTAGTCTCTCCTGTTTCAAAGTGTGACTAGATTACGGTTACTGAAAGTCCTCATCCCTTCGCTAGGGAAAAGAAATAAGAGTTATATGGCTAAGTGGCTGTTACGTGTTCAGCACTAATTAAATTCACCAAAGGTTCAGAATTAGTACCTACTTAAAATAATGAGTTTTTGTCACCAAACACCTTTTTAAAAGTCATTTAAAGACAACTCTTTGCTTTTTTTACAATTCCATCATTCATCAAGATGACATCCTTAAAAGTATAAATTCCAAAAACCACTTTTGCTGTCATTCAAAAAGCCTATAAATCTCCCCAAATTAGTTTAGAGAAATAAACTCCAAATATGTCAGCTCAGCCCCACACGATTTAGGATTCAAGTCAGCTACACCTGACAGCTACAAAATGTGATTTATAACCACTAATATAATGGGAAACCCCCAAGTAGAGGAAAAAAAATCAAGCTCCCACACATAGTCCTTCATTTCATCACTAACCTTTCAGTTCTATTTCTCAAGGGAGCCTTGAGGAAAATGCAAGGATTTTCCAGAGTTATTTTACTAATTCATAATTCTCTTGGATCATAAAACAGTACACTCAAAAACCAATGCTGTGCCAGGACTCTATTACCAGGTAAAGAAAAAAATCCAAGTTATGCTACAACCTCTAACAAGTAAACCCCATACATAACATAAAATTTTCACTGGAAACACATTTAAAACTGCCACTGTATTCTCCCACATGGACGGTACACTATCCACTAACACACAGATAGGCCCAGGTAAAAAACAGAATACACAAAGCCAGCATGTTCTTTGGGATTTTTTTCTGTTGCATCTGTACTGATGCAATCCTCATCTGTTAAGGATATACAAATAATGGGAAGATCTGGAAAGGGGAGGAAACTGGAAAATCATTCAAGGAGGATAAAAGAGCAACTCAGGTGCCAAATTTTCATGAGCGCAGGACAAAAATGTTGGTATTGTAAAGGGGGAGACTTCAGAGACCTGTTAGGCCTGAAGGCCATTTTATGGGGTGCTTTCAACCCTGAATGGAAACTCTCAGGTCTTGTCGACACAGGATCAACACGTATGGAAATCCAGATAAAAAAGCTTTGGTGGTCACAGCCCCCACCATCCCTTGGCATGGGCAATACTGTTTAATAGGTTGAGTCTTGAGTACCAGGTTCTAATCCCACCATTGTGGCCATGCCTATAGAGGCAAACAATGTACAATCAGTTCTCCTAAAATAGGTATTTTCACTGTGCTTTTTGGAATGAATGCTGTTGGAGAATAAGGTTATATTCTTCCAGTCAATACATAAATGGTATTTATTGAGCACTTACTTTGTGCAGAGCATTGTCCTAAATGCCCACAAAACCTTACAGACCAACAACATGAGTCTGTCTGGATAGAATGTGAACATTATAGAACATCAAGATATAACATCATGGCACTGTGCATAATGTGTGGACCTGGACACACTATGCAAATTCAGCATGCATTTTCCTTAACATGTTATCAGTGAACTGATTGCACGGCAAGACATTGCAAAGCTAGATGCCAGGAAGACTCCTGACAGCACGCGTATTTTGGGGACAGAAACTCCTGCATTTTCCAAACAGCCAGAAGGTGGCAAAGTTTGGAAACATACATGCCTATCTTAACTGCCCCAAATTAAGCATTTTCGGCAATCTTAATGAAATGGGGGTTTTTTGCAACACAAAAATGTCCTCTTAAAAGAAAATGCTTTGCCTTTTGCCTTTCAAAACAGTGCTAAGCAAAACATTTTTATGTGTCAACCGAACACTTTATTTTGCAAAATCCTTGCCTCTGCAGGAGGGAATTATGTGAAAAGCCCTTGTTCCTTAACAACATCCTTTGTAGTGTAGGTTAGTGTGTCAAGACCTTCATTCTACAGTAAGACCACTGAGGTGTAAATAGGTTAACCAAGGATTAGAAAATGCCTAGAAATTGGAAAAAGCTATAGAAGTGCTGAATGTACAGGGATGACAAAGAGAACTACGATGATGGAG